>NC_089533.1:13673426-14873426 GCF_963924715.1 Thunnus thynnus
TTTCAAGACTAAACTAGTCAGTGCATTGTAACATGGCGCAGGATTAGCTGTGTATATTCTCAGTCACACCCCATGGCACTAACACTAACAATATGCTTCCCCCAATTCACTCTTGAAGTACGACTCAGCAGTCTGTACCTGTCAAAAGACATGTTGCGCTTCATGGGCGGCACAGGTAATCAAGTTGTGTGATTTAGGAGTTCACAGTTTGTTATCAAAGAATGGTGACACATTGGCAATACTGAAACATTTCATTCGAAAAGCCAGCCGTGGTAACATTCAAGATGGCAATATTGGGTGGCAAAAATACAATAGAATAAACGTTTTTCTAATCATTGAAACTAATGGTTAATGGCATCAAGTCAGACTGTTAATAGGTTGTTGGTTTCTGATAAGGTACTGTATGTGATGCGTCTGTTCTCTTTAAGACTAAGCTCTTAAATATTTTCCGTCCTAAGAATTGGTATGTTTGAAGTCTCACAACTGATCACAACCAGTAAACTAATAGATAATAAACACCACTCCTTGCCTATTCAACAATATAACAAAAGAAAGAGCCAGCACATATCTCACATTGAACCCCTTTGCTTGTTATTATGCACTGACTGAAATGAGGGTAAATAACACATGGTCACAAACTCTTGGCATGGATGCGACAGATGTCTTTAAAACAGCCTGACTAACCCAAAACTAGTAAATTTGTCCAATTTGTGATGTTGTTGGTCGTCTGTCAGGAATATAAGCATGAAATAATGCTCCCAAATCTAGCATTTATTTCTGTTTATGCATCTGTGACAGGCTTTAATGAACTTGTCATTATCAATATGACTGGTAGATGCAATAATATATGTATGCACTGAAAATACAAAGAGGTCTTGCATATTTATGGTAAGTGGAAACGTTAAAAATGATCAGCTGTTCTTAATGATATTGTTCCAGAGCTGAGTGCCATTCCAATATGACAAGATTCTTCTACAATATCTGAAAACCTGAATGTTATTACAGTAATATCCTCGTGTTTTGAGGGGACAGTGTAATCCACAAACATTTTGAAACATAATTTTTGCTCATAGAGAAAATATGTTGAAGTTGTTTTGTTTAAAAGATATATATTGCATTTTTTGTAATTACTTGTTGACAGGGCCGTCAGATATTTCCAAAAGAAAATCTTTACACAAGCTTTACTGTTTGAATTGTTAAGGTGTAGAAAACTTTGTCTAATGTTGAGTTCTTGGTTTTTATTACTAGGTAGATTACCTTCCATTGTTTATAGAAATACAGAAAAAGAAAACAGGAAAAAAAAAAAATCCCGTGACATCTTTTTTGCAATTGTACCGAAAGTGGCTTACTATTGAAGTCTGATAGCTTTTTCTAGTGACTAGGCGCGTACTGTGGGGTAGCGCGTGATGTGATGTGTAAGTGACAAGTTGGCAGTGTCGTTCACTGTATAGATGTCAATGCTGTGCTATTTAAAACAAATCTGTAGAGCTAAACTAGGTGGTGTAAACAAGGTCAATTGTCTTTGTGCGTATTGGCATCTGTGATATCCTCCGCTTCCTTGGTGTTAGTTACAAATCATATTGTCATTAAGAGTTTACCACATTGAGCCATGTAAGACAGAATTGGGTGAAATGGCGTTTGGGTATTCAAAAAGCTGCGTTTTACTGAACACGAATTTAAAAGACTTTTACTTTTTCTTTGAAGCTCAAAGTGATACTGTCATTGCAGAACCTGAATAATGGTTGCACCTGGTGCTGGATGCCCTCTAAATACATCCTCTGTAACCTGAAAGTAAATGACTTCATTATTGGGAAGATTTCATTATCATATTCATTCCAGACACTTAATTGGTCTGAATTAGATCACAGGAATAGAAATGAATAACCCTTCAAATGTCGCTTTTGACAGACTAAATGAAACATGAGGTTAACTGAACATTTTTAACAGTTTAGATTTTTGTGGGTTTTTTTTTTTTTTTTTTTTTTCCAAATATCTTACAGTTTCCCAAGACTGTAAGATTGCATCAATGAACTTAAAGGGTAACCGCCAAATGGTGCAGCATCATGTGAATTTTACCCGCTGTCTTCAGATGGTCAGATTAAAAGCGGTAGGGTCTGGCTGAGGGTTTGTATGCACTAAGCTCCAGCTTGTTTTGCTCAGGACAAAACAGGTCACTCTAAAAATGAACAAACCATTCTAGATGAGAGGCAGGGATGGCAGCTCTCTTCATTTTATTGTTTTCTTTTTTATAATAAGCATGTCATAAAAGGGCTTCAATCCACACTCGGAAAGAGATACAGCACGACCACGTAGAATTACAATCAACAACGGCTGCCAGCAGCGCTTCCTCTGTGCCAAGTGTCGCATCACTCTTCTAGTCCTCTAAAAGGAATTTAACAGTGAAGCAGTTTTACACCTCAAGGTGAAAGTAGTTGTGTGATGACATTAACAGAATGCACTTCATCCAGATCTCCTGCTGGTCAGAATGTCTTATAGTGTCGGCAAGGTGTTAATCGACAGTCACTCTTAAAACTACGCCTCAGCAAAACTCCATGCCAGGGACCTGGGTGCTGGTTATTACTGTCTGTGCGCAAGTATCCTATCCTCACTTTGTCAACATGCTTAGCTATCTACATTGACTGCTTAACTGTGGGAAAATATATATCTGACTCTTGACATAGCCCAGTATTGATGTTGGCGTCCTTATTGCTGTGGCAGTCTTGTGGAGTGAATCTTTTTTCGTGTCAAGTGTCTTTAAGGTGTTCGAGTGGCACCGTCGACCAATCTCTCAATCTCCGCTAGAGATGATGACTCTCTCTTTCTCACACATACAGGTGTATAGTATGTAGCTACAGTAGGTATTAATGACCATTGTGAAAAAGTGACCCTTAATATGCAACTCAGTGGAAAGGTGTGAAAGAGTAGATGTAAGAGTAATCAATATTGTCAAAGTGACTATGGTCTGTTATTTAATAATAATTGTTGTTTTTGTAGTTTTTTTTTTGTTTTTTTTTTGTAAAACATGTTTTCTTTTGCCCACAGATTTTGCATCCCTAAATGGAAGAGCAACTGGCCCTTGTTTATAGTAGCTGACATGTAAACTATAATAGTGTACAATGTTGGAAAGAAGTCATGAGACAGTTGCACTCAAGCCTTACTCACTAATTATTTTGGTCTTAAATTAGCTGAATTACCAGATCTATAAAAGGGATTTTGATATCTGACTGAAAGCTATTACTATTATATAAATGTTAGAGTTTGTGCACTGAGTGATGCTACAATAGCTTCTGTCACAAGGGCCACTTGCAATATCTTTTTTTTTTTTTTTTTTCTTTTTGTCGGTATGCCTGTGTTCGTGTGAGTGTTTGTACGATTGAGGTTCCTCTGCTGCTACACCAGTCATTAATGCTCGTTGTTTGCTGTAGCATCATCCACAGCATTTCTGCTCTCATTATGTGTTGAGTGTGTTTGAAATTGATCTTACACTGTAATTTGTTCTGCAGATTTAATTTTTAATTAGTTATAGCTTTTTTTTTTTTCTTGTTTGTTGTTTTTGTTGTTGTTTTTACAGGCAACATGTTAGAGAGAATAAATAACAGCACTTGTGTGGCAGTTGAATTTAATAGCTCTCAAGACATTGGCTTTTTTCATGAAATTATGCTTTGTAAACAGTTGACTGTGCAGTTTTTTTCCCTCTTACTCCATGGAGTGGGTCTGTGTTTCAAAGGTATAAAAATCTGACTAAAGCGAGTAATACAAAGTTAATAATCTGTTTTTGTTATTTTTCTGTATGGGTTGTAATAAAATATTGCAGTACTTTGTATGAAAACAGACAATAGTTAATTATAACTATTTATAAATTAAATTATTGTACTTTTTGCAATCTGTAGATAAGTACTATGTATTCATATATACAGTAACAACTGTGGATTTAAACGTGATTCTCTGAGGTGTCTAAGTTATTGATGTATATATTGTATGTTTGTTGATACAGCTTACTTTATTTTCTATAAGACCAATAAAATGTTTTGAAAAAGGCTTATAAGCACTACTACTCTGTCATTGGAGGCTTTTAAACACTGTTGAAAAATTGGGTTTTTGTCATATTCTGTGGCGTCATTGACCCAGTTTGATACTTGTAAAAATAAACTGGCGGGGAAGGCTTTTCGCCGTCCAGGGTGGGTTTTAGAAGACAGCGATCATTTAGATGGCACGATTTCTTTTTCTGTGATCCAAAAAAAGCTGTTGGGCGACCCACTTTGGCTAACCTCAGCGGACATATTTTTGGCCCGACACGAGTAAAACATTAGAGTCATGAAGGATGTCTAGGTGTGCTTGTCCTAGATTAGGAGGAGTAGTGAGTTAGTCATCTCTGCTCCCTATGGGGCTCCTAAGCCCCCTCTGTCTCAGCGCAGCTCATCAAACATCACCCTCCTCAGCAGCGTTTCAACCCCAGCACATTCAAAACATGCCTCATGAGAGAACATGCGGAGACAAAGAGACAGATGGCTGAAAACAAGCTACACCTTACCACTCCATCCTGCAGGGCAAGTCTAAAACCCCAGTGCCTCAGCACCGTTCCAGCTAGGTATTCTTCTTCGCCTGGAAGAGGCTCCTACAGGTCTATGTGACCTGTGCCTTAAAAACGGGCTCCTCTCCCTCCTCTGTTGCCTGCCCCAGACAACCGGGTGGCCTCTGAAGAGTTGATTAATTTTGCTGGTTGGGTTAAGGTGAGCTGGTGGGCAATCTAGGACAGCATTCTTCATCTTCACCCACTTCTGCAGCAGGTGCCTGCCCCAGTTCTCAGACCACAGCTTGCCGTACAATTAATGTTGCCATCCCCATCAGCGAGGCTGTTCATTTACCACGTCTGCCCTGCCAAAACTTGGCATGGGGCTCCGCTCTGCAAATGTCACCATGGCAGAGGACATGCCTGTAGAGGAGAGGCACAGTTCTACATTGGGCAGGAGGTGTATTTGTTCTTGTTCACATCAACAGTTATTTGAATCATATATAAGGGAGCAACAAAAATTCTTATCCTCATATCAAACATGATTTGTTAGTCTGTGCTCTCCCAGTAATAAGAGCAACTGCACTCCCCTCCAGATAAAAGACTCCAGACAACTGGAGAAAGGAGACAACACATACCAGGGTATTCAATGTCACTGCTTTCAGGAGTTTACCTTGCACCAGTTTAGCAATATATGGGTCTGGGTTTCCCTCTGCTGGCATGTAAGTGTAAAGGCTTTGTGTGATTTAGCAGGGCTTTTCCACAAGATGACGCTACACTGTGCTAACAGAAGGATTTCCCTTACAGTGCTTACCTTTAAACAATCATTCACATGTTGAAGTATCGAAATTATGTAATGTTGCCCAAAAGTAACTTCATTCAGCAATTAAGAGTTTGCAGTAATCATGTTGTCCTATTTTTGACTGACAAGAGTCGCACATTGTATTAATATTAGTCCAGGGTCAATAGCAAGTCTCTGTTGACCTAGTAAAAGCTATAACCTGTGTTTAATAGTAATTCTGAGACCCTCATCTACAGTAGCTATGGAGGACAAAACATTAAACACACCCCTCAATATAATACTGTCAGCACAACACATTAATAAATGGTTTTAGAGTGGAAAGAACATAGTGAACACTGATAAAATGTATAAGGATTATTGCAGTGCTATTAATGCTATTATAAGTAATATTGATTGTACAGGTGTTGCCTAAAAATAAGTACTCTGTTTAAGTCTGTATTTTTTTTACCTTTTTTATATTTTATTTTATTTCATTATTCGTTATTAAAGACAAAATGAAATAGCATGTATAAGATCAAATTAAATTAATTAATTTGATTAATTTAATGTATCTATTATTTACAATTTAACTGTAAATTTTATTATTATTACTTTGGCTTACTTACTGGAACCTAATTTTCAGTAAATCGAGGTTAATGTTCAGGCCGATCACCAACTGGCAGGTCATCAAAGACAGCTTTGGCAAATAGCCTGCTATTTCTGTGGGAATCCAGATATTGTCACATGACAGTGGGAAAACGTCGCTATTATGTAACAACATGTCGGCTTTGTGAGCCGGCACTACATCGTACGATTCAGCCAGTGTCAAGCGTGCCGTGCAAGACACAGTGGTCAACGTTGGCACTTTACAAAAATAAAATCCGCAGCTACAGAGAAGTGATGCATGTGCTTTTATGAATAGCGCTCTCTTCCTTCGCGGTTTATCCGCTTACTTCGGCCGACTTGACGCTGCGGGCGTCGTGCGTCGCTGCGTCGCCGGTAAAGGAGGCGTTGGCGCATCGCTTCACTGCTGCTGCCGCTGCTGCTGCTTCACTGCTGCTGCTGCTGACACAGAAACACAGCTGTCCTGTACTTGAAAAGGAGGCACATAACTGACACAGCCACGCTTAACATCTCATTTGGAGGAAATCGCGCTGTGGCGATAGTTGCACTAATAGAGCACCAGCTTCAAAATGATCAAAAATGGACATCACCACCACCAAGTGAACACACCAGCGGGGAAAGACGCAGGGACGACCCCCGGCGCTGCAGCTTGCAGTCCCGAGAAGAGGAGGCGAAGAATCCGGGTGTGGTGCGATGGGTGGTGAGTAACTTACCGGATGATTGATTGTGTGATGAAGATGCTGCAACACTTATCGTTTGCATCGAGCCCGTTTGAATGAATGTGTCAGCCAAAATCACCTGTCACCGGGACAGGCCTGCTGCAGGTAACCGGGCTCTCACAGGACTGCTACTCAATTCTCCAGAGATATGAATAAAACTTTTAATTTAATATTCTGTTGTGCATATTGAGAGCTGAAACATAAGCACTGCAATTCAAGACGTACATGTCAATTACATTGCATTACTTTTATTTCATATTGCTGAGGCAGCCTCAGTTTTCCTTGAACAGACACATTATTACATAATAGCATCATGACAGATTTACATTGATCTTTGTTTGCTGTACTTCACTATAATTCACCGTCATGTTAAGGGAGCCTCATATCTATGACCAACCATAGGTGTACTAAGGTAAACCTAATGACACAATATTGTAAGTGCTTTGGACTGAAGTGTCTGTCTTCCAGATGAATGTATTGTAATGTAATGTAAGTACCAACTGCATAGAGGCACCAAAATAGTTGTCCAGTATCAGCAGAGATGCTTTCAGCCTCTTTGACGCCATGTAGTATCTTCACAAAATTACCTGTTTAAATCAGGTATACCATTATGTTAAACAAGACATAATCTTACATTTATATTAAGTGCTACACAGATTCAGCCAAAAAATATTGGATGCTGCAACCAAAGTTAGAGTAATTCATTCATCCTCTAAACTTTGTCGTTTTATTTCATTATTTCCATCTATCTTGCTTGAAGTGTTATTTATATACTGGTACGAAACTATAACTTTGTCAAAGGAAGCTTTAAAGCAAAAGGAAAAAGAAAAGATATTTTCTAAACGTAAGACTTCTTTGAGGCACAACCAAGAAGGTCACACTACCACAAAGAAGTAAATGATAACAATGATGTTTAAATGCAAAGTGATATCCATTAGGCAGAATAAAATAGTCTTAAATACTGGTGCTTGTGTGCCATCATATTAATTTTGTTTTCCAGGCCAAAGTTATATCAGAATCCTACAGCGTTTAGGTTGCTAAAATAAGATGAATATCATCAAACAGTATTAAATCATTCTACCCTCATTCTACACATGGAAAATATATAAAACACATATTTTAATTCCATTTCTATAAAGTGATATAATTACAAATACAATAAGCAACCTACACTGTCTCTTCTCTGTCTGTTGACAAAACCCTCTCCACTTTTGCCATGATATATGTGTAAATGACAGTTTCCATCCATCTTTGGTGTTCACCCTTGTGTTTCCTCTTGCAATAATGACAATAAGAAACATTGAAATGATATCATAACCTTTAATAGCTCTGTCAAATCTTACATGTCACACTTATACCTCCAGGAAATCCAGCCACCACAAAGACTTTCAGTAGGCATACAAAGAAGAACACTTTGATACATCGCAGACAGAAATGCACAGGTGTGAATAATAAAATTAATGATGGCTGAATTCCATTTATGTTCTTTGATGTCAGGGTCCTGGTATTGTGGATGCTGGCTCACTGTTAGCTAGACATTTAGATAGGACAGAGTCATTGTTAATGTTATTAGTATCACCTGTGCTTTTCCTACTATGACAATTCAAAAAGCCTATTAAAATTATTTACAACACCATAGAATGATAATGAAAACACACAGTATTTTAGGATATTGATATTACACATTATGCACCATAGACCTCTCTGGTTTGGTCATAGATTGGGATTCATTTCATGATGCCACAATGGTACCTCTATAAACAGGGTGTCTCCTTTCAGTGTGATGTAATGGAATAAAAAACAATTATTATAAAGCTGAGCAAGCTTATGTAGTGTCAGATGTGGTTTTAATGCAATACAGGTGATGGATTCATATCCACACATAGCTGTAGGAAGGGCAAAACTAACCACAGACAATTAGCACGTGTGTTCACATCAAATGGCAAAACGACCACTTGATGCTTGGGCTCAGAAATGGCTTATGACTTATTATAAAGCTATTGCGCTATGTCAAAAATGCATCAGCATCCAACCAAACACTTTCTTTTTAAACTATTATGTCCCACAGAAGCAATATTCTCCTGGTTTATGTTTTGAGCCATGATGGCCAACATTTAATTCTTGGCCACTCGTCATGTGACAGGTGAGCCTAATGATGCTGAACACATGGAACAGGTTTCATGGACAGGTCTAGGTGGAGTTAAAGGTTTGAGATTAATATGAGTTATGAAAAGGTTCTGCAGTGTCATCTCAGATACACACAGTGCTCAGTCAATGCCATAATATTGCAGTCAAATACTTCACCTCCTTCAGGAGAGTTCACAATAAAGTTGGACACCCGTAGAGGATTTGATACATACTACTTCTTTGCTGCCGCCTGATTACAGTAATAGATCAAGAAGACCAACAAACTGGTCGTTGTCAAAATTATGGATTGCATTAAAAATACACGAGCTAACAATTGAAACAACATAAAGAGTTTTAAAGGATACTTTCATCCAAATTACAACAAAATATTTTCGCAGTTAGACATATTTTAGTGTTTTTTTTCTTTTTTATTTGAGAGGTTCTGACATCTCCAACACTTTTACCGTCATCCCAATACAAAAGATGCAAACGGAATTTTGTTTTTGTGGCGCTCATGACATTTCAAAAACTCAACAGCAGCCTGTCTTTCCAGAAACAATGTCCCAGTAATTCAGAATAATCCATTGAGCTCACTGTCAACAATTTTTTATTGGGAAGTATTTTCCGCTGAAGGTAGAACATACTGAAAACTTGGGTGAACTGACCCTTTAAGATGCCACTTTTGGAAGAAGCACCAAGTCTCGGTGTGCAGAGTCTGGCTTTATGGTGCAGCGGCAGAATAAATGCTTTGATTTTCTGTGTATGAAGGCCAGGATTATGGTGGCTTTCTCTAGTAGAATTCCTGCCATTTAGGTGTGGCTGCCTATCCGTGGTTTAATGGAATGTTGCAGAATATTTGGGATGCCGGAATATTAACCGGTGGGGTGAGCATGCAAAGAGAGCCAATGTCAACAGAGCTCATGCCATTAACCCCTATAACCCCTACAGCCCACACCTGCTGTGGCCGCTGTAGCACGAAGCAGCCGAGCCCGTCACTGAGCACATTGTTCCCCTGAAACCCTACTGGACATCACTGCGCTCTTACTGACATCCAGCGTTGTCAGCAGCGTGATAGGAAAATTCCAAGAAAAGAGCACAGTCACTTCATCTGTTGAGACATCTGTGACCCTGCCCCTTCTTCCCTGCACAAAGGGGCTTTCTGTTCTTATTTGTCATCCTGAAAAGAAGTGATAGGGGTTAAAGATCAGTTGTCAGAGAAGCATCATCAAGGAGGAGTGTAAAGTCCACTTCCACGGTGTATCTGCTTATGTTGTGTGTACATACACAAGACTATAAAGTTGCAGTGAAGTCTATTCCAGGCTTATCTGAGACCAATTGGTATCCTGAGAATTAACCATGAAGTATTAAGTAAAAATACTATTTTTGTTGTTTTCAAGGTATTTTAATTCAAATAACTCCTGTTATCACTGTGTATACAGATGTCTGTCTGGTGTTGCTCTTGAGAAGCTTAGGTGCCGTTTGGGTGTCCGCTAGCAGGCTACGCTAATTAATATTTCATCATCCCACAGTGATACTGTCATGATCCATCCCTGCTAAAAAATAAAACAGGAATACAATCACATGTTGAGCACCTAGCTAGTGTTCCTGTCCATCTAAGGGCAAATACCCCAAAGCAGCCTCCTGTTCTTATGTAACTGTCTGGGTCTCAGAGTTTTCGTCTCCATTCATTCACCTACAAATGCACCCCCCCCCCCCTCCTTCTTTGCATGCTTCTGGCCCTGCACTGTCGCCTCAGAGCCTGCACACGTGGATCCCATTTCAACAGTGCAAGACACAGAAAAACTATTGGTTTCTGATTAGTTTCCTCACCAACAACAACAACCTTTTTTTGTGCTACATACTTGTGCATTTTGTTGAAGTGACAGAATCACAGGTAATTCCTGTAATCTAATAGTAGTTTATTTAAAATAAGTTATTTCAGTACACTCAAGTGCAGTCCAGGCTGTTTTCAGTCAGACTGTGTATAGTGACACCGCAGCAAGGCGCAGATGCTGTCTCTCATTAACGTAGCCTGTAGCTGAAAACAACATGGGATTCTGTTACTGTTGTGGTGTGTTCATGGGTCAGACAGTGCTCATCTGTTTTCTTATTGATTTTTCAGGGTGCTTCATAGTGTTGTTCCACACCTTACCTCTGAGAGCGCTGACATGCGATATAGCGTACTGAAGAGGACAGAGATGTAAATTTTAATAAATTTTCATTCTAGCGTTACATCATTATGTTGTGCTTATTGTAATTTCCCAAGAGGTACACGAGTATGGGGATTGCGGTCATACACTTTCCGTCTCCATCAGAAAAAAACTCCTAAATCAGTTTGAGAAATGGAGAATATGGTGGAAGATAAACAACTGAAAAGTGTGGGGGGGTCAATGAGCCAGCTGTGGACCAGAGCAGCCCACTGGAAACTTACATTGTCCCAGATGACAACATACCTGGGCTGCTCTGGGCCATCTGGTCTGGTGGAATGAGAATGTTGTGCGGCGTGTCCAGGAATGTGATGAGACGGGCTGTGTTGTAGGGGCCAAGGGTGGCACAGTGATGGATGACGCTGTGGTGGTTAATGGCTGCGCACGTAGTGATGTTCCCTCCTCGCTGGCAAGGGACTTCGACAGTGGCACGCTGGCCGATGACATTCCTTCCCCTTCCTCGTCTTTTCGCAAGGTTGAAACCAACCTCATCTGTGAAGATCAATTCAAGCTCCACTGCAGCTGCATCTAGATCAAGAACTCTCCGAAACAGGCAACATGTCAATATCAGAAAGACCTAGAGCAGTCAATATTGTGAAGTGCAAAACATTGGGATTACAATACTGTAATATGTCATTGCACATAGTCATAGCGCAATTCTTCGACTCTTTCTGTGTTCCTTTCAAAAGGCAGCCTGTAGATCTGTTTCGTCCTCATCTGGTTTCGGTGCAGTTTTTTGGAAAATGTCATTGTTTTCTGTGATTTTACTCTGTATTTGCTTTAGATTAGATTTCTTACCTATTCTCATTTCAGAAAGTCCGGACAATTGAGGCTACTGTCAACCTGCTCAAGTTTGGTTGTACTCTCTGCCCAGCCTCCCTCATTGTTAGACCATGGTTGACCACATGGTCAACCAAAGTGGCCTGAATCTTATCAGAGATTATGGCTCTCCTTCGTCTTGCTCTTCCTCGTCCTCCTCCTCGTCCTCTTACTCTCACTCCTCAGTCTTGCTATGTTTGCATCCATTGCTCAAAAACAGAAGAACTCACCTGTGGCCCTTTTATTTTTAAAGCTCTCATTGCTAATTGAACAATGATGCAACATGTATTTGCCCATGCAAGGAGTCAGAGTGGATGGTAGGAAATTTAAGTTTAGCATTTCGAATGGCAGTGTGTTCCATGTGAGCACAAGGAATTTTTTTCATGAAGATTGTGCCAAATGTAGAGAATTGCAGTGTTTTGAAAAAAAGTGTGGTTTTGAACTGCAATCTGAATGTAAAGCAGGAAATGTGCTTGTATTTTAGCAAAATTGGTTCAGGGGTTGGTACATGAATTACAGATTGTGGTCATTGTGTCTCAAGTACCAGTGTTCATGTATAAACAACTGAGAAAAAAACTATAATTACTGACAAAAGACTGCTGATGATTCTATTAGCTTGATTCACTTTGTGAATGTGGGCAGTTACTCTGTGATCAGATCCTCATAAACTCAAACTCACTATGTCTTCACCTGCTACTAAAGCCTGCCAGTCTGAGCCTATTCAGCTCCTTTTTTTACATAAATATCACGTTCAAAGTGGAGCAGAAAGAAAAATGATCAGGTTAATGTCAGCTGAAGTAATAGTGATGGAAAGCTAATGTCCATCTGTTCTCTATTACTATCCTAGATTACCATGTTAGAATCTCAGGCTCCAATCCGTGATAATCTAATTATCTACAGATGGTATGATAGCCTGGGAAGAGGGAGGATGGAGAGAAAAGACACTGTGCAGTTGACTCTTTTATGTTGAGTCTTTGATCAGATATTTAGCAGATCATATTATGCATGTGGATTACATTGTGGGGTGGATGGATAATAACAAGACCACTGTGGATATTAAAGGCTAAAGTTTTGCACATTTCAGTCCATTAACTAAAAATGTATTGATCTGCTTCCTAGTTAGTTATTGCTTTCCACTTATTTCACTGAGTGTTTTAATCATTTTGGGGATGAAGATACTGCAAGTTGCAAAAAACTGTCTGCCTTGTTGGTGCGTTCAAGAACACTCAGACATCCGAGTGTTATGGAGTGGCTGCCATTTTTAACATTTTAAAAAGCATGGTGTATTGGACAAAAGTTGTGTTTAAATTTTGATACAATAAATGGATAAATTGGAAACTGCTAAACAGAAACCTTTTTTTAATTTGAGAAATGACCAATTGACATGTTCTTTTTTTACAGTGTTGTGTTCTTGGAAGCAATCCCTTCAGGCAACTACTGCACTTTACTGATAATGCAACTTTTGTGAATATTCATAATTCTTTCTTCATTTTTTCTTCTTCTTCTCTTAGCTATGACATGGTCCATTATGGTCATTCTAACCAGCTGCGACAGGCCAAGGCCATGGGAGATTACCTCATCGTTGGAGTACATACAGACAGTAAGACCAAAAACTAGTGACTGTCATGGCACAAACACTGTCCCTTCCAAATGCATCTTCACATGAAAAAAAGCTGTCTGTTATAGCCAGTCTTTCCCTGTTAACTTAAAAACTAATGCTCATCTGCAGCTGACTTCTTTCATCCCCACTTCTGACATTCTTCCCTCCTTTCCCCTCCCCGATCCAGCCTGTACCTGGTAGGTGTGGGGAGGCATCTGTTTATTTTCTTCAGCCCCATCATTACCAGGCACCAGCTGTGTCCTATACACTTAGGAGGTGTTGCTGTGACAGTAGTGCAGCAACTCAGCGATTGTACCTCACCCTCCTTTGACACACTGGGGCATTCTGACATAGTGATAACGCAGAATGACTTCACAGTCAGGGCCAACATAGATATCAGCAAGCTTTCCCTCTGCTGAGGTGATAATAAAATATCTCAATGACGAAAGCGATAAAGCTGCTAATCAGAATGCAATAAAGCTGCTAATCAGAATGTAATGCAAATGGAGAACTCTGTCTCTCTCTCTTCTGTTAATCTCAGTCTGCAGTATTGTTCGAGTGTATTTATTTGTTTTCAAGGTGAAATCGCAAAGCACAAGGGTCCGCCAGTCTTCACTCAGGAAGAAAGGTACAAGATGGTACGTGCCATAAAGTGGGTGGATGAAGTCGTAGAAGGAGCGCCTTACGTCACCACCCTCGAGACCCTCGACAAGTACAACTGTGACTTCTGTGTGCACGGAGGTATCCATCACTACAGCATATAAGATCTGTTACAAGTGGTTATGGCAAAGCTGAACTGATTATAAATTGTATGCTATCGTTTCAGATGACATAACACTTACGGTGGACGGGAAGGACACATATGAAGAGGTGAAGAAGTCAGGACGCTACAGGTGAGCTTTCTGCAGAAGATGATAATAACAGTTAGGGCAGAGAATGTGTCTTTCTTAGGTTGTTACATTGTGTAGCATGTTTTTTACAGGGAGTGTAAGAGAACCCAGGGAGTTTCAACCACAGACCTGGTTGGCAGAATGTTGCTGATGACCAAAGCACACCACAGCAACATTGTGAGTACAGCCGTATTCTCTTTATATGCTTTCATTGCAAAGTACAACCCTAATTTGCTCCTATCTTCTCTTTAGGATAGTTCAGACTACCAGCAGCACACAGACAACTTTGGAAAGGTAGGTACCAAATATATTTCCAGCTTATTTGATCATCATAATATAGTTAACATTAAATCCTTAGAGAACTAAAGTCTTCAGTGGCATCAGTTTAAAACCAGCTGTTTCCTCTGCCTTCACTTTTTTGTCATTCAAGTATCCAAAGTTGCCTTGTGGGCCAGATGTCAACCATTATTAAACAAAGGCCTTTACTGTGTTCCCACTTTATAATCAAGTTAAAGGCCTTGCCAGTAAACGCTGAATGCCACTTCTGTTCCGGTATTCGAAAAGTAATTCACAGTCAACATGCTTTGCCTAAATAGTGTGAAAGCAGTAGATGGTCTCTTCACATTTGACTGCCTTAGACTGGAAGAATAACGCTGTGAATTTGGCGAGAGTTGAATAAATGTGCTGGAGATTTGTGGGCCAGCTTTGAGTTCGCCTGCTAAGGATGATGTTACTCCTCAAACCACTTGGTGGTGCTCATGCAGCACAAGTGTTAATCCTGGGCTTATCTGATAAGCATACTGCAGTGATTATATTATCTATACTGATGTACATTTTGCTTATTGTTTCAATGTCACTTGTACTCACTGTGCCTGTTTCTGGATTATGGGGGTCACATGGTCAGAAGGGCCACAGTCCCTGGACGGGGGTGTCTCAGTTCCTGCAGACTTCACAAAAGATCATCCAGTTTGCTTCAGGCCAGGAGCCTCAACCTGGAGACACCATCATCTATGTGGCAGGAGCCTTTGACCTCTTCCGTATCTTTTAACATCCACACTAGAAAATAATTTGGATTTTTTAAAACATATTTTTGCTTTTTAATCCAAATGCATGTGCAATTTAATAAAGTGAGAACAGGGCATTTAACAAGTGATAGTCTCTGTTAGAATGGTGTGAATAATTAATGTTTTGTGAATTGCTGCTGTGAAATCACCCTTGACTAGTCTCCTGTCAGACATTGGCCATGTGGACTTCCTGGAAGCAGTGCATAAGCTTGCGGAAAAGCCATACATTATAGTGGGGTTGCACTTTGATCAGGTGAGTCTCATTCTGCTCTTTGTCTTTCATCTCTGTGAGACAGTTACTGTCTTCCAAAGTCAAGCCCTGACATTTTCTCTACGTTTCTACTTTCATATTTTTCAGGAGGTGAATCGTTATAAAGGGAAAAACTACCCCATCATGAATGTCCATGAGAGAACGCTCAGTGTCCTGGCTTGTCGAGTGTGTTCTTCTTCTGACTCTCCATCAATACAAAGCATTGCATGTATTTCTTCTATATCTATATCTATACTGTTTGTTTTTTTTTCAGTATGTTTCGGAAGTGGTGATCGGTGCACCCTTTGCTGTCACAAAAGATTTGCTGGATCATTTCAAGGTATATATGAACAATACAATCACCTCTCACCTCTAGGTAACAAAAAAAATGAATAAATCAACTTACACATGGCTTTTTTTTTATCTAGGTGGATCTTGTATGTCATGGAAAGACAGAAATATACCCTGACAAGGATGGATCTGACCCTTACGCTGTGAGACTCTAAACATTGTCACGTACAACTATTTTGAGAAAACACTTTTATGAAATAATCTTCACTGGTGATCAATAAAATGTTTTCTTCTTATTCAGGAGCCGAGGAGGAAAGGAATCCTGCGTACTGTTGACAGTGGGAACAGCCTCACTACAGATGCCATTGTGCAGAGGATAATCAAAAACAGGTAAAACAAAACAAAACAAAACAAAACAAAAACTTGTCAGCTCTAAGAATAATCAAAAAAATATATAAATTATATCCACTGGGCTTCACAGTATTTTTAAGGTAAAAAATGGGACATGTCGACTCACTGCTGGAATGAGTAATGTATTAGTAAAGTCTTAGTAATATCTTTCCTTCATTTGATCCAGGCTGCTATTTGAAGCAAGGAACCAGAAGAAAGAGGCCAAAGAGATTGCTGTGATCCAGGCCATGAAGCGACAAGAGGAGGAAAAGACTAAAGAAAGAGCCCAAGCTGTGTTGTAGGAAGGCCCCAAAATAAGCACCATCAATTAAGTGTCAACATTACACTGACAAGCTCAATTCATCTAATCTCATGTACAGTAAAATCTGCCCTTTTATAAGTGTTACGACACCCTCCGCACATGATCTTGGCTAATTACAGCAGTCCCTACAGCAGCCTGTTTTTAACCAGGATGGCATAATCTGCTGTGGGATCATCAGGTATGCAGTATGTGTGTGGGGGAATCATCCTGTGTATTAATATGTCCTGCATATGCAACTACTTGTTTATGTCAAATCACACATCTAACTATTTGTCCCGTCTATAGCAGACAGAACAATAGAGGAAGGCTGAAACATAGAAGATATCACACTGTCTGTCTGTTTTATGTTCTCGAATATTTTTTTAATTCTTCAAGTACATCTATTTTTTTGCCTTTAGAACATAATGTTGATGTATTTTATCGTGAGATTTGGGCCCATAAAGGGTAAGTGTAGGGACCTGAAATGTTGGCTGAGGCATTGAACTATAACAAGGAAGTGACTTGATTAGTCATGTCCATGGAGCTGTTGCTGTTTTCTGCCTAACATACAATCTGTCTATGTTATACTGTGTATGTACTGTATGTATGTATGTATGTATTACGAAGTGATTGCAGGTTCTCTGGAGGAAACCACTAGAGAAATGGAGGAGAACATTTCCCTCCTGCTTCTCTGCGTCCAACTTGGGTTGTTTGGAAGTGAGAAGGTGTTGAAAATTTGATGGACTGCCATGAGACCTCATACCAGAACCTGCTCCAGACTGCACTGACTGCTCTAAACTGTTCTGTTTTACTGGTAGAGCAGGTTTTTAAATCCAAAATGCACACTGTCAAGACCTGCACACCTGGCCTTTTGAGTGCATCAACCAGCACTCCGTAGATTTATCCTAAAGTAGAAAACAGTACAGAGTTTTAACAGACTGCTTTTAACATTTTGTTTTCATAGAATAACTAGAGATCTATGACATACGCTCAGTGTTGTTGACTTGATCACGAACTAGACCTCTTACTGTCACTTTTGAGCACTGAACAATTTAACCTCTGTCTCAATATCAAATGGGATTAAATAATAATATATTTTTTGTAGATGTATATTTTACTCACCTCCTCTCCATTAACTACTGTATAGATGGTTTCATATTGTTTAAAAAGCATATTAATATGTCTGTATGTCGAGTTGGAATGTATTCAGTGTAGGCTATAATCTATGTATGTTATTGACAACTCCCAGTTGACAAATACTGTAGAAATGAATTGGACTACAGTATATTATTGCTGACAATAATAACAATTTAATCTGAAAAAAACTGTTTCTGATCTTCTTTTCACTAAAACAGAAAATGTCAGAATTGTCATGTCATAATTTATTTCTTCAGTAATTGGCAGGCTGTGCATTATTCACATGATGAAAGGGTAAAGTCATGTTTTGGACACAGAAAATGACCTTTGATCAGGAAAGATGATCTTAATTTTGCAACATATGAATGAGTCACGCATAGAGTTCGTTAAATGTCAGGCCATTAAGATTGGATTATTTTAGGAGTGAAAAGGTGCCCAGCAAAGTTCTGTAAGCTTTTCTGCTGTGGAAAGGCTTTGTGACCTTATGTCATTTATGATGGCAAAGTAAATCCTGTTTAATGTTAAATGAATTACAGTTAATTTGTAAGTATCAGAGAGACTGATGCTCATGTTGGCAACTATAGTTGATTCAACAAATCATTAGTAATTCATGGAGAGATACACCCATCTGAGGCCACATGCTGACACTATAAAGGTATAGTAAAAAAAAAAAAAATTGCAACTCATGCACTGTGTAACCAGATAAGCTAGTTCCGCCAATCAATTTTCCACCATAAAGGCTACGGTTTTGCAATTATGTAATTTTATTTTAATGAATAATAATATTCATTATTATTAATGAGTTTAAGTTTTTCTATATCTTGATAGACGTATTAAGTGAACATGAAAGCCTATTTTGAAGTGAAAGCCTTTTTGAGTCCATCAAAAAACCAGCTTCAAAGTAGCTCTGAGTTTTAAAGACAAGTAAGGCCGTGCGCACGTGCCCCTAATTAGCCTAAGTAGCTCTTCCCTGTCTTGCTAAAATTCTTCCTCGGACTTGTTTGCGGTTTGGACTGTGAGTCAAACGATACAGCGGCGTGCAGAGCAAAAGCAAAGTGATGTTTTGTTGTCTAAATGTACTGCCAGCCCCACTGCAGGTATACGTTCATTCAGCTGTTGAATTTTTAATCTCCTCAAAAAAACAAAAAAAAACAAAAAGATGAAATCTTGGCAGGGTTGTGTGAGAGGTTCATGCTCATTTGGATTTTTTTTTGCCGCAGTTTTGATAAAAAAAAAAAAAAGCAACCTTTTGTCGTCATATGGTCTTATTTGATTAAAAGAATAATTATTTAAGTCATAGTAAAAAGAAAAAAATCAAATTCAACTGTATGGTTTCTCGGATCTGATGATTTGCTGCTTTTTCATATTTGAAACTGGTGTTGGGACTGTTGTAATTTTAAAACGTGATGGACATTTTTCCTAAGTATTTACATTTATCAATTGGCTTATCTTCATGGGAGATAAATACAGACCATATTGTCTACAGTAGCCTGCTTCAGATAGATAGAATATAAAAATGGCTATCAGACAACTAGATTACATTATTTTTGAGTACCAAAAATATTTTCTTAATGCTTAAGGGAATGTGTTCATTTTTTAATGTTCATCTGCAAATGTTTTCCTTGTCATTTTTTTGTATTTTAAATAACTCAAATAATACATGAAATAGTATACTTTCCCATAGGTTATAGAAAATTATTATCCTTAAGTTATTATTACAGTTAATGTTTTATAGGCCCAAAGTTGCATTCAGGTTGCATGTGAAAACTGTGCATTCTGCCTTAGGTCTGCATGGGAATGTGCCTCCACCAGGATATCACAGAGGAGGGTAAAAAGGCTAAACTGCAGAGCTCTAAAATAGAACAAGACCTTTGTGAACATGCCAGGACTGAGATGAATGTGGTGAAAATCCTCATGCTTGGTAAGTTAAAGGCATTGGTTTATCATTTACCATTGACTTATCGTTTATTTTAAGAATTTCTCCGGATTGTGTGGCAGGAGTTGCAGAGAGTGGAAAGAGCACCCTGATCAAACAGATAAAGATAATCCACAGTCACGGCTTCTCCAAACAAGAGCTCATCAGTTTCAAGGTGCAATACTGGGCAGTTGTGATGCAAATTGAGTGTTATAATTTATTTTTCACCCTAAAATATTCATCTGAGCCAAAAGCAATTCGGCTTGCAAATGTTGACTTTTCTTCGCAGCCCGCAGTACTAGACAACGTTCTGACCTCTATGAAGTTTGTTCTTCGAGGAATGGGGATGCTGAGGATAAACCTTGCTAACAAGAAGAACAAGGTGAGGAGAGCTTGTACAGATTCCTATGGAAAAATAGTTTTAGATAAAGTGTTTCATCAAATCAGCTGCTCAGTTTTGTCTTTGTTGTCCACATTTTTTTTATTGCAGCCCCTCTTTATCACACTAGATGTCAGTCTTTATCTGGTATACTCTGCAATTCAGCAAGCATTTACAATCTCTCAGTAGAGATTATTGGTAGAAACTAGTGATCATCATCAGTTGTAATGTTGAAAGGGGAGACATGTTGATCCATTACTACCTCCAGGCAGCACAATCTTTAATGCATAGTTTTAATATGAGGAGAGGTGAATTTGATCTAAAGTATAGGCCTAAATCACACATTTGTCTCCCTATCATTTACTTACAGGTTCTTGTAAATAATATGAGTGACCTCATGCTAACAATATATTGTCCTGCTTAGATGCATGCCCGCTCCATCCTGTCCTGTAGCCAGTGTCTGGGGGACGACCAGGAGCTGCTTCCTTTTGTGGCTCACGCTTTCTGTGCACTTTGGGCGGACCAAGGAGTGCGAGCAGCTGCAGCCAGAGGTTACGAGTTTGAGCTGAATGACTCTGCACTCTAGTGAGTAAAATGACCTTAAGTGATCTATGTTGCACAACACCACCCAATTATGTCTGATGATGGAAATGTCAAGGGAAATTGCTCACTAAGGAGTATGTCGTCACATCTTGTCAATACAGAGCGACAGTAAAACAAGTGCTGAGAATAACTCCTCTTCAGGAAATTATTCCTGTGACATTTGTGGAACAGGAGGCTTAATTGGGACCAAATTAAAAAGCACTGTTTGCAGACATCCAGGAAAATTGGAATGAGTGGATGGAGCAGATGAAACAGACATGATTAAAGAGTTTGTTTTCTTTGAGTAAGAAGTCAAACAGCATCACACATGTGAAGCTGTAGCTATGGTGGAGCGTTATGCTTTTAATTTAGCTGTATTTTATCCAATAAATATCACTTCAAATTAGCCAGTGTTTGTCAACCCCCTCCCGTCCTTGTGTGGGACATTTCATACAGTATTTATGTGGGCAGTACTGTTTTTTCCCCGAGTGCTATCCTTCGCCTATGCGATTTTGCCCTTTCAATCCTTCATCAAAAGAGTCTGCCTGTACAGTGTCATGAGATCCTAATTCATTACTCTGTATAGATCATTTGTTGAGTGTGAGTTGCATCATCAGCTGAAGTGTGTATTATTAACTGAAGTGTGGAATACATTTTACTAAATGGCAATATTGTTTTGCACTCCTAGTTTAATGCCAACTTCAATTTGGAGTCTGAAAAAATTACATAGCTTGAAACAGCCACTGGGGACGTCTCTTGTCCCATTTTGTTGTCTTTGTTGTGAATATTTTATTCATCTCTGTACACAGCTTGCAAAATGAAGCCCAATGTTAGATCGTGTTGAGACATCAAAACATTCTATCCAAAATGAATTTCAATTAAGATTCCCACATTCAATAAAGCAAGACTTATTTACATTTATTTTGCACTCAAATTGGAAAAATAACTATACAGGGAAAAAACCATTGTAGTAGATGACGTTTGCATCACTCAGTAATGTTTATATAGCAGCACACAATCAAAATGATGGAGAGGTTTTGCTCGCAATTGTTCTGAAATAGAAAGCTGTGCAACATTTTCAGGCACGGTCCATTGGCTTTTTTTTATGACTGGCAGTCTGGGAAATGTAGAAAATAAGGGAGTAGAAATTGTAAAGTTTGCCTAGAAAGTAGAGGAAATGAGGAAAATGTGACTTTTCAACAAACTGAGGAACAGATTGAGAGAAAAATCACAAAATAACACTTGCTGTAGACATTGCATTCACAGTTAAGGTAGCAACTAGGTGCTCTGTTTGTCACTTAGTTGCCTTACTTTGGTTTAAAAATGTTAACTGTCAGACCTCTCTTAAAGCTGGCATCTACTGCTAATTGGATTGATTGTATGACTCACTTGCATAGCTCACATTAAGATGCCTTCGGTACTTAGTCACTGCCTGAATTGCTTGAACATCATTTACAAACAACACAAAATTGAACACAACATTACATTCTCTGACCAGTGTTGGGGTTTTCATATCCTCTGTAAAATGAAGGTGAATGAGGGATCTTTTCAGTACTTTTGATCTCTGAATTTACTGTACTCAAAATACACAGATTGCGTAGAAGCCCTTATCTCAAAAGCAACATGGAGGACGTCTGCCAAGTTCAAATGTACTCCAGCTGGCCCGACTGAGAAAGATGAAGATGTGACAGCTTAATTATCGGAACTCAATAAGGTTGGGAGCTGGAGGATGACATGAAACTCAACAAGCTCTCTTTCGATGTTCTCATTCTGCTGGACCCCGCATTGATTTATCCTTCCAGAAATATTGGATTAGACTGTGTCGTGACACACTTGACTTGCCCAAGACCTGAAGGCATCCCAGTGTGTAAAATGACCTCTCAGACATTACATCTGGCATGAAATGAACTGTTAATATTGCTGAAAAGAAATTTACAGTTTCAGGAAGTAACTATTGATGCAACCTGTTTCTTCTTTTTAGATCCCCCCAAATCAACAGTTGCTTTAATAACTTTACTTCACTGCTGAAGGTAGAACTTAGAAAGGCTTTGTAATGTGATCAACCCATCTTTACATTACATTATTTATGGAATACCTGAACTGACAAACATGTTACTTACACATTTACTCACAACATGATACCATTGTTTAAAAGATTGTGTACTTGCACAACAACATGGCTCACATGTCACAGACCTGCAGCCAGGTCTGCTACATGAAAAAAAATGTTCACTCCGCTTGTGTCATCTGGTGTAGCTCTAGTAGTAATTTTCATAATAAGGTTCTGAGTGTGCCAGGTCATGTAGTGTGCTGTTGACAGTCCACTTTCTCCACTCAACAACTACTGTAGAACTACAACAACTTGATAGTTCTACATTTTCTCTGTGCAGCTTATATTGCAAGTTGTCACAAAAATGTGGTTCATTGTGATGGGATTCATATCAGTGAGGGTAGATTAAATATTAGACACACAACATAGTATAATACAATAGCAGGACAAACTGCAGCCTCCATTTATGAAGAAGATTTATTGCTTTGTTGTCGGATTTGAATGCATTCTTAATTATAAACTGGCATCTGAGTGTGTATGTTCGTTAATGGCCTGAATGAAACAAGAACTATCATTGCCATCAAAAAGATCATATTACTGAAAGCATGCCATAACGTGTAGTTTAGTAAACACCACTGTCTTGGCCTGAAGTTGATGAGAACTTGAATTGATTTCTGTAACCCAAATAAAATCTGACAAAAGCAGCAAGACTTGTGTCTGTCCACAAGCTGACATTCTTATCAGTTAGTGATGTTTCTTGGTCTCCTTCTCTCTCCAGTTTCTTTGAGAATATGAGTCGAATCATCGCTCCCAGCTACGTCCCCACTGAGGCAGATGTTCTGAGAGTGAGAGTGAGGACCTGCGGAATCATTGAGACACAGTTTCAAGTTAATGACATGATCTTTCGGTAAGACACTTAAAACGTGTTCAAATTCACTACTGGCTTAAACTTAATATAATGCTGCACACAGATAACTCTAACCTGCACAGCGATGCCAACATTATGGAAAAATGAGCATCATATTTTACATTTATTGTTAGAGGGGCAATTACCTCACTGAAGATGCTTGCTTAATATTAAAATAATATTTCACCATCTTTTACTCTCAAGTGACAATTGAAGTCTTTGCATCTTATACCTTTACATAAACAAGCGTTAGTCATATTCCCTTGAAACACCAATTCTAATGAAGAAACATTGATTATGAACTATATATTAAAGCTGAAAGCATAATTGAGTGTGACCAGGGGGATATAGATATCACTGCTTACACACACACTAAAACATGAACAAATATACAAAGATACCAAAACCACATGCATGCAGTTAAACACAAGTATGCAGTTACACACAACACTCAGGATCTTTTACCATGTATGAACATGTAGATTTTATGCACTCACAATAAATAGTTGTTGGTTGTCTTAGCAACCTTGTGCTTGAGATGTGTTGCCAGCAGAAAGATATTTTGTATGTTTTTTTTTTGAGTGGAACTGAAGAACAGTGTTTTGATGATGAGTTATAAATTGCTGCTATCACATGTTCTACTAGTATATGCACAACCATGCCATGAACCTGGTGGTGATGTTTGGATGAGTTGGTGATTAGCTTGGCATGAGAATACAATGGCTGTAGAGTGTAATGTCTGAGCTTCATTTGTATGATTGTTGATTTGCATTTTTTTGCTAAGATTTTTTGTAAATAGAGTACTTTATTGATCCCAAAGCAAAATTACAGTTTTACAGTAGCTACCGAACATAAATCACACAATACATAAACACTGAGGTGGGTAAAAGAAACAAATCCAATTAAAGGCAAAAGCATAATAACAATAACTAAATGGACTAACTCAAATAAAAAAATAAATCAAATACATAAAAATATATAGAGATTGACGACTCAGCTTGTAGCACACAATATGTAACTTAACAAGAAAGTACATCTGATTAAATGTTGGCTGTGATTGATTATCTACCTTAAAGACATTTCAGATCTCTGTAAGTCTATTTTCATGAAGGAAACGATGGTTACAGGGATTGTATGGACTTAATCAATAATAAATAGACAAGTTATTTTAAAAAATGGGCGACAATAATATCAGTATGTTATTATTATCAGTATAGTTGCAATCACTGGGTCAAACAAGGAAATCAAGATGTATGGTCCTTGAAAGATTCATTTGTCACCACTTTTCCTGTTCATGGACTTGTTGAATACACTTTAACATGTTGGCATCTGTAAGCAGCACAGTGAGGCTTAGTGAGGCTCTGGAGACTTGGCCTCATCTCTAACTCTTGAAGGGTTCCTGACAAAAGCTGAACTCACTGCCTGGGCGCTATGACTCAGACATGAAATATTGATGGCTTCACTCTGCCTGGTTATTCCAGGAATAATAACACAAACGTGAAGGAAGCATAGTAATGATCTGAAACCCCAACCCCCCCTTTTCCACTTTGAACTTTTGTTTTTCAGAGTACGCAACTATTCACAATGCTCCCTGTGCCCTGTCACTATGCTATGACAGCATTCAGTCTGCAGGTCGTCACAAGGAACAGGATCAATACAGACCACAACTTTATAAATATTGCATATACTGTAGCTTCTTAAAGGCTGGAATTGCAACCACATGCTGAAGCTTGCAAAATGTTAGGTTTGACAGCTTTGGAGCAATTTTATGAATGTTTTTGTTTGCATCTCTGCAGCTCTGATGTGTTTGCCTCAGTGTGATCATGACAAATTATCGTCTTCCACTATCAAATTTCAATGCCTAATGTAACGTTCAAAGCACATGAAGGCAACACAAAGGAAACTGTGCAGAAATATTTGATTCATCGTAATCAGCCAAGGTATAAAGATGTAGCATGTTGCTTTTGGTTACTGCCCTGGTGCCAAGTCCTCTTTACTTTTCATCCAGAAAGTTTGTGTTGAAAACTACAATGAGTCTCAAGCGGTTCAAGGTATTCAAGCAAGATTTCCATGCACATGCCACAGACAACAATAAATCAGCTAAACTTCTGTAACATTGAAGACCATGTAAATAATAACTCTGCATCCTGTTGCGATGTTTGATGCATTAGTTAACATTCTCTGTCTGCTTATGTGTAAAGTTTCTATGATTATTGTTAAAATAATCTGGCCTTGAGCATATAAAATCCCTCTGGGGGTTCATAAGTGTTAATCTTTTGTTCTGCGCCACAGAAACTACTGCTGTCAAATGCCACTGTTAAGGCTTATTGTCCCCCAGCTTGTTACAGCTGACTCTTGACCCAGAGGATAAATGCTTCATTACCTCTGACATGAGTACTGCAATCATGCACCTGGGGACTGTCTGGCCCAAATGGGAACTCATTACCTGTGTCACAGAGACCCTTGGCTTAGTGAAGCCCAAGTGTCCAATCATAATTTGAAATAAGTTGCCCCAATATTTGTCACGTTTTATAACAGGTTTGAATGTGCCAATGTAATGCTATTCCCTAATATCAGTGATATTGCCATATTTCTTGTGAGTAAGACGGCAACAGACAGTATCAATAAAGCTATTAGTGAGGGAATATATTTTAAATTGTCAACTCACAAAGAATATTTGTACTTAAATCAATTATATTACATTATTCCTTTCTACTTTTTTACAACTTAATAATTGTGACAAATCTCTGGAGTTTAGTATACTTGAGCCCAGCAGAGAAAGAACACCATGTCATTATACTTTAGATTGATTAGTGATTTAAGCTAATTGCTTGCACAAATAATCTTCTTCTCTTCTTGTACTTATGGTCTGTGATCATTGGTTGAGTAAAGCACAAATGGGTTTTTGTTCTGCGTGTTGACAGGTTGTACGATGTCGGGGGCCAGCGGAGTGAGAGGAGGAAGTGGCTCAGTTGTTTCGACTGTATCCAGGCAGTGTTATTTGTCGTGGCCCTCAGCAGCTATGATATGTCACTAATAGAAGACCCTTCAGTGGTATGTTATGATAAAGATTGATTGTAGCCACATGCAATAAATCAAATGTGATGCCATGTTTTCCTGACTTAGCAGAATAGACATTGTGTTTCACTGAATTAGTATGGAATAAAATTAGGGTCATAAGTATTGTAGCTGTGTATCACCATATCTGAATGTGTGAAAACATTTTGTATGAATACATTCAAATGTCTGAATGTGTAAAACATTTTGGTCAAATGAATGCCAATGTTTGAATGCGTAAAAAACTATCTGAACAAATTAATTCTTGAATCTGTAAGGAGATCTGTAGCTGTTCATGACATTTTGTGAACAAATGAAAAATATTTGCACAAATAATTTCCAATGTGTGAGTACATAAAGAAGATTTGCACAAAGGTTTGCAGCTACAATATTTGGTGCAAACTTAATGTATATCCTCAGCTTCTCTCATATTTTGCTTCATTAGAATCGGCTGCAGGAAAGTCTTGAACTTTTTACATCGATCTGCACCAACACAGTCTTCAAGAGCACCTCACTGGTAAGTATGGTATGGTGCGCAAAGGTGCTTAACATTGTAGAACAAACAAAGTATCAGTTTATAGTATTGTTTTTAAGGCATCTGTCTGCCATGTTTGTTTGAAACTCATTGTAATGTGTATGTGTTTGGGGGGGACTAAAGTGCCTTTTTGGTAAGCATTCATGCTAGGCAGATAGGGCACAGTCTTGCTATGATTGTGTCTGACATACATAATTAGCATACAAATTGCATCTAATTGAGATGTAGAATATGGGATTTCTGTTTAGTGTGTTGGCTGGAAGCACTGTTCACCACCTACTGTGATGAATTTGTTTGATTTCTCTCACAATCAAATTTATGGGATTATTTATATGAGCATGAATGACTCACTTGTTTGGTCACTAGCATTCACATCTCTATTTGATTAACTCAAAGTATTTAGGAGCAGGTTTATTTTACAGCCACGAATATCTACAAAAATGGAAAAGTCAGCAACACTAGGTGACAGACTGCACCAAAATATATTAGCATGTTTTTTTTTTTTTTTTTACAGGGTGTCCCTTTCTGTAAAACCTCTGCTAAAGGTATCATTAAGCCATTAGCAGACTTTAGAATAATGTTTTTAATATGCTAATACTGACCTGTCAGTGCTTTGGTGCCGGTAATGCATATGTTTATAGCATATAGACTGAACCATGGTGATATATATGGAGTGAATCAAGTCTTTTGGCTCCAGAGATGTGCAGTTCTAGCTGATGGCTCGCTGCTGAGCAGCATACTCGCTGTATGTTGTATGTGCCCTGTGAGAGGAGAGATGTACAATATCTTAATTTTCAGAGGATGTTAGGATGCTGTCAGTGTTAGCTCTGGACCAGGATGACTGCCATTATAGTTTTTATACAGATGTAGTGAGAAAATGTTTTTCAAACACAATATTTCAGGGTAAAATTGTGTTTGGCCTCTGGTAGATGAAGCACGTACTGTAAATACAGAGTTTTGTGTGTTTCCTAAAGTGTTGAGGACTTGATGCATTTGATCAACTGGAGGGTTATTTGAATATTGTCCCTGCTATATTTATTATTTTTTCTATTCTCATGCTATCCCTCTCCTACAGATCCTGTTCATGAACAAAACTGACCTTTTCCGGGAAAAGATCCTTCACTCTGGAAGACACTTGAGATTTTATCTTTCTAGTTATGAAGGTATGCTGGAGAGACATTTTGTACATCAAATTTTACTTGTGTAAGTATGTTTGTATGATGTCAGGTTCATCTGAGTAAAGCATACTTTTGCATTATTTCTTGTTTTTTTTTCTTGTGAATGACTGACTTCCAAATAGGAAATAAAGCAAGGATCATACATATCGAGCTATTTAATCTATAATGGAAAAATGCATCAAATATCAATCTGACAGTCTTGAAACTCTCCCTTGACTCTCTCTACAGTACATAGCAACTGCCACAATGTTACTTCCTGACCCCAAAACTGAGAACTCTGACATAAAATATATACTGCTGATGTGGGATACTCCAACTCTTACTACTGAAGAGTTGACACTTAACTTCGAACTTGGATTTCTTCAAATCCACAAGGAATTGTTTAAATATGTATGTTTTTTGTTGTTTTGCTGGATGGGTCTCTGCATCCTTCCAGTCCACTGGGTAATCAAAATTCCTCCTGGGCAGAGATTTCCACAATATTCACATACAGTCCTCCGTTTATGTGTATATCATTGACTCTGGCTGAATCATTGTCATACATATTTCAGGCACAACTGAGAAGCAATCTCTCAATGTCAGTGTATAATGTTCTTATGTGTGTAATTGGGGTTTGGGAAGGAAATCCTGTTTACAGATTATCTCCGGAAGAAAGTGCGTCATTTTATTCATATTTAATGAATTAGGCCAACTCAATATAGTTTGGACTGCTGTTGAACTGGCACCATACAGATGTCTCTGAATGTATCTTTTTCTGTCTACCTTCAACGATATCCAGGTCCAGATGGTGATGTGGATGCTGCGGCCCACTTCATCACTGCCATGTTTTCAGCATGTAACAGCAGACCAGACCATCCCGTGTTCCACCACTTCACTACTGCCACAGACACCACCAACATACAGGTGGTCTTCCAAATGGTCATTGATCAGATTATCAAGGAGAACCTAGCAGCTGTCCAGCTGCTATAAAAGTTCTCTGATAATTCTTAGTGTGTTTTAGGTAATTCAGCACTAAAAATTTTAACTTTATTACAGTTGTTTCCCTCATTTTAAAGTAACTTATTTAAGTGGCTAATATGGTAAAGATAATATTATTGGTGCTACACTCATCCCATTTTATTTTAAAACATTTTAAATAAAAATATTTATGGATTTGCATGCCTGGTCTTTTTAATGTGGTTTATTGATTACTGTAGGTTTTCTTCCCCTTCAAAGAACAGTTACCTATGCAGGATATGTTTGTCTCCCTCATTTGCACAGCATGCAATTATAACCTTGGATCACTGTAACTTGGGGAAATGCAACAATTTTTAGTCAGTGTGTCTCTTGATAAAGTCATGTTTTGGCACATTTTAATGCCTCTAAATCACCAATAACTGCATTTATTATTACAATGTTTGTGCAAGTTGTTTGTCTTTGACAAATTCATGTTTGCTAGTGTAAAAAGGTTGCTCTTCTCCCTTTTCACTAAGCCCTGAAACATTACTTATGTTTTTGTGTTAAATCACTAATTTCAGTCCTGTGTTTCTGTTAATTTATCAGTCACATTACACAAATAATGGAATTTGGGTTTAATTTAAGTAGTTTCTGTTTCACAATGTTGTGTTTTGTTGAAGGGCTTCAGTCCTGTTGTGCTTCTTTTTGAGAGCTGTGATGGTAGGGCAGATTGTCAGCTTAATCAGTGATAGTGACAACAGGTGTGCATTATTAGCTGCACTAAACAGTGAGTCACTAGGCTCTGTCAAGTTGAGGTAGAATGGATAACACTGTTATGTGGTAAATGACATTCTATATAATTTGGTGCACTCATGGCTGTGCATGTGTGACCACAGGAAATTGTGATTGCCAGCAGTAACAGCGAAATCCTACATCAGTGTTGTTCTATATGTTTGGAAAGCTTGGTATCAGTCTAGCTCACACTGTGGTCACCTGAGTAGATGGTATGTTCCAGTTAGGTGAGACTGAGAAGGTAAAGGGCCAGTTTATTGAATGGAGTAGGGAAGAGAGTAAGTGGCAGCTTGCTGTGAGGATGCAGATTTTATTTGTTAGTTCTTTGCTTCAGCTCAAGGTATTTGTTGAATTTCCTGTGGTTCATTTTTGCTTCTGTTTAATATTTTTGGTAATAAATATCACCTTTTTGTGCACATGCTCCAGCCTGCCAACTTGCTTTGTTTAACATCCCTTTAAAAGTTTCCAGTGCTAAATAGCATCTGCCCTTTATATGTGATGGTGGCACCACAGCTAGAAAATAAAATGCAGCATGTGATTTGGTCATCTCCAGTGTTGAAGAAAAAGCACTGCAGTGTGTTTTGTATTCAATAATTTCAACAAGGGATTGCAATATGATTCATTTATTAATGAAAACTCAAATATGTACATTAATACATTTCTTGTACTGCATAAAAGACAAGTTTCTCAGAAAATCAATAAATAATCTGGCGAAATGTTAAATGAAAGGTAACATAACTTCGGTCTAGTGCAACACCTGTGATAAATGTACAGTTTTTAAATGCCAAGCCTCCAGGAAGTAAGTAGGCTTCATCATCCAGCCCAGCTGTCGGCTTTGCTGCTCAGTCTCCTGCACAGTCTGAGGGGTCCACAGAGAGGAAGACGTCTGCTTTGCACTTAAATGAACCCTTGATTTCCTGGAAGAGTTCACAGCTCTGCAGGTTTGGTGTGATGTCTTTGATGCAAACAGGCTGTGTGGAGAAAAACAGGCAAATTATGTCATTACATTAGACGGTGTTTAACCCCCCCGCCCCCTTACTATAAAGTAGTCAACGCTGACAACATTAAAAGGTTTATCACACGTTGATGTATCAGTAATAATAATCCGGAGTTATATATAATTACTCTGACAGGAGGCATCCTGCGGTAAAGTCCAGCTTTCTTTACAATGTATTCTTGTGTAAAACTACACTTAAACTTTCAGGCTTTATTGACCAGAAGTCCTGGAACGAAAAAAATGCTGTTCAGATGGTTTTCTCTGTAAAATCTAGTGTTAAGATTAAGATAAACTGATAAACGTGCTCGCAAAAGAGATAAACTAACCATGGGTTCACCGTATTCTTAAACTGGAGCTCATTAAAGTCACAATTGAGTAAAAGTCTCGACAATGAAAAACGCTGCAAAAGTTTAAAGTCTTAAAATGTACGAGGAGAATTGGGTGAATTTTCTTCTTGTTTCCAGTAATCTGTGTTATTTTCAAGATAGATGTTTTGTACTTAAAGTACTATTACATTTTCAGGTTTTTAAAAGTCTGATTCTGAATGTTTATATTTGCGCTTGAGCGCAAAGTTACCAGGCACCGTGCGTAATGCGTAATGGCAATCTTATCCAACCCAAAATGCGTTGAAATAATCGATGACCACTAACCATTGTCTTCAGGATGAAACTCTGAGGAGTAATTTCAGAGAATACGCTGTTGGACGTGTCTGGCTCGGCTCTCCTGACGTACGGTGACCTCCGGATACCGGACAGCAAGCCGGACGCCCTGCCCACGGAATAGTAGCTTGGACCGGCCACCTGCTTATACCATGCCTCCGTAGGACTGCAAGCAACCAGCACGGATATCACCACGATGGGGAACATGAGTTTAGCAGGCATCTCCATATCGAGCACTGAGTCTTTGGTCCTGCGTAACTTAAGCGACTGGTCCTCCTCGTTGGCAGCGCGCACTACTTGTGTCCTCGTTTCCACAGTCTACTTATAGGGACCCCGTGATCATCCCCGCAATTTCGTCAACGAAAACTGCCCTGGAGTGGGTGATTCACACACCTCAGAGAAATCATGTGCGGCCGTTTTTGTGCCTCTGGACAACTTTGTTTGAAACGTGTTTATTTTAAATGTTTGAGACAAAATGTTGAACAAATAGACATCAAATTCTGTCATAAAATCCTATTTTTCTAAAAACAATTGTGAACAATACAATTGAAGCTCTGATAAGTCTTCGTGCATTGTCCTGGATTTCATTAAGGCAGAATAAGGCAGGTAACTAGTATCAACAAAATAAAATTGAGCCATTATTAAATTTCACAGAGATTTTTAGGATTAATAATGTTGCCTTGAAAGTATTTAAACATGTGTTCAGACAAAACTCACATATATATGTTACAGAAAAAAAATGTATAGCGTGTGATACAACCTGCAGTGTTGATGAGAGGGAAGTGCCAGAATGAAAAGGACAAGCTCCCATCCTTTTTTGAAATTCAGTCAATGATTTGACACAATAATTGCATCAGCTTTTCATATTTAATGTCATTGTCCTAAATCTGAAGTATTCTATTCTGTGTCAATGGTTAAACAACACATACTGACACTGTACATTATCCTCTTTTCCCCCTACTTTATTATTTTTTTTACCACCAGTTATCAAAAATAAAAATGACAAATACATTAAAAATGAACATAAAAAATCCCCTTGGTTGGTACACTGTCTGATCAAAAGTCACAGACAACTGATATAACTAGGCTTTGACCACAACAAAGCAACATGTCACGCATATGCACAGGACACATGCAGGTTTCCTCATACAGAGACTGGTTTTATACATCTCATGGTGCACTGTGGTGTATGTGACCTGATTTTAGAGGCAGAGAACCTTGTTAGGACCTAAAACCTTTTTTTTTTTTTTTCCATCACAGGAAGCTGTCTTAACTGTAGATTAAAAAAACAGATAAAAGAAAATACTCCTTCACTCTGCATTTTGAGTAGAAAACAGTCAATGTGGCAGGCAGAGCTTCTTTTTTCTCCTACAGAGACTTTAAAAACAATTACAATCTTGATGATTTGACTGGAAAGAACTTCAAAATGCTCATTAAACACAAAAACCTGACATGGACACTAATGCTACTGTTTCTGCCTGGTAAGTACAACACTTAACTCTCATTTAACGCAATATTTAAAAGATAAAATCACACAAGTTATGCATGAATCTATCTCTTTCAGACGTTCTCTGCAACATGTTGAAAGTGGAATATCAACAGCAACATATCTGCGCAGTGAAAGGCTTGTCTGCTGTCATACAATGTTCATTTTACCACACTGACAACCTGAGAATAAAGAGAGTCCAGTGGGGTCGTGTAAAGAATCATGGTTCTATTTTTGACGGCAAGGTCATCAATACCTCCCCAAGATTTCAGTATATCGGTGACAAACATCACAATTGCTCCTTAAAAATACGGCAAGTGAACCATAATGACAAAGGATTATACACCATCAGATTTTTTACTAGCAATAAAAAGGTCTGGAGGCCTGGTAAAGCTGGCCCAACATTAAAGGTTGTTGGTAAGTTTTGTTTTGTTTTTGTTTTTTATTATAAACATCAACTATAATTCACAATCTGCAAAGTTTGAAACTGAAGCTGTTCTTTGCTCTTCCAGATTTAAATATTTTGGTGACAAAATCTCATGGAAATGAAACAGTGATGGAAGGCGAGTCTGTGAATCTGACCTGCATAAACAGCTGTGACGACATCAACGTTTCATCTGCTTTCACCTGGTTTAAGAATGGAGAACCCATACATGAAGGACCTGTGCTTTATTTGAGAAACATGTCTTCTACAAGCTCTGGAAACTACACTTGCTCGCTAAAGAAACACACAGGAACAACTTCAAGAGTCTTAAATATCGATGTTCAATGTGAGTACTGGAATCAAAGTTAATACTTGAAATGAAATCTACAGTATAGTGTTTTTCTGGATGAACTAAACCTTGAAACAGTGAAGCATTTAAGTGTCTGAATGTTAGATTTTCCTCTAGACAACTAAAAACTCAAGTTGTGTTTCAGATGGCCCAAAAAACACATCAGTGTCTATCAGACCATCGCCAGAGGTAGACGCCGGTAGCAACGTCACCCTGATCTGCAGCAGCCATGCAAACCCCCCAGTGGAGAATTATACTTGGTTTAAAATACATGATGATGATGATGATGATATTATGACTGTTGGCCATGAGCCTCTCTTCTTTCCTGGTAATGGTGGCCAGTATTTATGCAGCGCCACCAACACACATGGAAGTCAAAACTCCTCTGTTGTGACGTTAAAGATGAAAGGTAAGAAGAACATGGCTAATGGCCAAAAACATTTTTAAAAAAGCACTTGAGTCTAAGATTATGGATATTAAAATTGGCATCAAAGGAGTATTTGACTCTGATGCTCTCACAAAGCTAACTCAATGCTTTTGTTTCACAGTATATTGGGCAACAGCTACCAGAGACATACTTATCATTGCTATTGTTGCTGTGTTTCTCATTGTGACCACTGCTGTCATAAGGTAAGTTGTATTTACACTGATCTTGCAATGAGTCTTGCATGTTGATTTTACAGGTTTTGTTCATCTGTTTCAGGCTCAACAAAAAAATGACGTGGGCACCAACGACCGACTGTGAGGAGGACATACAGGTGGCACCATCAGGACTATTTTTGGCTTTTTTTTATTGTATTCTAGTTTGTTAGTGAATATGAAAATGAGTGAAAATGACAGTTGGGCTGGTTGTCTCTAACTGAGTTAAGTAGGTGAGAAACAAGTCAAACCCACATCCTACAGTGATTCTTGATGAACTGATAAATACCATGACTGGCATCAAATAGGATGTTTTTGTTGTGTGAGTGTAGGAAAAAGGGGTCACAGTAGCTCAGGATATAAATGTAAGAGGAGAACATTGTTCTGCACTAATTCATCTTGTGGTATTTCTTTATGTATCCAGAATACAGACTACGTCAACTGGCTCATTTGTTACGATAACCAACAGGAGGCAAATCAGTGTGAAGGCAGAACAACAGAACTCATCTATACTTCTGTTTACTTCAAAACCAACAGAGAATCAAACATGTGAGACGTTTTTACAATTGTAAACCATTTTTCAAACATTAATGATTGTTGCAGTGGAGGCACATGTACAAACTGACTTTGTCACGTGCAGGGAGCAGCGGTTTCACTCCCATAATGACGATGATGAAGGTGTGGTTTACAGCACAGTGTGCAGGTAAAGCTCAACAAACACTTACACGTCATGAATAAAGATTTTGCTGAAGATAGCATAAGTGCATTTTTTTTTTCTTTTCCAGGAACCAACAGTTGAACCCTACAAGTATCACAACAAACATTTGTAATTTCTTGTTTTTATTTTCTTCTCTGTCAACACAGAAGGTACAAATAAAAGAAAAGAAAAATGCAATAGAAAATTAAGAAACTGGGTTTTGTAACGTGGAATAAAGTGTGCCATTAGCCTCAACTCTTTATATTCAACTCATATTATCTTACGTTATCTAGATCTATAAAGGTGAGGCACATGCTTGTATCAAAATGTAAACTAATGGGGAATTTAGTTGAAAATGCTGGCAAAGGAATAAATCTTTTGATATGCATCATTTCTAAAGCTGTAAAAATTTTGTTGGCGGCTTGTGTAGTTTGAAAATTCATTAAAATTCTTCAGTGTAACATGTTTCCATTTCAGTTTTTCCTCATGCTTGATTCATTACAAAGGAATTATTGTGAGTCTCAGGCCTTACTGACACATTCTCAGATGATGTTCCTCCACATCTCTTCGTCTATCAGTTTTACAGGAGGGTGGAGTCTGTCTGCAACCAAAATCATTGTCAAAATAATCAAACAATATGTCAGAATATGTATTTTTTTAATGCCTCTGGGTCAAATGTGCGTGGATATGCATGCACAAACTGGTTGTTAAGTTGCTTTCGGGTGCTCAGTGTTTTACAAATCATAAATGTTCTTATTCTGTGTGTTTGGCACTGTAAAAGTTAATTTGCTTCCTGTAGTCCTCGGTGTCTGTATTTCTCAGGAGTGTATCTTACCAAAATTATACTCATCTATAAACCTGCACTACTGACATGCAGACATCGACAGTATGTGAGGTTCAAACTAAATGAAAACAATAGAAAAACATTGCACAGCAAACAAATTTGCTCATAGCTGTCATTAAGGTGAGTAGTCTTTCTTTTTATTGATGCAACAGTGTGTCATCACACTGAAACTCTGAAGCTTTTGTTTTTCTGCATGGTTGTCCTCCAGGGCTTCAGTGATGACATACAGATGAATAATACACCTACACACTGAATTTGCAGGCATCTATGATTATAAGCTACCTGAGAGAAGTTTAATTTTGGAAACTCTTTATTGATATCACGACTGTGTTAAAGTAAGGACCCTAAGACCTATTATGGCTGTTACAATGCAGCTTTCATCACAAATTCTTGTATTGTGAAACTTCCCAGTGGTGTTGATTGGGCATGTCCTTACTGACTGATGTTGATGACAATGAATAGAGTCCAGATAATTTCTGTTTTCAAAATCGAAAACCTAAAGTAGAGTTTTTTCTTTTTTAAATTCTATGTAAAATTACTGTAAAGTGCATCCATTTTTTTTTCTTAAATTTCTGATACCAAATTCCTGATAATGGCTGATGTTTTCTACTCATGCATTAAGTATCCAGGCTCAACAACAGATCACATTTTGCGTGTGCATATTTCATTTTTTTAATTTGAGTGCAAAGTATCTAAAAGTTAACATGAAAACTAAAGAAAAAAGATGCTCAAACATTGGTCATGATTGTTTTGTGATTAAGAAAAAAAGTGTGACTGTGCTTAACACTCAAGAAGGCAACATGTGGTTTCACAGATACTGCTCATGTTCACATTTAAGCTGTGACCTTCTTTCAGGGGCTGGACTTTTAGTTACAGGATGCTTTGTAGTAGAGGAAGAAAAGCGACACACTAATTCTGCATTTTGAGTGGAAAGCATTCAACGTGGCCTGCAAAGCTTCATGATTACTTGACTGTAATGGGAAACAGTTTCAACATGCGTATTGAGCACAGAAACTTGACATCGACACTGATGCTACTATTTCTGTCTGGTAAGTACAACACTTAAATCTCATTTAAGGTAATATTAAAAGATAAAATCATACAAGTTATGGATGAAATGATCTCTTTCAGATGTTCTCTGCAATAAAGGGAATGTGGTACATCAACAGCAACATATCTGCGCAGTGAAAGGCTCGTCTGTTGTCATTCCTTGTTCAGTTTACTTTCCTGGCCAACGTATACTAAAAAGTGTCATATGGGGTCATATAATTTATGATACTTTTAAGGTTCCTTTCATATTTGAGAGCAAGTCAAGAAATAATTCCTCAAAATTTCAGTACATTGGTGACAAACATCACAATTGTTCTTTAAAAATACATCACGTGGAGCATAATGATGGAGGAAAATATGCCTTCAGATTTATAACTGACTCTGAACAGGGCAAATGGATTGCGCTACGTGGCTCAACATTAAAAGTTGTTGGTAAGTTTTATTTTCTTTTTGATGAACAAAATACAGTTGTGAATCTTGTCTGCACTTTAGTATGCAAAGTTTGAAACTGAAGCAGTAGTACTTTGCTCTTCTAGATTTGAACGTATCAGTGAAAAAACCTCATGGAAATGAAATGATGAGAGAAGGCGAGTCTGTGAATCTGATCTGCATAAACAGCTGTGATGGCATCAACATTTCATCTGTTTTCACCTGGTTTAAGAATGGAGAACCCATAAACGAAGGACCTGTACTTTACTTAAGCAACATGTCCTCCACAAGCTCTGGAAACTACACTTGCTCGCTAAAGACACACACAGGAACAACTTCAGGAGTCATAAATATCAATGTTGAATGTGAGTACTGGACTCAAAGTCAATACTTTAAAGAACAAGAGATAAGAAGAGAAAAGTAATTTTATTTTTTTTTTAATTTATTAGTTTATTTGTCAGGGACGATACAAAAAAACATTGTAACAGGTTAAAGTAACATGAAACAGATGTATTACATATAGGATTTCTAGCCAGGGCTAATTTGCGACCCCTGTCCCTGGTTAGGCTTTTCTACTTAAAAATAGTCATAACATATCACTACCAGAAATACATTAATTGAATAAAGCTCATAATAAATAGTGACATTCTCAATAACAACAGTATTTACATCACATAACAATCAATTTACATGTGTTGCATATGTGTGCACATGTATATGTTCCCTAATTCATGGTAATGATGTATTTACGTGCATAATATTTATAGGTGTATGTGTCCATGTACATACATGCATAGTTTATATAAGTGTGCATGTATGTTTATCTGTATGTATTTTTGTTACATATGGACAAAGTACAGCTGGGGCAAGATTGTTCAAACATTTAAAAATCAGTTTGATAAAAGAAAACTTGATAAAGCTGTCATAACTAAGCAGCTTCTACTTTTTCAGAATTATACAATGGTGCCATTTCATTTGTTTTTGATCCATTATTTTTAGTGCTTGTTTGTATAATGATGTAATGGGTTTAACAGTTGACTGTGAAGCCTGGCTCCATACAGTAACACAATAGGATAAATGTGAAAATATCATGGCATGCATAAACAGTTGAGCTGCTTTAAGGGGTATGTAATGTCTTATCATTCTAAAACAGTTCAGATTTGTCTTTACTGTCTTGCATGGCTTTTTAACATGTTTATCAAATTTGGTTGGGAATCCAAAATAACACCTAAAAATTTAAAGTCACTGACTTCCTTTATTTCCTCTTGATCTATTTTGATAAACGTTTCTTTTGCTTTCCCTCTCATGGAGAAACACATTGACACAGTCTTTTTAAAATTCAGCATTAGATGTTTGTTTTTGAGCCACTGGGATACACCCTCCATTTCATTTGTTAATATCTCTGCTGCAACAGAAGGGGTTTTAGCTGATACATAAATGAAAATTAAATCTGTAGGATATGGTGTTTCTGGATGAACAAAACCTTTAAATTGAATCAGTGAAGCATTAAAGTGTCTGAATGTAAGATTACCCTCTTGATTTGCAAAATGCACACACAAAACTTACATGCCAGAACAAACAAATGACTAACAACTAACAACTCCAGTTCTCTTTCAGATGGCCCTAAGAACACATCAGTGTCTATCAGACCATCAACGGAGGTAGACGTTGGCAGCAATGTCACCCTGATCTGCTGCAGCCATGCAAACCCTCCAGTGGAGAATTATACTTGGTTTAAAATTTATGATAATGATGATATTATTGACGTTGGACACCAACCTGAACTTCACTTTAGGGAGTTTTATCCTGGCGATGGTGGCCAGTACCTATGCAGTGCCACCAACAAACATGGAAGTCAAAACTCCTCAGTTGTGATGTTAAAGATGAAAGGCAAGCAGGTCACAGCTAACAGCCAAAATACATTATAAAAGTAGTTGATTCTAGACCCAAAAAGCTAACATGCTGCCTTTGTTACACAGTGTCTGGGTCAACAATTACCAGAGACGCACTAATTATTGCTACTATTGCTGTACTGCTGATTGTAACCAGTGTTATTGCCATCATAAGGTAAGCTGTATTTACACTGTATCATTATCCTATCTCACATACAACAATAATGTGATGATTTTACAAATTTTGTTCATCTGTTTCATACTGAACAGAAAATGGAAAGCAGCACCAAAGACCGAGTGTGAGGAGGACATACAGGTTGTACTATCATTACTAAAGGTTCTGTTTGCTAAAGTTTAGGTTAGTGAATTAGAGCTGGAAGTTCAACTGAGTCATGCATGTTACATGTTAACATGCTAAATCTTTACTAAATGAGATACAATGATGGGCATCCAATAAGAGAACACAGAGGTTGTTTTGTCATGTGGGTGTGAGTAAAAGGGTCATGCAGAATAGAAACAGAAAGGTAGAGTTTAATGTGAGAGGAGAACATTGTTCGACATTAATTCATCATATTTTTGAAATGATTGCATCCAGAATGCTGTCTATGTCAACTGGTCCATATTTCACAACAACCAATCACAAGAGGGAAACCAGTTTGAGGGAGGAACAGTAGAGCCCATCTACACAGCTGTTAACTTCACTGCCATAAGAAAATCAAACATGTGAGATGTTTTTACAATTCTTATCCATCCATTTAAAAATAATAATAATTGTTGCATTGGAGGCACATGTGAGAACTGACTGTATCACCTGCAGGGAGCAGCAGATGGACTCCCATACTGATGAAGGTGTGATATACAGCAGGGTGTGCAGGTAATGCTCAGCAAACACTTACACATGTCATGAATAATGATTGTCTCAAGACAGTGTAAACATTTTCTGTTTCTCTTTTCAGGGACCAACTCTTGAATCCTTCATATATTGAATCTCTCTGATTTGTCAACCAGCACATTTTGTGGTAATAGCTGTACAGACACAATGTTGAATTGTTTACTGTCTGTTCCCATGCATTAAACCTGCTGGTCAGGGAATAAATGTTTTGATGTAAACCATTACTACATTTGCAATGATTTTGTTAGCTGCACTTTGAGAATTCACAACATCTCTACAGTGTAACTTATGCCATTTCATTTCCTCCTTGTGTCTTATTCAATACAAAGGAACTACTGAGGCTCAGAAGTCTATGACCATCAAAAGTCAATGTTTAAAACGATCAGACAATATGTTTGAATATGTTCTTATCATACCTCTGGGTGAAATATGCATGGATGTGTATGCACTGACTGGCTGTTAAGTTGCTTTCGTGTGCTCTGTATTTTGCAAACTCTAGATGCTGCTGTTTTGTGGTTTTGGCACTGTGTAAAAGTTCATTTGCTTTCTGTAGTATGTGGTTCCTGAGGTTCTCGAGAGTAACCTATTAAAATTATATAACCAACTGTAAATTTACTGTGAACTGCTGGTTAAAAGGTATGTGTATATGTCAAGGAAATTAAATACAGCCAATTGCTGTGTGTGAGATATAAACTTTTGCAATTAATGAATAAGAGGAAAAAAACAAAACAATGTAGAATGAAACAGTTAAAAGTAGCACTTTTTTGCTCTTAGAATGAATGTGAAATAAATTTATTCATGACAGTCATTGTGGGTTTTTTTTCTCTTCTTTTAATTGATGCAACACTGCATCATCACACTGAAACTCTTTTTTAGATTTTATTTTCACCACATCTGCCTGGTTGACCTCCAGGGCTTCGGTGATGAATGTGCATGAAATAATACACCTGCACATTTAATATGCAAGCATTTATCATTAACACCTTTGTAAGGTACCTGCTTTTTTGATGGAAACCCTTAATTGCAGCCCAGTGTGCAAAATGACTCTCATATGCTTCTTGTATAGTGTATCTTAGACAATGAACACCCATGGAAAGCACTGTGATTCTGTGAGTCTCAAAAAATCCTGCAAACAGCTCTGCTTACTGCTATTTCAATAGTATCCACTTTTATTAATTACACTCATGCATGCAGTTTTTTTTTTTGTAAAAGAATTTTTGCTATTATGGCCAAAGGACTATCTGTTTTTTAATTTTTTGACACAGGTTGCATGGTGAAGACAGACTAAAATACCTCTGGATCTGACAGTCTGACTCCCTTTGCCTGGGAGTGCAGTCCAAGTTACCATGGTAAGGGCAAAATGAAAGTTATCATTCTGAAACGCCAATCTTGGGTGTTTCAGCAAGATAACTTAGCTGACTTTGTCCCCCTTTTAAGCACAGCCTCTGTGTGTGAGGTCCTTTGGTGCAGTCCTCTGGTTGAAAAAAAAACTACATAGTCCCTGCACTCCATGACAGTCACCAAAACTTGCTCAAATTAAAGGTTATTCTGCCCTCTGCTGAGAATGTAAGAGCATAGCATCCTGAGATGTGTTAATGTTGAGCCTTCATTGCTTTGCTATACACAACCCTCTCTTAATACATCCATGCACACAACTCTCCTCAATGAGTGGGTGTCATGTGAGAGCTGTAGAGAGACACTCATAACTGGAACAAAGGTCATCCCACAGGCATCATGGGATACTCAGTTGTAACAATAAACATGTGCAGGTTGAGCATGTTACCCTTAACTGAGAATTTACAGAACAACAGACAACACAGCACATAGTGTTGTCATGTAAGAGCTGCAAACATGGTTATGGATCAGTTCTTTGTCTTCATTTCTTGTAGATGTTTTTGCAGGCCTGACTTTGCTTGGGGTCATTAAATTGTGTGTGCCCTTCAGCATGGCATGTTATTTTTCTCAATAATTTTGGATTTTATTTTTATCCAGTAGCTACTACTGGAAAAAGGAAGTCTTAACTTCCTTTTTCCAGTACTGTCTTTCTAAAGCACACCCAATCATGTCATTAGGTTTTTTTCCAGCACAGTAATATAAATACACAGTTTTCTGCTGCTCTGCCGACCAGCTGAGTGTGTCCTTACTCAAAGGGAAAGTCAAAGTGAATGAAACCACAAGCAGACATGCTTCACTGTGGGCCTGTGCTAAGTACTTTGTGATCATACATCGAAGTAGTGATTGCATTGATCAGTAAATGGAAAGTGAATTCCTGAATGTATGATTGTGTAATCCCCCAGTAATAAAACAATAAAACAAATGTTATGCATACACAACAAGCCTTCAAGCTCTGTGTGACCATTTTAACATTCTGAACAAAGCAAGACATACATACTGGAATTCCATCTTAATGTGTCATGACATTTCTCTGGAGGAAACAGAAACTGTTTTATGATAAAAACAAACAATAATAAAAGCCTTATCCATTATGTGTAACAGTCATTTAAAGACCATGTGGGCCCGTTCCCTATCTGCCAGCCAATTATGTCCAATTTGCTTTAGTAGTGACCATTTTTTAAAGAAATTTAACAAGTATAACCTCTGGGATTGTGCCATAGATAGCAACTGTACAGTAGTTCTTGTGTTCAAAGTTAATTATACATCATCAAAAATACACTTTGGTGAAAGTAGATTGACCAATTTATGAATGACATAAGATTGTTAAAGCTAAAGTAATGAGAGTCCTAATTAGTTACTCTCCACACTGGAGAAATCAAAACTCGCACCTCCTCCCCAGTCCAGATAAACAATGATATGAGTCATAAAGTAATAAGTAATTTTTTTATTAGTTGACGCCCATTTCTGACAAAACGAAACTTTAGAATACATGCGGAAATGAAACGAAACAAAGCTCGTATATAACTCTCCACCGGCACATCGCAGGTGCAGCAGAGATGACATGAAGGCTTTTCTATCTGCAGGACAGAAAAAAGGTCGTGACGCACTCAGCTCAGGTAAGACCGCTGAAATGTAGAAAGCTGGGGGTGATAACGATAATGACTTCACGTTATGACAAACTAAGAATAAACTAATCCACAATTAGCTGGAGTAGCTATTAGACCGGGCTGTCACAGGACACTTCTGACAATGGCTGGCTCAAATTAGGGTTTGACTGTGATGTTATTCGATTGACTCCTATCATGGCATCTGCACATTATCGTTATCGCTGCTTTTTTCCCTGGAAAGTCTGACTTCAGGAGCAAACTGGCCGAGCTAATGTTAGCTGCGCAGCTCAACAGACTGGCTGTTATAGTACGCGCTAGTTAGCTAAGTTAGCTAAGCTAACTCGCTGCCATAATGTTTCAAGGACAGTTGTTTTGTGTGTCAGAGCTGTTACGGCAGTTGATAAATGTGTCGTGATACTTGAAATAATTATGGTGACTATCTACTGTGTTTGTTTGGTTAGCAATCTCAGTTTTACTGTTGTGACCGAGGTTATAGGTTGGAATCAAAACAGGAAGAGACCTACACGCGATGTTGCGAACTAAATATGTGATTGGCTGAGACGTGAAACCAAATATCTTTTCTTTAAGAAGAGGAATCACTCTGTAGTGGAAAAACTGTCCCCCATTTTAGGCTGTAAATATGAGCATGTTGTCCTCTTTCTATTTTCTTTTGGTATTTTTTACTGCAGAGATTTGCAAATGTGTAAATAATTGTATGACTTTTCATGAGAAAAAAAAATCATCTCAATATGTAGCGATTCTCAGTTTGAGTGACAGTTGAGACCTAGAACATGTAAAGTATGTGCACCACAATCCATATCCCAGAAACCGTCAGTACAATGAAAGTAAATGTGTCTGTCTCCTTTTTCCATTGGCCCTGGTGTTGAAAGTTTATTTCCTATGCCTGTCAGTAAGTCATAAGAACATGATGTGTTAAATTCAGACCTGAATTTACCGGTTATATCACACAAGACAAAAATATATTTGAACAAAGTGCAACATTACTCAATCACAACACTGGTCTCTGGGGGCTTAAACGCTCAAGTTTACGTGCCTCAGGGTGTATCAGAAGTCCAGAAATCCGGCAGGTTTCAGCAAAAAGAGTGCAGCAATGCAGTCAAACTATCGTATGAAATATAAATTCAGAGATATCATTGAAACCTTTTTAGTTACAGTCATCAGTGATTCTCACAAGATAATATAATACTGAGTGTTGATATATTCTACACTCTTCATCCATAACATCAAAACTAATTACCTAAATTGTGAAGTGTTTCAGCCTTGTGACAGTGAACTCTTATCTACTGCCCTTTGCACCCTGAGAATGGTAATTTGGTGCAAAAACAAAATGTTTAAAATATTTTACGGATAGACAAAATAAAAACTGCTTTACATTTTTTATGAGTCACTGGAAAAAAAAACTTCTTTTCTTCTTCAAACTAGTTTTGATCAGTTTTATGTTTCTAAAGCTTCATCATAGTGTATTATTTCTCGAGGTTTATTGTGGTCCGCAGTGAGACCTCTTTCGATTTTCCCTTCTCTGGCTGTGAAGTGAAATTGCCTTAGTTAGGAGGACTGTAGGTGGGCGTGCAGTGGCACCACAGACTGTCGCATTGTTATCTCCATTTCAGTCACTTAGCAAAATGTTTACAGGTCAGTTTGTTTGGAAAGACTCAAAGTCCAAATAAAAGACACAACTGAGTTCTGTGCTGTTGATTTGCAGAGCTGAACACGGTCTCATGATAAGGCCTCGACTGGAAGAATTGAAAGTGAAAGAGATTCACCACTTGGCGGGTCTTTGAGGTACATAACCTGTTTCTTTTCTTTTGCAGAAATCACTGAAGTCTGAAGATGAAGTGCTCACGTTGTGGCCACAATAGTTTGGAGAAGAAACCCAAGTATTGCAGTGAGTGTGGCCAGGAGCTGTCTGTCCAACCTGCAAACACACAGGGTAAGTAGGATGGCTCAATAGCATCTGTTTACTTGCATAATTCGGTTAATCAGCTCCACACATTGTCTTAAAGAGAGACTGTCTTAATTCACAGTTACACAATTAATACAGTTTGTCAATATCTCATCCAGAATATAATTTTTGGCATTATATAAGGGGCACATTGTGACACGTAGGACTGGAGTATGCAGGTTTTTTGGTATGACTCCTCTATCATCTGCACTCTGGTTGGAATGTAAAACTGCCCAGACATAATTAAATGTCACTTTTTCCAAAAATGAAAAATGTAACATTTTGAATGTAGAGTAAGCATGTAAAAAGATGTGATGATGATCAACTGTTCAAAACTTGTATTCTGTATATTGTTATGGCATGAGGATTTACATTACATTGCATTACTGTACTTATATAGCACTTATGAAAGCAAAATTACAAAGTGTTTCACACAAAAACAATAAAATAAGTTGTCTTTAAGTGTTATTTTCTGACCTCAAGATGGCAGCATCTGTGCATTATCTTTCCACACTTTATCTGGACGGGTTGGGATTAAACAAACAGTATATTTATATTCAGAGTAACATTTCCTTTGAGATCAAGGTCAGTATTAGTATTGTGAGCTACGTTATTATGTACCGACAAGGAAAAGGCACATTCACTGTAACTGGCTTTGGTTCAAACTTGAGCACAGTGACGTACTGATCAAGCTGTTAGAGAAAAGTGTGTTTGTAACTGATAATTGAAAATAAAAGTAAAAGAAAAAGAAGCCCAGATGGGTTTAAAGTGATAACACTGATCTTTTCTATTTCATATTTTATTCTGACATTTGAACTGTAGATAATGCTTTATTTTATGGGTACAGGAAATTTAATTGAATATTAATTAATTAATTATATTCCTAAGAATTCCTTAACTGACTGAAAATGTGTGTTTCTCAGTGTGTAGTTTTGTGTGTCAAACTACATGTTAGCATATTAGATTACTTCTTTATTAAAAACTCTATAATGAGCACATTTCCTATATAAAACTATTGGAAATTGGTAGGAAAGTAAGAGATCTGTAAAATAAAGTGTTACTGACATTGTTGATAGATGCTCACTTATTCCAGCATTTTAACTGAACATGCTAATATGTAGTTTGACACACAAAACTACACACTGAAAAGAATGTTTTTTTTCTGTCAGTCAAAGAATTGCTAAGTGTCTAATTTATTATTTTTATTATTATTATTTTTTAAAATTTTTAAATAATTTGTATCAAATTGCACCAGCCTTTCTGTAAAAAATAAAAATTAACTGTTAAGTACCTTCAAGTTACTTAGATAATTTGCAGAAAATTAGTATAAAATTAAAGGATCTGTAAAATAAAACATTATTGAACTTTTCTATTATTTATGAGATTTCCTCTTCCTTCAAGTCTTCCCCTGGCTACATGATGTGATTTTGATTTGACTAGAATGCAAATTAGTCTGCGGCAACACACTACACTTGATAATTCCCAGAGCATACTTTGCATTTCTGCGTAGTTATCACTCACTGGGGTTTGATTTGTCAGTCTGATTTGCATAACACCTACCTTTATTCCAGATACAGACAATCAGCCCAAGTCCTTGGTAGCAGACTTGGAAGGCACAAGTGATAATACAGTGAAAAACATCCCACCTGTGGACAGCAAAGATTCTGGTAAATCCCCCAAACGACCGAATGAAGAGACCAACAACAACCCAAAGAAAAAGGTGAGTAACTCTTCAGTTTTAGCAATGGGGAGCTTAAAATGAGTTTAGGTGCACTTAGTTACCACCATCACTTACATTTGGGAACTATAGTCTCCAATGATTTTATGATTGTTGATCTCTCACCTCTCTAGCACATTTTTATTTAATTTATGGTAATTAAAAAAAAAATCAAATTTCAGTTTCCTATGTAATTTGTCATTGCCACACTAATATTTTCCTTATAGAAACAGCTGCAATCTATCAGTGTTTGCAAAAATCAACAACTGCTGACTTAATTTTAAGAATGCTATGATCTCTTTTTTATTATTTCCTATAAATAGAGAATTATATCAAGGTTTTTCAATGATTAGTTATCATATATATTACATATAGATTTTTATATAGATACATAAAGTTGTATATTTTTATTTTTGAAGCAAAACAGTTTTTAAAATTGATGTTATTCTCTTTGGTCTTATTAGAAAAAAAAGAGAAAGAAGAACAGAAAGAAGAAAGATGGCCACTTGTCATCGGACAAAGATCAAAGCCTCTCTGACCTGTCCCACATCTCTCTGGGAGAGAACCAGGGGAAGAGGACGCAGGGCGGAAGAGACTCTTCTGACAGTGAAAGCTCTGATAATGCAATGGACGAAACACCAGACTCACTCCAAAATGAGGTCTCCTCACTAGAGAACCAGTCTAGTTCCTCAGCAGCTAACATTACTCCTGCACCTTCTGAAGAGACACAAGTTATTCAGAGTGGAAAGACTGTTGCCACATCAGAGCCAAGTACAGCGAGGCAGTCTGAGGCAGCTCCAGGTAACCATATGCAGGGAGAGAGCAATGAACCGAAATCAACTCAGGACCAGACAGTCAAAGCAGCACCAGCTGACACTCCGACTAATCCCTTATCAGAGGACAACAAGAACACGACTTCTCAGTTGGGGTCAGGCAAAGGGACAAAGCCCACTAACCCTAAAGATCAAAAGACCGAAAGTAAAAACTCAAAAGCCAAGAAAGACACAGCCACCACTAAACAACCCATTATTGACCAGAATGCCAATGTGGATCCAAATGCGAAACAGACGGGACAAACCAAACAGAAGGAAAAACATCAGCAGGAACAGAAACAGAAGCAAACTGTGGCAGCTGAACAAAAGATGGTTTTTGGTCCTCAAACTTCATCAAAGGTAATGATGGAAAATAGTTCATTAAAAGTAATAATTATCAACTCATATATGAGCAAATTTTTATCCTTTGAGTGGAGAAAGTTCAGGGAGGAATTTTCATAATTTTTTACATATACTTAATAGAATTATCCAACGTTTATAGGCTGAAAACACAGGCTCCAGTGTGGACCCACAGGGGCCAGTAGAGTACATGGAGACTCAGCAGAGCGGAAAGGACTCGACTGCAGGACAAACCTCAGACGCTGACAAGGGAAGTAAAGACGGCAGTAAGAATAACACAGAATCCAGCACCCGAACGGGCCCGCCACCCAAAAGGTGAAGTTCTCTCAGATGGTTGTACACATTTTCTTTTGATCACCTTTGCCAGTTCAAATTCTGTGCATAATATTTACTATATCTAAATTGATATATTTTTGGTTTTCAGGCCGACCAGCAGCAAGACCATTGGTATTCGTGAAAGACTCACAATTTACTTTCATGCAGTTCTCTCAAAGGATTTCAAATTTGATCCAAATGAAGATCGTATCTTCATCAGGGCTGGGTCTCACATTGGGACATGGAAGGAAGATGCAGTTGAGCTGTCTGTGAGCAGGTACTTTGTCAACAAAGTTCTTATAGTGGCTTAATGTCTGGGCACATCAACCAATGAAAATTGAATTTTCTTTGATTTCTAAAGCATACACTTTTCTCCACACAGTCATTGTTGTACTTAATATACACTCACTGAGCACTTTATTAGTGACACCTGTGCAATCTAATGCAATCTGATGTAACAGCTCTGCCATAAATTCTACTCTTATATACATTACATTTTACTGTTTATACATTTTCATTTTTTGTTAAAATTGTCAGAAAGGTGATAATTCTACTTAATATTTATTACTTTGGTTATAGTAGGTGTTGGTGGTGTACTGGAGTACATTATATTGAAAAATGTTCCTTATATTTTGTCCACCCGATTAACATACTTGAGGGGGGAACATTTTTAGGAATGCTAAAAAGATATCAGGAACACTTTTCAATATAATGCACTCCAGTCCACCACCACCCACTATGATGTCAATAATACGCGTGACGTAGAATTATCACCTTTCTGACAAAACAAAAACAACTAAAAGTAGAAATTTATGGCAGAACTGTTGTATTGGGCTGCATTAGATTGCACAGGTGTTCATAATAATGTGCTCGGTAAGTGTGTACATACTATTTTGCTTCTTGACAAACAGACTTTGACTTCATCTCAGATCATCAGCTCAGGGTAAAGCTGCTACCTGCCCCATATTGGCAGAGGGGGGATTAGCTTAGGCTTTTCATGTAAGTATGGACAAACTGGGCTGCTCTTAATTTCCTGTCTCCCTGACACTCACACAGGAATCTTGGAGAACATGGGTTTCTGGTTGAGGGCAGACTGATGACATCCAAAACTAAAGCTGTATCTGTGTCGATACCATACAAATATGTTGTCTATAGGACTAAAAAGGACAAATATGAGTATGAATACATATACAAACTGGATTCTACACTCCACACCACCAACAGATGCTTGTTTGTGAAGTCCCACCTCATCAATGAAGATGGTAAATGTAACCTTCAGTTGGTCCAGCATGCTAATAGCATTTGAATATTATGACATATTATGATTATGCATTACACATATTTACATGTCTGCTGTATCTTTTTGTAACAGGGGACTGGCATCAATATGATGACATCATCTGTGCAGAGCCATCAAAGAATGTGCTCAAACGCCTTAAAGACGCCATCTGGCCTGAACAAAGGAAGACTCTGATTCAAGGCAGAGAGATTGCCGGGGATATAATGTTGGGGACCATATTTGATCTTCTCAGGAGCTGGACTGATACCAACTTGAAGAGTTTTCTGATCCAGCTGAATCAGTTCTTTGAGATTTATGGGAACCCTTTTGTGTATGAGGAGACGCAAAGGAAATGGCACTCCTTAGACTATGGAGAAGATGATGTAAGATCACAACCTTTGTGTACAAAGTCTAGATGCACCCAGGTATAATCAACTCAGCTCACCCTCTTTGTTTCTCCGGTTTTATTTCCTAGGTAAGGAGGCTGCTGAAGCAATTCATGCTGACAAACATGATTCCTCAGTTGCTGAAGGACGGAGACGGAAAGAATCTCTACATTCAGGATCCCATGAGAGCGGCTGTGATCATGCTCTGTGTATGTAGACAGCATCGTATCAAACTGGAAAATGCTGAGCTCCATCGGCTCTGCAATTTGCTGTGTTTACCCAAACTAAACAAAGATGACTTCCTCAAGTACTGGACAGATTTTTCTCAGGATGTCGACATTCTCAAAAAGTAAGTGCCCAATCTTTTTATTTAAGCCTGTAATCATATGTATCACTAATTTGAAATTACTGTTATGATCAACTGACTACAGAGTAATAATATACTGTATGTATCTGTTTACTCTGATAATTAATTTTCCTTTAGATGCTCATAAAATTATCTTTGTTGTAGTCTGCCAGAAGTGTTGGAGTCTCTTATAAAGACTGTGAAAACAACAGGAATGCCCCGATGGATTCTGGTACTACCACTTCTCCACCTCCTCAAAGGCACCATAAAGCCCTTTGAGGTACCACGATCTGGAAAGTATGGCTTGTCTTGGGCAGGTTTGCAAGGCCTTGACGTGGGTACCTCTTCATACCATACCATGAACAGTCAAGATAGGAAGTAAGAGCCCCTCTGACTTTTCCAAAGTATAGCTTAGGCATACATCTTCCAATGCTTTTATTTGGAAATGGATGCATGTTACTGTACCTTTTTTGGTCCCTCTCTTGTTCTTAGGGCACTGGTGAATCTGACAAAAAGCCACAGTTACTTGATGGAGGTGGATGCACTTGCAGTGCGATCCTGCTTGTACTTGATGTCAATTGAGGATCTGGTGGAGTGTAGCATCAACATTAACTGTGAGCTGCTGGACATGCTTCATGTTTTCATGAATAAGGTTCCTCAGGATATTACCTACAGTGTCTTCCAGGTGAGTGGAAAAACAGACATCTCCAGGTTATATAAAATATAGCAAGTCATGTAAGTTATTGCCTTCACAAAATCCATTACAGCTGTGGAATGTAAACTTGTCAGGCATTGTCACTTACTAATTTAAAACTGCAAACAAACAGCTGCATCATAGGTGTCCAGTTATACTGTCTAGTTACTAGAAATAAATCCACACCCGCCAGCCAATGAGAATTGAGAATTTTCAATGACCATGGTATAAAGTAAATTAATTAATTTTCTTGTTTTTGTTTTACAGACAGTATCTGCCATTCTATCACATATCCAAGGCCAGCTCATTGAGGAAAAATACAGGTGATTTGCTGTCATTATTTTAGAGGATTTTTAATATTGTAGCATAGATATTAAGACTCTTGACAGACACTTTGTATGTGTTGGTTAAATTGTCAGTGTTCAGACCATTTCACATTTTGCATGGGTCCAAGTTTATTACACTATCTTCTACTAAAATAGTTGCAAAGTAATTAAGATTAAATGGTGAATATCTTTAGTTCCGACATGTCTGACACAAAGACAAAATGTCTCTGTGCTGTTAATGTCAGGTGTTGTATTTGTTATATTTTGTTATATTATGCCTTATTTTCCAGTATTTATTTCCTAATCTTCACTCTTTTTGTTTATGAAAGATATTGTACAGAGCTTTACAGGAGAGAGTGCCTGGCAACTGCAGTGAAACTGTTAGAGAAGATCTGCAAAGGAGTCAAACCGACCTCATATCTCCAGAACTACCCTGATATTCCTGTTGCTTGCATGAATCTGGTTGCATCAGTGTCAGACTTTGTTCAGTGTAACAAGCAACAGGTATGTCAAGTGACTCCTATGAAGCAAGCTGTTAATATTTCAGACTGAAATACGTTTTTTAATCTCAAATACTAATAATTCATATTTAGGAGACTCAAGAAGGGGACAGAGAGCAGCAGTATGCAAAAGACATGGTGATCTCTCACGCAATGGTCATCATGAGAGACTGGATCAGTCAGTCTTTCATTAAAGGTTTGCTCAACAGGGGTGTGTCCTCCTTGTACCTCAAGGTTGAGGCTACAGCAGAGATTGAAGTGAGCAGTGTCATTATATTTCATGAATAAAATACAATATATACAGATGAATACTCACAACTCATCACTGGTAGAGAAAGTCTGGAAAATTGTTCCTTTGTTGGTTGTGTTTTACAGATGTGGAACAACATTATCTCCATCCACTTCAAAGATGAGAATTGCACAAAAGAGTGGAGACAGATGTTTACTAGGGATTTTGAGGGCAAGTACAAACAGGTATGTGATACATCCTTTTCAAATTTCAGTTAAATTGTTTTTAACTATGAAATATTTAATATATTGTGTGACTGTGTGGTTTTAGGAATCTGCTTTGGATCAAATTGAATTCTACTGCACAAAGATAGAGGAACTCAGTGATTCCCATCCACATGTTGCTGCCAGTATTGAGAAGTGTGCTCTTGAGGCTGTTACGTCTTTGTGCCAGGTATGAAGCCACACTGAAGAACAACAACATCATCAAACAGACCAAAACTAGAGAATTCCAAATCAAACCTCCTAAACATGCAGTTTGGAGAATTTTCTTATGAAGATATGAAAGGAACTGTGTGATTCACAGATTTTCTGCATGTATTTGAGATATACACAGTATTGTTTATTGCTATTTTACCTCATAAACAGACCAAGTCTGAGGGCAAACTTTTTGAGAGGTTCAAGATAACTTGGAAGTTCGGGAAACTCATCTCAGCCATTATCCAGAAATCCTGGCCAAGGGATCATCAAGGAAATTATCAGGAAGTTGAAGAAGTTGTCATTCAGCACCTCCTCTCCTGGACTGCTGCCAAAGACATTTTCCAACTACACGGTATCTACTCAGAACAATATTGATCAGTGAATCATGCACACCCCAAACTGAATAATTCTGTAGGGTGGGAAGGTAGAAAATAATAGTAAAAAAAGGAGTGACAACCTACTATGTTCTCTAATTTATAAGAGCAAAGTGGGCCTCAGTTCATGACTTCATGACAGAAGTCAAGTATTGTAATATTTGCCGATGTAATTTCTGTCATTGCAGGAGCAGAGGAAAAGCTGATTGAGAAACTCTCTCAAGATGCCAGAGACAGAATTGCTATAGCAATATCATCATTCACAGCCATCAAAAATCAAGTTATTCATGGAAACATTAAGATCAACCTGCTCAATATCATTTTGAAGAGGAAAGATGCCTTCTTGGAACTGCTGAAGATCGGTAACAACCATCATCAGATTTCTCATCATTTAATGATTAATAACCCCAGAACATGTGTATTTCATATGGCATGATGGCTTGCAAAGGCCTAATATAATAGACATATTAAGATGCATGTGGGATTTGTCATTAACAGATTGCCTCTCTGAGAATGAACGTCACAAGGATAATACCAAAATGAGGAGGCTGTTACAGTGCAGACAAGATGAAGTTGACGCAGTGTACCATGAGAAGGAGCTGGTAGACGTCATCTTAACAGTGAGCCACAAACTTGAGGAACATATGACAGGTATGGAGGTCATGTCAGGAGAATGAGTCAGTTTTGTTTGATCATGCAGTTGCAGCAAATTTAACATCTTCATATTTGATTTCAATGATAGTTGATATTGCCGGAATGGAAGAGAGACAGCAGGTCAACATTGAGGTCATGCCCCTGAACCATTTCATGGAGGTCCACCCATTTGACCAACTGCCCTCTCCGATGGCTGGTGTTGTCACCTACTTCAGTCTGGAGGAAGAAATCAGAGAAATGGCAGAAGTCCTGTTCACATTCAGAGACAGTCATTTATTCAAAGTGTGTTGGGAGAAACAAGTCAGACTGCTGGCCACTGAGGAAATGGATGATGAGGATCCTGATAAACGTGAATTAGCAGACATTATGGCAACACCTGAAATGATACATGATGACATTTTTGTGCCTTGCTTTGCTGATTACAAAGACATCTATACTTGTCTGAAGAATGGCAGTATAAGGCTTGAGGAGGTCAACCAGCTCTTCAAAGCATACAAGGGCAAGTACGACGAGCTTGCACAGGACCTGGACATCATGTGCAGAGTTGATAGGTCGACTGACAAACAGTGGATCCACAGTAGGGTTCATCAGATCGAGCAGTATCATGAGCTCCATCTAGCTGTGGCATCAGCTCAAATTATCATGAAGGTCAAAGAGACGCTTTGTCTTCAAGGGGACTTCAGAGTTCTGGAGACACTCACAGAAGTTGTAAGTGGCCTTAGTATATCTCACCCAAAACTATTATGCCTTGTGCCAAATTCCATCAGGCTAAAAATCACCCTCTTCACACTACATGTGTATGAAGGTACTGTGTTTGAACCTATTCAGAAGTTGCAAAAGCAATGTTAACTTTTGACTTTCCTCTCCCTTCAGAATCATGCAGACTTTCAGCAGGAGCAGCTTAGTCGGATTGACAATGATTTGATGCAAGCAAAGATGGTTCTGGTGGACATCACTGAGCCCCGCAGACTTTGCTTACATGAGCTGGGACTCAGAGGACACTTTGTGAGATGGGTAAAGGATGCACTTGAAGGTAAAAATAGTTACTATCTACTCTAGTTGCACCAATTAAGACCAATGTATTTTAGTGCTCTTTCAGGCAAATCACATAATAAATGTTATTTATTTTCAGATATCAATGAGCTGAAGGTGTTCGTTGACCTGGCTTCCATCTCTGCGGGAGAGAATGACATGGATGTGGATCGTGTGGCTTGCTTCCATGATGCTGTCCAGGGCTACTCTTCCATGCTGTATGAGCTTAAACCAGACTCAGATTTTCATGCCTTCAAAGGGGTGCTGAAGAAGCTCTGGAGAGCTTTGGAGAATGACAGCAACCTACCAAAAAAACTAGTAAGAGGACATCTTTGCTACTACTATTACTACTAAAAATACTGCGCCAAACTGCATGATCGATCACAATTGAGCCTTGGATCTGAGGATTATCCTCAGTTTTTTAATTTACAACGAGAGTGACTAATTGATATGTCGATGCCACTTTGATGCCACAGACAGTTGGTGATGCTTGATAGACATTAAATCACCCAGAGGCAGATGGTTTTGGGTTCCCTTCTTCTCTACAACATTCATCTGGGTATTTTGTGCAATGTTTAACTAGAGAGGACTCCAGACATGAGGAATTGTTTTATAATTGTACAAACAGAATTGACTAATTCCTTGCTGGTTAAGAATTTGCTGAAGGTAATACATCTCTGGAATACATTGATAATAGACAACTTAAAGAGTTAACTGCAAACTCTAAACACTCACATAAACATTAGTGTGATACAGTCAGGGTACTTGGGTTAAACATAACCCTAATCCCATGAAACGAAAAATTAATATTGAACAGCACATTTGAGAATGCTGTCTTCTTTTGTAGCGGGACAGCGCACGCCATTTGGAATGGCTGAAGACTGTGAAGGAAAGTCATGGGTCAGTGGAGCTGTCATCTCTCTCGTTAGCATCAGCCATCAACAACAAGGGTATCTACCTGATCAGTGCACAAAATGTAAAAAAGGTAAATAAAAGAATCAAAGATGATGAAATATGAAAATACTGCCTTTAAATGTACCTACAAAGTTATATATGAGAGTGTATTTCTGTTTTTCAATCTAGTTGAGTCTTGACACCATCCTGAAGGTGCAGATTCCAGAGGACCATGATGAGGGCCAGCAGATGCGCTGCTATTCTCTTGAGGATCTTCGGGAGCTGCAGAACAAACTCATGCTCATGTCTGGGAAAGGGGATCAGGGGCAGAATGAAGTTGATCACTTTGCAGAGGTATTTTTAAATATTTTTCTTTTATTCTGTTAACATATTAATGCTACTAATTCTGTTACTACTACTTAAATATTTACTACTACTAATAAGTATCATATTATGAAATGTTTTGTACAATGTTTTCTATCATTAAAGGTGCATCAAATTGTTTAAAAGATGAACAGACACCCCAGTAATAATGAAATAATAAGAATTATGATAAAATAAAAAGAATAATAAATTCTGGCAAGACAATCAAACCAACAGAGCTTACTGGACCCTTTCCCAGCATGCTTTTGGTAAAAACATTGGACAATCCCACTGAGTCTTTTGGTTGTTGAAGAATATATATATTACGAATAGTCATGATGTATAGTTAAAATGTGTTGCAATCAGATAAACTATACAGAGGTATACAAATGATGTTCATGGATACAAAATAAAGATCTTGCGGATTAGAACTTCCTAAATATACTGTACATACAAAAATGTATGAACAGTTGCATCTGACTGTTTGAATTTTTTTTTCAGGTTTTTGCCAGTGTTCAAAGACTAGCTGAAGCATTCATTGCCCTCTACACTGCTGGGAATCCTCTGTTCAGACACTGGGAAGCCCATATCAACTGTGGTATTATGATGGACTTGGGAGGGTTGGGGAGTGTTCTTGTGGAGGGCAGCATAGAGGAGCAGCTTCCTGAGCTGTGCAAGAAAATGGAGAAATGCCTGGACTACTGGATGGATTTTGTGGACAAACAGAGATCCCAACATTACTATTTGAACTATTATACAGCCGAACAAATTGTCTACTTATGCAGCAAGCTTACTCAGCAAAATGTCCCCAATGTGGAGGATCAAGTTCTCATGATGCTCTCCTTTGTCAAGCCAAATTGCACCACCTCAGACTTGAGGCAAGTCTGGCATAAACTCCAGTATGAAATCCTCACCAAACCACAAGAGCAAAATAAGGACATTGAGTTTCAGACCTTTGTTGTGGTGCAAACAAGTGAGCTGGGAGTTCCAGACTTCACTAGCGAATTGGATCCTATGCCAAGTCTTGTGGAACAAGCAAATGGTTTACAAAAATTTGATCTAATGTGGAATGCTTACATGAAAGACATGAAGAATTTTCTTCCACACATTCTTGACATAAAAAGTCTTGGAAGACTTTTGGAAATACTGGCCAACAAAGAAGATGAGAGTGAAGAAAATGAGAGTGAAGAAGACATTTCTGATAAGAACATAGGGAAGTTCATAAAGAGACAGCTCCCTAATGGCCTGGTCACCGGAAATCCAAACCTCATTGTTTGCCCATACGATGAGATCTTGACATCCTGCATCTCCATTTACATGAGTAGCGAGGACGAGACACTTCCAACCTATGATGAAGTCCTCCTGTGCAACTCCTCAACACCTTATGAACAGGTGGAGCTATTCCTCAGACGTTGTCTCAGCACAGGCTACAGAGGACAGAAGATATACTCTCTACTGTATGGGGACCTGCTTACTTATGAAGTGAGCTCTAAAGTTGAAAACTTTTTTCAGCGAATGAAAATGCAGAGCAAGAAGGACTACAGCCTTGTCATCATCTGCAGCTCAGAAAGAGAGCATGCCTACCTTCCATCAGCCTTCAGCCAATACAGATTGCACATTGTTCCCCAAGAGCCATTGGTGAGGATCCAGAGGTACCTCCACAAACACTATGTGGTTCCAGCCAATCAATGCAGTGCTGCAGCCGCATTCAAAGACCGCCTGTGTGTTGGAGTTGTCTCATCCAAAAGGGCTGGTGTTGGTGCGTATATATGTACCTGTCTATTTCAAATTGTCAAATGACACTGATGGTGAATATATCACTTCTAAGGTTGTTTATTCTTGTCATGATGACATTTTTTTCACAATTTTAGGGAAATCTCTCTATATCAAGAGACTCTATGAAAAACTGAAGCACTCAACCAAAAAGCCCTCAACGATGAAACGTATTCGCTTGATTGAACCTAATGTTGATGAGGATGCCATCCTTCAGTCTCTGTTGAACACCCCCAGAAAGAGAGAACTCACAATGTTCCATTTTGATGTCACATCATCGGTAATAATGAGTCTTGATGTGAATTTAATGTTTTTTAATAAGACATATCTCAGCACTTTAAATACAGTGTTAATGGATTGATTTTTCTGTGTTTAAAAAGGTGCAGAAAGGCCTCCATGAGTTTCTTTTCAAATTGTTAATTCTGCACTATCTGATGGACTCTGAGGGAAAGATGTGGAAATGCAGTGACAGGCAGCTGTATGTCATAGAGATTTTAGAGCCAACTGTCAAGCCAACCAGAAATGCTTCACGGCAGGTAAGAGTTTGGCACTAGCACTAATTATTTGTCATTTGATTTTAAACCTTTGCTTACCTTTGGTTGTGTTTTCATCTGTTTTCTGCATAGGCTCAAACTGTGAACAGCTCATTCACAGATGTGTTCCCAAATATTTTCTGCCGACCACCGAAAGAGGTGCTGATGGTAGAGATGGAGATGAGGAAGCAAGAAGATACCACCATTGTGAGCAACGAAGACCCACTGATGGATGACGAAGAATTCAGAAGTGCAGCCTTTCAACGACCATACCAGTATCTCAAACGGTTTCATAACCACAGTGATCTTGATGTTTTCACATATCAGGGTGTTGAAGGGTCACACGTGGAATGTCTACAGATGCTTCTCATGTACTGTGGCATTATTGACCCATCGTGGGCAGAACTGAGAAATTTTGCATGGTTCCTCAACCTGCAGCTGAAAGACTGTGAGACATCTGTTTTTTGTGATGCCACTTTCACTGGGGATACGCTAGCTGGATTCAAAACCTTTGTGGTGGACTTCATGATTCTGATGGCAAAGGATTTTGCCACTCCATCACTCAGCATCTCTGACCAGAGTCCTGGCAGGCTGCAGAGGGACCTGACTGGTGTCCGAGATGAAGACTTGGCCCCTTTTCTGATTAGGAAGAGATGGGAAACAGAACCACATCCATACATCTTCTTTAATGATGACCATGTGTCCATGACCTTCATTGGTTTTCATCTTCAGCCCAATGAACAGGACTCTGTCGACGCCATTGAGCCCACCTCTGGAAGGGTGATAAAAAAGAACGTCATGACAAGGGCACTGTATGAAGGCCTAAAGCTACAGAGAGTTCCTTTCAACATTGACTTTGATCGCTTACCCAGAGGGGAGAAAATAGAGCGAATCTGCAATGTTCTTGGTATCCAGTGGCCTCTTGACCCTGATGAAACATATGAGCTCACAACTGACAACATACTGAAGATGCTAGCAATCCATATGCGGTTCAGGTGTGGTATCCCTGTCATCATCATGGGAGAGACAGGATGTGGTAAGACACGGCTCATCAAATTTCTTTCTGAGTTGCGGAGGAGTGGAGTGGCCACTGAGAACATGAAACTGGTCAAGGTACATGGAGGGACAACTTCAGAGATGATTTACACCAAAGTCAGAGAAGCAGAAGCCATTGCTTCTATCAACAAACAAGACTATGGATTTGACTCTGTTCTGTTCTTTGATGAAGCCAACACTACAGAGGCCATCAGCAGTATTAAGGAGGTCCTCTGTGACAAGACAGTCAAGGGGGAAAGTGTGGATCCCAACTGTGGATTGCAGATCATAGCAGCATGCAACCCTTACCGAAAGCATACAGATGAGATGATTCAGAGGTTAGAATCTGCTGGCCTTGGGTACCGTGTTCGAGCTGAGGAGACAGATGAAAAGCTAGGCTCTATCCCTCTCCGCCAGTTAGTGTATAGAGTTCAAGCCTTGCCACCAAGCATGATCCCTCTGGTGTGGGACTTTGGACAGTTAAATGATCACACAGAGAAAATATATATCCAGCAGATTGTGCAAAGAGTGGTTGAAAACAAAGAGATTGATCAAAGTTACATTAAGTGGATCACTGATGTCCTTTCAGCTTCCCAGAAGTATATGCGGACAAGAAAAGATGAATGTAGCTTTGTTAGCCTGAGAGATGTGGAGCGCTGCATGCAGGCTTTTGTTTGGTTCTATGACAACCATGATATGTTTTTTGCAGAGCTTGAAAAATCTGAGAGACAGCCTGAGGTCAGAGACCCTGTGCTGTGGTCTCTAGTCATGGCCGTAGGAGTGTGCTACCACGCCTGCCTAGAACATAAGGATAAATACAGACAAAAAATCAGCAGAAGCCTACCAGCAGCATACAGCTCAGCAAAGGTAATGCAGGAAATCTCACTCATGCAGGATTTACTCTTGAGTGGTGTGCCAATGGGGGATACTATTGCAAGAAACAGTGCCCTCAAGGAGAATGTCTTCATGATGGTTCTCTGCATTGAGCTAAGAATCCCTCTCTTCTTAGTTGGAAAACCTGGAAGTTCAAAATCTCTGTCTAAAACTCTGGTGGCAGATGCAATGCAGGGCCAAGCCGCTCATTCTGACCTCTACAAAATGCTTAAACAGATCCATTTGGTGTCCTTCCAGTGTAGCCCTCACTCAACACCAGAAGGCATCATTAATACATTCAAGCAATGCGGACGCTTCCAAGAAGGAAAAAACCTGGACGAATACATTTCAGTTGTGGTCCTTGATGAGATTGGGCTTGCTGAGGACTCCCCAAAGATGCCACTGAAAACCCTTCACCCACTGCTAGAGGAGGGATGCATTGATGATGAGCCGCTGCCACACAAAAAGGTGGGATTCATTGGCATCTCCAACTGGGCTTTAGACCCTGCAAAAATGAATAGAGGCATTTTTGTGTCCCGTGGTGACCCTGATGAGAGGGAACTCATTGAGAGTGCTAAAGGCATATGCTCATCTGATGCAATGGTTTTGGAGAAGGTCAGTGATTTCTTCCAACCCTTTGCAAGAGCCTACTTGAACATCTGCCGCAAGCAAGGCAAAGGCTTTTTTGGCCTACGTGACTATTACAGCTTGATTAAGATGATTTTTGCAGTTGCCAAAGCTTCTCAACGGAAGCCCACTGCAGAGGAGATTGTGAAGGCAGTGTTGAGAAATTTCAGTGGCAAGGATGATGTGGACGTAGTCAGTGTCTTCACCAAAAGACTGCAGATTACACCCAATCTTGAGAACATCAGTGCCATTGAGTTTGTAAGAGAAAACATTCAGGCAGTGGGGCAAGAGGAAGAATGTCGCTATTTGCTGGTGCTTACAAAAAACTATGCAGCCCTACAGATCCTGCAGCAAACCTTCTTTTCAGAAAGTGGTCAGCCAGAAATAATCTTTGGATCCAGCTTCCCAAAAGACCAAGAGTATACCCAAATCTGCCGCAACATCAACAGAGTAAAGATCTGCATGGAGACTGGTGAAACTGTTGTGCTCCTAAACTTGCAGAACCTCTATGAAAGTCTCTATGATGCTCTAAACCAATATTATGTCTATCTGGGAGGACAGAAATATGTGGATCTTGGACTGGGAACCCACCGTGTCAAATGTAGGGTGCACAAAGACTTTCGGCTGATTGTCATTGAGGAAAGAGAGGTGGTCTACAAACAATTTCCAATACCTCTCATCAACAGGCTGGAGAAACATTACCTGGACATCCACACTGTCCTTAAAACTGAGCAGAAGAGGATGGTGGATGATTTGGAGAGATGGGTCAGACTCTTTGTGTCTCTCAGCGGTCAACATGCAGCAATAGCCCAGACATACAAGTACAAACCTCCAGACGTCTTTGTCGGCTACCACTCAGACACATGTGCTTCTGTGGTTCTTCAAGTAATAGAGAAGCAGAATGACAGTTTGGAAATCTCAGATCCCGAGAGGAGAGCACTTGATGAGGCTAAACTCATACTTCTTAAATGTGCTACACCAGACTCAGTGGTGCGATTGGACTGCACAGGCCTCCCCAAAGTGGAGAGTGAATATCTGGCCAGGGTCTACTTTGAAGAGCAGAGTAACAGCTGTTTAGCTGACTTCATACTGTCTCACACAAGGCAGGAAGTACATTGCTGCGCTACCTTCACAGAGGTAACTCCAAAGTTATCATACAATACCAGTTTCAAATATATGCTGTAGTCATAAGTCCTTATTAATTGTAACTTAAACAATTTCATAGGTTACTACATTCTCCAGACTTTTGACGGCATCTGACTTGGAACCACTGGAGCGAATGTTGCAAAGTATTGAGCTTCTCTCACTCCAGCAGTTTGACACAGAGCACTCCTTCCTGAAGAAGATCAGGTTTGTTGATATAATGGGGAATGTATCATTTAAATTTTAAATTACAATTTATAACAGTTACGATTTATTGCCTCAAACTTGTTGGTATTTTTACACATATTCCAGAAAGTCTGTAATAAATTAAGCAATGGAAATATATACTTAATTCGTAAATACTGATATCTGTGTTTATCGAAACCAGGAGAAGAAAAGATACAAGGGCAGTTATATACTTCTATAATTTACAGTTTAATTAGATTGTTTAAAGCAATTCTGATTGTTTGATATTTGTATTGATGTATATTGTAAGTATATAGTGTATGTCTAGACAAGCACTGAAGATTCTGTTTTATCATAGGAACTTCCTCACAGCCGGAAATGGAAGCAGTAGCGCTGGACCCTGTAACAAGATCCTTGTCATTCAGTGTGATTTTGATGAAGCCACTCACAGTGCCAATCTCATTGCATCTGCAAAGTAGGTCCAACATTTCCTATGTTAGGCATGCATTAGTGTGTGGTTTTGCCATATTGACTTTTTCTGTTCATTTTTAGGTATTCCTCCATAAATGAAATCAACAAGATAACTCAGGAGAACATTGGAAGCAAGGTGTTTGTCTACTTTATCACCAGACTGCCAAGAATGGAAGGAGGGACTTCCTATGTTGGCTTTCATGGAGGTAAGTATTACAACTTTTGCAATCAGTTTTTTATCAGTGTTCGAAGAGTAATCTGATGACATTTTAACATTTACAGGCCCCTGGAGATCAGTTCACATTGATGACCTCAGACGATCAAACGATATTGTTTCAGACATCAAAGCCTTGCAAAACATGACAATTAGTCAAATGTTTAAAACAAAGAGTCAGCCTGAAGGTAACTGATTGCTCAATATTTGACAGCAAATTATAATTTCATCAGTATCCAGTGTCTTTACAGTGAAGTCTTTCATGGCATTGAATTACAAAATTCTTTTGTACAGCCATGGAGGTGGATGATATGTACACTGGTGATGAACAGGCGGAAGCAGAGTCAGAGGAAAATGTGAGTATATGCAGCATATATTTAAAACATTTGCTGTTGTAGGAAAACCTCAAATTTACATTATATCATTTTCTGACTTTAACTGAACATCTGAACTTGACGTATGTGCACAACAGCTGTGTGTCATTTTATTCTGCATTACTTGTGACACTAGTTCCTGACCAGTATGTTCTCCTGCTGCAGGGCTGGGATAATGTTCTGGACACTACAGCACTGGTGCGAAGCTGTGTACAGAGTGCAGTAGGCATGCTTAGGGACCAGGTGGAAAGTGGCTTCCGAAGTACTCAGAGAGTTGAGATCTTACTGACACTTCTCAGTGACAATGATGAAATGAAAGGTACTAACAACAGCTTTTTTTCAGCAGTTTATTGTTACAACAGTTGCAGCGCTCATTTTGTTATCTAACTCTTGGCAGGTGAATTTCTGCAAACTGTGAAGAGACATCTTCACTCATTGCTGGCGATTCATGATGGCAACACCTTCTCATCCATCCAAAGCAACTGGGTCATTAAGGAGGCCTCTAACATCGATGCCTTGCAAGAAGGTGGTACATTCAGGTGAGTGCTATAGCTGCAGAGTACAAAATTTCTATGTTTGCCTATAGATTTTTTTCAACAGCTATTTTAACTTTTTCTTGGCCATGACAGGCACACCTTATGGAAGCGTATTCAGGCTGTGGTCGTCCCCATCTTGGCACAACTGGTTTCAGTCATTGACCGTGACCAAAACTTGGACATCTTGCTTGATAGTAACTGCAGTCAATCTGTAAAGAGGCTGTGGTTAGACATCTTTGGCAATGAGAAGTTGCTGGAAATCCCACACCTAACAGTGGACCACAAGTAAGTGGTGGTAATAATGTAAATAATTGTTGGAGTTATGTAAATAACTCCCAACAATTATAATGTAATAAATAATGTAATACCTTTCAGACCTTGCTACTCTTTAATTTTTTTATTCACTCTAATTTTAATTTATTGTAAATTTATTTCTTTTAACCTGACCAAGTGAAGAATTCTAATCTGCATGTACCGTGCTTGTGCAAATGGCAATGAAGGCTCTTAAATCTTGAATCTAATACTGCACTTTGAACACAATAAAGGGTACCAGTTTCCAATAAATATCTTTTTTTACTGTTTGTTATTTTCTCCTCATGTATCTCTGTGTATTTCTCTTTCACAGCTCTGAGACAAGAACAATCCTTGTACAGAACTACATTGCCCAAGACAGGAACATAAGCTGCAGCATGCCTTTCAGTTGGAGGATCAGGGACTACCTAGAGGAGCTCTGGGTTCATGCGTTTCAGCATGAAGGTAATACATGCCTGTTAGTAGGCTCTGTCACTGCTGTGATGTTGCTGTGCCTTTGACTTTTACATTAACCCAATATGTCTGTTGATAGACCGCACTCACCAAGAGTTTGAGGAGTTCTTTTGGAAGACGCCATTGGGCCGATACATTGCGAAAGCAGACCCAGAGATGCAGACAGAGTTTTTCCTCCGCTACCTACAGGATTTTGTCTCCATGACAATGAACGTGACTTGTCAACAAGATTTGCAGGTTGATATTCTGTCAAAGCCACTGAATTTTAAAGACACATCTGTTTACTTTTGTGTGCATATTTATGCTAATTCACATTACCTGATTTTATAGCTGCTGTCTAGTGCTTTGAACTGTTGTGTCAATGAGCTCCGATTGAAGCTCAGTGCCACGGACACAGTGATGTCTCTTCCATGGGTTCATGCTGCTTATCATGAGTTCAAGAACCGACTGCAGAACCTCTCCAGAATGATCTGCATCGAGCCCCAGGTGACTCAGGACCTCTTGAAGAATCCTAATGCCAGAGATGGAGTGGAATTGGTGAGCTTCTAAACACTAGTTATTCACTATGCTTTTCTTTTTCCACTTTGTTCAAGGCTTTATGAATTTGGAATGCATGATATTGACTTTAAGTTATGTTTGGTAATATTTATTATCCATATTGGCCATTTAGATGCCTGAAATGTATAATGATTGTTTACTCCCTGTATCCAAGATTCTTGATGTGTATGCCGCTTTTGCTTGCGTGGAGTACCTGGAGCCCAGAATCCTGGACACAGATGCACAAAGACAAGCCTGGCTCAGACAGGTCAAAAAACTCCAGGTTCCCATTGAGTTGATCTGCTCAGAGGACAGTGTGAGAGGTTATGGAGAGAGGAGCAAGGCGATTGTCTGCAGAGTCCAGTAAGTCAAGCTAAAGTAAAGATGTTCAAATTGTGTATGCTGAGGTTTTTAGCTAGACTTTAGGTTGTACTTTAGGCTGTATTTAATTATTTGTTTGTTTCTTTTTCTTAGAGCTGGATGGAATCGAATATTTTCTCTCTCTCTATTTGTGGAGCATATGTTGATGGGTATTGAGGAGGTACAGAGGGAGCTGACGCCCTTAGTTGTAGAGCATACACGAAGGCTCTGCCAGGTTTGTCTGGGTTTGTACTAGCCTTATTTTTGACAATAACAACAATAATTCCTTCATCCATTATAAAATGTATAACCTCTGCTCTCCCATCAAGGTACTGGAAAAAAATTCCGACCTCAAATCCCAGCTGCCATTTGAGGCAGTAATTGGTTTACTCAAAACCTGCAAAGATGGAGCCGTCGAATGCAGTTTCAGGTACAGATTAATTTTTCTGTCTTTTGCATCTCTCCTACTGTTCTGGGTCTTCACCTGCCATTATGTTTTATCCAGGTTTGGTCTGACTCTGTGCCCAGTGTGTATGGGGGACCCTCAAGATCCACTCTGCCTGCCATGTGAACACATCTTTTGTGTTGCCTGTATCAAACAGTGGTTGCTCCCTGGTCAGATGTACTGTCCCCTCTGCATGCAGCCGGTTGATGACAACTTTCCCATGGTTCCTTCTGAGGATATAAGGTTGGTAACTGTGTATGGAACAAAATGAGCTAATTTTGATTTGTTTTGTTTCCAATAAAAGGTATCCATGTGATGATGGTTATTTACACATATGCAATCTCATTCTGTTTGAATATGGCCTGTAATAAAATTAAGCAAGAAATTGCATAACTTTTGTTACTCTTATTTTGTGCAGGATTCTAATCAACAAACATGCTCAGTTCAGGAAGCGGTGCAATGCTTTCTTCATAGACCTGGTGTCTACTGTGTGCTTCAAGGACAATTCTCCCCCCTGTCCAGCTGTCATTCTTCATTTGCTGTCCTTTCTCATGGTGGAGGCCAACACTGTTCCCATTCTAACCCAGAGCAGAGGTAGGACACTTTTCTGACTCTGGTATTTGACTGTATACACACATCCATGTTTCTGCTCATACATATTTTGTCAGCTCTGAATATACTTTTTTTGTTTTTCTCCAGACTATCAACAAATTCGGACAAAGGTGCTCTCTCCGTTTGATGACTCTGTGGATAAAAATCCAGTGGTTCGGTCAGTTGTGCTCAAACTCCTGCTGAAGTACAGGTAACGTGCTAGAATTGCTAAAGGCTAACATAGTACTGATCTACCATTTTTTTTTTTTATGGTTTCTCATTTTTCCATGAATTTCTCTGTTTTTGAAGCTTCGATGAAGTTAAAGGTTACCTGCAGCAGCATCTGGCGGAAGTTGAGCGGAGCAAAATCTTGGAGGAGACAGACAAAACCGAACTCTACTCCTTGTATATTAACTGCCTGGAGGTAAACATGAAGTCAAACCATCCAGTATATTTCAAATAAAGTGTATCCTTTATCAATTTAATAGGTTGTATTGAATGCATACAGGTATGGTAAACATGCATAACATTGTGAAATGGCATGATTTTTATGAATGCACTTTTTACCTTTTCATTTCTTTAGGATTCCATGTTTGAAAGGCTGCAGTTCAGGTCTGTGGCAGAGCAGAGGTTGTGTCTGCAAGATGAAAGTGCCTTCCTGACTGAGTACCTGCAATCACATGATCAGTCTGCTGAAACAGCCACTGTGGAGAATCTGCAGCAGGTGGCAAGAGTGCGTCTGGACCTGGATATGGCTGCTACCCTCACTGTGGAAAAACTGAGAGCCACAGGTGTGTAATTTTGATGAAATACAGTGTTAGTTCCTCATATACTGTACACTTATCTGTGATTGAAAAAAGCCAAGACATTTGTAATTGATGTCTGTTTATAAAATGTGTTCTTTTGATCAAAAAGCAATTCTCTTTAATCTCATGCCAGAAACCCAAGATGGTGGTCAAAGTGAAACCACAGCCTTCCTGACCAGTGTGATAAACTTGTGTAGACGCAGCGGGAACAACTGGTATCGTGTCTACTTGATCCGAAAGATCTGCAGCCAACATGGAGTGGAGTTTGTCCTGAAACTCCTCAAAATGGATAAAATGCACTGGCTCTTCCCTGAAGAAGTTCTGCAAAAGGTTCAATTATCCACAGTGTGATTTTGCCAAATTCCAAATGATGGTATGGTCATTTTCTAAATGTATTGGCAGCAGTAATATGTTTTTATATTTTAATTACACCCAGACTGAAGAAGCCACCCCAATTGACCAGTACCTTGTGTGTGGGGAAGACTACAAGACTATCAGAAACGCTGTTGCAAAGGGAATTATGGAAGGCAAAGTGGAGGGACTGGATGAGACCTGTGTGGTAATGTTACATCACTTTTTTGTTAGTAACTCCATATCAGATCAGGACTCCACTTTCCTATATATGTTAACACAGAAATCCTGTTTTCTGGTTTGTTCTTTTGCTTTTCCTTCATAGGGGTGCAAGCGCTTACTACAGTCGACAACAGTTTTCCTCTTGTTGGCACTGTACAGAGAAGTCACCACTCTCTACCGAGAAACCAATGCTAGCTTCCATCCCAAGCCTGAGGTATATCTTTACATTAATACAGTACACACAGTACTGTTTCAGGAGTGCTGTTTACTCCTTTAGTTTTAGTGTAGTTTGGCAAAAAAATACATCTGTGTGTGAGTATGTATGTGTTTTAAATTAACCACATAAAAAACAACTGTCCAAGAAAACACGCTGTGTGTTATATGACAAACTTGATACAGTACAAACAAGCATAAAATTTGTGTTACCATCTGAACAGAATTCTGTAAGTCCATTTTACTTGTCTTCAAATCATATTTTGCTTGTAAATGGGAAATATAAATATAAATTACCAAATACAACAATACAGTTCAGTGTTTCCCCTAGAATTTTTTTCAGGCCTGGTGGTACACACCAAAAAAACCCCAAAGGGATGAGGCACATGGGATGGCATTTTTGCACTGTCAGCTTAGGGCTGGTGGCACAGCAGGCGGTCTACAATTTATATTTGCATTCAAATTTTTGTTTGCTCGGTATATTCAAGACGAGACAAGTGGTCACAAGGAGAGGATGACTTAATAAGCTGCATTTATTGCATAAAAATAAGCTATCCCTCTCCCTTCTTCCTCATCAGTATTTTTGCTTGACTCCAGAGTTTTGGAGAAAAACGTCGATATATTTGTTTGTCCTGCAGCTGCATTAGAGCTTTTTCTCTTTTTAGGTGGTGCCATGCTCATGTTGGCTAATCTGCATCCCATACTCTTTGCTCTGCAGTAATTTAAAAGGACACTGATATCAGTGGCACTCGCATCACATCAAAAGTTTCCCAGGCAATGACACAGAGGTTGACTCACGTTTTGGAACAGTGTTGCACAGAGGCTCCCAAACGCTATTGATTATTGATTTTCAAATTAATAGATATTTGGTGATATATTTGGCCTGGTGGGGGTTCTTGTTGGCCCGGTGGCCCACCAGGTCTGTACAACTATAGGGGAAACACTGCAGTTCTTTATTGGTCTGTTTTCTATGTCAGTTATTGTCTTTTTTGGGTCTTTGTACCTACAGCAAATACAAGCTCTGGTGACCTACATCCAGACCTCCAGAGTGCTTGCCAACCCACAGGTGAAGGCATTTGCCCAGGCTCTGGTGACCAACCAACTCGGGCCATTGACTGTTCATCCTGGGACCTCTGGGGCCCAGTGTGTGTCTGCAGAGCTCACTATTCACCTGGCTGCTGTCTTGCTCTGCGGGAACCAGGGGATCTTAGCTCCTCTGCAGCAGCTGGCAATGACACCTGCCAACATGCAGGTATATATATTGTCGGCTACTTTTAGTGCTGCCAACTAGGCCAGCCCTTTTTCGAAGTAAATTGAATGTTTTCCATTTGTTAATATAGGCAGCCTTCTTGCCTACCATGCCAGAGGACATGTTAGCAGTGGCTCAACAAGCTATGGGACCTTTGCAGTGGTACTGTGAGTAACAGGCAGAAAAAAGTGTACTCTCAGATTTGGAATATATCAGTTTAAGATTCTATACAGCCATGCAAAACACTTCTATATTAACTTTTGATTTGCTCTTACCATAGATTGTCCAAATGGTCACCCCTGCACTATTGGAGAGGTATGTTACATTCAGTTTGACCAAAATGAGTCTTATCTGTTTTACTACTATCCTTTAGATGTTCTGAATTATTTTTCTTGCCTCCTGTTTCCTTTGCTATAGTGCGGTCAGCCCATGCAAACAAGTCATTGTTTGGACTGTGGCGTCGTGATTGGAGGAAACAACCACTTGCCTGTGCAGGGATTTCGTGCTGCTCAGCTGCAGTAAGTGGCCTATAGGTTAACAATTATGGAAGAATACAAAAGAAAGTTATTTACCACATTTTCTTTTCTTATTTATTTTTTGTCTTCTGACAGAGGTGATCGCACTCAATCAGGCCACATTCTCGGTGACCCCAGTCGTAGGGACAATCCAGACATGCTGGACACAAAGAGCATTTCCCCTGTTCCCTTCACCATTGTCCGCATGCTCACCCACATGGCCATGCTGCTCGGTGCCTGCAACCACCCACAGGTAGCTTCACTTTGGACAAAAAAATCAGTATAGTTCTAATAGAGACAATTTCTACTCAAAGTATATTCTTGGATGTTTAAAAGTGCAGTTTTAGGTAACAACAACAAATGCACTAAGCAATTTCTTAGAGTTTCTTTGATGCACACCAAATCACCCAAGTAAAAGAGGTGGGAATCTGGTCAGTTATCTCCTGTATTTGCATTTTCAGCATATCTCTCCCATCATCAAGCCTCCAGTTCCTGATCCAGGAGCATTTCTACTTGGTCACCTGCAAAAGGACATTGAACATTTTATCAGATCTCTGGGCAAGGGGGCAGACGACACAGTAAGTGCTGTTCACCTGCTCATCAGCAGCCTCCTGGAACCCCACCAGCCCCAAAAATGTAAGAAAACAACCTACAACAAACCTGCAAACTCTAAAAATACACTAAAAATATAATGTGCTATTTGAATATTTAGAGAGACATCTTTTTGCCTGTTTTCTAAAGGTAGTGAAAGCATGTTTCTAAAGTTTGTTGCTCCTGAACCATGATGCTTACTTGTTGTATATTTCATGTTTTTTATGTATTGATTGATGTACTAAGGACAGAGACAGAGGAGTTAAAAAAAGAAAAGGTGCCCTCTAGTGGTCAGGAATTGTGTGGCATCATGTTGCAATTAATTTGTACTAGGGGATGTTATAAAGGTATTAAGTTGTATATTGTAATTTTAAGTTTTAAGTTAAGTCATCAAGTGGAGGCACGTGGGTCAGACTTGGCCTTTGCAGTGTCATTCCTAGCTTTCGAAATGGTCCAGGATATGGTCAGGTTACATTTTAGCCCTAAGAAGAAAAAAAAACAAAAACACAACATTCACAGAATTACCCAGAGTTCCCCTGTTAAAAACAGCTCATCTTTCCTTTCAGGGCCTGCTCCTTATGACAATCGACTCTCCACTAAAGAAGCTAGAAATGAATGGGAGATGGAAGTGAGCAACTCCATTATCACACCCCAGCTGAAGGTAGAAATGCTTTTGATTATGTTCTGATAGGGAACAAATGGTCTAATTCTAGGAACTAATGCTGCCTGATTGTACCGTAGGAGATCAACAAGTTTCCTCTTTTGTCATCTTCTCCTCCACAGCACTTGGATAGACAGTTAAAGGAAGTGAACACATTCATCCGGGCCGACTCTCGCATCTCTGCCAGTCCAATCATGAAGCTCATGTTTGGCGATCCTCGTTTCTTCTTGGCCTCACTTCCCCAAAATTCTCTGATCCATGGTTCTGCTGTGTGGAGCTGCAGGGAGAAAGTGACTCTGCTGAGCCTCACCCACATTGTAGAGCAGAATGATGGCAAAGACACCCTGCCTGTGCTATGGAGATTTCTGCATAGAGTAAGAAAAAAATGACTGAACATGAAAGCCCACTTACAAAAAAAAAAGAATCTTGTGTTAGGCTTACAGCAGAGTTATTTTTAAATCAATGGATTGATTGAACAGTATGGCCTTCTTGTACAGTGATTGCCTTGTGTATGTTCTTGTAGTGAGCTACATTTAGATCTGCATTTTGCTTATAGTCCATTAATTAATTCAGTTGATTGGTTTGCTGCAACACAGTATAAGCCAAAAAAACAAATACATAATTGAGCTATGTAAAAGAGACACACTTTTGTATCTAGCTCAAAGTCTTAAGTACAGTAGTTGCCTAGAAATTAAATTCAGACAATGGTATAGCAGTGATTTTAATAAACAAAAAATTAAAAAAGAATACATTTCAATAATGCTTCACTAAGAAGATGGTGAAAACACAAAAAAATCTTGAAAAGCATAAATGGAACCAATTAATATGGGAGATCTGAATTAACTATCCGTGTAAATGTAGGAATAATGCCCACATTATGCTTGTCTTTTTGTTTGAGAAACTACTAATTAAGGTCATACAATGCACTACTTCTAGATACAAAAAGTGTTTAATTTGTTTAGTCACAGTCATCGGTCCATTTTTGTGTGCCAGAAAAAATGTGCCTGAACTGTTTATTATCAGTATGTCAGTTATGAAGAACATTTTAGCAGCAACTGGTTAATCTGTCATTATTATTTGTATCAGGAAGCAGAGCTGCGACTGGTGAAGCACCTTCCTGATATCCTCACACTTCAGAGAGATCTGGTCAAGAAGTTTCAAAACGTCACAGATCTTACTTGTGGCACCATCAACGAATTCCTCCACAGTCAGAAAGCAGGTACTGAAACCAACTGTCTACACCACTGGTTCTCAACTTTTTCAGTTGTATGACTCACTTGCACAAGAGATACAAAGTTCCACAAAACTTCTAATTACCACTTTCTTGAAAATGTCATAGTAAAATGGCTGGCAACATACAGTTTAAAGACCTGCCTGCCAAGGAATGAGTTGTTTTAACCTGGAAGGAGACAATGATTGAGTGTTCTTAAAAGAGCAAAATCTCTTCTACACATAAGAACACATGTGAACAATGTCTTAATCTGAAACAGTTACAATAGTCTTTGAGATGTAGTGCAAGTAATGTTTCTGGAGCTGACGTGTGTGCACTTTGGATGAAATATACGGTTTCCTCATTTGTGCAGTTTCGCTGAGAACCTGGTATGAGAAATACATCGAAATCTTCTTGACAACCTGGAATCAGCTCAGAGTGTCTCTGGCAACCAACGGTAAATACAAACACTGACTGTCCATTACACGCTCTTCATACACTTAACACTGCCTGTGCAAGTCCAACTCTGTGATTTGACTTTACCTGAAATGTTGTTGTTCAGGTGAGATTAAGATCCCAGCTGAGTTCTGTCAGAAGGACATGGACCTCAACAGTGACATAAGGGTGCTGTTACCGCGGCGACAAGGCCCAGGTCTGTGCTCTACAGCCCTTGTCAGCTACCTCATTGCTCTGCACAATGACCTGGTGTACTGTGTGGATAAACATACTGGAGAGGAGACCAGGTGGGGGCGCTCTTACCACATTTTTCTGACTTGCACATGTTTTCCTGTAAGCACATAAAGAAAAGAATGTGTTTACAGCTGTACTCCCAGACACTGTTCTTCACTGTTCTTCTTCAACTGGTCTGTTTATCCTTCCATTAGCTACAAAGTGAGCCCTGCAGATCTGACTGACCTGCATGTGATCCGGTATGAGCTAGAGAGGGACCTGATGCCCCTGGTTCTGTCCAACACCCAGTACAGCATCGAGAGAGGCCAGGAGACCATTCATGAGTACGATTTGCCCAAGATCCAGCAGCAGATTGTTTCACGCTTCCTACTGGGCAAACCTCTCATCACTCTAAATGTGAGCAAATGAAAAGCATAAGCAAAGCACAATGGCTTTGTCCAAAAAATGACTTCTATTTGAGTGCAAGATATGCCCTCATCCTCATACGTCTGTCTCTTCACCACAGGGCATTCCAACACTAGTGAACAGACATGACCGCAACTATGAGATTGTCCTGAAGGATGTAAAAGAGAAAGTCAAGCAAGTAAGTTGTGATGTATAGTAGGTAGCCCACTCTCACTCTACTCTTCTTCTCTACTATCATTCATGTATTACATACAGCATATCAAACATGTTGTGCAGTAGGTATCACCTCATGACGTGTGTGTGTGTGTGTGTGCGCGCCAACAGGAGCCTCTTACGACTCTCACCCTGTTTGCTGTGGCTGGGGAGCTGCACTCCTACAGTGAGGTGTGTGAGGCCTTGTCCATACTGGAAGTGGCCCTCGGTTTCCTTGCCATGACTGGGGGAGAGCCTCACATGCAGCTGTCCTGCTACCTGGAGGAGGTGCTGCAGATGGGAAACCAGATGGCTCCGCATATCCTCAAGGTCAGCCTGTCTGAGACACTGGTTATTTTATCCTGTTGTGCGGTCTCTCACTTCCACTGAACAACCAGTCTGGACAATGTTGTTACTTTGTATACAAACAAGTTTTGATTTTGAGTGCTATCATACTGCACTTTAACTCCCTGAATAGTGTATTTAAACAAACAAGGTCTTATTTTGTGTGAGTGTGTGTGTGTGTGTGTTTGTTTATTTTTTTAATATGCCAAACATGAGATGAACTTAATGCTCTCCCTGTTTACCCACAGACCCTGAGCATGTGCTGTCTAAAGCATTGTGTGGAACTGTGGCAGCTGCTTGCCTCACTCAAATCAGAAAATATGCTGCGGCTTAAGAGGGTAAGGCATCACACAATTCTATCAGTGTACCAGTAGTAGTGATCTGATGTCAAATAAAATCCCCTGTTGGCTAAAATGTGATCAACAAACTAGATTAACAAACACTACAGTGAAATTATTATTATTATTATTATTATTGAGCCTGTTGTCTGTGCTCCTTACGTACCTCAGGATCCGTTTGTGGGAGTCTCAGTGAAGTACAAGCAGCCGCTGAGTGAGGACGAGCAAAGGCTGCTGACTGCTTTCTTTTCTAAGAGCAGTGTCGACAGTTTCCTGCTGGAGATGCACGAGTTCCTGGTGCTGGTGCTTAAAAAACCCAATGCACTCGATACCTACAGGCCTGACTGGAGGTACAACAACATTCTATTTTATTCTATTACATTATTACATACATATTCATTTTTACATATTTGTGAGTTGCTTGTCCCTACACTAGCCCTGTAAAGCCCAAATATATAAAATATATAATAATAAGAAGAAAAATGAGCAAAAAAATCTTTCACCTTTCAGATGTTATTGTAGGAGGCCTCTGATGCAGAATTAAAGGGTTTTCAATTTTTTTTACGTTTTAGTAAGTATTTACAAAACTGAATTTCGTCTCCGCCCCAGTGTTCAGCCATGTTCATTTGCAATGATAGTCTCAAAGACACTTCTTTTCCTCTGAAAAGTTAAGATGAACATCACACTTGCTGCATCGCATGTTGGTTTATCCTTTATTGCAGTGTCTGAAGTGTCTTCTCTTCTTCTTCACTGGAAAATGTGCGATTTTTCAGCAAGCGATACCTTGTCATAGGGCATGTTGTGTTTGTTTGGTTGGGGCTCGATGTCCACATAATCACTGGCTGGGAAGTCAGTGGGTTGTTGGTTTTTTTCGTCCAATTCACTGGCATCTTCATCTGCCTCTTCGTCACTTGCATCAGTGTTGTCTGATTCCATCTCAAAATCACGCTCTCCATTTTGGATGGCAACAATCACATCCTGCACACTGTATAGAAGACCTGTCTTTGCAGGTTGCATTCAGAAATGGAAAAAGTAAAAAGAAATAATAATAAATATATGTATTAATGATACATAAGTATTATATTGTATGAGATAATCTGAAGGAATAGATAGGGTGGTGGATCAAGTGTTCAGGATTGAGAGCTAAGTATTTTCCAGGCTAAATAATATCAATGCAAATTGATCTTAATTCATTTACACATACCACTAAATCCACACAATACTATCTGACTAGCCTATTATGCTCTCTACTTATCATACCTAGAGGAGTACTTCCATCCCCCCCAGAACATTTACATCTATACATCAGAACCATTCACACCTGTCCCTGAACAATGCAACAACCATCCCCCAAAACATTCAGAACAGTCAGAACCTGTTTCTAACTAATGTAATGTAACAAACAAAGCCCAGAAAAAAGCCCAGGGTCAGTTAAATGTATTTTTTTAACTGATAAGATACAGATACAGTTTCTGCTACAGATTGAGTTTCAAATACTGCAACCAGAAACAGTCTATTCATTTGTTCAATTCTTGTCTAAACTCAAAATTTTAACGGAGAAAACAAATTTAGAACCTAGTTATAGTGAATCATCGAAGACGTTATATTTCTACCAGTATTTTTCCATATGTGAACATGTGTCCCCATTTAATGTGTAAGGTGCACATGCTATTTTGACTACCACCTTAACCCAGCATTATAGAATTACAACATAGCTCAAAATCAAGTTTGATGAATAACTAAGTATCTACATGTTCTAGACATTGTAATTATCACAAAAAAATATTTAAGGCATGTTATTTACTTCTTTCTTGACAAATCCGGTCCAATAAAAGGAAAGTTTGCAGGTAGTGTGAGTTCATGGCCAGATGGCCGGACCTATAAATACATTTACTATCCAATAGCATTGCAAAGATAAACAGTAGGACCCATTAACTATGTAAATGTGGTCTTTTAAAAAAAACATTTACAGTTTTTTTTTTTTTTTTTTAGGATAGCTAAAAGTGTTTGTTGTAATATTGCAACAGTGGGCCTTACAGGGCTAGGTCTGTAAAGTCTTGAAATTTTGATAAAGTCTAAAATAATTTTCTGAACTCTTTTGTGCATCAATAATTCTGAGATCACTGATTTAAAGACTACATTTTATCTCTTAAAAGTTTGAAAGAGACAATGGTGTCATACATGGAGCGCAAGGACCTGGACATTCCCCCTGATGTGGAGGAGTTCTTCCCAGATGACATCACCCTTTCTCAGTACGTCGAAGCCTGGAAGTTCATTGTCGCCTTCAAGCAGGAGCGCAGTCAGAGACAATAAGAATGAGATGGACAGGGTTGTTAATTTGCCTGCTTTCTTTATTTTAAAACAATCCCATCTTTCATATGATGTTTACAATCATGATGCATCGACAGTATTGAAGTGGTAAGGATGTGTGATATATTCTATATTTGACACATATTTATGCAGAGATGTGCCTTTTTAAGAGCACTAATGTTGAGCTTCATAGTGCCCCAGAATAAATGTGCAGTTCACATTTACAGCTTGTCTGTATATAAAATGTGAATTTTGAAGATTTTTTTGGATTATCTATTCTTTTTTTTTAATTATTTTCTATTTTCTTAAGCATCAATATGTACGGACTATTTGTACAGTTGAAGTCTTTTTGCTTGCACTTTATTTGTAATGTGAATTTGCCTGGCACAAACAGGCAGAAAAAAAATCTGAATTATGCTCAGGTAAAAAAATGTATAACTCTGGGGACTTAAAATCAAACGGATCTAAATCACCTTATCAAGAATAATGTATCTTTTCACTCATGTTTTCTTTGTATCACTGTTTAGATTGTGTTATGTTGTGGTGTCATATGTAAAATTTGCACTTGCCTTTCTTCCAATTTTTAAATCCACTGTCTTAAAATACTTTGGTGTTTATTACCTTCATTTCTCTTACATTCCAGTTGTTGCGCCTTTTTTCTACATTTAATTTTCTTTAGCACATTTACAGAACACAATATATTTTGTGTTATAGTTTCACTTGCCTGATTAGTTATGTTTTGTGTGCTTCGTAATAGATACTGCTTCCAATCAAGAGTATGCTTGTTAGTGTGTGTTTTTGAGTCATTAAAGTATTGAGTTAAATATAAAACATAACAATTCACATGTTTCAAATGCATGTTCATGGTCACCTCATGCTAGTGTGCCTGCCAGTAGGCTCAGTGCTGCCCCCTGCACCCCTGAGACATATTACCCTAATTTGTCTGATTATTGGTCAATATGGTATGGCAATATTGATATATTGTGGTGTTGTAAATGTTTCCAGCTTCAGTTGTAGACAAACTGGATTCTTTCCTCAATCAACTATAAATTAGACTCTGATAAGTCCTAAATCCTGCTGTCATAGTGGAGTGTCACAGTAGAATATTTTGCTCAGCAGGGGTTTGGCAAAAAGTATTAAAATGTCATGCACTTAGAATCAAACCCTCTGAGACTTAAGTCTTTATGGGGATAAGAAAGCTCCACTGGGTCTGTAGACTATGGAATTACTGTTTGTTAGCATGGTTGGGTAGGTCTAAATGAGGTTGTACTTGGCACCTATTAATTCCCTTTATATATGCACAGTTATAAAGAGGGTATGAAATTAGATATACTCAACAGCATTATTACTAAAGGGGCACAAATAATTTCCCCTCATTGACTTGTTACATCACTGCCAAAAGCAAGGGAGGCTCTCCATGATGGAGTGCTCAGGAAATGGCTGCCTGCCTAAGGTTACGTGACTTTGTGACCCTCTGTTGGTGGGAGCTCAATGTGTTTCTGATCAGGCTGATGGAAATGATAAGGACAAGACTGCTGCTGGACGGCTCCTTAATTCAATTTCCTCTATACCAAAGCAGTGTTTAGCATAACAATGACAAATGGAAGCATGCGCCTGAGAAAGTAAACCATGCCAGCGACCACCCTCTGGGAGTCTGCAGTCAGAATAAATGATGTCCACAAGGGAAGCCAAAGACATCAGTTTTCACTTGAAGACAGTTAAAATGTACTTTATCTCAGTATCATATTGATGCATCTATTATCAAGGAATCTGATCAGTCTATTGGATAAAAGATACAAGACTCTAGTTGCAGTCATGCAGCATTTCATTTCAAGACAACAGACTGAAAACTAAAGCCGTCACTTAGATTTCATCAGGCCTAAAGGTGATGCTGATACCCTGGCCTGTCTAGCTGAGTTCTCGCTCCTCATTAGCACACCCAAATGTGGATGTACTGTACATGGGGTTAATAAACACCCGGAAATGGGTCATGAGGCGTGATTTGCGCAACTCAGTCCTGTAGAACAAGCCTCACTGAGCAAGTTCAATCACTTTCACTTCCACTTCTGTAGGCTTCAAAGCCACCATGCCAATGTTACAAAGAGGAAGATACAAAGGGCCAAATTCTTTTCCCTGTTTTGTTTTTGTTTTGTTTGTCTTTGTCTCTTGATGAGGAGGAATCAGGGGCAACATTACTGTGCATCATGGCTCACATTTAATGATATTCATGGTCGATGGACAGTTAGGACCAGGTCTCGTGCATTAGGGCGTGAAAACAAACAAACAAATCTGGATAATGCAATACAGAAATAAGGCTTTTCTTGCACCTATAGTGTGGTTTAGGATTTGACAGTCATGGTGTTGAGTGATTTTAGAAGTTCTGTTCTCTTTTTCACTCAAAAATATCAAAGAGAGTTATCAAAAAAAAACAAAACCAAATGGAAGTATGGAGCAAATCTATGAGAAACAATGAATGTGTAAGCCGATTACAGGTTACATTACGTGTCCTTTTGCTTTATACAACCTGTTATACAAGAGTCTCAAAATCAATAGCTCTCCTGGGTCATTAATAGAGGTCTACTGCTAATCAGCACTTTAGTCAAAATTGTCTTTTTTAAAACTTTGGCTTAAATGACCAATTAGACAAATTAAACACTGTATTAAAGTCTGTATTTTTGCTTTCTTCATATCAAAACCCATTATTTAAATTGATCTGGTTTAACTTTTAACCATATTTAAAACAAAATAACTTTTCCTGGTGGCCCAATGGTTGAAGATGTGCTTGGTTTGAATGTGGCCAGCAGACAGCGTTGCTTGTAATCTCACACTCTAGCTTCACATGGTTGCTGTTGTTCTCTTCTGCCCACAGTTAAGTAAAAAAAAAAAAAAAAACAGTCACAAAATAATCTTTTACATTAGGTTTTTATTCTTTAGACTGTTAAATCTAGGTCAGCAATCTGAATCAGTCCCTGCTTTATATTTGTCTTAAGTTACCCCTATCTTTGGTATTTACCTTGACTAGATACCCTATGAATTTTACAATCCAGTTAAAAAAATATGAAGTTCAACTTTGAATCGTCACTGAGCCTTGATCTGTGGTGGAGCTTCAAACTTGACCCTTTGCAAAACAGCCTCAGATATTCATCAAGTTTACACCTTGGGGATCCAATGTCATTCACAGGCGCCGTCGCCAGTCAGGCGCTCTCAGCCAAAAGGGAGCTAAGATTTTAATGATTGTGGTATGAAATCAGTATCCTGAAATACCCCCGAGACCTCACAAAGCACACCAGCAGGCTACTGTATTTTCTATGGGGCATTACATATGCTTTACTGGCGGTCTGGGAAAATGTTTTCTTTGAATTAGCCCTTCAGCGTGCTGCTGTTATTGCATTATTATCAAATTAGTGTATTTTAATTACTACGTCATCTGAAATGTATGTGCCAGTAGGTCACGATGGGGTGAGAGCAGAGACCGTGTCCAAACGCTCAGGTTGCCCAGCCTGCTGTGCAAGACAGAGAGAGAAAAAAAATCTCAGTGCACACATCTGTGAATTATATTAGCTAATTGTGTGCACTTCTCCTTGCACTCAACACTCGGGTTGTCCTCCAAGCACAAGGAAGAAATTAAGAGCACCGCTGCCATGTTGTTCTATTAAATACGTGAAGAGAAAATACAATTACTAGTTAAGTGGGAACATACCACATGGGATTATGAGAGGCACAGCGTTTCAAGATTTCAGGGTGAGTTAATTTTTTGCCATGTGCAAACATGGACAGGTTTCCCAGCAACACCATTCTGAGATGTGCATGCAAACAGAGGGCAGAAGGAGACGATGGTATTTCAGAGAGCATTCAATGAACTCAACAGCAACATGGCTGACTGTTGTAGTGCTTGTTTTGGTTTCTTTGTATCTAAAATAAAAGTGCTTTTAAATATCAAACTCTTGACTTATTAAACTAAAAGATCATGAACTCTGGTTGTCACTTACAGTCTGTCATTTTTTGTTGCACAATAATTATTATCTCCTATGTTTGCAGAAAAATACTGGTAAAACTATTTAATGTCTTTCAAAAACAGCAGACACCTACAAAATTAAGAACTTCCCTTTATTAAACAGTACTTTTGCACAGTGCTGATCAGCCCAGGAAAGTTGGGCTTGCTGCAAAACTCACCTTGGGCTGAGCAATCTTAACTGTACCCAATTCTTTACTTGCAGCTTGAATTTCGATACCAAACTGTCTGCTACAGGCAGACAGCTCTGCCTTTGCGTTCCATAACAATAATACCACATATTGAATCAGCTTGTTATGGTAAGATGAGAGGGTGTTTGAGAAGCCCAGAAATATGTCTAGCATTTCCCAAATAATAGGAAGACGCTAAGCAAGATAGGGTTATGTTTCAGGTACTGTGTTAAATTTACATTGTAAGAAGCTCCTGCTGCTCTCAATGACTTTTGTTTTGGGAAAAAGGCACTGCACAATGGCAAAGGCACTGGATACAAGGCAGAATTGCTCATCTGTGCATTTTGTTTGAAGGAAAACAACTTGGAACACTGGTTTAAGGCTGGGAGACAAATACTCACATAAAAAACTGTCACACAATGGTTGTTTTGCTGTGTTGCTCTTGTTCATCCAGTTGGTCATGTTTGCTATCACAGGTAATGTTATTAGCATCACTTTGGATACCTGTGTGCATTTTGTTTTTCCAAGAGATATGATCTATAAAGGCGGCCTTATCCAGAACTGTAGCCGCTCCTTATGAGAAGTCATGCTAGGAGCAATGTTTCGCATACAGTACCAGTTAAAAGTTGGGACACACTTGAAGGTATGTACATTTGAAGAATGTACTCCGCTTGCTTGGACACACAAGCAAGTGGAGTACATCCCTAGATGGCAGGTGTCTGTGAGCTTCCTGTACTGTGCTGCCACTATGAACCACCAACCTGTCAATCCACCAACAGCTGGTTGAAGAGTAACTTAATGCCAATTGCAATTCTTGTGTTTAGTGACCTGGTTTTCACCTTGTTGCAGTGATGTTGAAGTGCACCCAGGATCAAGGACCAAGGATCAAGTGGCAACTACCACGACTTGAGGCTAAAGCCAATGCAGAAGTACCTTAAAGTGCAACGCCTCAGACGGCTGCTAGATGCTGCCTCCAACTGACTCCCATTCAAAAAGCCTCAACTCTCTAGAAATACTAAGTGACTTATTCTTTCAATGAGTCATTATGGTCTCAATCGCTAAATTCTGGCTCTCTAATAAGTGTTTTGGTGGTCATTTTGGAAATTATTGCTTCGTCAATAAGATTTGATGACTTAGCTTTGCAAAACACTTGAAAACATCTAGGAAGGCTGTTGCAAAGATTGACTTGTTTTGCATCCCTTATTTCCTGGAAATTGTTTTGACGAAGGACTATTCCAATCAGTATTCCAATATTCCAGCCAATCAACATTACAATGAATTTCAGATATTGTTGATATTATTTTATAAATCCGTATTGCCAGGGTGTAATTTACTGGGAAAAAAATGTAGTCAACTATATTTTTTTAGGATTGAAATGACAAACTTGAATTGTAAGTTAAAGGTACATCTTTGCCCAACCTCACATGTTTTCTCCTTGCCTGTCATCCACCACCCACAACATTGACTCCTGAACTGCTCGGCTGCTCTTTCTTACTCAGACAGCTGCTCCTCATCCTACAACTCTTCAGCATATCCTCAGCTGTTCCTACTTTCCCAGCAGAAAAGTCACGAAGAATTGGCATTTCGGTCCTGCTGCTATGGGATTTAGTTGCCCCACACATACAACACACAGAGAGATTAAAGGTGGTGCTTAGAACCACCTACCTTTGTGGGCTTTAGCAAACATGTCCGAATTTGACTGAGGAGGATTTAGCAGTGCTGTCATCCTCACTCAGGTCCCCCTTTGCCGTTCCACTCTGATTGTGTTTGTCCCTGAAAATCCTAACTCTGTTTCTCTTTCTACCCAGTGATGGATGGCTGTTCTTTAAAAAGATTTAAGCACTTGCCACCTTTATACTTTCAGGTTTTAGTCATAAATGCCACTAAATTGATATGATGTAAAGTTTCCAGAAATTTGACAGCGTATACTTTTCATTCTTGGAGGGTGTTGGGATCTTGTTGCATAAATCAAACAACAGAGTATTGGTTTACATCAAGGCTGAGAGATGCCTGGAGCTTTTACAACAGAAAGCACTCCCTTGAAAGAGCGAAAACAGTTGCTGCCTGGCACATAACAGAGAATGTTATATAATACAATTAAATACTGTTCTCTCTCTCTCTCTCTCTCCTCTTTGTCTCCTTGTCTCTTTTCCTGTTCGCGTTCTCTCGCACTCTTCTTTCTGTCCTTCTCTCTAGCTTTCTTGCATCTATCTCCTTTCATTCACCCTCTTCTCCCTGATGTGCTTTGTTATCTGAAGACCTTTGGCTGTGAATAGATAATGACTGTGCAAGAGGTTTTGTTTACCATGGATACCAAAGGATTAGAGTGATTACTACTGGTGCCAGTGTTGTAACAAGCCGGGAAAGGCTTCCACAGTGTATGGAGGTGCTGACAGTTATCCTGTACAAGATTAGAGAACTTGGATTATAGGTTGTTTTTCTCCACCTGGTGATGAGAGACTAGAAGAAAAAGATGGATGTCACAATGCCAGGAGTCCGAGGAACAGGGCTGTCCTGGGTGAAAGTAATCCACAGCCTCCATTTGGAATGTTTGTGAACATTGGCTTGTTCATTCTTCAGAGTTGTGTTAGCTGTAGCCCATGATATGCAGTCTTAGCTGTGGGAATGACGTCACTTTCTACCTTGACCTTTCACCCCGGTATTCCCTGATGCCACAGAGGGAGATGGTTCCTCTGCCTCCGACTAAGCTCTCCTGTGGTCAGGGCCCAAGGTGGTGTTCAGTTTCACAGTGCCTCTCTTCTTAGCCCCAACACAAATACACAACACCCTCTCCAATTGCACTTGATAATATTTATCCTCAATTATAATTCCACAGATATGGATTCTTGAGTGGAGTACAGTGGCAGCAGACAAAGCAGAGCGGCCTTGAGCCCCCGGCCAGGCCTTGCTGAGGTGGGTTCCTGCATGAACCCCAGACAATTCATGTTCTCTTCAGCAGTGGGGCAAAATAAGCAATGTTGCCATTAAGAGCTCCAATGCAATGGAGAAACACTTAGCTGTATATTTGTCCTTGGGATGAGTGCATGCATTGCTGTAATGACATGTGAAACCAGCTACAATACACACTAAGTGTCGCATGTGAGGGGTGGTCACAGTTTAAATAAATTAATCCAGCTTCTTGTGAGCCGCAGCCTCAACTGCATTAACCCCAAAACTAGGCAATGTCAAAGACGAGTGTATTAATGACTTCATCTGAACAGAATGCCATAAACCATGAAACCATAAATCGGTCAAACACACATTTAGAAATATGAGAAATAAAGGCATTCATGTAGAGACCTTGGTTAAGCCTCCCCTGGCTAAATGCAGCCATTATAAGGATAAATAATAACCACAGTGGAAACAGCGCTGTCAGATTGTCGGTTTTGCGTGCACATACTTGTTTGAAGGAGTTTGATGGCAGAGGGGAATCTCACAGTGGTGAAAATATTTTCTGTTGTGTAGATGGAGTTACATTACCTCGAGTTTCCCAAGTTCTCTAGTCAAATGTTAAAATTTTAAAAGGTCATTTTAAGGGCTAATGCGGTTTAAGGAATTTGTCTAAAATGAAATAAGCTAAATGTGCCAAATTAAACTCAGTGACCCAAAATATCATGTTAGCTAGCAGCTCTTTACTACATGATGACAGGCTAATGTACCTGTGATTGTGAAGGACACTCGTAAGACTGCATGTATTTTTGGTAAAGATCCAATCTCTGTTATACATAAAGAATAATATTTTACTCGGCCAATCAGAGAGCATGATTGCATGCATCCCATTACCTATGGACCTTATTTCTTCAAACCTTAGCGCACCATATGTCTTGAGATCATCCGTCTCATTTCTGGTCAGCCAGCATCCAGTATAAGCTGGAGCTCTTATTGAGGATCAGCCTGTGATTTGTTGGTTGTCTTGGCTATTAGAGATGGCATCAGAGGATTGAGGATTTTCTAGCAGGGGAAATAGATGGAAATAATGAGGGGAAGGAACGGCTGCCAGTCTCTGCTTTTTTAACCTGCACACACATAGAGAGATCTGTGTGTAATATTGTTGTTACTGGCAGGGCCTATTTTGGGCAAGTCAACACTACCCTGTGATGCCCAAGAACGACATGCGTGTCATTTCCTGCCAGGGGCAGTCATTTGGTTATTACTGCTGCTCACTGGCAGCCTGCTCATGTTCTGTCTCTGATTTCCAAAATGAAACATGTATATTTTTCTTTTGTCAACAGCAGCAATATTTCCAGGCGAATCAAGTTTGCGGTACAAGAAGGTTTGGGGTCTTAGAAAACTTTAGTTTATAATGAAATGTATGAAATGTCTGAATCAGACCATTTATAAATATGCTCAAGAAGTGCTCTTGGCTTTGAAAAATAGCTTGTTTACTCTATCTTGTAATGCAGCATAGGATGGATTTCCAAATTGTATACACAAAGCTTGCACAAACAATACAGACTAATTACAAGGTATCTAGAATTACATGATATTTAGCTGGTGATAACAGGAAGGTCACATGTAATTTAATGTTATTAATGAGCGTACTGACTAAAATGAATGTTGTTTGAACAGTATAGCAGTATCTGCTCCACCTTTCTTTCCGAATGTGATTTGTAGAATTCATTGGCCTGATGGGGCCACTGTCTGCTTATATTATACTCAGCCTTTAGAGAGACAGAAATATGGCTCACGTGAAGTCTGAGGCTTGGTCTCACTGAGTTTAACAACACTTGACAAATCATTTGATTGGAAATTTAACTTTAAACAGTTTAATATTTGTTTGTGAATATAGATTTGAACAAGGTTATACATTTGTGTAAAGTAATCAATGACAATTTTACAAATTTCGATGGTTATGAAGTTTTTGATTAGCCATGACACAACAATGTAATCAAACACAGATTTTGTGAAAAGTTCCCGTAACTAAACTTTGTCTAAGCCTCATCTTATTCCACCCAGTTTACTGGCAACTTAGTACTTAATTTCACTTTGTCTCCAATTTAAAAAGAGCTAAACTAATGTGGGAATAAAACATTAAAAAAGAAAGGCTTTGGCACAAAAAAAAGAGCCTTGAAGTTTTTAAGAGGAGAGAGGTTCACCCTCACAGGGCCCCACAGCTGAGCATCAGTATTCCACAGCCATCAGATAGTTGGCTTGGTTAATAGCACAGCCGGTGGTGTGGGCTCTTAGCCAACAAAGGACTGATGGCTGAATTATTGGCCACAGGCAGCTGGGCCCATCGACCAATACACACAATCGCATGATGGTACATGTCGTTGCACTTTATACACTTTTAAAATCATGATAGAGTAAGTGAGTTGGTAAAAATGTATGTGCTGCTGCTTACGTGATGTGGTGTGAAAGGAGACATTGGAAACTCTCCTGGTACTGTGATACAGCATGAGAACAGCCCTGAGATGTCAGAATACACTCTTAAGTGTTCGCCGAGGGGAGGAAGGATCATGCTAGCCTCTTGACCTCAGGGTCTCTCTGTAGCCGCTCCCTCTCCTGCTCCCAGACTCAGCTGAGAGGTTCTGCAGTGGATAACGGTGATGAGCTCATAAAAACAGCAGATACCATTAAGCAAATAGTATATGGCCTCATACAGTAATACTGTCTATAGTGTTGAGGTTTTTCAAGTGAAAATGCAACTTTTGCAAGATAGACTCCTGATTTTCAGTTTCTCATTGGTTGTTAAATTTATAGCAACTACATACAGTATATTGTGTGTGTGACACACTAAGCACACGTCAGAACAGTGAATTATCTCCAGGCAGACGGAAACGCAGTCATATTGTAGTTTGTGTCCGACTAATTGAATGGACCTTATCAGCAGTGATGGGGCTCCCCAACAGCAGCTCGGTGCAAACTGTTACACATCTCCGGGCTGGAAGAAGGAGGTACAGGTGATAAACTGGGATGGCCTCCAGCCCACGCAGATAGCACATAACTGTTTCCTAAACTGGTGGGCGCTGAGAGATAACCAAGGTCAGCTCAGCTTGTGCAAGACAATTTGTTGTGCTTAATTTCAGATTTTTATGAATGAGCAAAAGAAGCAACTTCAAATGGGTTTTAAACAGGGATCCAAGCACTTTCATGTTCTTTCAAGTGCATGTTCACATATCAACAGCTTTTTCCCCCCTCTTTTTTGCGTCTGAAATTTTTGCGTTAACTGTAGAAACATATTATGTATTGTTAGTCGAAAATACACTTTCTATGACCACATATATTGATTTTCATGCCTTAGAGAAAACACAATATCCATACAAAGTTTCATATCATCAAGTTTATCTGTGGATAACATATCTGCCTTCAATGTATCATGTCCCCCTACTCTGAAAACAAGTTTAGGATTCCAGAGGAGAAGAGCAGTTTGTCATTATAAGGACATTTAGACACACCAGTAGATCCTCCTCAATCCTCTGGGTCAAGCTAAGGACTAAACAGCTTTCCGAGTCAGGCTTACTATGTCAGACTTTGACATTGGACCAAAATCTGGTCAACCATGTAAATCTCTGACATACATTATGCAGACGATGTTAAGAATAACATGAATAAATCTAGTAAGGGGGCAGGATGGAAGGGAAGGAGGCTGCTTGAGGGAGAAAAAAAAAGTGAAATAAAAATCAAATAAGTATTTCATTTCCTTTTGAACTTGTGGAGAAGTCTCAGCGTGTGCCTGCTTTACATCACCATGTGATGACTTTACCACACAGCCTTCGTCCCCCCTTTGGACTCATCCATCTGTAGGTCTTTAGTCCAGATAAACAGACAATGAAGGATCAGAGTTCATGCTAGAGAAGTGTTTAACACACTGCCTCCTTCACTGCAGAGCAAGAGCTGCCATTTAATCATCTGTCATGACGAGACACAGAGATCGGGGCAGCGTCATTCCTTCATTTTTCCTCATGCTGTTGTACGATTTATGTCGAGCACGGCCCTCGGTGCTGAACAGAGAGATTCTGTTGATCTATTACTACAGTGAAAACATGTAAATCTTTCATTTAAGAAAAGAACCATGAGACCTTAAGACTTCATTTGGGACACTCAAGTTAAATCTGATAACTCTTCTGAGTTCAGAGGAGCTATCAGAGATTTATACTCATCCAGTGCCAATTCATCTCCCCCCTGCACCCCTTATGATCTTGTTTTATGATAACAGACAATTTATCTCCCTGTTTCTTATCAGTGACAGGACCCATTCCTCCCAACAGATTAAATAAACCTCATAGCTCTCTCGAGTTCCTGCAACACATATGAAAACAAACAAAGGATGTATGTATACGTACCAACACTGAGCGTTCTAACCTAAAATCTTTAAACACACACAGAAAGATGAAAAAATATCTTTGTATTGTTTAGCTTTTTTTGAATGTTTAAGTAAAGTCAGTCTTTGTTTGTACTTTTAATGTCTTGAGTCTCCACATACTTTAAGTAATCTTTTAAATTCACTTTTCCTTTTCTCTTTGTGCCTCTTTTTAATGCTCGAGGCCACAAATGAGATAATAATAACTTCTACTCCCACATGTATATAACAGTTCATTCAACTAAACTTATACACAAGCAGCACACACACACACAGAAACACACGGCAGCAATAATTTGTGTCCTATCATGCACGCACACTCAGTTATTCCCAACTGGAGGCTCATATTCCAGCAAGCAAGCTTCTATTAACAAACAAAAAAAGACATTTTCTCTTGTTTTTTCAGAGCCTTTGTCTAGTAATCAGCAAAGATGTGGAAAGGTTGTTGATGCTAATGCTGTACGGTGGAGCCTTCCGTTGCACCGCTGATGGACTGTTTGCTTGGACAGTGCTCCTGCGATTGAGAGGTGATGATGGCCAGAGGGAAGTTGTCAGTCAGAGTTGGCCGGTGCTGCCGGTGCTAACAGGTGTGAATATGTCACCGTCTCAGCGTCTTTAGCTGAACTGCATGGAAATGCACATGTTCAACAGCTGCAGGGAGAGTGTGTGTATATATGTGTATCCTAATAGTAGGGTTGGTGGGATTAATCTCTGAGGGAGGAAGCCCTGTATCCCTTCCTCTATTTTCTGTGAGTCTGTCAGCACTTCAGCTCCTCAGGGTCTCAGTGCTCCAATATAGGGAACCGGTATGTCAGCTAAATTCTGCTCCTGTAAGGTGAGGGTGTAACAGCCTTGGGCATGAAGGTCCAGAGGTCAACAGGAAGTCTGAGCACTGGTCCTGAACTCGTGTCACCGTGCATGTCCCCTGTAAAAGCCACTTCTGAAAGTCAGTAAGCCGTGACGACGGCTCTGTTGCTGGCCATTAAGAAAGCCAACTTGACTTCCTCTGTGTCAGCCACAAAGAGCTTTGGGTTTTCAGAGGATTTTTGTAATGTGGCTGAAACTTGGTGGTTTTGGAAGGGCTAGCCATATTATCTACTGCACTGGCTGAGCTCACAGAAACAGCAACTTGAGCTTTATTCTGCGCAGATTGTGGTCCCTGGCCCTTAGCTTGTTAGTCTAACATTCAATGCAGTGGTATTTATGACTGAATAAAACAAATAATATAGTAACGCTTGAGAAGAGGGGTTAGAATAAACTAATCTAGTGGGATTCAATTCATACTTAATGAATGAATCAAAATGCAATGGCAGAGCATTTTGCCAATGATCATAAATGTGTATACTATATATATATATTTTTTTTACCAAATACACTATTGCATAACTCTCATTACTGCACTCAGAGGGTGATTTCAGGCCACTGGTTCTGACACTGGTCTGGACACAGTAACACTTACGGTAATATAATTTGCACTGCATTTGGTATGAAAACTGCTAGTGTTATATTGACACAGCATCTCACTTACCCAGCGTGATTCTGGACACCTGTCTGATCCAAGAGACGTCAGCCTTCCTAATCATCACATCCTGAGAAAGATGGAGGATGCCAAGGAATGATGGCATGCCTGCTGTCACAGCATGGGACAACATGAGGTAATCTTGTGCTCTGGGGAACTCCTCCCTGGGCTCTGCCCTGTAGGACTCGGCAGGGACCAGTAATAGGCAGTGTCACTGTATGACTGAGGCCCTTTTTTTTTCGTCTTTTCTGCTCATTTGTAAACCACTTTTATTTCTGACCAGGTTTTACTGTTGGCATCTGCCAATTTTCTGCATCTTTGACGTCAATATTTGGTTTTGTCTTTGATACTATAAATGGCCTGTTTGGTTTTTGCCAGGACTGTTGAAATTCATACATCATGCTCTGTCACATCTGAGACAGCCAAGTTAGGACACACAAACTATATAGTTTTGGTTGCTTAGAATAAGAATGTTTGACAGACAAGACATTTGTGTGGTTTCATAACATATTGGCCAGCCAAAAGCCGGATCAGTAAATTGCATGGTGGATAGATTTACTTTCTAAGCTCCCTAAAGACTGTATCCTCCAATCCATCCCCTACAGCATTACCCCTTGTTTTCTAACTATTGAATAAGACACAGGTACTTATACAGAAAAGCTGTATTTATGTATCTGGTGTTTTAATCTTAATTTTCCATGGACCTTGAAATTCCAAAGGCTCTCACTGACAGAAAGAATTTTGCTTTTTTTTTTTCTAAACATCTGTTAAAATTTACCTTGGCAAAAGTATTGGCTGCACATTTAACCATTGTTATTGCTCATAGCTTTTCTATGGAGGGAATAATGAACTGCGCAAGCAAACTGTGCCCAGCAAAAACTAATGGGACTGTTAAAGCATCAATTAAACACCTCACAGAAGACACATACAAATACATGTCCATTATAATTATTCTGGGGAATTTTCATCATCTTGAAACTTTCAGCGACAAGCTGAAGAGGCCTAGGACTCACTTTTATCCTGGTTTCAAACCTGCTAAAGAAATTACACCTACCAGGTGGTAAGCTTGTTTGTAACGCACTAAGCAGTGCTTTACATGATGCATGGTGTATGTTAAAACAAGTACAATAAGCCACATATATGACTGTGACTGTACACACACACACACACACACACACACATATTTGTGTATGTGTTCATCATCTTTTATCATATATCATCTTTCCTTCAGTTTTTATTTGTGAGTTGAAAAGTATAAATAAATGGAATTTTATGATAAACTTTATTATCTTTGTCACATTTGACATTTGAGTAGAGTAGTGGACACACAAACATGGGCTTGTTTTTGAACCTCTGGATATTATCCACGTACATAATCTAAATGCACAAAACACTTCTTGAATGAAGGTGACTCACTGATTATGCTATTAAAGTCTTTTCCTTGAAAAAGTCTGATTTTCACTGCTTTAAAAAGCTGCATCTCAGCTTTACTGCCTTGTTGCAAAATGAAAAAAGGAAAATTAACTTTTACTTTTCTTTCCTGCAGTACCCCTGCTGGTCTACTGATGGCAATCTGGTTCCATTCAAACGGCTACACTTGAGCTGCTTGACAAGTTTTAAATGGGCCTCTGCCCCAGCATGTCCCGTCCAGGAAAAGGAGAATTACAATAAGTTATTAAGATGTATTGACACCAGATGTGCCCTGCCCCTATACTAGAGACAGAGCAAAAAGGTTCAAGCACTAATTGGCCATCTGACCAGCCAGCATGGTTCATAAGCAGTCATTAACACATGCACGTGTGAATATATACATGTATGCACACATGCTTTTCTGGAGCCACACACACGATTATTTCACATAGTAGCCACCATAATAACTGTTTTTGCTTTAATTATCGCACTTTGGATAAATGATCTGCAACAAACAAATGTGTGTAAACCAGGCACATTGTAATAATACTATTTTCTAGAGAGTCTTAGGTATATTTCCTAATAAAGCATAAAACTGAATGACATAATATAAACATACAATGTCTTTTGTTATGGTTAGTATGATTTTTTTCAACTATAACATAATAATTTATGTGCTTGTGTTTGTTTGTATCCCTATTAAGAATGAGATTTGTCCCTTTTTACATACATGGGAGAACAAAATATTAGAAACATATTTAAATGAAATGCATCCAACATAACACTACTACTAACTGCAGCCTAAAAAAATACCACAGAGCTGAGTGATTCTGTCTCTTAAACAGTTTTACAAAGTTTCTATGATCGTATTTTTACAGAGATTTATATTGGATTGCATTACATTGTACATGTTTCTGTTTTTCTGGTCACTGAATGTTCTCACATGAATTTTCTCACATGTGAATGTTGCCCATTCTTTAGTCAGAGCCCCCACACACTCAGTTGTAAACCCTGGCTGTTTCTCTAACTGACAGCAGTCCAGGGTCAAAGGTTATCAGGTAGAGCCTCCTCTCTAAGATGATGTCACTGATAGCCTCTAACAGACTGACTGATGTCTCTTAAACATAAACACAGGCTGAAAACAAATTTCCCTGCCATGACATGCATTTAAATTTTTCCTCAGGGTGTTTATGTAGATCTTCCACAAGTAGTTGTGTTTGGGATGTGCTCATTTTGCATAATGGTTATTGGGGTCGTCACTCAAACCACAGTATCTGGGTTTGATCACCACTGAGGTTGTACCTGTCAAAGTATCCTTTCACAGGATAGCTTACCTTTAGCTTCTCAATTGATTGTCCAAACTGTCTGACCTCGTACATCAAAACCCTTTATTGTCTAGGACATGTATTTCTGTTGTAGTTGCTAACTGCCAGAATACTGGAAACACACAGATAAACAGTGGATGTCTGACCATTATTAACTGACCGAACACACTTTGGCATAGATTGTGTGCACAGCTGTACACATTTTTGGAACTGAACAGAGGCGTTTATGTGGTCGTTGGTAAATAAAAGTAAACCGAACATGGTTTTACTTAGCTACCTGAAACAGTTAAGGACACACAAACCAGCAGCTCAACAAAGATGTCTTTTGTGAATTTTTGACTTGTTCAGTTTCTCTTTATTGTCTTTGATGTGTGTTTATGATAATGTAGTGCCTTATAGAGTTGACTTGAAAACTTGCAGTTAAGTTATACAGTATATCATATAAGAAAACAAAAGCATAAAAGAGTAGGGTAACTAATGTGAGAGTTAGAACTGTAACTATATATATGCATACTGTAGTTACAGTAAGTATTGTGGAGCATTTTATTACATTTCTGAAAGTATTATCAAAGGCTTTCATTGGATTATTGTGCATCTTCATGGATTTCCTTAAACCTACAGAGGTGGCACAATTTCAAAAGAAACTATTTAAACTACCACTGACATACTGTAGGATCTGCTAGTGTGCATGAACACAGCATTCAGGACACTCAGCAGGACGTCTTTTTATTGCTCGTAATATGGGCTAAAATCATTTGTTCAACGGTAGTTGAAAACCTCCTTAGCTTCTGGCAGGCAGGAGGGGGCTGAGACTTGGCCAGTGTTAAAACAGCAATGTGGGCCCAAGGTGCCATTAGTGGCTGTGGAGCAGCTGGAAGTGATTCCAAAAACATGGCGAGGAGGAGGCAGTTTAAAACCACATGGTTTCAACTGGGTTTTCACACTGTTCTTGGCAATTTACAACTAATAGCTTCACGCAGCCTCAATGTGACTGTTTGTATTGTGTAAGGACACAACAACGATGACCAAATTAAAGATGTGCAACCATAGTTTAATGCACAGTACAGGAGTGTGGCTACTGTATCGTAGGTGTTAATGGGCTTACGGAGGGTATATGATCCCACATGGAGAGTGAAGGAAGGCCATCTGCTTCCTGTCTCTGACCCAAGGAGAGTTTGTTTTGGGTGTCCGAAAGTCTTGATTTTGTTGTAGATTCAGCTGAAGCCAGATGTTTTTTTGATTTTTTTTGACTATATCATTTTTTGTATAATGCACAAATAAATCTGATAAATAATGAAAAAAAACTTGTTTAAGTATTGAGACTAGTGAAAAAATGTGGATCTAGCCTGTAAGATTTGTGTGATGTTGGACTGTGTTTCTAATGAAAAAAACAAAATGAATTTCCAGCGACAGTCAAATTGTTACATGCATTACAGCTAAAAACCTTAAAACATTTAAACCTTAAAAAATTTGTAGCCTGATGTATGCAGACAGCCAGAAAAAACAGTTTCTCTGATAGTATTCTTGTGCGTAATCTTACAGTCTTGTACCACTGGAAAGCACCTAAACAGTCTCTCATTTCTGGCCTTTTGTGCTTGGCTGTGTCTCATACAGTGGAGTAGGTAGACAGGCCTGTTTAAAAAGCCCACCTGAATAAACTTCCTGTGCTATCTGCTCTAATTATGGGATTATCTCTCAGGAATTCTTATGAACACAGCAACACACACAGAAATAAGCACATATGCACAAAGAAACAGACACACACACACACACACACACACACACACACACACGCACACACGCACACACACACACACACACACACACACACACACACACACACACACAGAGTTTTGTTAGTTTTGTACGGACTTTCCAACATGTTGTAACAGTAAGTAGGTAGAATAATATAATATTAATAAAAGCTCAAAAATTACATATAAGTGTTGTGAGAGTGTTTTAAATGAGATATATTTAGGTTATCTGCTCATTGCTAGTTGTTTTCTATTCAAGAGAGCAACAAATGCTGCAAAATGGAGTGCATGCAATAAAAAATAAGTTTGGACTCATCCTTTAAACTACTATGTACAACCCCTGAATGCACCCCACTCTGCTGGTCAAAACTAAATGACCATTATTCAGTGTTAAATTCACCACATCTAATAGGCTATGAGTAAGATTGAATTTATCAGATTTGCAATGTTATTATCCAATCTAAAGCAAGAATATTTTCCTCTCAGTTTGGCCTAACACACAAAACAGGCTCTTACTGTAGATTGAAATGAGGGTGGTAAGATGCCAACCTAATCAGCTTGTTGTTTCCATCTCTTCGAAAATAAATGGCCCTAATAGCACATAAATGTACCCTGTTTTGTTAATAGCTGAACTGGCTATTTCATCCACAGATCAGAGAATTTGTTAAGTAACTCTGTGATGTCTATCTTGCATGTTTGCAGTCCATTTGCACAGTGGTTAGAGATATGGAGCTGTACATTTTAGACATTGTTCTCTGTAAGTCAAGAGCTTGGCCCTTGCCAGAAACTGTGTCACTAACTATGACTATCAGATCTTAGATTCCAAAGACTTCAATGATTTCAACTCAAGCCATTAGGCCTTTAAATTCACAATGAAATGATCTCAACATATGTAAATATACAATATGTAATCTATTGATTTCTGCATAAATAGCAGCAATTATATAGATTGCTTGAAGGGGACAATAAAAAAATTATATGATGCATTTCTTTGCCAGATGTCACAAATATCTGAGTGCATGCTTATGTGGGAATGCATGCAAACACACAAGCACATGCCTACACACACACATGCACATGCACATGCACATTGCAAAAACATGCACACAGGTTTCTGGTTCACTTCTTTCAGTCCCAGGTCCACTGAGCACTTTTGTTTTCCTCTGAGTCTTTTAAGCGTTAGACATGGCTGTGATGCATTGCTTTGGGGTGTCTCTCATTAGGGCTAGAAATCAACGAGCTACTGTAAAAAAAAAAAAAAAAAAGCACTTTAAACACTCTTTACTGTAAGTATCAAACAGCAGAAATCCACTTTAAATGATTTAAAACCACATTTCTCTCAAATCATTACATCGCTTTAAAAAGTGGAGCAATGGGCCACCAGCAGTGTCTGCTTCTGACCTGTTGCATCATCTTGACAGATGCTGCAAGAGTAAAGCTAATCCTCAGAGGCCCGTCCTACAACCAGACCATATATTTCTTTCTCAGAAAAGCCATGCTGATTTACATTTATGGACCATGGCAGCCTTACTGTATACAATCCCACTGCATCAGTAAAAAGTAGACTTCTATAAATGTGCAAATGTTTGTATCACTGGCTTCAATCCTTTTATTATGTTCCTGTTAGCACATTAGAAACAGCAAAGTACACGTTCTGAAGATCTTACTGTAAAAAAAAAAAAGTTGCAGTAACCATTAATGTATTTATGATATATACAACATATGTTGTGTTTTTTTGTTTTTTTTTTAGTAACTGGGTTAGCGTACATCCAGCATCCTTCTGTGAATGCATTACACTGAGCATCTTAAATGTGTAACAGAAAAGCTGCCATGGGCACACACTGTCTTATATTACATATATATTTAAATTAAATGGTTAAGTGTTGTGCTAAATTCCTATCTGTGTTTAATCTCTGTTTTATTTAATGTAAATAAAACATTTTACAATCTGTAATGTAATATACAATCTACTGAATGTTCTTTTTTTTTAATGAAAATCCCATTTAACTGTCTTGGTAGCTTTCCACGATAAATATTATTTTCAAATAATAATAAAATAATGTTACATTTTGTAAATTAGATACTTTGTAAAATGTCATACATTTTCAAAATGACTGCAGCTTCATATTCTCTATTTTCTTGGCACATTATAAACATGGTCCTTGTGGTGATGCTTGAGGGAATAGTAATTATTATTGCGGGTTGTTCCATTCAAGTGAAATTGCTGGTTAGAGTTACTATACTGTACATTTACGTACTACCATCTGCCAGGAAATGAACCACTTATGATTTTAACCACTGGAAGAAATGGTGAACCTAGTATAATCTCATTTTGTTTCCAGGGCAGCAGTGTTTTCCAAATGTGCAGTGTGTCTCCTAAAAAGTCAATCATTCCTTTGAGACTTTCATCCAAATAGTAACCCAGGTAATAGAAATTATTAAGCCCCAGTGATGTAACCCAACTTTGAAGTGATAAGGATCAAATGGTTTCAAAACTTTATTAACCCTCTTCTCAAATAAACCTACACCAAAAGAGGGGCCTAGGATGAGGGCTGTATACTGCTTGTGGGTGAGGGGAGTAAGATGAGGTCAGAGTGTCAGTCATGTGTCTGTCATGCTGTCAGTTTCCTGGTGTTGACTAGTGTCTCCACCACCTGGGGATGATGAGATATTTACAGAGCGTGTGGGGCGGATGGAGTGAGACCAGAGGGTGGCCAGGCTCCCTGGCTCCTGCATCTTGCACGCATGTGCAGGACCTTCTGTATTTTTAACATGTGATGTGTTTGGGGGAGTATATGAAAGTCCAAATATTTTCCTAACTGATTTTCTGTCAGCAGCTTTCTCCAAATTATGCATTTGATTCATTCTGTCATGGATGAAAAGGTCCTTTCATTGTACGCACAGGCTAGTCCTGACCGAAGTGAGCTTCAGACAGAAGCACTAAAGAGTTCTTACTTTTAAAATTTTCATGATTCTTATATAATACTATCTACTTTCAGAAGCTGATGATAAAAGCTTTTTGTCTTTTCTTGGTTTCCATATAGTAGTTTGCTTGCATTCAATGCCCCATAAATGCATTTTAATCAGTAAACTCAAGTCCTTGACCTCATTTTCTGGCATTAATGTGGATTGCTGATTGTTGAACACACACCGAGTCCTTTCTTAACACTGCCAGCAATGTCTTCTGCATGTGATTATTGTTGCTAGGTAGATCTCAAATATTTAAGCACTGATTTATTTAGCCACATGAAAAATCTCCTTAAACGATGTGTAGGCTGTAAAGATGACAATCACAGAGACGTGCTTTATGGGTGTGTGAAGTGCAAGAGCCAGGCAGGGAGATGTATTTCACTTTAATTTCCTCCACAGACAGCAGCCGCCACGGCTGCTGCTGCCCTGGCAAGACACACTCAAGGATGTTATTGCTCCACTTTCACAGTCTGATACTGTACAAGATAAGACAAATAGTGAGAGTCTCTTGGCAGAGAGGGTACAGAGTATGAAATTTATGAGCTGCTGAAAGTGGCACTTTAACAGATATTTTAACTTGTAACATTATATGTCAGAGTGTGTGTGTGTGTGTTTATTATACTGTAAAAACCAAACTGCTGATTTGCCAATTACATCTATTCAACAAATTTGTATATATCCTAAAGACACTAGAAGATTTTTGAAGGTGGAATTTGAATTTATTGGAATAAAAGTACAAACGTGATTTGAATTGCAAAACCTTTTTGACTTTAACATGCACACAATATGTTTTTTCATCTATGTTGCCAGATTCTCATGGGATGTCCTTGCAGGCCACTGATGTTTAGGGCCTCTCTGTGATTTGACAATTAATGATGCTTTCAGCAGCCTACATTCCTCAGTTAGAGGGGAATATAAGGGGTCACAGCCTCATGCCTCCTCCATGGATGACTGAACCTTCGATTTACACAACAGATTAACCTGTCAGACTACAAGAGGACAGGTTGGATTTTTTATGCAGTTTTGATGATTAGCTTAACAAATGCAATAATATCACAATATTTCTAGTTAAGTACAAGTGTAATGGATATCAGTCTCTTAAACAATTTGCAGTTTAATAAATAATTCAGTACCAGAATATGTCTTTTGTTAAATTAAGACAGTCTGACCATTTGAGCATTTCCAACTTGATGTGATATATTTAATTTTCCTTAAGAATCTATGATTTGCAGAGGTAGTAGAAAACCTTACATTCATTGTCATGATTTTGGCACAATGGCTGCATTCATACTTAGCTTCAATTACCCACCAAATTGTCCAAAAGCAAAACGAAACAAACAATACATTGTGTTTTCTCTTGAGAAAAGCTTTACAAGCGTTAGTGAGTGATTCTGTTAAGCTAACCTGGCAATCTGTTTTTTTGAATAGTTAAGAGGTGTTTAGAAAATAGGTGTAACTAGGCTGGGAAAATGATCACAGCTGCTGTTGTTAACTTTGACACAGAGATAGTGGTTGTCTCACAGCTATAGAACAGGCATGTTGCCAGTTGTCCAGGATTATTAGCCAGGACACCGTGTAGTGAATGCAGCAATTAACGCCCGGTGGAGTGGTGTTGTCAATGTTATGAGGTGAGTGACATGAGGCAGACCATGGCTAAAACAGGTGGACGCAAAGGTCAGGACGGAGCAGGTTTCTGGAAGAGGCCATTATCAAACATGTAAAGCGGAAAAGGAAATTTAATTTCCTTAGTGGCCACTATTAAATTCAAACAGCATTGGCTACTTGCACTGTAGCCAGAAGTTACCAGATTACCAGGGCAGGTTTGGGGCGATGGAGCTCCATTCCTGCACAGCACTTGAGGTGTATAATTTTCGTGACTTGTGTTGCAGTAGACCATTTACACAAATAGGGCCTTTTCAACCACTCTGTACCCCAAACCGACAAACTAGTGGCAAGTTTCTTTCGCATACACAGCCCAGGTCAGAGAAGTCTAAAATGTTGGTTTGCTCTGCAGTTCTCTAGAGACTTGTATAGCTCTTTTGTCCAGTATGTGTGCTGCAGTCCTGCCCTGCGTGTCTAGACAGAGGAAAAGGGGGAAATATCCACCAGCGTGTACTGTAAAAGGATTCATTCTAAGGGGAGGGGAGTTTAATTACTTTTTCCTTCCCGATAACCTCTTATTAACTCTGACGTTTACTCTCTCTTGCCAGAGATTAAAATAGAGTGCGTACGGTAAATACTTCATTTTGTTGGCAAATTTGATTTATGTGCTAGACATTGGTCGACATGCCCCTGCAACATTGGTCACCAAATGTGACTAAGCTCAGTTGATTGCCAAGGCAGACAGAAAACATGTCATCTAAACCTGGTGGCTACCAAGATGATATAAATAAGAATGTTGGACCCCGTCTAAACTTGAGGGGTTTCTTTTTCCAATAAAAATACTAGATGTTACTATTTTAGCGGATTGAAATTTTTTCAAGAGCTAAGGGTCAATGCAGCTCTACTTTTCCTTGTCCGTAAACAATGGATAACATCAATCCATGACTCACACAGCCTATTACAAACATCTGAATATGCTCTGAAGTACAAAGTGAGAACGGTGAAGCAAAAAGTTAAAGAAATACTTGTTAATACTGGTGGTGCAATAAATTGAGTCCTCTCACTGTGGGGCCTCAGGATGTTGAAGGACCACAAAATGAACCGGAAAATGAGAAACACAAATCATAGATGATACAGTAAATTAGCTCAGAACTAATGTGATCTGAATGTGTCAATGTTTTCCTCATCCCTGTCTGCACAGCCAGTTCAGCCAACCCAGACAGATCAACTTTCAGTCTTTGCAGCATTTTAGATGACTGACAGACAGAACAGACCTTGTCCTGCCTCCTCCCTCCGTCTCGCTGGCTACTGAGCATCTCCTGTCACCAGGCCTCGCAGTGTAAAACCACCAGCTCAGCCAACGTGCCATGACTGGCAGTGGAGAAAAAATAAACAGCCCTGGATTATGATAATTGGTTGGTCAGGCCCAGCTCTAGCTCTAGCACTGAAGACATGCTCAATTAATCAACTGTTCTGGTGAAACCTTTTATAACGAGCACAACAATAACTTTTTAACAGATGGGAATCATTTTCCTTAATTAAAAACAGAAATAAATACTGCACTATGACAACAAAACCACTCAGGTTGTTATACAAACTTCAGACATCCCCTCAAGATTTTTCTGGCTAAATCAGGGGTAATCAAGTCAATTGCAGAGTGTCTATTTTTTATGCCTGTGCCTGCTATCTTAATTGGATCTTAAATCTCATGAGGCTACCTTTAAAATATACTAAAAATAGACAAAACAGACCCTAAAAGTAAAAAGCTTAATAACGAAGTAATCAAATATGAAGTCAGAGAGTTAGACCTGAGTCATTAAAAGGAATCTTTTCAGCAAGAAAGCTACGTTTTATACTGTAGATACAGTATTACATGTCAAAAGTATTGTATCCAGCATCATCTTAGTCGGTTTGTACTTCTAAATCTTTAATCTCTCTCTCAGGGTGGAGCTGTTGGCACTCAATCATATATACAAGCACATCAAAACTGTGATCTGACTGCTAGAAGCTGCACAAAGTCTGTCCATTAAAAGCTAGTCAGCCGTCGGTTAGCTTAGTTTAGCACAAAGACTGGAAAGCTAATTTGCTGGTGACTGTAGCTTGATATTTAGGCTACTGGACAGGTGGTTTATCAGTCTTCTCATTCAACTCTCCACAAGCATACTTCCCAAAATGTCAAACTCTTCCTTTCAGACTGAGATTAATACACATTACCCATCAAAAATGACATTTGATGGAGTTTCATTGTGCAGCCCTGAATAAAGATTGATGGTAACATTTATATTAAACATGAATCCATCTTTTCATGGATGAATATTGAGCACTTGGGCTGTGATGAGTCAGTTTATTGTTCAAGCTCCTCCATCCGTGGCACAGCTGTTTCGGCTGATGTTAGAGCACAAAACAGTCCACAGAGACTCTTCGCACTTGCAGGCAGACTGGTCAGTCCAAAGAGTTCCCAGGTGATAGCTGTTGCTCCCCCTGTCTGAGTATAAGTGACTTATTCATATTCAACTTTACTGTGTCTCACACATACTCACTTTCTTGCTCTCCCTTTCTTTTTTCTTCTCATTATTTCTTCTCCCCTCTCAATCAACCCCTTTCCCCCTGTGGTCCAATAAAAAAGAAAAAGCCACTGTGTCACGAGAAACCACAGTCAGTCAGACAGACTGGGAGCTCATTTGAAAGAGCCTCTCTCACTGAGTCTATTTCTCTTCAGAGTGACCTGGACTGCTGGCGCTGGGCAAGTTTAGAGCGGACTTTGGGAGGAGACAGACTGTAATCTCACCCTTAATCCATTTTAATCAACAATAACACACTACCTCCAGTCCCAGGGTGAGGCTGCAGAGTCTTTCTGAGCCCAAGATTTACATCTCGGTGAGGCAACGCTGAAATATGGCTTTGATTTATTCAGGTTTTATTTGGCACAAATTGTCTGAGTTACAGATCACATAGCTCAGCCCTTTCCCCCCAGGCGTTAATAGAAAGTGCTTTGAGTTGTCCTTAATTGCAAAAGAAGGCTGATGTTACAGGAGCATTTCAGCCATTATAGTTTTCCAAAATTGGCACTTAAGGATATAAATTATTTTTGAGAACTTTAAACTGGGTTTCAAATCAAGTAATTATCTATTAAATTAAATATTTATGATTAAATAAGCTACAATCAAAGTTAAAGATTTGAGGGGAAAAAAATGCCAAATATAATATATTTATTAAGAGTTTAACACTTGAAAATTCAGCCAATCTGCTTCATCAGGACTGTGTGGGTGGGGTTTGATCAGATTTGATTGACAATGCCAAACAAATATTCAAATATGAATCCTGATTTGTGCAAGTGAAATAACCAAAACGGTTAGAACTTTGACAGAAAGTTATATGCTCATGGATCCCATCGTTCATAATAAGATAATATAAGATGATTTAAAAACAAACAAACAGACAAACAAACAAACAAAAAGTTTTTCAGTGCCTTTAACAAACTCAGCCTAACTTCTGACCCCATCTAACAATATAATAATAACTTAGGGAAACATGTTTAGTTCTGGGACACCTGAGTGATAGTTTCATTGAGATTTTCAGATGTTTCAGGTAGATTCATGATATTGACACCATAGAACAAAAGAATCACTCTGTTATCATATCATTTAATGTTTTTTTTAATTGCGTGTCCTTATGTAGTGATCTTTGACTCAGGGGAAAATATAATTTTAACTGATGTAAGAAGCACCTCATTGGTTTAATCTTATTAACCCTTAGGATGTGTAATGTGACGGCTTCAGTGTCTTTTCCCTTGTTCCTGTGGTGTGTGCTGTGTGTTTGAGTAAGCCAGTATTTCCCCAATTTCAATTAAAAAACAAACAAACAGTATACCAAACTAAATAAACTTGCCTTGTCTTGTATTCAGGTGAATCAAAAATAAAAAAAATTAACTGATGATGCAAAAATTTTTTTTAAAAGTAGCCTACTTCTGGGTTTCTAATGTTGACAGGTATCGGTTATCATTACTCTTATGACTGATTAAATCAATCCTTAACCTATGGGCTATATAGAGATTAATGTAGTCACTAATCACTGCAGGGTGTTGCTACTTTCACCAAAACAGATATTTTCAGAAATTACACTTTGACAAAACTGGGAAGATCACAAACCAAATCCCACCTCAAACTTTATTAAGTTTCATTGTTTTACAACTTTAAATCTAAGTGGATCAATTTTGACACTGTACAACAGAAAACAACTATTGAATGTCAAAGTGAAAACAACTCACCCTGAGATGTGATTGCAATCTCCATCTCAGTTAGTAGATAAGAGGGTACTCACCCTCGTTACTTTGACACACCTATTTAAGACTAGACACAGCATGACTCTCTCAACAGTATACAGAGGTAATTACTAGCTGAAGCTGTATCTTTCCCCATTACACCCCTATTAATAGTTCCGTTCACCCCTGACAAGTGCCCTCTTTGTTCAGCAAGTCTCCTCCAAGTGACAGGATGTGTTAATATCACTTGGTTGATTGAATGCGATAAGTCTTGCACACTGCTGAATTTTTTTTGTGTATTCAGTCCCAGTGTCCAGCAGAAAGTTCTGCCTGCATCCAAATCTCTTGACTGGCTCTGAACTGGCCTCTTTGTCTGCCCCTGCAGATCCAAATCATCAAGGCCAATGATGTGCCCTTGTGCGCTGTCGCCATGGGAACGGGGACTGCGGTTGCCAGCAGTTTACTGTTTGCTTTGGCTGGAAATCAAAGCGGGAGTGGAGGTGGGGATGGATGGGGTAGAGTGGGAGGTGATGTGGCTTGACGTGGGATGGTAGAGGTGATACAGCATGGCTTTGTCCCCCTAAACAGGAAGCCCCAGTACACTGGGCCTCACTCCCAAAGGGTAGGGATCAGGTTTTCCTAGCCACCTCTGCCTTGTCATCAACCTAACTTGCTGCTCCTGATCCTGACAAGATCTGCATGTGTCACAACTTACAACATGACCCCACCCCCTGCAAATCTTACCACACCTCCCCTCACTCAATTTGTTTACTTTGGCGCACATGGCTGAAATCCTTGAAAACAGATATGGCATGCTGTTCTAAATGTGACAATATCAACCGCCTCCCAAAAATCAATAAAGCTGCTGTTCACAGCCCACAAGCTTGGCAGATTGTGTTACATGACTGTAGCATGATTCTGTTCGAGTGACAGGTACGCTTTTGTTATCGCAGAGAAGGCTAATCACACTTGAAGCAACTGAAAGCAAACAGGCTATTATATACCAGAAAACCACACTGTTGCTCTTTTATTCCCCACAGGAGCACCAGGAGAATTTCTTGCAGAGCAAAGATCACTTATGTGCCAATTCATCAAGTTTTGAATTTGAATTTTGTATTCATCATCAGCTCTGTTGTACAAATAAAGTTATCTTGGTTTGTAAGTTTTGTGGGTGCAAATTCATATTCGATGGACAAGGCCATTCATCACTGTCAGAGCTGCGACTCACTTAAAGCCCCTTCACCAAAAGAAATCTCTGTTTTGACAGGCTTTCTGGAGGCAGGCACAGATGAGGTTGGGACAGGCGCTGTAGGGGGTCTTCTGGCTTACAAGGTTCTGACGTCCCTAGGCCCTCTCACATTCAGGTGTAAAAACCCCTCGGCCAGCACAGCCAGGCTAACATTGCTTGGGACTTGCAGCGCCACACTGTCTGCTGCAGCCCCCAAGCCTCCCCGCCTACTACTAAAATAGAAACGGGAGAGTCTCAACCTCACACCAAGACATGGCTTCACATCTAGCATATAAAAATCTGAATATTCAAACGATTTGCAGCTCATCCATCATTTTTTGATACTGCAAGAAATCTGATTTTGCTTTTTTTGCAGTAGCTCTACTGATAAATGTGATGTTCAAATTTTCAAGCTGTGCAGTGAATTAACTACTGTATATTGGGTGGGCAAACTGTTCATAACCTCATTTCAGAGGCAAGAATGTCACCTCTGTTCCCCCTTTTTAAATGGATCCGTTCTGTCGGTGGAGGGGCTATTGGATATCCAAGATTGTTGTGGCTTTATGTTTACAAACATGGTTTTCACACGTTGTAAAACTGTTGTGTCAATGTTCTCTATAGGGTACAGGTGGCGCCCTGTCAGGGCCCAGAATCCCAGATGATCAACAGATGATTCCCCATGCCATTCACCTCTGTTTCCTGTTCAGCAGCACAGCGTATATCAAAACCACACATGTTCTTCCCGAACTCTAGATTCCCCTGTCTGGGAATGGCCCCCTGAGGGTCAAACCTCTGCTTCTTCCTCTTCTCCCTGCTATTCACAGGTCAAAGGCGACGGACTGCTGGCGAGGCGTTTCCCACTACAAGCTCTACTGGATTCAGACTGAAACCTACATGAAGGAAGAGCAGAGGCCACTTCTCTGGACCAGAAAAAATGTTGTGAGGGCGAATTGACGCAAAGACGGTTGTGTTTACTAAAACAAGCCGAGACCAAGGCAGATAATTTATAACCATCAACTGACCCCAGGAGGAAGTGAGCAGATGTCAAGGAGAAAGAAGCCAGATGGGAGGGAAGATAGCAAGATCTCTCTCATTGGGCCTGATGAGAAGTTACATGCTATAGAAAAGATACAGCATGCAATTTTAGATTGACAATATACTGTATGTTTCAAGCACAACAGGTTCTCTGAAAAGATTGTTTGACAGATGAAATCAATCTGAAATGAAACCCCTCAGAATGTTATGAATAAAGAGAATTTGACTGGATCTCAGAGCATTTTTCTAGGGCCTCATTAGTGTCACGACTGATTTCCCCTCCAATATTGAGCGCAGGTCTCCTTAAGGGACCCCTGTACCATGGGAGCGGATCTGTCGACTGGAGTGATGATGATGGGAGCCTTTTGACACATGTGTACTTTTACAGTGAGAGGACATGCATAATGCATATGGCTTTAACCAAACATCCAGGACCCGACTCTACTGGGGTGTTATCTGGTGTGTGACTTGGGCTCTCTTCCTGAGTGGGATGGTGTATCAAATTCCTGGAGGCCCTGCTTCCTCCAGTGTACACATATAAATACTCACAGGCTGCAAGCATGTGCACACAAACACACACACACACACACACACACACACACACATTTATGTTGGAAAACACACAACCAGCTGATTTAGGACCAGATGTTTTGTCGCAACATCCACATACTGAAATTAAATTGGAGGGAGCAATTATCTTGTATTCACCAAGGAATGGTTTTCTTCATAAAAAAAGGTGCTTAATAGCAAGCTACAGTATGCTGGAAGTATCAAATTGTATGAAGGATCTATTTTTTTTTTTTAAATTTATTTTAATTATCATGCATCAGCTCTCTTTGGACGCTATAACCAGAAAGATATTCATGGAAGGAAGAAGGGATTTAGAGCCTCACAAGCTTTCTCCTCTCTGACCATCACAAGGTTGTGTCTGGCCTCTCCCCAGAGCCCCATTGGAGGAAGCGTGGGCTAACTCCAAGACATCTGGCGTGATACAGTATGTCTGCAGTTGTCAGGTTGAGTCGCAGACCCAAACACACAGAGATATAGACTTATTGTTAGAATTGATGTTTACACTGTAATTTTGCTGTCATTTACCAGGAAAACATGATGGTCACATAAATGAAGAGCAGAGAAGCAGACATAATTTACATGTTACGTAATTACTGAGGCAGCTGGAAGCATCTGATTCATGCAATAACAAGTAGAAATATTTTAATGATGCTTACTGAGTCCAAAGTTTGCTTTGCATTTCATATTCACAAAACATGCCAGTGAATGTGTATATCTTAGAGTGCATGGGTGGTGTCTTTCAGACAGTTTTTTTTTTCAAACTATGGAGTTGAGACATATTGTGGCTTCTCTTGTTGGTAATGTAGTCTATGTGTGAAAAGGTGAGATGTAGGACTGATATTGACTCCCCAATGACAGCCATCAGTTCACACATTGAAGGATATATTTTGTCCTCTTCATATTTTACTTGATCATGGCACTTAATGTCAATATTACAATCAACTTTCATCACAACACCATCTAGTTCAAGTGTTGATTGCATCGGCAGCACTGAACTCAAAGTGAGTGACTGAAGGCTTGTCATCATGGGTTCTTGTAAATCCAGGTTAGACCCACAGCCAGCCTGATTACCAGAAACCGCAGGAGATTCCAAAGCTTCAGCTGAAAGGGAATCGTACCCCAGATGCCTTCTAGGGCCCATTTGACTGGCTTTTATGCTCTATGTGCATTATATGACCACTTTGTGGTTTCAGCCAACAGTGGGCCTTCCTTGAAAATGAACCCCTGACTGCAAGGAGTCGCCTTATATCCGTGTGTTTATATTTGTCAGAAAAAGGCCTGAGAATGAGGCTCCTCTGCTGATATAAAAATTTGGATACCTCTCTGAAGGGTGGAAGTACCCTCCAGCTAGCATGCATGACTTGCTGCAGATTCTGCAAGTGTACGACAATATAGGACCCAGTGATGTGTAAGGAAGGAATTTCTCATGTAACATTATTCCTCAGTTAGAGATGTTATGCCTGACTATATTTTGCTTGATCATTGGAGGCTTTTTAGTCATCAGAACTGTTTTACAGACTTAAGAACTGTACCTGCATGTCAACTCTAAACATTTAATTCCATTTTTGGTTCCTGGTTCGTAGTCTCTGCCACCCACTACTATATTCCATTCATTTAATATCACCAGATAAATGAGAGCCAGGCTTATTCTAAGTAAATTCTATTTGCCCTATACATTTTTTTAAATAGAAGTTTATTTAGCAATAATTGTCAATTAATAATTGTAAGCAGTGGTACTTCGTAAAAAAATACAGATTTGGTTTTAATCTGCTCATTGTGTGCTAAAATGATCTGTAATCTTGAAACTAATGGTAAAGATAGGCAGAAATCATTCATTCATGAATTTTGATACAACAGCTGCAGTATGCAGTAAACTCAAAGCTGCAGACAGGCGACCTTGGGTTGGTGACCCCAGGAGATGGCTCTGTGCTCATATACTATTCACATATATGGCAATCCTGATGCTGGCTTCACCCAGTGTTGTGTAACACAGTAAGTGTGGCAGGCTGTAAGTGTGTGAAGTGCCGAGGCTGGGGCAGCTTCCACTCTCATTTACAGTAGGTTGTGTGAGAATATGCAGAGTGCAGGTCCAGGCCTACAGCTGCTTATTTATTATGGAGCAGCCACAGCAGCAGACAGGAGCAAGAGCAGCAGCCAGGAGGGATACTCCAGGGGCCTGGCCCGGGGGCCAACACAGTGTCTGACAAAAGCATAAACATAGGGGACCACCAAACCCACAGGGCTGCACCACTGCCAAACACCGCCCACCATACTCGCTGCCACCATCACACCCGCTACATTCACCATCATTCAAAAACCTCAATTTCCCACCAACAGTTTGTTTTAGAAACAAGCTTTTTGGGCAGCGGGAACCTGACACGGCTTGTGTTATGATTTTGTAGTCATGTTCTAATTAAGCATAACAGGAACTGTGCAGTACTGGCCCTGATGAAACATTGAGGACGATGGACAGAAAATAGATCCAGTTATTCAGGGTAAAGCTCAGTGTGTCCATTCAGGCCTTGCCTGTCAGCAACAGACTTGGTTTAAACATACACACATGATCAAGCGAATGCACACTGATATAGTGTGTATACACTGTACAGTATATTGTACAGTACTACGTAAGCTCACATTTTAACTTGGAATAATGTCTGACCTCAATGAACTGAGGTTGAGCTGGTCTCTGGAGCTGTTTATACTGACACGATAATAGTCTTATTGAGGAAGGCTGTGGGGACATCAGGCTTCTTATCTCTAAACTGTTCATATGACTGTCACTGGTGCAGCCTGTACCAAGGTGTGTGGGTGGACAGCCAGAGGCCTGCAACTTCTCTTTATTTAGTACACTTGGTGTTTCCAGAGCTGAGCCCTGCGCTAACTCAGACAGCATTTCAACACCATGGAGTCTGTCTCTGCTGCAGTCGGGGCAGCAGCTTCCACCCCCTCCTTCCCCTATCACTTCCGGAAAGAGAAAGAGAGATGTCTCAGCTGGAGTGAGATCAAAAGAAAAGAAAAAAAAAAAAAGAAGAAGCGGAAGATCTTTGATGGGTCCTCTTGTGGAATCAATTCAAAGACAGAAAGGCAACCCTTTTGGTTGAGTAAATATAATTATCTACCTCATAACATCTCAAAAAACAGATTCTCTGACCGAGCATCTTCAAACCATTTGCCTTCACCTGTTTCTGAGCACAGAGCTGTTATTTGGGTTTTCTCCACAAAAACACAAACAGACTTTCTGTTTATGGCCTTTCGATGTTGAGTCATCCCCCTCTTTAGAAACAATAGCTGACAGTGTGTTTAGTCTGAGATGCTCAGCCTCAGGATGTTACATTATGAAAATGCAGTCCATCGATGAAAACACAGCATTAACTTTATCAGTCCCAGCAGAAGGCTGCTGTCCCACCCACTGTTTAAGTGAGGCTTGCATATGAAGTGCAAAGACAATCCTGCTGTCAGTCAACACGCTAATGGCCTCAGTTCTTATGAGCAACATGAGCTACCACAATTAGTTTTAATCCAGATTCATGGCAATCCAAGTGATGTGCACATAAAAGTTTTTTAAAACCATTCCACGCATCTCATTGGTTCTCTGTTCTCATCTATGTCCAATGAGAAAATAGATTGATAGAATATTGAAAATAAAGGCCAAGTCTTTTCTCTTCTTGCATTCTGGAAATCTATATACAGTACCTCCACCTGTACCTGCTAGTCAGACAATGTGGTGAAAGATTTTTCTTTAAATTCATTTTGATGACTGGAAGCTAAAACATACACCACTACCACACACACACACACACACACACACACACACACACTGCGAGTAGGAGACTCCTTCTTTTATCTCACGTCATATGTTTGGATGTTTGTATTATTCTTCCCCTACTCTGGTGGCCTAGTCACGCTTTAACAATGGTTGAGGGCTGACTGACTCCAAGACACACAAACGTTATGTGATGGAATGTGTCTCATGTTGTGGAGGGCTTCATACGGTGAGCAGGCTGAGAGGTGTCATGTTATTTAATTACATACAGCTTACAACTCCTGTCTGCCTACAGGCCACCTCTTGCCTTCATCTGGTTCAATACGGTTACCTTTGCAGAGAAAATATGAATATGAGCTTTTGTTTGCATAACTCTAATTAGCCCTTAATTAATAGTGTCATCTCAAGACCAGGCCTCAAATCAGGCTGGTAAATTAAGGAGACAGTATATGTGTGGAATGCAGCCGAGGTTTCACGTCTCCATTTCAAGACAAACTGAAGTGAGAGACAGCGTATAGAGAGGGAGAAATCCTCTCATTATGAAAACAAAATGAAACAGATCCCCGACTCATATTGCTAACATGACAAGACAACATCTGTTTTCGTAGGGCCTCCAGTCTCAGCCTCCAGACAAAATTATATTTTATTAAGGAACTAATATTTCCTCCTCAGTGGTGTTCAAGATGGAGAGAGGTTTTGTATCACAGAAATTGAAACTGTGAAATTGAGAGTTACCTTGGTGATGGCCTTGTCCTTGACATTACAGAATTTACTATAAAATGAAACCATATCCCAGAGACGGATAGCTGAATGCGCTTGTTAGAGAAAACACACTTTACCTTTGCTCCTTTGCAATTATCTAATCCCAAATTGAAAGAATAGGAAATGTGTACATGCATAGTATGTTCGTGCAGTGGTGGGAAAGAAAGACAGTGTAAATGTCAAGTCTGTAAATATCCCCTGTGCGTGATTTTGGGTCGATGGCGTCTCACTGCCACCTCACATTCTCATTTCCAGACACACAAAACCAGAAGTAGTCTCCAGGGCTGAGTGAACACCACATGAAGGCTGTCTTTGTCCTCTGTGGCTGTGGTACCGTAGCTTACTAACACTGCAGCCCTGGCCTGCAAACAGCAGTGTGTCACCCAGGAGGTGTCAGGCCAAACGTGCCGGTGACACTGACATCAGATTTTTTTTTTTCACCACTGTGTTTGTATTTTCATGTGTGCTTGTATGTACGTGCCTGTGTTGTTGTTTGTGTTGACTGGTTTGGATGAGGATTGTTGGTCTTGTTTAGTTTTGGCTTGGATGTACGTGTGTGTGCTGTGTGGAAGCATGGGAGTCACTAATAGGTTTGCCCTGCTCTTAGCTCACTTCAGAAAGGCAAGGTGGTATTGTATTTATGAAGCAAGCATAACATTCTCTGCCACTGATACTCTCCCTCCTAGTTATAAACAGACTCCAGAAAAGGCCACCTCCTATAATTATTCGCTCACTTGACACTGCGTGACCATAGAAGCTGGTTTCTCCGAGCCAAGTGGTTTGCATTTACATGAACACAGGCAACATGGAGATTTGTGTATTTGTATGCCAAATTGTGGCTTATGTGCATAGGCTAACACACACAAACAAACTTACTGTATATGGTAGTAGGATCATTATTTCCTAAGGTGTATGTTGTCTTAGTGCTTTTACTGTTTCAGTACTGCCAATGTCATGTTTCTATAAAGCTGTCAGTGTCAGTGTAGGCCCCTGCAAGTCTGCAAGTTTAAATCCTCCTAAAGGCAACAGACCTGTGTTTCTGTGGACCTGTTTATCAGCTCAGGTGAACTGCCACCTTGCTGGGTCACCTAAGCCCTGAAGGCCTGTTAACACCATGTTTCTGTAGTCTTTAAACTTGCTACAACTCTAACAGCTTATGATAACTGTACAGTTTGTGTTCAGGGATAACATAAAACCATAAGATAGTCAAAGATACTTGAATTTGAGGGAAAATATAGATCCACTTACAAAAATTATGGATATTCTGATTAAATGTTTAACTTATAGTACCGCATACTGTTTGCAGATACCAAAAATCTCCTGCCTCGCTTTGTTAGAGGAGCTTGTAATAGATGCAGACTTTGCCGCATTCTATCGCCCATGTCTCAGTTTGGCATGTAGACATAAGGCTGGTGGGAACCACTTTTTCCAGAAGTCACATGACAAGTTTCCAGTCTATTGGCAATGCCAAACCAAATGGCGAACCTGCATACAGTCTACACAGTACATGCAGCTGGTTTAATTCCAAAACATTCTGGGAATGGGTCCACCAGAAGTGGTGTGTGAGTGTGTGTGTATGTGTGTGTGTGTGTGTGTGTGTGTGTGTGTGTGTGTGTGTGTGTGTGTGGGTGGGGGGGGTCTGTCTGTGTGCGGTGCAGCCTGAGTGTGCACATGTGCGTGTGTACTTGTCATAATGATTATGTATGTACCATGCCAGCTTCCAGTGCCCACATCCACCAATCCAGCGAGCTTCAGTGCAATACACATGTCCTATCTGGGCCAAGCCAAATAGCTGCTCACCCTCCTATTCTCCCACAGCCTCAGAGCCGGACCAGCAGACAGCAGACAGGCACGCTCCACCTCTTAGAAAAACCAGAGGCCAGATACCACAGCACACCTTGCTCACAGTACATAACAGTGTATCACAATGTACCACAGTGTGCTGGAAGCCTCATTGGAGAGCTTTGGCCATTTGGTGGAAGGTTTTATTAGTAAAATATTATTACTTTTTTTTTCTTTTTTTTTACCATGGGCAGTCCAAATGGGAACTGAACGCCTAACTGTTGCAACTGGTTTATAATGGACCATTTTGTGCCTTGCACATTATCGCTGGTGTTGACAACAGTGAAACATCAACTCTTCATGTTGTCAAGTTTACTGAGTTGCCAAAAACACAGTCTAAGCTGATTCTAAAACATACTGCAGAGCAGACAAGCATCTTTTGATGATCCATACGATATGCTGTGGTGCTGCATGACTGCACAACATTTAAAACATACAATAAAGTAATTTGATTCCTTACCTGTAGACCACATCTCTCCAGGGATAGCTCGTTAGTTAGTGTCTTATTTAATCAGTGTGCCACAGGCGTATTCTGTGTATCGGTCATGTTTTGGACTTTGTGTGTGTTCACTGACACTTCTGTTCAGGGACAATCTCAAGTATCACATGTAACCAGTAGCATGCAGTTGAAGAGGTCAAGAGTTTGAATGGTCTTTCCTCAGTAATGTGGGGGCACAACTCTGGACAACTCTGGCCTCTCCAGAGGGAACACCAAACACCTGACCTTCCCACAACAGTCAGTGGGAGTTCGGATTGTAAGGATTTATGGGAGAAGGTGAGAGGCTCTGGCATAGGCTCTGCCCCATGACCGACCCTCAGGGGTCCTGCTCTCCCTTGTGTGTTGACAGTGTTACTGCGCATGTGGACCCCTGAAAGATTGGGTGTGCTTTTCTCCCAATTGTTCTGACCCCTATAAACTGTGGCCTGGCTACCAATAGGTTTTTCCGCTTGGAATATCTCACCCTTAAATGGATCTCTCAGGTATTGGGGCCTCTCAATGTGTGCCTCCAATGGGCTACAGGAGCCCCAGGACTGGGTTCATTAACTCTGCATTGATTGCTTGAGCTTTGAAAACGTCCGGCAACAGCAGGGATAATATGACTCTATGAAAAAGCATTGGGAGTCCCCCAGAGACTAATTACGGCACAGACAAGTAGGTTTGTAAAGGTTTAATGTGACTTGTATAAAATCCACATTTCTCCAAATTGAATTATGAGAAGTCTTATTTGAGTAATGATTGCTATTAACCTGCATATTATCATAACAAGGAGGTGTTTATATTGCATTACCAGTAACTTCATTCTTCTTCATTGTACAAAAGAAGAATAATGTTTGCTTGCTTTGCACAAAATCCAGAACATTAACAACAATGCTTTAAAAATAAGCCAGTGCTTGCTTATCTTAGCAACAGCTCCCACACACCACTGGAGAATCCAGGTCAGAACTTGAGGTTTCCAATTTATATTTTGGGAGCAGGCTTCTGTTTAATGCTGTGTCAGGGCTGTTCAAGCTACTGTCTGTGGAAACTGGCCTAGGTGTGACTGATGAAGGCCCTTATGTTCTGCACCCTCCCAGCTGAGAGGGCCCTCAGAAGTGTGGTGCTTCAAGGTGCTGTGTGACAATATTGGACCTGTCCTCCCTGCCACCGTCCTACTAGGAGCCTCATTTATCATGAGCAAGGGTTACTACACACTTCGCAACAGGGCTCAAATATGATTTGACCCTCTTTCCAAAGGTGTTACCAAGGAAACACAGGAATAGCACTCCCAACATGACTCAGCTTTCAAAAGAGGACTGATGTTTTCACGTAATTAGTATTCCTATAAAATGAGACGAGGAGGAGAGATCTTAAGGAGTGTATCAAGGTATACAAGGCTAACAAAGTTGAGATGAGTTGAGGTGAGTCTAGCCCAGCCACAACCTCCCACCAGCCATCCAACTCCTCATTCCTCCACACTTTTTTTGTGAGAGAAAGCAGTCTAGTTTCCAGGTCCTGATGGGTTCGCTGGCAGATGGGACTGAAACTCTCACTGAGCACCTCTGTTCCCAATTGCTCATGGAGAGGCAGGAATTTACTGCGACCACCCGATTGTTTTTGATATGTCTTGACCAGTTTACCAAAGGTATTCCCATGCAGCAATTATTGTGTGAATAGACTTATTATAGGTTGACCGCAACTGCAGGTCAAAGAAACGCCACAAGTAACACCACATACAGATGTTCCTGTTGCTGATGAAATGCACCTTTTGGCTGCAATATGAATGTATTATTACTGAAAATCGCTCTGAGCATCTCTGTTTTGTGACAAATCATACGGAAGTTATAACAGCACTCATACGAACTGAAGTGTTAGATTATGTATCTGTAAATTTCTTTTGCTAAGTATCACAAATGTTCAAAATGTTGATTAATGCTTGATAACACATTTTGTATTGTCATTTTTTACTGCTTTAAAATATAACTTATCTTAATCTAATTAATCTTGAATGAGAACGAACAGCAGAGGTTCGGCCAAAAGAACAAAGTTTGGAATTTAATAAAATAGATATTTATCTGTTTCTGTCTTTCCACAGGGGTCGACATCAAAAAATATTTTTTGAATGAAACTTTTTTTGTTTTGTAACACATTTCCTCAGCTTTAGTACGTAGACACTTTGAGTATATGTAAACATGCTTTTTTTCTCTACTTTTAGTTTTCTAGTTGTTTACTGGTCCATTGTTGCACCTTTAAAATTGACAAAAGTCTTGTTTATTTCATTGTCAGAGGATTTGATTGTATACAAAATGCAACCAGCAACAACTGGGCTGGTGTCATGAAACTGACATCAAACACAACAATAAAATATCAACAGAATCCATAATACACAAGAAATAATTCAGTGTCAATTATCATGTGTCTTGCTTAATTCCATTTGAATCTCTATTCTGTATTACCCACCTTTTCTTAATTCTAACATATGGTTTTCTGTAAACAATCAGATGCCTGTTAGTTGTTGAAACATGTGTTGATCTTGATGATGCATTTGGTTGCCACAGCCCTTTGTAAGCACAGGACACATGTTTCATATCCCTCCCCTTTAATTAGGCTGGACTGGAAAAACTGACCACATTCCTTTTTTTTTTTTTTTTGGTGTTGGCCTGTGGAAAGGTGTGTGTGGTAGGCCTGAAAGATTAATGCATTCATGGCATCCCTCTCTACCTGCAAGATTTATAACCAAGTATGTTCAACACACCGCAGTGGTCAGACTTTTAAAAAGCATGTAAAACAAGACTTGATTTTCAAACATCTGACAGTGGGTTACTAAGCCAGTTACCGCCAATAAACAAACACACTCCTTTTCTTTGACTATCTGAAAAGTCTTGAAAATGAACCAAAATATTCTCTGTGGTGAAATGCCCAGCCTATAGGTTTGAATAAGGCAGTTTATGTTTAACTATATTTCACCAACTACAACTATGCCTAAATTTGTACTGCATTTATTAACAGAGCAGATATTCACAGGATACATCCAAATGAGAGGGTGGCTGTATCGCACACCCATGGTTTTACCAGTTTAGTGCCACAGTAGACAGAGCAGGTACAGTATATCAATACACCAAGGTCTAGATGGTACTGTCACTTTATATCTGCAAATATACACTCAGCCTTTTTTAGTATGTGTTTGCTAAGACATATAAGGACTAAAAATTACTGTACATCTGGTTTTAACCACTCTAAGTAATGGGAGATGAACAACAAGATAATGAAAGTACCTGAGATGCACAAACTGTGTAGAAATGTGTGTAGAGTCGGCATCACCTGACCTTGAGGGAGAAGGGCCGTAATATTGTCAAATGAGTCAACATTTAAAACGAAACACCTGAACAGAGTTCCAGTAAAAACAGAGATGGGCAGGGTTTCCCGTCTTAGAGAAAAATACACAAAAACGCTCCTCCATTTTTTCTATTAAAAGAAGTGTTAAGAATAAGCCCCTTTATGAGGCTTTTTCGCCTTGTTTGTTTTCCCTTGAAATTCAATGATGTAAAAAAAGACTGTAAAAGTGGAAAATAAGAGGCTCCGGTAAACAAAAAGAACAGGGGCAGCAAGGAAGATGCTGTCCTGAGTCATACTGTCTATAACAGATGATCCCTGTTTTCGTCTTTCTCCATGCTGTTATAGGTCATCAGCTAAGTAGAAATTATAAGTTATAATGGTAATAATAGAAATAAAAAGCGGTGAGTTCATAGGTCTGATGACATGATGATTTGATGTTGCTTGCCATCATGATTATCCATGAAAATATGAAGAGACATATGTATTGTATTTCCTTAAGTAGAGACAGGGTATAGAGAGCATTTGCCAACTATGTCGACCAAGTACAAATGTTTATTTTAAAAGTGATGTTTGAATATTGTTTTATTTCCATATACTTATAGACTTGGCTCAGCAGGCAAGTCTGTCTCTGAGACATGTTTGAATCAAGAGCCTGGATTCAATTCATGTTCTGTAGGAGTCTATACTGGGACAATGTGAATACAAGGAAAGCCATGATAAGAGAATCTGTGTCACCATATCCAAGTAAAATAAGTGAAAGACTGGCATACTTTATTTTCGAACATGGCCATGGAATATCAGGTCTGCCCAGTGGAAAAATACCAAAGGTAATATCAAATCCAGGGTGTCACTTCTTCAGACCTGTGCGAAGTTTGGGGAAATTTTAAGTTTACTTTTCATTATGTTTATACAGGATTGTGTTTCATGTGCAATAAAACACCTTTCTAGCTCCTCTAATAGAATATGAAATTCTTGAATCTCTATTGTAAAGTCTGCTGGCTCAACTAAAAGTGTCTTTAAAAACCAGACTGTATAACTGGACTAAGGATTTTACTCAAACTGCTATTGCTGCTCAGCTGTGGGACATGATTTAATGTCAATTAACACATAATCAACATAGTATTGACATTACTCAAGTGCCTTTAAATTACTCAAGACTTCCTTTTTTAGTGAGAAAACACAACATATAATAATAAGATTGTAATGGTATAATGACAGTATTTTTCTAGGTTAGAGTCATGGTAGTTTCCTTAAAAATAGTGTATTTTGTTGGAAACAAATTAAATTATCATGGCTTTTTGTAGTTTTCTGGAAAAAATTTAAACACCATTACTATTTTCTGATATGTGATAACAACAATTCATCTTTTAAAATCTGAATTATAGTTGTTTTCAAAGCTTTGACTTTTTATTTAGACTTATTAAACTACATTAAAATTGTGGTAATTAATTAAATTCTAACTCTTTATAATTATATATATTTTCATTTTATGAGAATTAATTTGATTACAGTCCAACATTGGAACAGTTATCAACTAAGGGAGGATGATGATGATAAATAAAATAAAATGTGCTGTAAAGGGGACAACTCTTTACAAGTGAAATCAATCAGTCAATCAACGTGGTATGAGCTAGCAAGTATGACTAAGGGGAGTTATAAAAGTCGTCTTGTGTCTGGACGCTATGGGAGGGACAATTTTCTATTCCTCCTTAAGTAAATACTACATATGCAGTGGGTATTAGGCTCCATCACAATCCCTGGTTATTTGGCAGGCTGTTGCTAATGGAAGCATGGTCTTGAGTGGACGTCACAAGCAGAAGGCTGAACAAAGAGGCCCTTTCTGTGGGCCAGAAGGTGCTGAAAGGCAGGGTGAGGGTGGCAGGGCTGTGTGGAGCACCACTATCATGCTGGGCGTCATATACCAAAGCTCACAGACAAAGGTGAGGCATGTTATCCTGACTCCATTGCCTGAGACCTCTGTAGCATACAATCAGTTTGTGAATACCACCATATGATATCTGAAGATGATGTAAATGGGTTTAGGGCTCAGAGATAGCAGCAGGACAGCAGTCACTTCAGATAATAATTAGCAGAGATTATACAAATCTAACACTTAAATAAGCATTTACAGTCAAACAATCTGTTTGTGGAGGAAAGCAAAAAAAAAGCTCCATTCTGCCCAGTTTTCTGGATTGAATGATGAGATCTGAAAGTAGACATGGCAAAGCTTCATACCTCATTGATTCTCTGTGCCACAGTTTGGTTTTTTTGAATCATATAACATAATTCAGACCACATGTGCCCACACATGCCCTCTTGAATAGGAAGAGGTGAATGTCTGAGGCAATTAGCATGGAGCGTAAAACATAGTCCCTCAAAACACTTACGCAAGATTTATTCGGTGTAAGAATGGAGAGAAAAAGAGTGTGAAGTGACTCATTCTGATTCACTACCAACTTGTACTGAACTGCTGAGCTTGTATAACCTAATTGTCTTGTATCTGCAAAGCACTGATTCACAAATGCACTGTGATACATTTCTAAATTTGTTTTCCCATGAGTTTCAACAAAGTTGTGAGGAAATTAACTGAATATTACAAGAGTGTAACAAGAGGGGTTATTTAACAAATAACATAGCTCTTCTACAAATATGGTATGTATGTTCCTGAGATAGAATTTATGTTGTTTTAATGAATGAATTTGTCTACTCTGTCTAAATGCACCATATGGCTTTTGGCATTGTTATTATTCTACATTTTTGGGGCTTTAAGTTGGAGTAAGTAATGGTAGGTGACAGGAATACACTGATGCTTCTTCTACAGGGACAAGGTCAGAAGCAGGTCCCATACACACTGTCATTATTTTTTTCAAGAGATTATGTTTCCAACAAGCCTTTATTGCATTCTCTCTTTAGTAATTCAACACTTTTCCACTTCAGACAAGCCCCGAAACTTTTAATTTACATGTTTTTAATGCATAAATTCAATATTACTGTGCTCAATTCATAAAATAGTTGACCTGAAACAAACTTTAGTTGTAACTTACATCCACCACAGCTTATTGGCATGTGCTGCTTTTAGAGGTAGACAGAATAAAGGAGGAGAGTTTGCAATTTGACACACTGAAAATTCACCAAATCAAAACTAGAACATAATTTTAATTCAGGAGAGAAACCCAAATAAAAGAATAGAGAAATGGCCATGACCTTGCCATGACCTTATTATAACCTGATTAACCCCTGAAATTGGAGTATGATGTGCACATAAACTTGCCCTATTTCATAATTGCTGTTATTCCTAAACAATAGTGGGTAATCCTCTTTCTTATTACTCTTGATAGCAGTTACATGTGGGTCAATGAGAGGCTGAATGGGTGGCCATACAGTACAGCGCCTTTCTGAGGCTGTGAACTGGGAGAGCTGAGCGTGCTAACCAAAGGAAAGCCTCAGGGCCACGCGACAGGACCCGTGGAGCCACTCGAGTGATCCCCTAGCCACTGCATACAGTCTGCCTTTTACCTCCTTGTGTGTACACAAAGGGGAACTTATCCGAGTCCCCCCGCCCTCTCCCTTTCACCCCTCTCCTTTCCTCCTCCAGCTCTCCCCTCACCTTCTTCCCCTGCCCTTCATAATGAGATGGAGTCAGGTCCTGCCACTGCATAATAAAAACCCGCCCCCATTGCCAAACAATCACAGCAGGCCAGGAAGGAGAGATCATTTAAAATCAATCCAATAGAAGATGGGTGACCTGATACTGCAGGCTGAAAGAGAGCAAAGACTTTCTTCCACCTCTTTATGCTCTAGGAGCAGCAGAGCTCCAAGTGGATCTGTTCATTATTAAAAGGAAAGTTAAACCTTTGGTCAGGCAGACGTTCTGCATTATACAATGTACTTTTGTATGCCATGTATGTAAGAAATATAATATTACGCTCTAAAATAATAATCAAATAGCAGTTAAAAACAGTTTCATGTAAGAAGTTAGTGGTTAAGCTATGTCTTGTCATCAGTAAACACACATTACAGGTTAGAGCGAGGCCATCTGTGGGTCAACATACATGACCTCTGGACATGCGGTCGCAGCTGAAATCTCAAAGTCACAGCTTAAGTCTGAAATCCATCTCTCCCATTGTGTCTGAGCTCCACCAGCCATGTGTGCTCGATCTGTCACCAGCAGAGAGTACTGTAAAATGTTACGTTTCCTCTGGCCTTGCCTTTACAACACAGGGGCATGGAGGCCACACACAGCTCCCAGAGATCCAGCGATGAGAGTAAATAAACCAGGGGAGCCATCCCTGACACCATGTGTGGCAAGGTACAGTGTAGACGGGTGAGAAAACAAAGTCGGGTCAAGCATGATTACCACCTCACCTTTTCTCAGGATGCTCTGTTACAGTTGTGTGTGGTGGAGGCTTAATCTAATGACCTCCCTGTGAAGTCATAATTGGGCTTGAACAAAATAATATTGGAAATCCTATTTTTAATATTCATGTATAGAAACAGAAAAACGTGACAATTTTCTTCCAGTTGGTAACTTTCTGGGTGTTTGTTACCAAAGCAATTCCTTTTTTTAGCAATTTCCATTATGTGGTGTTATTTAATTATGTGGACATTTTAACATGGTTGTTGTAGCATTTAACCATAAAATTATGTTTCATCGAGGATTGTCTCAAGTTTTGTGATGTCTAATATGGCATATGCATGCATAATATTTTATTGTTACAACATGATTAGTATTTAGCTGGTAAAAATTAAAAACGTGGCATATTCTTTAATCGTTCGTTCAATGAATTACTGAGGAATGCCTTAAGCAGGGCCCACAGGCTGCATAGACCAAGGCTCAAGCTTTTTGTATGATGTATTTACAACTGGCTAATGTTAGTATTACAAGTGTTATCATAACCCTTTGCTGTGGGATAAAAAGCACAACAACAAGGAATATTAGATTTATCAAAGAATGGAATGTGTAATGGAAGAATGTTATGAACCTACTTGGACAGCTCTGGACTCAGCTTGACAGCTAATCTTGGCAATAAATGCATTACCAAAGGCTGAAGATTGTTGACTATCCAGGTTTAAATGACCAGATCGAAGTCAGATGTTTAGGGGGATACTCAGGTAAGTGCCAATCAAGACAGATTGTTTATCCAAGAAAGGCCTGGTAAACATGCACCCGAGTTCAGCCCCTCTGCAGGTTCTTCTCGTGTGTCACAAGATGCCGAGGAGAATTCACCTTACAGTATTCCAGAGCCAAGCAAGCCATCGTCACCAGGATTGGGAGTGACAATACTGACATTTCAACAGTTATACACTACAAAACACACATGCCTAATCTGTATCCCTAAGTAGGATCTGCCTCCAAATTGCTCCATTGCCTGTGGTCCTTCTGTTTGTTGTCGTCCATTGCCGTGCATAGACTTTAAATAAACACAGCTTTGATAAGCTAGGGGCCAGACTGTAACCTTTGACCCATAGCAGTTCCGATCGGGGTCCTGGGGCATGAGGTTCACCAGGTGACACCAGCATAGCTCTAAATTAGCGGCCCTGTTCTACAGAGGAGAGATTTATAAACACTGCGAGTGGATAAAGGAGTGTTGGTAGGAAATTGACTTTGTCCAGGGTGTTTTGACTGAGAGGAGAGCAGAGGTTAAGAGGCACAGGGCCCAAAGGAAGCTTGGGATGTGTGATTTTTCTCATCCAATGGACATAATTATGATTAGGATTAATTTAATTTACTAATTATTATCTGACAACTCAAACATTTACTGTCAGTCACAAGAATGTATGTAAGCTTTGCAGTGGTGATCTTTTTGTATAAGCAAGTTAGTCAAATAAATGTAAAACCTATGTCATGTCGCCGTATTATAGACTTAATGAGGTTTCCTACTCTATTATTTACTATCCACCTACCATCACTGAACTTATTCTCCCTCAAGTGTGTATATATACACAGTATTCAAACCAAAACAGTTTCCCAACAAGTCCCAAGGCAAATTCAGGAATATAACTTCATATTATATAAATATTTCCTTCTGCAGAATAAGGGTCCTTGGCTTATTTGTAGTGGACGAAGCCATAGGTGCAGCCAGCCAGTGGCAGTCTGAGACCTCTTTGTAGGCTGTCGAACATGCACCAAACCACAAATTATCATTGGAGCAGGACAGGCCTCCTGCACCATAACCAGACCAGCCCCTGCCTTTCCAAAAACTCAGGATTTTATGGCATGTGTCCAAATAAAAATGTTTGAATGTTGTGGCAGACAGGAGCCGTGGATGAGCATGCCTCTGAGAAAATCAGATCTCACACCTGTATGTATAAGTGATGTAGGCTGCTGCCAGGGCAAATGCTCAGACACTTTCTCAAATAAATCTTAGAGTTTTAATTTCTGTTTGCCTGATGTTCAGTATTTCTCCTTGGCCTGTGTTTGTTACACATGCCGTTCTCTTGCTATCTTGTTTGTTTTTACCGTCTCCTCTCTCTCTTCAGTTTTCTTTTCCTTTTGCTACATCCTGTTCTCATCATGTCTTTGCTTAATTCAGTAAACTTTTTTTTTCATGGTAAATGAGGTGTGCTGTAAAGTAAACATTGCTTAGAACTGTTTACTTTTGTCTCTGTATAATTTCTGGTCTGTACAGTAGTCACACTTATGCAGTTAGAGTGCCGAGTGGAAATCTTTCCAGCGGTTCTTCGTCATTTGTAACCATCTACCAGGGTGGGATTGCTCATTTTAATATACCCTAGCCCGTTCAAGAAATTAGGGGCATTTCAGCTTCTACTGGTGGTTTTGCAAGTTTTTTTTCCCCCTTGACTATTAATAACAGCATGCTGGAGGGTACTCTGTGTATTAATTACTGCTCATATATTCATGCAAATGATGCCCTACAGAGCAGTAATTTTGGATGTTCTTGTAGTGTTGAGTATTTTTTTAAGAATACAATAAAATAATAATATAAAAAATATATTTATACAGAACATTTAAGACAAGTGGATGCATCACAAAAAAAGAAAACTTAAGAAAAAAACTTAAGAGAGCAAAATATATATCAATAAATAAGTGAGAAATATACATTACAAGATCCTAGGTAGACACAGATTTTAAAAGTTAAAAGATAAGTGCACAGTCTCAACAGATACTGTGTGCATTTAGGTTGTACAAATAGGGTGTACTAGAATGTAAAGTAAGATTTGAGTATTTGCTTGTTCTCTTTTTTGTCCCTAATTAACTATGAAAACTCATAGTTAAAAAAAACATAGCCAGCCATACATGAATTAATATCTAGAGTAAAAGGCATTTAACAATATTGTGAACAGGATGGAGATCTTCAGCTGGAGCAGAAGCATAGAGCTGAGTGTCATCTGCATAAGAATAAACACCATGTTTTCGCATGACAGCAAATACAGACCAAGCACTGAACTTTGGGACATCACAGCAATTACTCTCTCTTCACAAAACCCCCAAGAGAAACAATATAGTTCAAGCCTGTTAGGTATGATGTAAATCAGCAAAGACCAAAGATTCCAACCTGTCAATAACCTGTTAATTATAAATTTGTGATCAACCATATCAAAAGCTGCACTAAAGTCAAAAACTACCAGAGGAGAGATGTTTTTCTTCTATCCAGGTTTATACTGTATTTTACCTGTATGTTATAAATTCTTTACTTTCATCAAACCTTTTCTCAGCTACCTTAACCAACACAATAAATCTAAAATGTTTTATCCTTGATATAAACACAAAACATTGCACAGTGTCTGGTACAAATTGTGGGAACTGTTGTCCATAAAAAAAAGGGTCACCATGCTTTTGCTCTTTTTGTACCACACTGCTTGATGAGAATTCAGTCTTACCAGTATGATGTAGGTAGTGTTAGCCTATAAGTCAGTGTGCACCAGTCAACGTTAAGATTCTGCTTTTGGCATGCCATGTTGATGACATCAGTAATTTGTCACTCTGCAGACATAGTGTGATTTATGGCTTTTCCCATGCAGCAAAACGTGCCCTTGGTGTTTCTTTATTACATTTAAAACCTATTACTGTAAAATAGGGAGATTACAGCATAATACATGCTTGGAAAAGAGCTGCAGGTTGAGCAAATATGGTGAGTTTTATACTAATAAAGTAGCTGGGTTATGGGTAAATGTTTATATTATTTTACTGCTTGCCTAGAGGAGGGAAAAGATTTCCATTAATAACCAGAATGATGAATGTGAGTAATTACCTTGTATTGTAAGCAATATACTTCACCCCCTAAAGCTTCACACTGTTTTATAATTTGGATTTCTCATTCATGGACTAATGTTGAAAAACTGTGCCTATTTGTAATGCTCTTATTCTCCCTCTTGTTTTTCACTTTGTATTTTTATGTCCAGTCAATGCTCTGCTTTGGTTTTTGAGGATGGATTCTCTTTTTGTTAAGTTTTGAGTACAGTTTGTGACAAGAAATACACAAAAAAGCAAAAGGTAGATTGGTGAAGGACATAAAAATTCCTTTGATATCAAATGGGCCCTTTAAGATCAGTAATTACTCTAACTGGCACAGAGGGACTTTCAGCACTGACGGACAACCTGCTTGCCAGGCAATGGTCAGTTTTTGTATATTTGCCCAGTGAGTGATTTGCAGAAAGACATCCTTGTAAAGGCCACCGGCATCGCTCTCTGAGGGCACTCGGGGTGCTGACACGTCATGTCTATCAACTCCAACATGGCTGTCAGCACAGAACACCACCATCCTTGCCAGCTGTCTTCTCCTGCCTGATCCACAGCTGCTTTCTCGTATTGTACAGTATTAGTGGTGAGGCAAGAAACAGGGAACTATAGAGCTAAAGATGTCTTTTAGCCAATATTGACACACACTCAGTTTGATTGCATTTAACTAAAGTGCTGAAGGATCATCACCACTGGGGATATAAGTCAAATAAATGTTGTACATTGGTACACGTGGATCCTGCTCAAGGATGTTTATGTGTGGATCCTTGTTATTTATGTGCTAGCATGCATGTTCCCATCTTGAAGTAATGATACCCAGTCAGTTAACAACAAGTGAAAACAACCTGGAATGTACAGGTCATATTGCTAACATCCTTTTGAGAGGATGTGAAAAGCTCATGCAGAAAAAGAAAGAAAATTTGTTCACAGAAGAATCAGTGACCTGTGCGTCCTTGTGGCAGGCAGGCACCCTGGAAGTGGATACCTATATATGCTGATAGGGAGAATGAGTCGCACAGTTGTCAGCACTGGATTGATGAGAGTCGAGGGAGCATCAGTGTTGATGCTGAACGGGTTAATGTCAGCTCTGAGGGCAGTAGGAAGTCTTCACTGGGAGTCCCATCACCATGGTCAGTCTGGGAGTTGTGAGAAATATTCATTAATCATAGTCCTAAATTGTTTTCTCACTGCCATGCTGACACATACAGAATATTATTACAGTGTCAGTGAGGTGGGAATCTCAATGGTTACAGTTGCCACTGCAGTGCATGCTGAAAGACCCACTGTTGTTGTGTGTGTTGTTACAGGGGGAGTGTGTGACTTTACAATCAATCTGTGAGCTCTTACTTGCGTTTGTATTTAGATGTCAATTTGTGGAAAGGTATGAAGGAGTAAATGCCATTGTTTGAAGGATATCAAATTCTACAGAACAAGGTCATTGCTTACATGTGTAAGTAATACAATTAATTATAAAATTAATATAATTTCTTTACACCTTTTCTATCTGTGTGGGTGTGTTTACTCCGCATGATACAATACACACAAGTGTACATGGACAAGTGTGTTACCAGTTAAATTGATTTGACTCCCAGGGGTAACTGAGCTATAGACTTCATAAAGTCAAAGGGCAGTTTACATTGCAAGCTCACCACTTCAACACCATATATCATTAATATCATATTCTAGCTGCAAAAGTGTTTATTTTTGTGAATTGTTGACACCTGCAGTGAAATAATTTGACTGGGCAGTAACCTGCAAGCAACTGTAAAACGATAAGTGTATTGTTATTTAATATCGTATAAAATTTAATTATAATTTAAAATTTCAAAGATTCAGATTACATATGCATTAATTTAATCACTATCATGGTAAGTAAATACCTGTTATAGTTTTTAAACCATATTAAAACATTCACCACTCAGGCTCCAGATTTGACAGAGCCCATTTCACTTAGTGTCAAAGACGGATACAATATCAAATACTTTATTACAAATTGTACTTTGGAGAATGGCTAAAGACTTTACAGGGGATCATCTAGGCTAGTTTCTTTCCTGCTGAGTTAATAATGACATTTGCATTGAGCAAATGTACTGACCTAGGAGTTAAACCAAGGAAAACACTCCACATCCACTCCCTTATGTGTTTTAGCTTAGTAAAGTCGAGATGATGATGAGCTACAGCCTCAGACGCTATATATTAAGTCAGTATGGCATACGAAAACATGTCCTCTCCTCAATCAAGCTCAAGTCAGACTGTCAACTCACTGGAGAGAAAAGTTATCTTTTAGTTATCTTTTTTCTGCTCTTAAAATTGCCAAATAATGTTGCTTGAGACAGTTGCAAGCCCACAGTGAGTAACTCACACAAGGTTTATAAAACACCAAGTAAATGAAGGCATCATACATCTGCCTTGTTGGTGAGAGTACCAGTAGTTCTTTAATATTTAAATCTTCATACTATCTTGAAACCTAGATAGCTGCATTTTTGTTTTATTTAATTTTACCTCAACAGATGTCATTTTTAATTTTTTTTCATCTTTCTTATTCCAAATGGTCTGATATGGCCCATCTTTATAAGACAATAATTCCTGCCTTACTCTTGTAATTAGACATCAGAGACTTAAGAAAGGAACTGTTCATGTTTCACACTCACTTATTGCATGAGCTTAAGTTCATATATTAGAGTATCAAGTTTATGAGACATCATGAATATCACAGTGAAACATAAGCCTATTTGTAACAAATGCAATATTCTTTGCTTATCTTCCAATATATTCACATAAATAGCCTTTTCACTTTAAGTTGTGCTCAAAGAAAGAGCTGAGAAAGTGAAAGACCTTATTGTTTGGCTTCACCAGTAGCAGATAAGGCTAAAGGTTGCTATGGAAACTCAGCCACCTGGAGCCAGAGTCCAATTTAGTAAAACCACAAAGTCAACACGAACGTGTGCTATGGTTGGAGAGAATGAAAAAAAGTTGTGATTATGCGGGCAATAATCAGAAGTCAAAATATATAAACTAAAAGGCCCTGGATACAGTGACACATCACCATTAATTTCCATCAGTTCAGGTAAACCATCACTCTGGGGCACAGGCGGAGGCACGATGACACATTTACAGTATGTATAATGTGAGACTGTCACTACTGCAGAAACCATATCCTTTTATTTATTCAAGGCAAGGCCAAATGTTGCAATGGTTACGTGCTTCCTTTAAATGTTTTAAATCACCCACATCTTTTGGAGTGGAGACATTAAGCTAATATCTTCACAGTCCTACCAATGTCTGACATGAGAACTGAGAGGCAGTGTACAGGCCGGCAGTGACTAAAACTGTAGAAACCGAAAAGAAAGAGATGTCTTTTAGGTTTGTGTTTAAGAAGCTCTAGTGAACTTATTACCTTACACTACATCAAAATTAACTTTCATTTATTTTCATGCACTTAACAGTTCACAAAAAAGAGACTGAGTGCTGAGTTGACTTTAAAAAAAACAACAAAAAACGCTGAATATGAAAAGCTATATGTATCGTATATGATATCTTTAACACTAATCTAATATATGTAATCTAATACATCTAAGACATAACATGAAACCTGTGGTTGCCACATCAGGTTACATTCACCGTATTTCAGTATTTTTCTAACCCATGCACCCAGATGTAGAGGTTTATCAGTCATTGATATTAATCTAACATCTAAAATATTAAATTAGCTTCAACATTAAACACATCATACTGTATGTGGAGATAAAATGTCATGTGGGCAGCGTTGCGTGAGACACTGCAGCAGGCCTCCCTGTGTTTTCTTATTTGGCTGTGATGCAGGTAGGATGCAGTGGGCTGACATTGATCAGACTGCTGAGGCCAAATTATACCTTACCAGCCGCAAGTCTGGAGTGCAGTTAGACTTCAATTAAAACACGCCAAAGTGATTTCCTTGGTTGCATCACATGTCACGTGCAATGGTTATTATGATGTAAATATTCAGTACATGCCTTGCGTGAACATTGCTTTTCCGGTGAGGTCTTCTTGCCTCGTGAGCAGGCTTGTCATAATAAACTGAAGACATCAATGCGACATGATTACAGCCCTGTATAGAAATTGGTGGATGAGAAAATTTTGGAAAAAAAGGAAATTACATGAAAACACAAACAGAGAACAGAAAAATTCCAGGTACCAGGATGAATCCTGCGTCTGACTGAAACTAATTTTCAAATTGGAAGTAATGCTTTATCTTCAAACACCAAGTAACCACTGCAAATGCATGGTTACTGTGAATCCTAAAATAATTTATAATTAAAGCTGCAAGCAGCAATGAACGGGCCCTCGCGCCTCCATGCACGTCGGGCCACGGCGCGATCGAAGGTCTTCTGTCACGGGCATGTAGATGTCTTCAGACCCGGGCTGTTTTCAGACAATGCGAGAAGGAGATAAACATCACTTATAAAGGAAAAACTGCAGTACAGAGCTACAAATTTTAGTTTTGGTTTTATTTTTCTACAGCACTTGATTTTATTTTTCTACAGCACTTTATCACTAAACTGTGATATCACTAAACTGTGATAAAGTGCTGCCCCCCCCCCCCACCCCCTACATTAAAAGGCACATTTTTTGTGGGAAATTTCATCGCGAATCCATTGATACAGGTTTCAAAGTGGTCAGACTTTTAGTTTAGACATCAGAACCATTTGTTTGACACAAAGTCCATGCCTAGGTATTGCCTCCCCATTGGTTTACATTGTAAGGTGTGATGTGGCACTACAACTTTCAGGGCTTACAATATCTAAATCGTTCGCGTTACTACAAAGTTTTTAGAAAACTTTTGTTCAGCATAGTGTCATAAGTCATGTATTCAAGTTTGAAGCTGACACCATCTCCTAGGAGGAGATAGCCTTTGATCAGGGTCCAAAATTGGCACAAAATCATACTTTTATGGGCATATTGCAGACTTTCTCTTGGATTTAGGTCAGGGGTGTCAGTGTATGATTTGTAGGTCTTGTTGAGACGAATAATTGAATTTTGGTTTGATCTCTCTACGACATTCCTATGGGCGGTGGCTGCCATTTTAGATACATAGGTGGCGCTACAGAGCACATTTTAGCACTTTGGGGGATAATTTTTACATTTTATCAAATTTTTCACCAGACGCGTGTGTCAAAATTGGTGAGTTTTTGAACATGTTTAAGGGGTCAAACTTAGGTCTGAAGTGGCGAGATAATAAAGACAGAAAGAAAGAAAGAAAGAAAGAAAGAAAGAAAGAAAGAAACAGAACAGATACAAGAGGGTCTTCACCCCTTTGGGGCTCAGGCCCTAATTATTTAAAAAGTGAAGTATCAAACTTTTATTAATGATATATATTAAATTACTTAATAAGTACAATATAACATAATCTGACACCTCAGCAAGGTCAACAACCAAAATATTTAATACCATTAAAGCACTGATCTTCTTTTATAGCATGTCTGACAACAGTATGAAATATTTTACCATATTGCTCCCCTCTCCATCATGCCTGCCCTAAAGCAAAAGTTCAAACAAACAATCGTAGTCATGAAGCATACCACAATAGCCATGGTAATGTCATTATCAGCACACATTCACTAGGAATCAAGGTTAGAAAAATAGCTGCAAATAAAGAAAAGTCTGATGTCTAAAATAAAAATAAAAGTATATACAGAATAACTTTACATGCAGTTCTCAGTTACTGAGTGACTTGATAGGTTGACACCTTGGTAACTGTGCAGGTATCTCTTGACTGTAGGGCTGTCATTTCCCAATCCAGTTAATCAGCAAAATGCAGCAAGGACTTTGCTTTTTTCCCCTGACATTATTTTTGGATTTACTCTGTCCTTACCAGTCATTTTTTAATCTCTCATTCACAACAGCAGCTATAGGCCTGCCTCACTTTGTAAATGAGGAAAACTACAGTTATCTAGTTAGCTAGTCATTTGCTAACTGTCATATGACTGGAGGAAACATGACAAATGAGGCACACGTCAGCAACCAAAGCAGTCATTATAACTTGAATTGATATGTAGGAGTTGTTTTTTCTTACATCAGTCTGGAGAAAAGTCCTTTGCACTGCCAGTTTTAGCATGGGTGACTCCCGCCACTGGTGTGGTACCTGTCCAAGAACAACTTGTCTGAGGTCGCTGCAGAGCCAGAGTCTGACACAGTGATTATAGGTGGTGCTCTGGGTGAGGAAAGCTGCGGTTTTCGTGCTGAATATCTGAGAAATCCATTGTGAGCTTCACCTTTTCTGAGGTAGCGCTCAACTGAATTATTTGCCATTGGGAGGAAGCCAGCAAGTCCCCAGTCTGTTACGAGCAGCCATATCTCAGCCATGCAACAGTGTGGATAGGCCTGGGTGTTAACGACTCACATTCACATCTGTAGTATGCATTTTCAGTGTTTTTCAGTCCTTTTGTTTGAACAGAGGATATTAGAATAAGTCTACAACAAGCTGACTTATTTGTTAATTTCAACATGAGTGAAATGGGAAGATTTGAAGTGATGGACAGTTTAGGTGTCACTCACTTTGCTTTGCTCTTGAGGGACGTTTGAGGGAAAAGAAACCATAATCCACTCTCCAATGGAGCCATTGTGTATGGTAGCACTTACCTCATATGTACCAGCAGAGACCTTCCACGCAAATCTCCATGATGGAGGAATTGAGATGTGGGAAGCACCCGTGGGTTTGGAAAAACTATATCTTTCTACCTGAAGAGTCATAATGTCAAGCATGTTACAGTCCATCAGCTGGATACCTGCCACAAAAAACATCTACCAATAGGACTCTGGAGAGCAGTATCACAAACTTTGAGGTTCTTTTTTCCTCTCTTTTCAGACAGAACTGCCTTATGACATGCTACAGCAGGCTCACGCAAAAATCATACACTTGACATGTAACATCTTTTTAGTGTGTGTGTGTGTGTGTGTGTGTGCGGTGGGTGTGAGGGTGGGCCAACATACGTGTGGCATGTTTCGGGGAGAAAACGGTAAGCATGATGCGTGTATGGACTGTCAAGACGTGTTTCGTGCTGCTCAAGACACATTGTAAACTCTATCAGTCACCCAATAAATCCTGCTGGAGGGAAAACACAACACAAGATATATGGCTGTTTAATGAACGCGAGCCGAGGTGGAGGTGTAGTGGACTGGAGTAAGCCTGAATGGGGTGCATGGGTTCAGCGAGAGTCGGGTGTAATCCACTGGGACTGCGCTCAGCTCGGAGAGCACCAGGATACGGGGGGGAGACACAAGGCCCTAGTCACAAGGGGTTAATTGTAGGTGTTTAAAGAGCACATGTCGTTAAAGAGCTGGTGGGTGGAAAGAGTTCTATTTATACATGGCAGAGGTAATGAGGTGAAATTATTCTGTCCGACAGAGATGGGATGTGACCACAGCGGGCTGGTGGAGACTCTCCTGCCCTGGCTCGGACTCCTGAGAATGTTTTTAGTCCAAATACGGGCGCTGAAACGTAAGCTTGCTAATTAATTCCCATTTACATACGGCCAGCTGTGGTTTCCATTGCGCCCTACAGGCCAGGCGCCCTGTCACAGCAGCGGGCGATTGATTGACTAATTAATGATTCCCCAGATGCAACAGTTACACTGAAATTAACTTAATAGGACTCAGACGGTATTACACCACAGTAGTGTTTTCATAACTCTTGTTTACATGATAACAAATATAAACAGCCCTACACATGGCAAAGAATCGCAAGGATTAGGCGTTTCATTCTGGAGCCCTGTGCAGTTTTACTTTTAGAGTTTTATTGAGGGAGGTCTGTAACTATTTGCCTAACACAAATATGTGTGTTTATAGCGCTGTATCTGTACTGTGAAAGTCTCATTTTGGATGAATCAATTTCTAACATCTCTAGACTGATTAAACAAGCACTCTTTGCTCCACTAGAGGGAGCAACTCCATAGGGATCAGATACAAATGACACTGTTTGATATTGTACCAGTCACACACTCCCCCTATAATAGCAAGATATGATGTAATTTAGATTTTATCACAGCCTTCAGCACATGTAGTTTTCCTTTTAATTCCCTGGACTGGCCACTCATCAAGTGAAAAATAATAAGGTTAAAGTGAAGCATAATAAAGTTAATGTGAATGTCAAAGCAGTAATGAGTATGAATGAGCATCACATAATGGAGTAGGATGAGCCGGTTAAAAAACAAATAATTTTCTAATCCCATCAGACTGTATCTATTCTTCTGAAAGCATTGCGACTTTGCACAATGAATGAGAAGTTTCCATCCTTGAAAATAAAATAGTTTAGTGACTGAGAAATCTACCCAATCAAAGCTTGTTGAAAGCCAGAAGTGGATCTCTACATCTTCGACTTTGAACAGTTACTATTTTCAGTATGTGTATTTAATTTTCTTTTTATACATATGCTTTTCATTTATATTAGTATTATTTATGTGCATCTTCAAGTGATGTAATTCTGCATCACTCCATATTTTTACACGGTGGTTGTTTTTAGGATGTATTTAAACGTGTTCCCCTCTCCTTCTCGATTAAATTAATAGAAGAAACAACACACATGTTGTGTACTTTAGTGGTTAGTAAGGTGTGGTCCCTGGCCAGGTCTGCGGCTTGTCCTGTGCTGACTTTTGATGGACACTGAATGGAATACAGCCCTGAGGATGTCCACAGGGAAGAGTATGTGGTTTCCAGAATCTGATGATTGGGAAGGCGCATGTAACCGAAGAAAAAAGAAAACAACAAACTGAACAACTTGCCAAAATCATCATGCAATTTCTGGAACACTCTGAATTGCCAAGGGAAGCCGGATCTCCTTCCCATGCTTGATAGTTTTCTTAAATTACTACCCACTTACAACCTTTAAATCCCCGTTAAGCAGCATTTTTCTCAATTGATTTTTTGATATTTGTAGAGAAGAAAATAGAAAAATAGCAGAAAACTTGCGGGAAATGAGGGTTTGCTAGGGTTTTGATTAATAGATGCACATAGCAATGAAATGTCTGTCATTCATAGAGCATTTTCCCTTGGCGCTCAGGTTACACAGACTGAAACAGCGTTTGTCCATATTAGTGAGGGCCCAGATTTTACCCTTCCTGTCTGCCTGCTGGTAAAGGAGAGAGGCCAGAGCGCTATGGCATGACGGTCAGTGGCACCCACCCTGCATTTCCATCGGCGCCTGCAGTCCGGGCCAAGCCTGAAAAAGGTGAAATGGCTGATACATACACTCTTACACACAAGGCCATCAAAAATAAAGGAGAAGCCACCTCATGGTGGTCTTATGGACAAGCAGTATAGATCCCACCTGGCTTCAGTCAGAGTCGACAGTGACATCTAATATAGTACCCTCGATTATGAAATACTTATACAGTAGTGCTTTTGCCAATACAGTCAAAGCTTAAAGTGCTATGTAGCATGATAATTATCTGCCTTTGTACAACCATAGCAGGAGATAATAAATAAAACTCATCAGCATCGGTGACATGCGTATTGGCTCGCTCAGTGTTGATACTTAAACGTCATGAGTTGGATAGGGATTTCATTACGTGTGCTTTTGATTTAGGCACAGGAAGAGTGGCCTGCCTCAGGCAAACCCACACAAAAACGGTGATTCACTGCCTTTGTGTAAATATTCTTTTTGGCTCTTGTCTTTTGGTTGTGTCTCAGTATGACTTTTCCAGAGTAAGGGTGACCTGCCGTGATCATATAGGGCCTGTCTGGGCCTTCCTCCGATCATTAATTCATTTCAGCTTCACAGACACAACCTCTCTTTCACAAAATCTGTCCAGACAGAAAATTAGTTATATGTTATAATCAGCTTATTTATTTTTTATAACATAGAAAATGTTATAAGTAAGCAAGTAAGTGTAAATGTAAAGATAACTAGCTTGCAGTTTTTAAACTTTATATGAGCCTGACTACTGTCCCCAGATATTGTATGGATGTGTGTGTATTCGAGCTTGCCTTAAACTGTGTTGTCTTATGTAAATTATTATGTCAGTCTCTGAAATTACAATAAACTGAAGCATTACATTCTGACAGAGGACAAAGTCTCAAATCAGAATTTCATTAACTTTGAAGTGCAGCCCAGCAGATGGACTGAACCATCAATCATGATTAAAAACACACTTGTATCAGTCACCTTTGTCTTGGTGTATAATAAGCTTCTTGTCGAAAGAAACCTGATACAGTTTGACACACTTAAATACATTTAATGACTGTGTAGACGCTCTTAGTGAGGGTCACATCCTGAAAACTGTGAAGTCATTCAGATTTTGAAACATCTTAATATGGCTGTTAATTTCTGTTGTGCAAAGCAGAATACTTTTATTTTCTTATAATTCTAAGAAGATGTTGTGGCAAATGTTCAAACAAATGTTTTCAGTTCATAGAATTTGTGGTGAGTCAGTGAGTAAAATATAAGACATAAAGATAAAAAAAAGTATTTTCAAATAAAATAGACAAAGGAAAACAAAAAAAAGGAAAGTAGACAAAGCCATAGGTAAACTTGTGTGGCTCAGTTTTAACATTTTACAGCAAATGGAATTTTTTAAAGAGCAATTTAAACCTCAAAAAGAAACACTTCTACAAATTGCTAATAAATAAAAATGATGTCATCCACATTAACCAAGTTTAGAGTTCAGGGCTCTGCATGGGCTGATTGCTATTGGAATTACAATTGCTCTAAAAACTGCCAAGCTCATTATTCATAGATACAAAATATGTTCTTTTGCAACATCTAACCAAATTTTGTTACGGACTTGGCTGTATCAAAAGCCACTTTCCAAAACTTTAATGACTGTAATGACTGTCAGGCTTTTTGAAGAACCGCCCTAAAGCGGTCACATTGTCCTCGGTTGAAAATAATCATAACTCATTGTTCTGCAGATGTGCTGCATTTGAGAAGTTAGGACTGTGTAAATACGCTGAAAAAGGAAATGTTTTTGAAAATGTTAACTCCAAGGTAAGCATGGCACTCTCCCCTCTCTGAACCTCTAAGCACCTATAGCTAATGCAGAGGAAAAACTCATCAACGTATCCCTTAATTAAGCCACATTTCGTCAATACCAATCCCAACAGCAGTGATAGAACTGTGTTTGCTGTGTTTTGTTTTGGAAACCCTACAGTGGCCCTTTGATGGAAATCACAGGCCTGTCCTGGTTAGGCAGCTGCTGGAGAGATCATCGTCTGCGTTTGCATGGCACCCGCTGAGAGGCCCAAGCACCACGGGAGAAGCTCTCCCAGATAATTTCCATAAATATGAGTAATGTGTCCCTTTTCCACTTTGGTGAAACTCCCTGAGGGAGGACATGGGGATAAATATGTACGCCATGACATCCACAGACCAATAAGTTATCCTCAAATGTGTTTCTGGATTTATAGACATTTGTTTATTGCTGTTTAGTAGCACAGACCAACATTTTGATGAGGGTAGTATCTGACCCCCTGACTGATAACAACTCCCTTAAGAAAAAAAGACATGGCTGCATGTGTTGAAGCGATAGTAACTCATGTGATTGAAAACTATGTTTAAGCCATCACCTCCAGCATATGGCATCTAATATATAGGCACAAACAAGTGAGTACATGGAGACTCACAAGTGAGTGTGTGGGCTCTGGGCTACAACAGCAATAACTTAATTCAATCTCTCCAAATCATCACATCTTCAAAACCCAGGTATTATATATATATATATGAAGTTATTCTGTATAAGAAAATAAATAAATAATAAAATAATAAAATGTAATTGGTGAAAAAAATTGAACAAAACAAAACAATGGCAATGCATTCTAAACTGGAGGATTAACAAGATGATCAACCAGACCTCAACTCAATTTTCAAACCGAAAAGTCAATTTCCACAAACTCTGGAATTCCATAAAGTTCACTTATTTTCACATTTGCAATCTTTTCTTTCCAGTTTTATTTTCTCTAAACAGTTATAAAATAGATACTTTATATCCTGTCGTCAGGGTCCATTTCATTTAAGACTGCCATGTCAACATTCTGTTTTGGCAAAGACTGCAGTGTAAACCCCATATACCTGCCTTTAGGCACAATTAAATTCATACAGAAAGGTCTGCATGGGTCAGTGGCCAGCTCATCCAAAATCAAAAGAGCCTCTATAAAACCCAATGTGTCTGCCAGTGTTGTAGCGAGGCAGTGAAAGAAAAGGAGGGTAATAACTTTTTATCTTTGTATGGGCAGATGTGGAGGGAAAGAGCATAAAAATAGTAAAAACACAGCAAATGTTTAACCTCCCTGTGAAAGTGTGAAGTGTTCTTACTTTTTCACATGTAACATGTGTAATTTAACTCATAGCATATACAGCAAGAGTGAACACAATACAGCAATTTTTTTTTTTTTGGACAATCTCTCTTTACTCCGCCATTTTATTGCTGTCTGTTGATGAAAAGAGACCAGAGGGATATTGCATTTCTTATATATCAGTACTGTATGCTAAACGGCCAATGAAAATAATATTTCTAAAACCATATTTTAGCTCTTTCCCACTAAGTTTGTTGTTGGATTTAGAAGCCTCTCAGTTCTTGTGTCAGATAACATTCAATACGAGAAAGTGTGAGTATTACAGTTGCATATAAAAGCTTTGTACTCCAAAACTGTTAAAATCACAAAATCAAAGGAGAGCAATTATTTCTGCCTCTGTCAAAGTTTAAATAAATATAAACTAAAACAAGCTTTATATATTTCAACAAGAACTTCAGCTCCCAAAAATTAATCTTGCACCCGTTCCCATTGCAGCTATTACAGATGTCATTCTGTACGGGGATAGTAGGGTCGAATGACAAGACCTCCACTTCTTTTGATGGTTTATACTGACTAAACCCAGCATAAATCGATTCCTCAGACGTGAAAACATTTAGGTTGATTTTGGGTTATTGTTCTTTGAAATGTAATTTGTAGTTCTCTGCTCACCCAGCTCCTCGAGCATCCCCTATAGCTCCCCTTCATCGCCTCCACACACCGTAAGTTCAACTGTGCTCAGGACTGTAAATCAAACTCCTCTGAGGAAACTATTTATAAAAACCTGACATCCAGCTTCCTTTTTCTGATTGCTGATTACACCTCAGAGTTTTTGAATGCAGCTTTGCTAGTCACCTCTGGAGCAACACAGGACAAGGTTAAAAAACTTCCAAGCTGTAAATTAACCACATACATTATCTATGGCCCCAGATTTGATGCACTGATCACCATCTCCCTTTTGCAGCAGGCGATGTGAGGCCTCCTATCCTGGTGATGATGAAAGAAAAGAGAAAGCTCTTAATGGATTTACCAGTGTGTTGAATCCCTGCCTTGTCTAATATTAAATCACTGCTTATATTTCTTACAGCTGGCTAAGCTTTGAATGGCAACACAGGCAGTAGTCACAAACCAAAATATGGATTGTACCTCAGAATAAGTTAGACATCAGTGTGCATCTCAGTGTGCCTTAATGGGCACATTAATATTGGTGTGCATGCCTTCAGTTTTAGTAACGCCAAGGACATGACAACATATCACATGCCAAGGTCAGGATTTTTATGCTTAAACGCAATGGCCCTTCTGAGGTCAACTTTTAAGCGTGACATGCAAAGAACAAAAAACAATAGTCCAGTGGCTGTTTTAAAACTTAGGATCTGCAAATGAAGTGTATCAATGGCAACATAAATCAGATTGATTGGATTTTAATAGCGACATCTCCTCTCACAAAGTTGAAGATGAATCCACATGCTCAAAATGTCCTTTGTGTTGAGGGTGGTCAGTGAACAGACCCGAGACAAGACAAAGTGCAGTAGAGAACAACTTACCTTATCCCAAAAGTCTCAAGGAGCTGCTTCAGCCTATCATTGAATATAAACTACTACTCATACAGTTTATCCTTGAATATGTTAGTTATGATAGTTGAGAAACATTTGTATAATTTAAAGTTGTATTTAGCATTTAGTGAGTAAATATTCAATCACACTTTTGGGGTTATTCAAATATAATATGTAATGGTTTCACACAGTCTTATTTAATTTTGTGAAATTCATGTGTGAAACTCAAGTAATCAATATGAAGAATATTAAGTAAATAAATCTTCTCTGTTCTTGTTATCACATTGGACAACTGTGTGAGACTTTATCAGACTTAAAAGTGAAAAAGTACAATTGTGACATGTCATTTTCACCTGTTTGGTGGCTAATAGTTTGGTTTAGGCACACAAACTTTAAGATTTCCCTGTGCAATTTAATGCCAAACTATTGCCTACTTCTAGATGTATCACATTCATACTGCAAAACAACTCAAAACCTTATTTTTAAAGCCAGAACTGTTTATCTGTACTTATCATTTGCTCTTATTTCCTCCTCCACTTCAAGAGAGCTTTCTTACTCCATAATTGTTCTTTCTTTTAGCTTTGAGATTGCTTTGAAGTTCCATCCATGCCCAACTCTGAAGGTGTTGAAAAAATAGGTAAAAGGCCTCTTTCATCAGTAATTGATATGTGCTTGTTTTGGTTCAGCGGCCTTGTGTCACTCTTGCCACTATGTGTTAAGAATATATCAGGGCTGGAGGGGTGTGTGAAGGTGGGGAGATGGTGGAAACAAGTGTGTCATGACCAGAGAGAGTGGCACATACGCCATGCATGTCAGGATGACTAATAGCCCAGGGCAACAGGTCTCACTGTGGGATGTTAACAGTCAGCCGGGCCTCAGGTTGTGGCCTGACAGCCAGCCACATGACTTGGACATGAGTTGGTCACCTGCACTTTGTGTGTCTTAACAGAGCCTTTGTCTCAAAAAGCTTTAATCGACTGGTTTCGCCTTTTTCACTGTAAAAGATAACATTGCTCCCAAGTAGAAAAAAAAGCTTCATGCCACATACAGTTTTTACAAATGGTATGTAGTTTGAAGTGGATAGCACTGGAACGAAAGGTTAAAATAAAGATTGTAATAAAATAAATGAAAATGACTCTAAAAACAATCTAAGAAATAAGTACAAAACACACACACAAACACACACACACACACACACACACATTTTTCTTGTTCAGGTGCTAAAAAGAATGTAGTTAATTCTCTAAATTAGTTTGATACCTCTGTACTTGTTGAAGCACCAGTTTTGTCTTGAAATATTGTACTTCTCCTAAATTTAAAAAAGAAAAATATGATTTTTTAAAAGGGAGCATTCTACAGTGTTGTAAGTCCGTGTGGATCAGAAAAACATCTCCTGTACTTTAAAAACAATCTACCAGTGAAACAAAATGTAAGATATTTTTATTAACACATCCACACGGATCATTTAGTCTCTGCTGAAATTGAGAATCTTTATTTGACAAGTCAGCTCAGAGAGCAGTTCATCAATTCAAACTGACATTTTACATTCTCACTCACCCATAAGGAGTTAAAAGAGGAACGTGCCTGCTCAACATACTTCGCAAGAGTATCTCCTTTACTTTTTCAGAAAGTCACGGTAGGACTCCGCACACAGCAGCAGTACATTATTATGTATTACAAGACCATGTATTATATAGGTAATCCTGTAATCATCTTGTTAAATCATGACTTTGTGGCTATTAAACAAAGTGTTGTGTGTAGTTTTTTTTGAGCAAGCCACCAGTACTCATGTGCACTCAGTGGCCTTATTTGTTTTTTTACAGTATAGTAAGAGAATGCAAAAATGTATTTAATGCAGAAAAATGTCTTGCTGATACATTACCTTGTAATATTGGAAGAGGTGAAATAATATATAAAGACATGTAGACAGCCACCGGTTTGACCACTTTGTTAGACGCCTTGGTGAAAAGTAAGAAGCTTGTCAGCTGGCCAGCTTCCATATGGGGTGAATTCCCTTTTAGTGAGTATGAGTCTGAGTCTTTCTTCTTGCTGTATATGCTCTTTCTTCTCAGTCTTCGTCTTTCTTCCTAGAACTCGTTCTGTCACTGTGTTCAAGTAGACAGACATCTTGACATTAAAATACCTGTGTGACTTGATGTGCGTCACAAATCTAAAAATAAACCTTGGAAAATGAACGTTATTTTGGCTCAGGTTTGTTTCCTTTTTTAACTCTCAATATTGAAATTGGTCGGTGAAGGCCACAAGTAGAGTGGCTGCATGTATTTAGACTGGATTGGACTCGTCGGCAATGTGCCGAGCAATACTCGGGAGACTTGTTTTCTTCCAGACTTAGCAGTACATGCTGCCATGATATAGTACATTGGACATTATATACAGCTGGTCATGTGCATCCACTACCCCACATGTTGACAGTGAGAGATTCATGTATCTGTCAACACAGACAGTCTTAAGAGATTGCTGATCACAGGGTGTTTTTTTAAATTTTTATTGCAAGTTGACAGTAAAGACATCAAAAAAAAAATGATAGCAAAAATATAATTCATTATAGGCATTGTTAATCGTTTAGAAAAAAAATGTCTTAAAATGGAATTTGATCTACTCTTTCTTGGTAGTTTTCATTTTCCTTTTTTGTTCTGTAATACAATATCCATTGCAAAATTATTGGTAACTTGCAGGTCTGAACAACCAAACAAGAAATATGATACACCTACCTGAACATGCTGTTCTGATACAGATGTGTGTACATGTTGTACAGACAGTTATCTATAAAAAAATAATAGATGAGATCCTGTTTGAGTGCTGCAATAAGCTAACTTTAATGATGTCATCTATACAAAAACAAATACAGCACTGCTCCACACCCACACTCAACTGACTACTGGTTTCCATTTTGCCAACACTGGTTGACGTCTCTTCCAATTATGCCTGTTCATTTGCACATCAGTGTTACACTAGAGCGCAGGTTTGTTAAACAGTGTTAACAGCCAATTAGTTGTGAGTAGAGGTGGTGGATTTTATGTTGCCTTGGGAGACAAGGCCTTTCCAACGGCATTTTAGTTTCCAGGTGTGTTAAGCTGTTTTTATATGGTGTGGGCAGGCAGCCGTGCCCACCCTGTAAACAGTAATGTAGAATGTGTCAGGACAATAAAAGAGGACCACCAGAAATTTGTTGTTAGGTTCAATTGACCTCTATTCATAAGAAAATCTTCTTGGTGAATGCGTATCTGCCAGTTATTGTAGGGTGCTCTGGCCAGTTTAATTGTTTTAAGATGTAAAGGTGACATATAAATAAATGAACATCTATATTTTAAACTATTTTTGCCATTTTTGTAAGTTTGGCAAGAGTAAGCTTGACAAAAATTAATGGGGGGCCCTTAATTTAATGTTTATTTGTGAGCCTTTGCGTTTGATCAACAGAACATACAGTAAGACTATACCTCTGTTAGGACTGAAAGCAAATGTGGCATATTGAATTTCATACTAGTTACATTATATTAATACAGCTTAATTAACAGCAAAATGTTTAAGCCAAAATCCTTGATCCAAATGTACAAAATTCAAAACTCATGCAAGATCCTGTCACCTTCATTAGTAACATAAACTGTATCAGCAATGTTTTCATAGTATTATTGATGTTCTTTGATGTTGTAAAAGACTTGTTTACATCATTCATGTTTATAACCGCCTGAGTATATTTCCAGTTGAGAAACTGAAAAATATTTTATTTTCATCTACATCTTCAATTTCATAAAATGTCTGTATTTTAGTGTATATGGCTATAAATTCACTGATTTTGCCTTTAACATGTGCAGTAAGGTGACCAAAATCAGGCATAAATGCCATGTTATGTTAAAATCTGAATGATATGGGTATCATATATCTCTCAGGGCAGTTATTTTTGTGAGTCATGCAGTAATCTGAGGGGGATATTTTTCCTCCAATCCAGAGATGTGACTGCCTGAGGTCTTGGCAAAGTCCTGCACAGTCCGGGAAAAACTCCACTGAGCACTTGTGATTAAGTGTCTTTATTTAAGCCCATGAACTCAAACGAGCAATCAGAGCCAAACCAAGGCTCCAAACTTCCCCAACTTCATGTTGCTGGAAGCTCTGAAGAGTGTTACTGACCGCCTATCATCATTTCTCTCCTGTCAGCTGGTACTGTACACTGTACTTTAGCTGTTAGATTCACTCAAGTTACAAACTTTGCAATTAAACAAAAAAACATTTAAGGTTTTACTTTTAAGTAATGTTGCCATAATCTTTTTCTGAGCAAGGCGGTACTTATACATGTCTGCCAAAACCTAAAATACACTCCTCTATGCACCACTCAATACTGTTATATTATTATTGTAGCTCATTTTGACAAAAGAATTATGCATAATTATTCCAGTGTCTTGTCCTGGTATATATTTTCCTCTAAACCGACAGATCTGGGACATTCTGTCTCTTGGCCTCAATCCAGACATCTGCAGTGGCCTCATTTTGTTGTTCATCTGTGCTATCATGGCTTTGTTTATACATACATAATGTTTAATACATGTGTATAATCTAATCTTTTCATGTATAATTCCTCTCTACAAATTCTATGAAGTCTGCACTAGTTTAATACTTTAAAAGCTTGTGGTAGTTCTGAGGAAAATTCATCAGAACAAGTTGAGAAATACAACATGTCCGGATAATAAAGCCTGTTTTGTTTTCAGTGGTTTTTATGAATGAATTTATGTTCCTGTGCCCTGGCAGTCTGGTCTTGTCTCTACCTGTTTGACGGTGAAATTCCCACATTCTCTCTGTCTTGCTCACGTCACTCACCCCGATTAGCAGATAATGTCAAGGAAGTTGGATCATGGAAGTGTTTTTATTTAGTCTTCTCGACAAGATCCTGTGATGCCCTGTATGATAAAACAATACATTAGCTGAGGGGGGATTAAATAACCAATTGATTTCATTTGTTGTTTCTTTATTCAGAATAAACAGCTGAATGCTCCATTTAACCATGTAAATTATGATAAGCTTTTAACAAACACAGCTTAAAGAATCAAAGGGTTGATGTGGCACACAGGTAGCTATGACACCACCAGGGTGCGGGGCCTAAGTGGGTGTGGGTGTCCAGACATACTAAAACACTATTTTTAGATCCTTTTAAAGGCATGAGGTCAGCATTCACTGGGTTAAACACACACACACACACTTTGTGATGATTCAGTGGCACTAACTTGCAAGACCCCACCTGGTTGGTCAGACATTGGGGCAAGACCAGACAAACACCAGGAGACATACTTTTTGTTTTAAGGGTAATTTTTGACCACTAGTGGTGCTGTAGAGCAATGTTTGAATGAGAGGTTCCCACTATAGTTTGTATAATGTGAGAAATGCACACATGAACACAAATGCATGCCACAAGCATGGGGCACAATTCTTCCAGAGGGCAGTAACAGTCAGTGGGGGTATAAATGTGGCATGAACACAAGTTACAATACATTAAAGGTGCAGTGTGTAGAATTTAGTTGCATCCAGCAGAATGGACTTGGCAGAAACGAAATATAATATTCATAAGTATGTTTTAATTAGTGTATAATCCCATGCAAATATGAATCATTGTGTTTCCATAACTTTAGAATGAACCATTTACATCTACATAGGAAGAGGGTCCTCTTGGAGCTCGCCATGTTGCACTGCCATGTTTCTACAGTAGCCCAGAATGGACAAACCAAACACTGGCTCTAGAGAGGGCCTTTCATGCTTTGTGTGTTTCATGTTTTTTGTGTTTTTCACGAGTTTCACAACCACTATAGGTTCTCCTACATGCTTGAAAGAGACAGGTGAGGGCGAGGGGTTGCAATCTGCAACCTCACCGGTAGATGCCACTAAATCTTACACACTGGTCCTTTAAGAAAACATTTTGCCAATGTTTTCTATTGTAAGAAATGTATTTAACATGTATTTAAATGGTTTTAAAGCTATAAGGATTCTAAAAAGTTGAGTGCAGAATATCAAATCAAAACAAAAATTTGATTTGACAAAACAATTTTAAAAGCTCACTTGCCTGCTTTTTCTGGTGCTCTCAACCCTATCACATGACCTACATCAGCAGATGGAGGTGACTCTGTTCACATGAGAGTGCAGTAGCTGTTGTGCACAGCATTTCTTGGACTTATTGTCAATGTTGGCTTATAAGTTAAACATGAAAGTTCATTCTAGACTTTGGAAATGGTAGTTTGAAAAAGCAATCACAACTCAAGGTCCTAGCCTTTTCCAGAACTTTCAACTGTATCATACACAAATTGCAAATGTTTTATGAAGTAGGAAATACAATGAATGTGTTTTTAAGCCATACGAAAGAGAATAAGGAATTTAAACAAAACTTCATAGGATACCTTTATTCTTATTAAACATGCTGTTAGTGAGGATTTAATTCTGACCCCTACTCCAGTATGTTTGTAACTGATCTTTATTATTTAAGCCTGGTGTGGCAGCCAGACATCACATTTGATGGACAGAAAGTTTGACATAAAAGTATGTCTACAGGAATGACGTGAGTGTGTCAGAAGAATGTGTTTTGCAAGCCTAAAATTCCTTTGTGATATACAGGGCCATCACATATGTCATTCATTCTGTACATGAGTACAGCGAGGCATCTTAATCTTCTTGTTGATGAGAGACAGGATTATATTGTCTTCAGTTGGGATCTCTGGAGTTGATGCTCTTGTTTCAGTGTTTTTGTTGTATCTGCGTGTAGCCTACATTTATTTCTATGCCCGTCTACCCTTTCTGCAACAGAGCGTGTGTCACAGCAGGTTCAGAGGCCCAATACACTAACCTGTTTGACTCACTCGGCGCCTGAGCCGCTGATGGGGGCCCTTTACTGCTCCTAGCTGGTCCAGCCCCTAAAACAAGCTCTCGGGCTGCGGCAGCGGTTAGAACCCAAACCAAGCCTCCATTCACCTCATCAACCCAGCTGTTTATTTTCAGAGGCATTAGAGGAAACACTCGACAGGGCTTATCAGATCCAAACAGTCGCACGTCTTTGTTATTTTACACACAGGCCTCCTCTCAACTCAGCCTCATTTTCAGTAATTGTTTTCTTTCTTGCTTGGTAGAATAACACGGAGGGCTACATTTAACACAAGTGGTAAGGGAATCCGTCAGTGTAAACAAGGCAGATACAATGCACACTGGGATTTTATCTGAGCCTTTTCTGTTATTCTATGTTTTTTAAGGGCTGGGCTGGAGCAAATATTGGACTATACATATGTTGGAGTGAAACTGGTGAAATGCAATACAGGCCATTTGACGCAGAGACTGCAACCTCCCATACAGACCTCTGTTTTTCTCCATTACTGCTTCATCGCTAACCACCACTAAACATCAGACTTTCTCAAAGCTAGTGTCAGATAGATATCAGGTTGATATGCGTTAGGGTGAAAAAGTATAGTTCACTCCTTAATTCCTAATAATATGTGAATATATAAGTCTTACCTCTGAAAAAACTACTCTCTGGTTTTCTCATAGCATAACGTAAATTTGCATCTTTAAAATCTTCCTAAAAGCTCTCATGAATAAGCTGTTGGAGTGTGGTGTAAAAAATATGCTGTGATGCAAAAGAAAGGAGTTGTTGTGACAGTGTAGTACACGTGGTCAACATGGTGGCAGTGTTGCACTGTCTTTGGGACACCTGGAGCGTTTGGTGCCACTCAGTACCAAGCAGCTGGAGACAATGCTGAGGATTATAAAGCAGCCATGTGGATCAACAGGCTGATTTCACTAAACTTTAACATACAGTGTAACACATGTAAGCTTAACTGTGCTGCAGATTGCGATGAAGAGGCATGGAAAATACACAATTGTGTCGGTTCCGAAAATATTGAGTCGTGTGCCGAATTATGTGAGATCTAATCATTTCTCCTTATCATGAGAGACAGCTTTGGTAGAGAAATCAGTGAGTTTTCAGCAAGCAGGAAATGTTTGCAGTCACTCATGACTGACAACACAACCTCTGTTCAGCCGCAAGGTCCTTTAGACAAGCCAACGTTACAGCCGAGTATTGAGGCAAACATCATCCAAATCCCCCAGTCCACCTCCTGCTGCCAGCGGGAGCTCTCGTAGATGGGCCATGCTCAACTCTGCCAACTGCGCCATAAAATAAACACACAGTAAATCCAGCATGATTAACATTAATCATGATCACGTCACTGCTAATGCACTGACTGGGGGCCATACAGTGAAATCACACTGACCTAGACGCTTGTCTCCTCTGCAGGAGGGGATCAGCACAGACAGGGGAACCTTCAACTACGCTGTGATAACGAATAAAAAGTCATTAAATGTGAAATTAAACAGTAGTGTAGTGAATGAGTTTCAGACTGCGAATGACGTGACCCAAAATGCACAAATCAACATGGGTGTTAGACACGGTAAACTTCACTTTATTTGTGTGACCCCTGTATCTGGAATGAGCACTGCTTTGAAAACATGCAACTTTAGGGAAAGACATTTATTTAAAAGCCTCTTTTCAACTGTGGCAGTGCCAGACACAGTTTGACTAAAAGGTCCCGCAAGGCTTGTAACTTATTGTGGAGGATTGGATTTCAGCTAAAATTAGCCATCAGACCCAATTTATTACTCTGATTGAGGACTCTGAAAATGCCAGTAACGGGCTCCCCATTATATAAGCTAAGCCCTGAGTTGAAGATATAATGTTGCAATTTAATTCAACCCACATCACTTGTGAGGCAAATGTGTAAAAGTGGTAGTAATAGTAGCTTAGGTTTCCCCAAAGTATTGAACTGGCCTGAGAGGCTTGGAAAAACAGCAAAATCCCTGACCAATTTTATGGAAGTGGCAAAACAAGCGTCGTTCCTTAGGTGACTTGACTTATTAAACCCACTGGAGGTTGTGAGTTATGAAGTGATAGACCAAATTGAAACTGGCACATTGTAGCTCAGTCGGTTTTAAAACAAAACGCACCTCAGTTTTGGAGCTGCGAACAGGATCTGGTCACAATTAAAGAAGTGTAACACTGACGTTTTATCCATGATGTTAATTCAAAATAATTCCGGGTATTTCCTATATGTTTAAGTTACAAACAGATATTTAATATGGCAGTAGTTATTCATAACCAAATGCCACTGTTTATGAGGCCTGTCACATCAGTTTACCATCATAAATCATTCGAATATCTGTTGAACAGAGTGCACAGTTCTCTGTGCGGTAAAACCTCTTTTACATGGAGAATTTACACTGTTTTATTACAAATTCTCTATCATTGTACTGATCTGTCTTTGAACGAACAGTGGCAACAGTGTTCCTCCAGAGGTTTGCACACAAGCTTACCTGAAGACAAATGTCCTTTTGATTGAAAAGTCGTTTCCTCCTCACTGTTTAAACACAGGTGTTGATTCTAGTGAAAATGACTGCTACTGCTGCTGCCTCCCTCCCTGCATTTGCTCTTTTAAATATGAAACAGGCCAAATGGTGCCTCTGCCTAAGTACACTTAGACAGGATCAGTGGACACTCCAGCACTTATCAGACATTATTTGAGCACTACATCCCCCCGCACCCCACCCCAACACACACATTACACTCCCCTTCTAATTTTTCCACCCTTTAAACTCACATAACACGAGCAGTAGAGGATCATAATAGTTTGCAGTTTGAACAGGTCTGCTGCTGGAAAGTGTGCACTGTCTATGCTGCCAGGAAACAGTCTGTGCTGCCACACTGCTGCTGTACATGAAGACACGCACTGCTCTGGCGCTGGACAAGAACAAGAATAAGGGCCAAACACCCTTTTCTCCCCTCTTCAAATATCACGTACCTCTACCAAGCAGGGTGTGTCTCAATATGCTATGTCAGCATGGTTAACAGAGAGAGAGAGAGACTGTCCTTTCAGCCTCCTGAATCCTTGTAATATGTGCAGCCAATGACAAAGAAGCACAGAAAATGGCTGTAGCAGCAGGCGCCGAAATATGTTAACAGTTTTCTGTGCTTTCTTTCTTACTTTCTGCGTAGATTATCTGAATAGAGTTTGCTTCCCAGGGTGCAGTATGGATTCCTGCGCATCTGTGGTTGGCACAAATGCATGTCTCGTGGCACAGATGCTGGACTGTGGCACTGGCATCCTTAGAGCCCACACCCAGTGCCATGCTGCACACTCTTCACCACTGACATCCTCCACTCTGACCAGAGACTGTAAACACCAACGGAATGGACCACACACACTTCTAATTTTTGAGAGAGCTCCTCGGTGGAGGAGTATGCATAAAAGAACACACACGCGCACAGTTGGACTCAAAGGCCCAATCAGTAATTTTATTGACCATATAAATTACAGATACATTCACATATATTTAAAGGGTTCAAGCTGCAGGTGAAAATAAGCATTTTGTTTTTCTCACATATTCTTTTTTTTAAATATAGGCCTGTTTTACCCTTGTGTTTACAACCATAACTAATGCAAACAGTCTACAGCACCAGAAAATATTGAGAATTTCGAAAACTTTTATTAAACATAATTCAGACCGAGGGCCCACCAGGTCTGAAAAGTGAAGCCAACGCGGAAGTGCCTTAAACCTATATTCTCTGTAATGGCCAACAGGGGGACACTATCAGAAAATGACCCTACTTCTTATTTGATTTATTACCTCAGTAAACATTTTCATAATGAGTTTATGGTCTCAATTGCCAGTTTCAAGTCTTCTTCAATACAGCATGATGGCCTCATTTAGAGTAAAATAGATGATAAAGCAGGGTATGCTTTTGTGATTGACAAGTTGCTACCACGTGATAGGTAGAGGTGTAGCAACTCTTGTTACATATTGTAACCACAGATTCTATGAGTATAGGCGTAGCCCTCTAAGAGCTGTTGCTATTTCACCGTGTGTTCACATTTTGGTCTTCTAAAAAAGTCTTTGTTCGGTTGTACTAAAAGACCCTCTAATGAATCATCAGGAGGAGTTTTAAGCCTATTTTTCGCTAGCCAAAATTAGCATCCCAAATAATATCACTAATATAAATATAAATTAACATGAATTACAGATGCACTCTGCTAACCAAGCTATCTAGATAGTGGTAGCCTTAGGGTAAACTCCACCCTCTCGTCAAAATATGGTCACTTCTGGCTCTAAAAACACCAAGAATGCAACAGCCAAAATACCAAACTTGAGGCTTCAAAACCGTAGTCCACAAACCAATGGGTAGTGTCACAGTGACTATGTTCGCTTCTTTTATATAGTCTATGATTCAGACAGACCTTTAATGAGGTTTTTATACACAGTCAAAATAACTATTCTAAGAGGGTAATTTGTACCTAAGAAGGTCAAATTAGCCAATGTTTACCTCTAACTCCTGCTACGACATCCTCAGTATAATCTGACATGTCAAATAACCACATGTCAGTTAATTGAAAAGTTACATTATTTAAATTATCTGCAAAACTCCAAGGTCCTCAAGTAAAACTAATTTTGTGTGGAAACGTATGACATTCATTTTAATCTTTTTTTTCCCCTTGAGAACATAGCATTATTGTTGTCCACAATGAATAATGAACTCTCATTGAGCAGATTACTGTATACAGTACTTTTGAAAAGCTGAAATGCATCAGCAAGATATATCATTTCACCAAAATTGTGTCTATAAAATATAATCAGCAGGGGCTGAAATATTGTTTCAGTTGTAATTCAAGTTTTATTTTAAAAAATATCCATGAATTGAATCAAAATGTACAGTATTTAATTAATAAAACAACAACAACAGAGCTGGTTTAAATAAAAAAATTGATAAAAAATCAGTAATAAAAAGGCTGAGGCTTAACATACAGGTGTCTGAATGGAGTTACAAACGTCCAAAAGAATATATTGATACTAATCTCATTCTCACAGACAAATAATGACAGGTGGGTCTCCAGTGACAGTTATGTTGTATCCTAAATAGCACCAGTGTAAATCAGACTAGATGGTACACTAAAGCAGTAGGTGAAGGAAGTGGGCTGTTTGTACTGCACGACAATGTGTACTTTGCAGGCCTCTGCGGGTTCGAGTCATGTGTATATAATGGCCAAGCTGTACAGTAGCTGACCACTCGGTGACAGATGCCAGTTGACAGGTGGGGCCAGAACACCTCTTCTAAATCTTAACACCTCATGGCCAGAGCCTCATTTTTCATGTCTGTTCGACACTGCAGCTACTTCCTGCAGCAATCAATTTCTCCAGCAAAAGGAGGCAGATATCTCAACAAAGAAAAGAAAAGACTCCTTGTGCCTTCTGTGACAATATAGAAAATCTTTCAAAAGCAGAACGCACACTGCACTGTCCTTTTTTGATTATTAAAGCAGCTTTGGACAGGGACAAAGTTCTCTGCCAGGAGCTTTTTAAGGACCTAATTAGTTGAAAGCCCAAGGCACCAATCAGTCACTAAAAAAGAGTTTTCCAAGTCCATCCTGCTCCAGTCTCTGCCGACTCAGAACATCTTTGCAAACACTCTTGGTCATCCTGTCAGCTGTTCCCTCCAGCTAGCTCAGAGATTTACAACCCCAGGCGGGGCTGGCGGACGCAGGAGGGTGTATGCAGGGTGTTGTGCTATCTCCAAAGTAGATCCTCTTCCGAGCAAATACTTTCCTGCTTTTGTCATCACCAGCAGCAGGTGTACCCCACAAAAAGGGGGGTCAAGTTATTCCCCTGCACTTGATTCAAAGGGTGAGGACGAGGCACCGAGGAGACAGAGCTCTGTGTGAGGGAGCAAAAGTATCCTTGTAAGCTGACATTCATTGGGCCCTGGGCTACCATCATGCCCTCCAGATGACTCCATTGATTTATATTGGACCTCTGTGGTCAGACTGGTTTTACTGGTGTGGGTGCAGCAGCGCCTTTTGCACTAAAGCTTACGTCAAACATGCGGCACATAGCAGCTTTGCCAATCCATCTAAATATTGGGAGAAGGAATGAAAGAGGGACAGGATCAAAAACAACATGGTCGTGACTCAAAAGACCTTTCACATGGGTCGAAGCAAACCGCATTTCGCCCTCATAGCTTAGAGGGAGTTGCCAAGCTGCGTGTGTTTTCTCACCAGTTTTAAATAAACAAGCCCGACTGCAGATTTAATGAACAGGAAAAGCAGGCTGATGAGAGAAATCAATTTATTTAAGGACCGATGCCACATGATAAACAGTGAGCTCTTAGCATTACTTATTATGCATTTTTGAGAGTGCAAATGACTGCACGGTTGCCAATGATTATATACTAACACATTTATAATAGCTAAGGAATTTGACAGTTTAAATTTAATTTAAGAAATAAGTGATTTTAGTGATACTACTGCAGCCCAGCTGTTTCATGGAAGCTAAAATAATTCAGGAGATTATAGTTTACCTATCAATGCAGCTAGTTCTAATGAAAGGACTTCTGTTTGTTCACTTTGAAGTCCTATAACTTAACTGAGGTGAATCCCCCTCATCTGTCAAAACAGTATTTGCATGATGGCCACAGAGTGACTCGGGTCCACATTAATGCAACCGCCCAGCCTACATGAAAATTGCTATCTTCATGATCTGTTGACTTAAATGTTAAAATGTTTAAAGCATAAGAACAGAGCAGTTAGAATGTAAACATCACCATTTCAGAACAACTGTGAACACAGATGTTTTTTAGATGAGCTGAAAAAAAAGTTCTTTGTGTGAGAGTTGAAATACAAGTGACACAGGCTGAGCAACAGTAGTGAATCCCTGAATCCTCAAAGCCTTTGTCTTGGACTCAGCTGCTGTAAAACTGTATGTCAGGGTAGCATAAAAGACCTCTGTGTGTGTAAGTGGTATTTGTACTGCTCAGTGTGTGAGTATATATTTGTATAAACAAATATGCAAATGCATTGCAGAACTTGTCATACAGTATTCAGTCTCTCTGAACAATACTAATGTATATGTGTATGAGCAATATTGTGTGTGTGATCTGGTGGGCTGTGGTGGATATTTATAATACCAAGTCAGACCAAATTAAGGGAAAATAGTGTGATAATCTGATATGATTGTAGTGTTGACTATTGAAAATAGTGTGCACTGGTATGGCTAAAATGAACAATAATCCCCATTGCGTTTCGTCTTTTTTCTTTTTTTGTGTGTGTATTTATTTAACTTTTATTTAACCAGAAAACCCTCATAAAAAAACCTAATTTTTCAAATGTCCTCCATGATAATGTGATGTCACATGACAAATAAACTTTGTGAGACATCTATCTATTGGTCTATCTCCTCTAGTTAGACAGTCATAATGAGAAAGACAGTAAATAACTCCTCGTAAACATATTTATTGCCAGGTAAATCTGAAGCAAAAAGGAGCTCATCTTTCACTAGCACTGCTCAGAGTTCAGGCAGAAGAGCCTTTTATGCCACATTAGGGAAAAGAGAAATGTGCAAGAGTAACACAACCATGATGATTTTTCAGGGATTGTAAAGGAGGAGATATCATAAAGAATAAAAAAACATAATTCCATGACAGTATCCAGGAATGGCTTTCAAATCAGAGGTTGCAAAGCATTGCAGCCTCGAGGCTTTTATCATCCCTGATGAGGGCAGCCGGGTCGGAAGAATAAATGACTCCACTTTGGTGTCAGGTGGGTTTCAGGTTCCTGTTCTCCAAAATGTTTTTAGTGTTGACTTTCACCTTGTAGCCTGCTTCCTGCTCTCTTGGGCCTACTTATCATGTACAACAAGAATGATTGATGACCTGCGGGAGTGAACATCAGCTTTGAGAGCTGATGCAGCCGCCAGCTCATAATTCCTTGACTGCGTAGAGATTAAATTAAACTGGAAACCAGTCCCAGTATTAAGGGTTGTCCCTGTTTCTTTGGGAGAGTCAGTGAGACAATGTAGAAACAGGTGCATGATGTGTTTGTCACCCGTGTTTGTCTATGTAAATATATGGCTGTTTGGCAGGCCATGTACTCTCTAAATTTTTTCTCCCCTTGTTTTTCTTGGCTACATGGGAAAATAAAAAGAGTTTGTTAGTATTTAAACTTTCAGGTGTAATCAACATCTGTGTGTTTTGTGTGGTTTAAGTTATCATGGATAATTTACATGCACGATGAACTGAGCCAAATCACTGAATTTGAATGTTTTATAGGAAAGAGCCGATATTCGGTGGAAACACAAGGTGTAAAAAGAGCCAGATCTACAATGCAAACATAGATAACATCCTTATTTAATTTATAGCTAAGCAAATATATTGTTAAATTCTGAGCTCCAGATGAATGTGCTGATGAACTGTTTACAGTTTATCTGAACCATCAGTCTATAGGCATTTCTCTGCACCTGTGTTTTTATAACTGCACGTTATGACGTTATGCTTTGGGTACACTATTCTTTGGCATCAGTCATGATAGTTTTTTACTTTCCTTCTTTACCAACAGATCAAAGACACTGTGGAGCCATTTGAAGGAAATAAAATAAACTTGATAACTTGAAGTGAATGAGTAGTGATCATATCTAACCCCTATAATATCCCTTAAATTACAGAGCTCTGCATATTATGTTCATTTCAAGTAGTCATATCATAAACTGTTTTTTAAGAAAATATTTGGAGACAGAGATGAATGCAGCATATTGCAAATGCTCAAAACTCCAAAACAAGTATGTGATTGATCCAACTGAACCACCAGGGTTCAAAAGCTTTTCAGACTAATCAACTAAAGAAAATATCTCCATTAATCTGTATAGAGTGAGTTACTATTGTTAAACAGAATTAAATGCTGGACATCACAAATAGTGGTGACATATGTGGGGCAAGCAGGTGGATGAGCTCCTTCATCAGGCACAGAGATCATGTCTGTAGACAGGTCTGGCTATCCTGGAATGTGCCTCTTTGATCCCTGGATTATGGTTTCATCATTTGGGCTCATCTGCTCTTCTCTGATCCAAGGGGCCCCACAGATCCTGTTGATATATATTACTTGTCTGTCAGGATATGCAGATCGTATCACCTGCATGAATCCTCAGCTAGGATTAAAGAAACCCAAATTTGTAAAGTCATGCCAGCTCCTAATAAGTGTAATTATTTATGTAGAAATTATATTTTTACCTGGAACATTGCCAAAAGTTAGTTTTTAAATTGAAAAACAAATAATAAGGTGGTGCTGTCAGGTGGTGATTATGTATACAGTTGAATGAATATCTACTAAATGAATGGAAGTCACATTAAAAGTAAAAACGAACAAAATAAACTCCCCAGAGTTTAGATTATTCAAACACCTATCTTGAACAGTCCAAGTAGAGGCTAGAGGTGTTTTGCACATATTAAAATAATAAAAAAAGGAAAAATGCACCTGAATAACAGTACTATTAAACAATAACAAACCCTCAAACTATGTGTCATCTTTATCATACTCTAATAGAATAACCATCTATTTTACAGCATCAAATGACTGCTACTACTTTGCATTTTTAAAGGAGTAATGCAATGCAAGAAAATTGTCAAGTGAAGCAATCAGTAATGAGGCACATACCAACCAATGACCTCAAAAAGAAAAGAAAAGCTTTGCAGCAACGTAACTATGTGCTGAACTACTGTATGCACCGAAGTAACCCACCAGCTCTTAAATCCCCTCCATCTATTGGCTCTACTTTCCTGGCCACTCCTGTAGGACCATGCTGTAATTACTGCTCTCTTTACCTCATTTCTGCTGCTGCAGCAATGACCCTGTTGATCAACAAAGAGGTGAGTTAGATTGCTGATAATACACTGATGTGTATGGTTGTGGAACTTGGCTGTAATAAGTCTGCCCAGAACAATAACAACTCCATAATGATAAAGATTAAATGGAAAAAGTGCACATTTCATACAGACAGTGATGTCTAAACAACATGTGGTTAATGGTACACCACACTTGCTTAACTCTGTTTTGACTTGACTTCACTGGACTGCAAAAGACGAGTGATGACATTATTGTAAACACTGTTTTGTAAAGCAAGGTTTTTGCAGAGGCAATATGCATTTCAATAAACAGAGGACACCTCTATAATGTGTGGATTTTATAATGCTGTTGTATGAATGACACAAGGGATTCTCATGGGCTGATTGACTAGGAAATAGTTGCTAAATTAATTCATAATGTCCAGTTTCTTATTTATTTATTTTGTCATACACATAATAACAAGTTCCCTTTTTGTTTGATGTGACTGCACTTTGCATTCTACACGTGGGAAAATAAACATCCATACAAATATCCAGTCTGAAACCGTAGTAGTGCTCCATCAAACAACCTTTAGTGTACAGATTCTGATAAACAGAGCTCCTTCACATGAACTTCAGAGAGCTTTTGGTCTCCACCGCCTCTGATTGCATTCCTGGCTGGGGTAAGTCAGATAAAGAAACAGTACGGAAGCAATGACTCAAGTCAAGGGAATGTCCTCTGCTTATACAGTACAGTACATCCTTATATGAGGAGTGCAAATGAGTACTTTTAAAATACAGATTAAAAAATGGAGCCAGTGCTGAAAAGTGTTAGTAATAACATATCATTGGTATAAATAAAACCAGCATAGAAAATTTCACAAGTTTCAAAATTTTACCAGTCAATTCATTTTAATGCTATCATGCATCATGTCACTCAGTATGAATAAATGTTGACTAGGAAGTCTATGATTTGACTTTCCTGCTGGGCATCACTCACGGCTTTCTCCACCTTTGGTGCCAACAGTAGCTGTGTTTTCCTTTTAGCATAATTAAAATGTCGACACAAGGACTAAGCCATTAATCTATGCTGTTAGGTAATCCACTTGAAGAAAATGATTTACAATATAATGTTTATAAATATATTATTTTTGGGAATGTTACCAGCACGGACTGTAAATGTTTGATACAAAAATAAATAGGCAAGGTTTCAAAAATGGACACTCTCACAATAAGAAGTTTGTTTAGATGTATTTTGTTGGAGAAACTATTAACAATCACATTACAGAATATTCTGCTGCCTCTGGATGTTAAAACAGTAAGAGCAGTTATCTGTTTGCAAGAGAAAAATATACTTATACTTTTTTTTAAAAATATTCCTCTGTTAAACCACTGAAACAATTCATCAACCTTACAGAGACTTAAGCATGTAGATCCCTCATTGAAATATCCTTCAACACTGACACAAAGTATACTTTCCTCAAACTCACCACAGCTCTTAGACAATAATTACAGCCTTTTCATGTTTCATGTGTTTTACATTTCCTCTTTCAGATGACATTGCAATGAAGCATTGCTCCACAAGTCCCACAAAGTTTATTCAAGTGTGGTTTGAAGGCTAAACCTGTTATCTGAGTATACTCTGATCAGACAATAGAAAACCTAAGGAGGCTTAGAGGACGGCAGCAAGAGTGACTCTAGACAAACTCTGAGCCCAACCAAACTGAGTATGTCATTCGTGACGAATGTATTTAACATTGACTTCAAAGTTGTAGGAAAATAAGCATAGGCATTGGTCAAATATTTGCTTTTCTCAGCTGATAGGTTGGTGATGCATCGTGAGTCCCATGACTCAGTTGGTCATGTACTGTATGCAGCTTTATTTGCACTGTAACATCAACAGAATCAGCCTTTAATCTAGGGGCTGCTTCGGCTTACAGTCTGACCCAGCTTTTAGTTACAAGGTGGGTGTGCTGTGGATACACTGTGGCTTCCTTTGTGGCAACAGTCTCATTTGGGCCCATGTTTAAGGGGGAAAATAAAATTTACCCTGTATTTTTACTCGGCACACAGTTAATCCACTGACAGTTTCCTGCCGCAAATCCTTCCTGTTACACATCACACATCATGTAAACAAAAATGCTAATTTCCCTGTAGACCAGACTTTACTGTACATTTACACTGTATGTGACTCAATAGAGATACTATTACATAGACACTATAATTTAACCTGTATGAATGAATGAATGTACACACCCTTCCACATACCTTCTTCTGTGCAGTGGGTGCAATTAGAATCCTTCACCTGTCAACTCTGATTATCAGGGAAAAACTGTTCATTGCAGAGATTCATCATTTTTTCATCTCTAATAATGTTAATACATCGAAATAAAAACACAAATTGTCAAAGTTTCTAAACAGGAAGTGGAGATCTGTCTCTTTCTGAACTCTGAAACATTTGATTTAACTATTTAGGAAGCCATTTGTGGTGATCCTGGTGTTTTCTTTTAATAAATATGACTATGTGCCCAAATATAACTACATATATTGTAACATATATACTGTTTATAACAAAAAATAAAGAAAAAGACATGGAGTATGAGACATATAGTTTATTTGAAAATTATACACAACACAATACAAAAACCAACAGATGCACACAGACTCACAGTTATCAAATGTTCAGCTTTTTCCTTCCTCCAGACAGTAGTGCAGTGGGCAGGATGCCAACAATCTCAGACACAGACAGTATTAGGCTTCTGTCTCAGCTAATACTCAGACGATACCACATCCTCCAGACAGCCATGAGTGATTCACTGTGAGGTTGTATCATAGATTGCTAGATATATAATATAGATATACAGGATATATTATATATAGATAGATTTTACTGTATGTAGTAGGGGTGTGCCGAATACAAATATGTTATTCAGCTAAGCACAAATAGTGGGTTTTTTACGAATATTTGTTTCATACAAATATTTTTAAAATGATTTGTTTTTGGGAAGAAAGAAAAAACCATGTCAAATACTAGCACACAGGTCGGTCACATCAGTCTCTCTCATCTGCTCCACTGTTATGTCTATTTGCAGGTCTCAACAAGGGGAGTCACATCCACTTGCTACATGATGCACATTTCCTAATATGGACATCAGTCCTGGAGTTGGTGGTGTTCCCCAGAGATAAAGCTGAGCTACTGACACAAGCAAAGTGCTCCCAAGGGACTCTCCATATCCTGTTGTTCGCCTTCTCCTTTCCACAAAGTTTGATTGTAAAAAATAGGCAATAAATGAAAAGTGCAAAGCAAGAATCACCTTTGAAGTTCTTCCCTACACGTTACATGGGTGCTGTCTCTGTGTTATGGGTGTATAAATAGGTAGAGGTCTGTCTGCAGTGAGGCAACATGTAAAGTTTTAACTCAGTACTCGGCGCAGTCATCTATGATCTGGGAGACTCCAGTTTGAGACCCGGTGTGGGGACCTCCTTCGGAAGGTAGTTTACTCATGAACACTTATTGTAACACTTTAATTTTCGAAAAGCATAATAAAAACAAAAACAGGATTTTTAAGCCTCTTTCCACTTTTATTCAAATACAAATACAAATAATGTAAGCGTGCTGATATTAGCATGATAATTGTAATAATCATAATCATAATATCAATGTTAACATTCTGATGATTAGCAGGTATAATGTTAATCATGTTCACCATCTTCATGTATGGTGTTAGCAGGTCTTTGGTCATGAGCCAAAATATTGGAAATATTATGAAATTTGACCTGATTATGGTGTATCTTGAGAGGAACATGAAAGTCTGTTCTAAATTTCATGGCAATCCATCCAGCAGTTGTTTAGACTCAACATCACAAATATCAACCTCATGTTGGCACTTGAACAAAAGTCAGATAATCACCAAAGTCAGTAAGATTCATCAACTGGGGACCATGAATTTCTGTACAGTTTCATGGGAATCAATCAAGTTGTTGTTGAGATATTTCAGTCTGGACAAAGTGATAGATTGACCAAACATCAGGCTGACATTGAGTCATGCAGCTAGTGTATAAAAACATAAAGATGATGCTGCTATGTCAGTAGAAATTATTAAAAGAATGCAGAAAGCAATTATTTTGCCTTAGATCCTGATTTGACCCAAGTCAAAATTGAATATGGTCACAGGCATATTTCATTATTGAGGTCAAAGGTCAGATACAACTTACTTTTCCTCACCCTCTCTCTGTCTGACCTTAAAACACATCTACTTCCCATTTCCCCTCCCACCAAAAGCACCCTCCTACTCATTTGACCTCTGACAACTGGGGCCCCTGTTCCACAGCCTATTGATTCCTTGGCATTGAACTTGAATCTTGGGGCCACAGAGACTACAATCAAAGAGGCATTGTCTCTCTCGAAGACAGATTGCAGACCAAACAATACTTGTTCACTTTCCCTCATTTCTCCATTCATAGAATGAGCCACTTATCCTCAGCTGTCCTAGACTTTTTGACCATTCAGTTCATGTGGAATGCATGCATTTCCTGTGCATAGAAGATGTCCTATTTACTCTGACGGATTACCGGATGATAACAATCTTCATACGCCCCTTGGTGTAACCCGACCAGTGTTGGTGGCAGGACGTCAGAGAGGTCCTTCAAATCTATTTACAAAGACACAGACCAAAAAAATCATCTAGCATCTACATCAATGTGACATCAAATATGTTTCACATCCAGACTCATATATACCATATATTTAATTGGAAAAGAATAGATATTTACAATTCTTCCTTGAGCTTTAGCATAAGGCTACTCTAATTAAATTGTAAGCAACTCCATGACTGTCTCTAATTACAGTTAGATTTCACTGTCATCACCCCTAGTAGCAATGTGGCAAGTAGAATGGCATTGACTGTATATTAAGAAGACATGGCATAATTGCAAACTTAATTTTTCAGCATAATTACAGGAAAAAGTCTTAATGATTCCACTGGAACAACAGTAGCAAAGTATATGGCTTATTTTACCTCAAGCTCTATTGGAGCACATTAGAAATACATTTGCTGACTTCTGCTGGTGTAAACACGAGGCATCTGAGTTTCATTACAATGAAGAAATTAAATAAACAGTAGCCTGAAGAACACTGATGGATGCATGCTTCATTAAAAAGCAATGTTTTTGTAAGTGGCTAATTAACATGGGGCATATGGGCCCCTTTTGGTTTGCCTACTGTAAATATACAAATTAATGAATATGTTCCCTGATTGGTGTGAGAGTGGACCCACAAATCACTTTCTGTACTGTATTAAGACCTTCCACCATTTGAAAATCTAACTGATGTTGTTAGTACAAAATTCACAAATAACAAATATATCAATAATATGTAGAGCTAAATTCTGAGCTGGCATTATTTGGTTTATCTACAAAATGCTAGAAACATGTTGCAGAATACAGGCCTCTGTATCAGTTTTTTGACACCAAGCAAACACTGTTTCATTTTCCTACTGCTCCTGTGGCACCCCCTTGACCTTGCACATGTTCACAATAGAAAATGCTACTTTTTAATGTGTCCATCCTCTGGTTAAATAAGAAATTCAAGAAATGATAAGTTGTTTGTGACATTTACTAACATTTAAGATTCAAGATTCAAGATTTAGTTTATTGTCATTTTCTTGTGTATTTGCATACACACAAAAACAAAATGCTGTTCCTCTCATCCCACAGCAGTACAACAACAATAGAAAGGATAAATATATACTGTATATCTAAAAATTCCCTTTAATGATAAAACATATAAAACCCAAAGGAAAAAAACAAAACAAAAACAAACATGAAGTTAGTAGCACAGTGCATTAAAGTGCATTTAGAGAGAAAAGTAAATGTCTCAGTTCGATGTAGATAGCTCTTGCATGTCAATGAGTGACCAACACTGATGGAGGAGTTATATAATCCATTTTGCTGTCCAGACAACATTAGGCAACATGATTGTTGGAACTGCCGGTTTGTATGGGTTAACAGTTAGCCTAGTTCGCACTCCTCTGTGCTTGCCCTGCTTGCATGTCCTATCACATGGCTTTCAATGTTTCCTCTCCAGTGCAGCTCCAGGCAAGGCCATGGTCTCCTTAGGGTCCACTTGGCATAGCAGGCCAAGTTCGCTCAGCTGATTTAGCTCTCCCAGACAATATTTCTTGTAGCAAAGGTCTTTGTTATGAATGTCCAAAAGAAACTGATGATCATAGACATATTTCCCTTGCACTCTACATGATGACACAGACGTAGACGTAGACATGGACAAAGACACTGCATTACTAACTAAACCTATAGGTTGTATGTTCTGTGACTTTGGGAAATGAAGTAGATTTCCTTGATAAACAAGCCTTTGCGATACGTGAACAAGGTGATAACAGCAAAGCAGGTCATTTACCCTAAATGGGGACCTGGCCTCAGCAAGTAAGCCTGGCAGCTGGGTCAGGACCCTGTTGACCCCATAGGCTGGACTACTGTGCACAGACTGTAAAGGAAGCTGGTTAAACTGGAGGACTATCCTCAGAAAGACATCCAGTTGAGAGAACATATTGTTAGTTGTTTCCCTCACATGAACTTTACACCAATTAGTGTTGCTTCTAATGCACAGAAAAGAACTTGCTTCCCACATGTGAACACTGCCAATTATGTTTCATTGGAATGCTAACCCGAGCCAGAGGTACCACTACTGGAAATCAAACCCAGGGTCTTTGCAGTGGTGGGAGAAATTTTGCTCTGTGCCAGCCAGAGTGGTGAGTCTCAACTTCTGACTCACCAAGCTTAGCTGACATGGAGTGGTAAACATGGTAGGCTAGGTTTTGGTCTGTCTCAGATTCCCATCATTGGCCACCCACTTCCTGTGCCAAGGCAATTAATAGAGGCTGTCCCTCTCCCCAGGGGGAAGTGATCTGAGTCTGATTTAAGTGATTTGAGTGATGTCAGTCTTATGAGTCTTTTTCTGCTTTTCTCCACCTAAGTGTCAACCTCACCATTGATTCAGCTGTTGTTGACCTCCTTCCAGAGTCCTCTTCAGACCAGGGATGTGCAGAGAGCCCAGTATTTGTATTTGTATCTATATTTGTTGAGGCAGAAAATTATATTATGTTATTCTTTTAGAAAATTAAAGTGTTACAATAAGTGTTCATGAATAAACTACTTTATGAAGGAGGTTCCCACACCGGGTCTTGAACTGGAGTCTCCCTGATCATAGATGACTACGCTGACTCCTGAACTAAAACTTTACTCATCGCCTCATTGCAGACAGACCTCTACCTATTTATGCACCCATAATACAGAGACAGCACACCGTGTAACATGTAGGGAGGAACTTCAAAGGCAATTCTTGCTTTGTACTTTTCATTTATTGCCTATTCTTTACAACCTAACTTTGTGGAAAGGAGAAGGGGAACAGCAGGTTATAGACAGTCCCTTGGGGGCACTTTGCATTCGTCAGTAGCTCAGCTTTATCTCTGGGGAACACTCCCAACTCCGGGAGTGATGTCCAAATTAGGAAATGTGTGTCATGTAGCAGGTGGATGTGACTCCCCTCACTGAGACCTGCCAATAGATGTAACAGTGGAGCAGGGAACAGAGACTGAGATAGCGATGTAACCAACCTGCATGCTAGTATTTGACATGGGTTTTTTTTTTCCTCTCGAAAAAACAAATAATTTAAAAAATATTTGTATGAAACAAATATTCATAAAAAAAACCCCACTGTTTGTGCTTTGCCAAATAACGTATTTGTATTCAGGCACACCCCTAATAGTCACTATTCACAGATCCCATCCACAGACCACAAACATGTATTTTTACATTCCCTCCCTTGCAACAGGTACTACCAGGGTCTCACCTTTCAGGGGAAGATATTCCAGTACTATCGTTCGCCCTTTGGTTCCTGTAGACGTGACCAGACATACTACCGGAGTCTGCGGCAGATCTTGAACAATGACGAGCATGCCTATCCAAATGATAAGAGGCTCCACCTGCGAACAAGCCAAACTGGCTGGGAGGGGATGCAACAAGGTAATTTTCCCATCACACAGATTTGCCATTGCTTCATTTGGCTGATAATTATTGTCTTTGTGTCAAAGAAGAACACGTACTGTTACTTGTGGTTTCCCCCTGCAAAAACCAACAGCTCTCCTCTGGGTGTGGACACTTCTGTTCATGCTTTGTGTGTCAGGGTTTGCAGTATCATTCCCTCTCCAGGAAGTGATGAGGCAAATTATGTGCTCTCAGTCACTGTAGCAGCTCTGGATTTTCAAACCCAGATGCTGACTCATTGCAAGGGTGATGCCACTGGCAAGACACATGAGGTTGTACAGTAGATGCTTTAGATCTGTAGGGTGGTTAGTGCTGAGAAAGGTTGAAAGTAAAACATTGTGACAAAAGACTGAGTACCTAAGATGTCAGAGCTTTAACTTTTCACAGTAACCTGAGAGGGAATAGGTGAGGTTGTAAATCTGTGATCCTGCAGTGCAGACAGCCAACAAGTCAACTGTGTTATGTCATATATCCCTCACCGTCACTACAAATTGCTATTACACAGCTACAGTTATCATGTTCAGAGTGCTTCTAGAGAAATTGCTCTCAAGTATATGTGGTTTGATGGCTGTTGTATGTCAGTAGGTAGGACGCCAGGTAGACAAAACTGTGGGTAGGTTGAGGTGAAGTCATTATGTCAAAACTCATCCATCATGCACCAGACTTAACAATAAAAACATTCAGACAAAACAGCCCTATTGCTGGGCCCTTGGTAGCATTGATCATATCAAAATGTCATAATAATCCATGACAGAAATAAAGTTTAATAGTCTTATTTATGAGTACTGATTAAACATGAAGAAACATGTTACCTCAGACATATTGGATTTCATGTAGCTTACATGGATATCATTTTTTCCCACAATGTTTCTCTCTACAGTGTGAAACAGGGTGGCGACAGTGATTCAACCTCTCATATGTCAACCTTTTGCACACTTCCCTGTCCAAATAGCCAATCAGGATCCATTTAGGCAGCAGTGGCCTGGAACAGGAACTGACAGGCCTGGCAGAGGTGTTCTGCGCCACATGTGAGCCATGGAAGTCCTCAGCAGTCCAGGCTTGAAATCCATACTGTGGTTTGCACAGACACTGCTGATTACCACACTGCTAGTGCAGACGTGCAGGACAAGGTTGTCAGATCTAATTGTCTAATGGGCAAAGAGTGAAGTCACCACAATAATAAAGAATGCTTGAAAAGTTTTATTTCCTTCAGACTTTAAGTAATTTGTCACTTTTCGCATGAAGTCAAATTCTTATTTTTTTTATTTCAACAACACTTACTGTAGTTATATTTGGACTCACAGAACATCAAATTAACTTTTTTGTGGTTTTATTTTAAAAATGTCACACTTATATTTCAAATTCATAATTATTTTGTGTATTTAAAAGGGTAATTGACAAACGGTATGCTAGCAACAGCACAGATAAATGCATATTAACAAAAAAAAATTCCCTTCTGCACATGATAAATGCATGGTTACATGACAACTAGCACTGTTATTTTTTTCTTCATTATTGTTATTTATTCTATGTAAACTTCAGCCCTTGGACTGTGGTTCTGCCGCCAGATCACCTTTCAGGAGGCCTGCAATTTCAGTGTCCTGCCTCCACGGTTGGATTAGTTTGGTTTAAACAAGTTGGCTCTGGGCTTTGTGAAACCATTCAGACCACAATCATTGTTGAGGGCCTAATCAGACACTTCTACCTCTTGCTAGAAGTGCTCTTGCCTCTCTGTTTTTACACTTTTGAGTTTAATGGGACTATTTTTAAATCTAACAATATGTGTTATTAGGCTCATGTTTTGATAGCCTGGAATAACTGTTTTTTAGCTGACTTTTTCTATATTTAAGTGTTTGATGACTTGTGTTATGCATAAAATGTTACAATGTCTTTTGTAATACAATAACTTAAGAGACATTGTTACAATATATGTGATTATACCACTATACTACTAACAGTTACACATAACACTGCACTTGCACCAGTATCACAACAGGTTATGGGCAAAATGAAAATTAAACAATTAAAGCAATGGTTTTACAACAAAGAGCTTACAAATAAAAATAATTCTGAATTCAGTCTCCTACAGTTCAATCTTCAATTTGTCATCCAATGTTTGTTCTTCAGTGCTGAATGATAACTATTAAATGACTGGCAGTGTGCTAACCATGAAGGCACCGTGCTGGCTAGCTTCACTAAGGCTTCTTTTAAAAGATTCCAAATGAGCTCCAACATGAAACCCTTCCTTTACAAAAATACAAGTCAACCCAGTGGGCAATTCACAGATTTACAAACAAAAAGAAAAAAATCCCAAGACTCTCTTGTGTTTACTTTGTGAACTTTGCCAAATTTGTCTCAACTGCTCAGTCACCTCACTGAAACTGTATACGCGCTGTCAGAACGAGGCAAAATATGACAGATCACCTTGACTTGATTCATCTATAATTTGGCATGTTTTGAAGTTGTGTACTCTTTCCATGGCGCCACACTAACCTGCCTAACATTTAATTAATTTCCCTTTATTTACACTTGGTCTTTGCTTCTTTCTAAAAGACAAAGTAAGCCTATGCATAAGTCGGGCTTTTTAATTATCATTGAATACCAATAAAAGGTTCCTGCCAGGAAAACTTGGCCAGTATTTGGTTTGCTCTGAGTCCAACACAACAGTCCCATAAAAACATGATCCATTTACATTCCATTCGTTACCACCTCAGGACATTTTCAGACATCTCTGAGTGTTGCTCCAAATGTTTGGAAAAGCACATTTTGAAATTGAGAGTATTTTATGCCTTGCAAGGGTTTACTTTATGACATGAAATGGACTCAGCAAATGTACGACTTTACAGTGATAGTTTTAAGATTAACCTTCAATTCCAAGAAGATTTACTTAAAAGCATCAGGCAAAGGGGGCCTCATCTCATCTAAGGCTTCTCAAGAATTTCTTTAGAATATCCTCCAGGGTCTAAGTTGTTTATTAAAATCGAAAGCATGACTGTTTTTGCAAACTAACCACAATCCATCCATCATCCCATAGCAAGTAACCAAATTAGTCTTCTTCCACTCAAGGACTTGACGACAGGGTGTACTGGGCTTCCCGTATGCTCAGAGGGGATAAAGGTGTTTGTAGAGCCTGTGTTTGATGTTGTGCAGACACCATGTAAACACCATCGTCATCACATACAGGGCACATACAAGCTAACATGACTTTACTCATGTGGAAACATGCTACATACCGAAACACCCCTTGACCGAGCCGATAGCTGATCAAATACTATCCAGAGGTGGATATGGACTGTTACCAAATAGAAACACGTGTCTAATTTAATCTACTGGAGTTCCAGGATCGGCTTGTTGTAAATGTCTTTGGCTCTAGCTCTCGTAAAATAAGAGCAAATAAATGAGGTGCAGATAAGTTGGTTTACCTCTGTGCTAACACCCCACTCCCTGCGCCCTGTATATAAAGTGTGATTAAAGCACAACACTGGACTGCGTCCGAGAGAGGTAGGTGTTGAAGGAACAGGCCAGAGTCTGACCAAGACAAGAGAGGGTGTTTTTAAATAGAATATATGTCTTTCTAAGTGGAGATTCTGTTGAAGAGCATCAATGCTTGATGCAATGCAGGACAAAAACAAAAGATGAGGTCTGAATTTTCACCCTGCACATTCTGTGTAGATTCTGTGTGTAAACCATGTCTTTTTTTTTCTTGCCCAAACATCCTGCATACTTTATAAATCAAACCGTCAGTGTGAGGACAGGTAGATGACGTCATTCACGGTCGATTTCCAGCAGCCGGCAGGGCTTTGATTAGAGCAGTAAATCTCCTCGTGTTTGTCTGTTCTCCTGAGTGAAAGGGTAGCTTAATGGTCAGCTCTCCATATGTTGCGAAATATCATCTGTCTCTAACGAGGCTCTTTGATAAAGCTTGTGTTTGCCAACGTTATAATCACATCTCAGGCACTCAAAGAATTATTTACTACACTTAGCACTTACAAAATGTGGACAATTAATACAATTTTAATTGGCAATTTGATGATTTAAAAGAAAAGGAATTGTTACGCTTAGGTGAACTGTGCTGTTTAGTAGAACAGTTCTAAATAGCACCTCATAAAAGTACCAAACACCATAATCAATTGCTAAATAAATGGCTGTATAAATTGATTGCATAGTAAGCAATAGCGTACTCTTAAAATATTTGTCAAATGAAACAATCTTTTATTGGTAGCTGACAAGGTGCTACTACTGGAAACAACAGGCAATACCATGAAGTGGCAGAAAATCTATCAGCTGGGAGAGCAGAGAGGGGGTGAAGCAGAGCAGGTAGAGAGTATAGAACATGGTGAGGGCAAATGCTTGCAAAAATCATTGCATTTGAAATGATACAATGTTTTATTTAATGAAGCACACTGATTCAAAATCAAATATCTCCAATAAATACCACTCGGAGGATGTATGCTGCATACATGTCATATTCATATATCAGAATATTTACACAAATTGTTCAAACATTGTTTCTCTTTGTACATTCAAGTTCTCTTATCAGTGCTTTGTACGACTTAACTAGATCTCCGCTATGGGCTGAGAGGCTAAAGAACAGCAGCAAAGTGAGAGCAAAGTCCATCAGGACTGTACTTCCGTGCAACAAAGGAGAGGTATTGTAAATATGAAACCGACATTGTAATGTCTAGCACCAATTATGCTAGGTCCAGCATCAACTTCATGTCCAGAATTGATTGCTATGAGGTACAAAGGGAGTCACATTCACCCCCACATCCAAAACCTGCAGAGAATATAATGAATGTTCAAGACTGTCTCATTACTCCAATGTACACATGGAGAGTAACATTGCATCCCAACATGCATTTGACTGTTGTCCAAGCTGTCATTGCAGAGTGAGCCTATGGTCTTAAGTGCTCAGCCAGTAAACAAATCAGGGTTTATTAAATACACACTTGTCACTCTCCACTAGCCATGCATGGGGAAATTTATTTTGACAAACGTTGCCCCACAAGACTTAAGTGTCCCAGGCTGACGCCAACAGATAAATACCTCCGAATTAGGAAATGGATTGAATTTAGCCAAGGTATGCTTTTAAAACATGGATTTCTCCCTATCCCTGTGGCCTATCTAAGGTCAATAAACAGTCAATGAGTGACACATTTAATTGCTTAATCTAATTGTAATGCCATAGTCTGACTACTGTACATTACAGCTAAGCGGTTAGCAAAAAAAGTGTCAGAACATGTTTATTTACAAAAGTGTTAATTAATGTAGGAAGGAAGAAAAAAGAAAGAAAGAAAGAAAGAAAGAAAGAAAGAAAGAAAGAAAGAAAGAAAGAAAGAAAAAAGAAAATAGAAACTGGGATGAAGAGAAAAAAAAGGTCTGCACTGCTCATACATACATGTATGCTGTCAAAACACTTAAGTCCCTTAAACATTATGGGAAAGTATATACTTACATGTGTGCATGCATGCATCTGTGCAGGAGTGTGTTTGTATACCTTATTTCTGTGTCACATGCAATATAGCATGTGAGAATGTGTCTGCACCGCTGTGAACATGCATTCAAATTCACTCATTCTGGTAAAAAGGTCAGACTGAACAAATGGGAAATCTTTACTCATGTCTGGGCAAAAGTGCATATACATCACATTCATGTGACACTTTGCATGTATTTACTACAAGTGAGGTCAGGAGACTGAAAATACTCCCTTCGCCATTGTGGCATCTAGTAGTTGTCAGTTGCCAGGATGTTTTAGGCCACACAGAGGGAGTCCCTTTTCACACAGCCATCTGTCTGATCGCTGTATTACAGCAGGGCAACAGTGGCACAAGTGAGTTGTCCAACCTGCCAACCAGCAGCGGGTGATTGGGCAGTGGAAAAAGCAGTAACTTTGTATGTTTGGGTGTGTGTGGTGAAGGAGGATTTGGAGAGAGAAAGAGTACAAGCGTGTCAAGCTTAAACCAGTGCTTTGTTAGACTGGTTGAACTATACTGCTTACCCTGCCATAAGAAAGCATAACTAATGCTGAAAGTTACAGTGAGGAACCGAGGAGAACTGAGGTTATTCTTTACTCAGCAAGATCTTAACCTGTTCCAGCAAAGCAGAACATCATGTGTTAGACCACAGAGTGAGGTGAACAGCAGTGAGAGCTTCCAGACCTGAAAGAGACCTTGCCTGTTACCCTCAAACACACACATACATGCCAAGTCTGTGGCAGGTCTTGCCATGTAAAGTACCACTGGAATCATGGTCTTTGGGCCTAGACAAAACCACAGAGAAAAGGTGGGAATGATAATAATAGTTGGAGTGTATTTCGTTTACTTTGCATTACTTTGGCAGTTTCGCAAAATTGATACTAAACTTCCCTGCTCCTGTTACAGATTCTCTGTTTTAATGGTACATACTGGACTTTGTCACCACTGACAAAGCTGTGAAAAAAGAAAGAAAATGCAATAAATTTTTGTTTGGCTTCTCTTAACTTTTTCTCTGGTAACTGATGCCATATGGTCAATGTCACATGTAATCTTTGCTATTGGTCCACAGAACACAGCCAGGTAAATGGACAAGAACTTTGCAGAAAAAGAGAAGAAAATAAGCTCTCCTGCACAGTTACATAATGTATTCACATTTAATACTATTTACATTTAAAACAGGCCCAGCCAGTCCTCATGTAAGTCAAACAACAAGAAAGGGTTGTTTGCATTACATGTGGGGCTGTGTGTGTGTGTGTGTGTGTGTGTGTATGCTAGTGTGCATGGGCTTTTGTTTGACAACACTGACTTGACTTTCTGAGCGGAACTCAATAATTAATTAAGAATTCTTTTATATTTTGTCCCCTCTTTGTTTCCTATTGGTTTTCTCTCTTTCAATTTTGTCTGCAATCAACTTTTAACATCTCTCCTTTTTCTTCTCTCTTGTGGGTTGAGTCATTACCATAACAACAGAGTCAGGCACAAAAGCCCTATGGGCATGTGACAGAGTTGTGGGATGGAGGCACATGGACTGAGAGAGAGAGAGAGAGAGAGAGAGAGAGAGAGAGAGAGACTGCCCATGCTAATATCTGCAGCTGGGCCTTTGGTTTTGTTCTCTATGCAGCTGGGTTGGATGAGAGAGCCTGGATTCCAACACACCCCCATCGGCATAAATCTTGCCATGCTTGAGGCTGCAAACACTGCAACAATGCCACTGGGTCATTCTATGCCAAGTCGGCTGGGTCCACACATACACACTCACACGCACGCACTCACATGCTCACAAATAAATTGTTGTTGTGTGGGGTTGTTTGTAGAAACTAAGACGTTTTTGTTTTTTTGTCTTGCGGGATGCATATATTCATCATTTATCATCTGTTCAGACTGGGGCCAAATGAAAGCCCAGACGATGCTAATTATTCCTTTCAGTCTCATTGGCATTGTCTATAGAACAGGGCCAGACAAGATTGTGTCATGTGCAGGGGTCAACTCTGAGATTCATTTTGATGAACACTTGTCACATTAAAGGTCTCCAGCCTTCTTAATATGCACAAGTTATTCCTTGTCCTTGCTTTGGTATCAGACTTTGCAGTTGTTGAGATAAGGTTGTTTGGACTTTTGAAATAGAGACAAACAGATACTAGGCATACTTCAACACTGTGACACTCAGATGTGTTTCCTAACCTCTGACATATTCAGCGCCCACAAGACCACTCCACCAAAGCAGTGGAATGCACCCCAATTGAACCGGCATGGATTAAAACAAAGCAATGCTCAGCCACAGAAACAAACTTGTTCCCAAAACATTTGTCCACAGCTTTCAGCCTATCATTAATAACCCCATAAAGAGCTCTTTATGTCCGAGTGGACAGTGTCACTTTTTGGAGTCAACTTTGACGAGATGAATGTGCGTGGTGAGCTTGAATGCTTCGCAGCTGGGTGTGAGCCGGGCGCTAGTGACAGCGGGTACCAGGGCACAAATCCCATGGCAGAAAGGGCATCTTTGTTTGGCCCAGGTGCTCTCTGGATGCACTGCCCTCACATCCTGTGCAGTCTCATTCATTATGCATGAGCCGTACATTTAAAATCATGAGCTTCCTGTCAAAAGCCAGAAAGGACCGGCCTGGCCAAGTGTGCTTTCTGTGGCTTCAGAGGGAGAATAGAAGCGTAACATTTTCAAGGCATTGAAAAGGCCTAAAGCAAAGGCCATTGTAGCATGGGCAAGCATTATAAAAACACATTATAGCTCTAACTTTCCAAGATAGAACAAGGTCTCATAAAGCAGTCAATGCTTTCAGCTCCCTTGACATGGACTTTCACAGTTGCCTACTTCCTCAACAGACTCTGTATGGACCACATAAATATGCATTGTCTGAGTGACACGTAATGTGTTTTGTGCAGCTTTTGCGTAAACTTTGTGGTGTTAGCAGTTTGTCATCGGTGGCTGCCATAATGGATAAGAATGCAGAGTCCGCTCCTCTCATGTGCCCCACTGCTCCCATGAGAAGATGTGGCTCAGTAATTACTGGAGGATTACAATAATCTACGTTTGGAAGCGTAACCTCCCCCTAGCCTTTGTGAATCAGCACGAGATGAATCCAGTACAATTAAGCCATTTTGTTTCACTGCATGACTGTTCATTAGCATTATCTACACCAGTGGCTTCAGCTCTCAGACTGGGTCCCCCTCAGGTTCTCATCATTGCATCAGTTCCCTTGGTTACAGCTCAGTCTCCCAGAGTCTGGGGTCAGAGGGGGTCAATGCCTAATGATGTGATCAGACTACTAGAGTTACTCCTGCAAGTATCAGAACTATCTCAACAGAGGTCTCTCTTACACAGTCCAAGTCATACTCCCGTACATTTTCCTGTTATCTTCATTCCATAGTACCAACAGAAGAGAGAGGTATAAATCACTAGTGTGGCTGACTTTCATCTGATGCATATCCAAACCTTTAGTGTCTGTGCTTTATAGTTTAAAGCCAGTTAGCCTTTGACCAGTGGGGTGCCGCACCTCTGGTAAAAGGGATCGTAACCCTAAGCAACAGTTATAGCCTGGAGCAGCTCTTCTCAGCAGCCAGCCAGCCAGTATGACCAGGACTTGAGCAATTGGCCCATGCAGGGGCACCACAGGTGGGGACATTAACCATTAAAGAGACACCTCTGCTGACCGTCTGGTGATGAAGTAGACCTCTTGGCTTCCTTGGGGCTTGAAATGATCATCTGGGGCAACTCAGCACAGCTTGGCTTAAACAGGATTTGGGGAGTGAAACCCCTTTATCAGGGCTTACAAGGATGAGACCATATAGCTGCTTAAGCAGATCCCTGAGTTGTGATCCTGCTGGGAGGCATTCTCATAATAATAAAGACGTTACAAAATAATAGGCAGTCAGTTTAATGTTACATGAAATACTGAATTACGTAGAAGTTAGAGACAGTGGTTTACAGCATTAGTGCACACTAGTTATGTTTCTATACATAAGTCACACTGAATTTGAATTAACTAATGAAAACGCTCTTTTAATCACAAAAAGTACCTTAAGGCACCACAAACAGTGTCTTCATATTACCAGCATTTTAAACAACTGGACACTTAAGAGTTTCATTTGTCTTAACTTCCAACCACTTAGCAAAATTACTTATATTCAAATGTCATTTTTACAAGAAGATACCCTGGGTTTGGTTTCTGTCAGGAGAACATCTCCTTGAGACCTTGTCCTCAGTCTAGTGGTCAGCCAGCCTTATCCTGATTCCTGTCACCCCTCATCTTAGGCCAAATCTGGAGCCAGACATGGTATATTGGCCAGTGATGAAAGGTAGGATATACCACCCACTGTTAGTTACTGATTTAATCATGAGCTGTTCATACCATCAGCAGCAGCCCAAGCAAATCCTGTTTGTTTACACTATTAAAATAAATTGCATGCTGTAATGCTCTACATGGTGATTAGGAACAGTTAATTCCAGATAACCTATTCAGGAATGTAATACACATGGGCGCACACACACATATACACACAGACACACACACACTCACACACACACACACACACACACACACACACACACACACACACACACACACACACACACAAATAAACTCATAACAAATACCTTTCGGCTCACAGCAGGGTGTGTCGATATTTGATTGAGCTTCCAAGTTTGACTTTCATTTGCTATTCTGACAACCTGTCATATTAAATATGTTATTGGTATACACTGAGATCACCCATTAGTGAAATGGAAAAATTAATTTGGCAGCAAAGTAGATTCCACTGTGAGGTCAGTGTCTGAGGGCCAGGATCTGGATCGCTAGCAGCCTGCTGTGGGTCCGTCTGTCCCCATCCCACGTTATAAGCCAGCTATCCGCAGGCTGCCATAGGCAAGATATCCAGTCATAAGACCTAAAAAGAATGGCATCAGTCACACTTTAATGGATTGTGGATTATTGTGCCCTTGTCCCTCCACCCTACGGAGCCCAGGGGTGGGTGGTTGGCTCCGCTACAGTCTCCAGGAGCTGCCTACGTCTTCCCTTGTGACCCTTACTTGTGCCTGTGGGCAGACTCAGCATGGTAGCTACTAACCAGAGGGCCAGACCCTGCTGTGTCATGCTACTTATTGGCCTCAATTTTGTCAAATTAGCAACCAATCTCAACTCTTGTTCTTTGAAAGCACCCATAATCACACTGAGAGCACAGAGGAACCAGCTTTGCCCACTGCAGGTGGACAGAGAGGAAAAAAAGCCTTCCCCCTCATCACCACTGAAAACATTCTTTCAGCTTTAGAGTGGGAGGAAGTCGCTCAGTATGTCTCAAATTCTCAGTCATTTCATGCTGAAACAAAAGGCAAGACAGTGTAACTCAATTTATAATTATTAATTATCATTTATATAAATAAGTGACCACTTGGGGTTGACTGAATTAGCAGTTAGTAAATTGGTTACATTTTACAACTTCTACTGATGTGCTGCTGAAGGGAGAAAGATTGTTTTACAGTTTGACTGGGGGATAGACACAATAGATCCCAGAGTATTAGTAATTCTCCTTCTATTAGTGAATCCACACGCATATGAAGTACATTAAATGATGCCTTTATAATGGACATCCTCGGTGTATGGATTTCCAAAACATTATCCAACAAATTTCAATATCTGAATGTCTTTTAATAGCTAACTTCATCATTACATTATTATTATTATTAATTATTAGTCTTTGTTATGTTAATACCCAATGACAAACATAGATATCTTGTAACCTCACAGATTGTGACCCACATCAAAATATTGTGCTTTCAAAGATAATTAAATTTGATAGAGAAAAAACTCATTTAGCATTAAATTGGTTTCTGAAGTTAGTTTAGTTTAGTTTCTATTTATAATCGACTATAACATGTACATGTTATAACATAAATGTTATCAGACCTGTTCAGTGAAGTAAGAACAATTAACTTCTGTAAAGGCAGCCTCAGACCCAGAGGCTGCTATCTGATCATTGGTACCACTTAGTGGGGACCTGCTGAGACCTCTGTTTATGCATTAACTGGGCAGCAATAATGAGCACTGGCCTCTCACAGTGCATGAGTCAAATCAAATTCCCTTGCCAATTAGAAGGAGATTTACACGAGGCCCTGTAGCACAGAGGCTAATCTTCTTGGGCGATCTACGGTGTTCCTGCACTAAAACAGCCTCTTATATTCTCATGGACCACTGGTGCTAGCCCTCGTGGTGGGATTTGTTTCTGTTTTCATATGTTTCTGCAGGATTGGGAGGCTGGAGCCAGTCTGTGTGTGAGCATCCTGCTTGTGGAACAGACCTGGCAAATGGCCCACTCAGGACATTTGACCCTGTGGATTTTTCGTTCTTCTGTGTGGTTTTTTGGAGCTAGCACGTTTCCTTTAGCAAAGGCTAAAAGGCTCAAAAGGGTGGAAAGCAAAATATTTTTATAAGTCTCCTGGACGCCAGGTTGCATAAAAGGTTCCACAGGCGTTAGCATCAAACCTGGACTGTTGAGACCACAGATTCTGTTTTTGTTGCCATAAAACTGCCCTTTCCAAAAAAGTACATATATGTATATTCCATTTGCTGGACTCTTATAAATTCAAATGAACTGAGAAATCAGGTTTGCTCCCCAAAGAAAAACAGAAAGCTAAATATATTAGGCATATGACTATAAAGATCTATGGATTAATACTTTGGGTGTATTTTTCGCAGATCCCAAAGCACTGGGTTGGGTGGTGTTCAGTGAATGCACAAAATGTGTCTTATCTAAAATATCTCAAATCTAGCATGTACCAAATTAGACTGAAGGGGAAAAAAGTCAGTGCATTTGAATTGTATTAATTGGGACTAACTATTATTAAATGAAATTTCATGTTTTTTTTTTCTTTTATCAGAATTGTATTCATGTTTTAATAGGTACTGTATTTACCAGGGATAAAAATGAGACCAGAGGTAAACATAAGAACTAAGACACAATGTGCCATGGTTTCAATTTGGTATGGTGAATGTGACCTCAGGTGAAAAGGTTGTGTTTGGGCTCAATGTCACATGTGGTTTGAGAGAGGATCTACCATGCTGTCATAACAGCCGTGGGCAGAGCTAGCATGATCTCCTAACATAACGTGACTCTATGGAAAACAGAGGGAAGCCCCTTAAAGACCTGAAGATCTCCCTTGTTTACTGATGCAGGATACCTTTCGCAATTTTCCTTTGGTCTTAGGGGGTGGTGGGCAAATGGGGGTTGAGAGGGGGGGGTTAGACCGGGCTCCTCTCTTCCCCCTTCCAGCTTCCAGCTTTAGTTGATAGGGGTGATTACAGACTAGTTTGTTGAGGTTGTTTGGTCACAGTAATTGCAGGTAAGTTGTCCATCACTCCACAGTCTCCCAGTGGTGAAGGGCAAGGAGAGCACAGAGCATTGAAAAGAAAGGATCCATTTAATAAAACTGGTGAAAAGGTGGAACCAAATTATATGAATGGACCCCTCATCTTGGCGTGAATGCCAAGAAATATGTGTTGCTGTTAGACAATAAAATTAGCCACAACAGGGTCTTGGCAATGGCACAATTTTACTATAGTTGTAAAATACTTCTTACAGGACATACATTATGTGTGTTGTGTATCCTTATATTTCTTTATATAGACAACATCACTGTGATTTTACTCCCTGTCTAAAAAAAGTATCCTTGAGAGAACAGTTTAGCCATCAATCACTGCATTAATGAGGCTCACTGGTTATTTAAACATAGAAAAAAAAATGTTCCAATGATATTTGAGGGTGTGAAGTTATATAAGGCTGTTTATAACTTACAGCTTTATTCACTGCTGGGACTTTCGGAGGTGGCTATACTGCCACTGGGGAGCTGCCTGGGTTGGAAAAGCTATGAATACCCTTTTACCACATTCCCAGCCTTATAAAGAAAACCCACAATATGGACACAAACTTGTCAGCATGTGTTCTGGGAGAGAACTGCAAAACCTACAGGTATGAAACCTGGCAATACTTAAAAACAGGAAGAAAATGTTTCAGGAATAAGCAGGCACACTATATCTGTAGTGTATGTCAGATAGTGAGGTGTTACTCCTCATGATTTATTGGACATTGAGTATGTCACTGTGGAATTAATTGAACCAAGCAGACAGTTTTTTCTTGTTTGTTTGTTTTTCGCTTTCCTGGCATTATTTCCCTTCATGACTTTATCAATGCCCAAGATTAAGTCTGTTTGCTTATGGACAAGAATGCAATTAGCAGAGTCACACTCACTGATCAATACTGGCATATCACTAGCACTCACCCATGAGCAAACATGTTTTTCTTTTGAACAGATAGGAGTGGAATGTCAAATAAGCGCTGAAGTGCAAATAGTTGGCTACGCTTTTCAGCTTGATGTTATGTAAGAGGAACATATTAATTATTTCCCATGTCTGACCAGAAACCTACATGAGGTCTTCTCACTGGGTTCACAAAGCTGCAGAATCCATTTGTCACCCAGTCGCAGTTCTCATCCCTCTGTTTCAGGTGAACAATAGATATGGGACCCCCTGCTGCTTTGCCAGGTGACCTCATCACAGCGCCGCCGATCGGTCTTCACTCACGCAAACAAAGGTTGGCCCGGTGAAAATGCCAGCGGTGGTTCTCACAGTCACCCCGATAATATCTCTGTCCCCCCAGCCCCACACGCATTGACATGGAGCAGCCACACAGATAGAGTTGCAAATGGGCACTTCTATGAGTCAAAGCAGGGGAGGGTGGGACACTGGACATCCCCCCAGCGGACGCCTTGTTCTCCCATTAATTGATCGCTACTTGATCTTGGATGGTGATTCAGGGGTACTCTCTAGGGCAGGCCACCAGTCTCGGTGATATGTGTGGGAACTGTGTGGAGGCCACGAAGGTGCACCTGCTAAATGGCCGTTTCGGCCTATTCCCCCAGCACCCTGCCCATTGTTAGGGATTTATATTCAGTTTCCTTCTCAGATGGCCACACAGTGGAGGACTACTCTCTTTTCAGAAAAGGGGTTGCTTAAAAGACAAACCTGCTAAGGTGGAGAGTATTGAAAGAGTGACACAGGAAGAAGTGGGATAGATGCGGAGCCCAAGGAGGTCTCATGGCACACAACAGTGATGTCAGAAGTTTAGCTGAAGATTCGGACTTTGCACTTCACATGGCTGATCTGATCTCTTCAACCATTTTTGTAACAATATTTTGGTTATTTGTGTTGAAAATGTAATGAAAAAAATAACACAAATGAAAGGGGTGCAGGGTATGAAATACTGAACAGTAGTTTTTTTTCTGAGGAAGGAGGATGATCACAAGCCAATAATTAGCCTTAATGACAGCCTGATGTCCTGTTTGACCCATGACCCTCATTTTAATGAGAGCTCTAATAAGGGACATTACTCTGTCAGTGTGAGGTCTCGGTCTAAGGAAGATGGCAAGATGAAAGGTACCCACTGAAGTGTGGACTGCAGGTGGGATGCTGGTTTAAATAAACATGATAGGCAGGTGCAGTAATGTTGTGTAACAGACACAGTAGCACAGTAGTCAAACTAGTTGCTGTTTATTTTCTTCAAAAAGTTACCCTGTATGTATACTATAATAAATTAAAACTTAACCTCCACTTCAGATGTGTTGGTTGGTTTCAAAGATGCAGTCACTCAGGAAACATTCATGATTCATCATAAAAGAGAACCCTCTAATCCCTACAGTGTTCTGAGAATATCAATTGTTGTTTTCAGTGTTTCACTTCTTTCATTCCTCTCTCTCTCTCAGTATTAAACTCCCTAATCCCTTCCGCGGGAGCATGTCATCACTGTGTCATTCTCACATGTCCACTCTAAGCTGAGGCTGTTACCCGCTGGCACACCACTGCCATGATCTTCAGAGAGAAGATAGAGAGGCGGAGGAGTCATGGAGGGGTGGGAGCAGGGCGTTGTTGGGGGGGGTGGAGGGTGGGGAGAACTAGGAAAAGAGCCGGAATTACCAGATTTAAATAAAGTCAACTTTCCGGCCATCTGGCCAGTGTTTGGGATAGAGGGGGAAGGTCACCTTATTCTCAGCCTTCAGCTGGTATAGCTGGAGTGAGAAAGCTTTATTTTCAATACTTATTATCCAAACATCTTAAGAACACAAGACCTATCAAGGTCCATTATAAAGACCATAAACTATTACATTTTAAGCATCCATCAGCAAAAACAAATATCCTTTACTCACAATTATTTCTTACCATTATTGCCAAATTATTTGCAGCTATACAGACTATCAGGCTGTGGGATTCATTATTCATTATTTATTTGTTAAAATTGAAAAAAGAATTGCAACACCAACAATGAGGTTTAGCCATCGGTATCAACTCAGTGCACTTCAGATTGATGAGACGATCACAGCACACCCTGGAGTCAATGTAAGTAGATCTAGAGACATGCATCATGGCCCAAGAAAAGTGGCACATAGGCTGGTGAGAGGAAATCAAATAATTTGAACTGAGAATAAGGTGACCAAGAGGACATGTCCCTGAACCAAGCACTCTAAAATTAAGGACAAAACAATGTGTCAGGCAATGATTGATCAGTCTGGGGTGTTTTGTCAAAATTCAACCATCTCTGCAGCCCCACCCCCAGGCACTTCCTATAATCAAAGGCCATGCCCACCCATGGCTAATTAGACATTAAGGAAACGTCAAGAGGGCCTGATTTAAAGCAGCCACCCTAGACCTGAGCTAAACAAAAGGAAGCAGAGTGGGGAAATGGGAGAGATCCAGATCAATATTGAGCAGTACTTTTGTTTGCTAAAATGCCATAGAGGCTAAAATAAATCAGATAGAGGAGGGAGAGAAGGGCCAGCGATTGCGTTCTCACGGCTCCCCGGGCACTGCACTGAGAATAGGCACACCTGGCCTAACAAAGCCCAGGAAGAGGGGAGGGATGAGCATGCACCCAGGCATGCTCCCACAGAAACACACACACAGACACTCACTATCTACTGATATAAGATCATATAAACAAGAGAGGATTTATAAGCATTTTCTATTAAGGCCATCTGCAGTCGTCCTAAGCATCGGTAGAGGCAATGCCAAAAATAAGAAGACATTGAGAAGATCATTGAGGATTTATATGTTTTGAGAAGCTCTTGTGAAGCCTGGGTCAGGAACAATAAAAAAAGTATTGCCCGCCAGTGAACCTTTATGTGCCAGCTGAGAGTCTTCCTCTGCAAGGGCATCTGCAAACTTTAAGAAAGAAACACACTTCTTTATTAAAGCTGAAGTGTTATCTTGGTTGCTCACTAAACACAGGACAGAAAATATGAGCTTGAAATCCTTGTGAGGTAACCATGAGATGCAAAAAGTTGGGGGAAAGTTGAAAGGCTACAGTAAGGATAATCATTAGAGTTTGCTAGAAGCCTGAAGTGCTTATCCCTTTTGTCTTCCTAGGTGGAAATCAGCAAGACAGCCAACAGAAAACAGCCAATTCAACTTATAGCAGCAATTGAGGTGTGGGGAAATATACAATCATCAGAAATGATCAGAAAGAAGGCAATTTCACCTGAACAATTTGTTGGTTGTTACCTATAAACCTTCCACTGTTTTAAAACTTTGGCACAGAGCAGGTAGGGGTTCAGTGTCTTGATTAAGAACACATCAGAAGAACACATTGTCTTCCTCTATTCCTCAAAGCTACTTTGCTGTTCATCAAGCTAACCAACTTTTATGTGTGCTAAGTTACGTACAAAGTGATGATGATTCTCATAATGATCTTCTCATCATGAGCTGACTTGTGCAGCCTGGTAGGTTTTCTCTCCACAGTTACAGGGTTTCCTGTCTGATGAAAATGCTTCACGTCACCCTTCCCTCCCAACCAGTCCTCGCTCTGCAGCATCTGCGGCATGGTCCCCCCTGTAAATCATACTGTCACTTCTCACACTCAGCACCTCTGGAGCGTGAGCACCCGAGCTGGTTTCAATTTGAGCGCTGAGCAAAGTTAATAAGTTTGAGATAAATTCAGCTGGCCTGGCTGGAGCTGATTTGGAGTGGTGTATGCTTTCGCCCCCCTGATTAGCCCTGGTCCTAAACTTCATTGGCAAAGCACAAAGAAAGAGTCTGTTTCACCCTGACCCCTAATGCAGTGTGACCCCATGCAGAGAAGCCTGTTATCATTGCTATTTAGAGAGTTCAGGTTACAGGTGAGTCAGGTACTAAAAAGATAATACTGACAAAGCGCAGGCTGGCTGGTAGCTGTAAAGATTCATTTAGGTAGAAATTTTGAGAATATCCAAATGAGGGAATCTTCAGTTGCACATCAGAAACGTGGCAAAATCTTAGTCTGATCCTTTAACAAGGAAACGCTAGATTTTTAGGTAAGATGATGTGGAAAGCTGTCACACAAGAGAAATTAACAAGTCGGACAAGACAGCATTGTGGCAGAAATGAAATTATTCATAGTCATTGAGAGTGACTTGCCACACATAAGTGCCGGTGTCATTTAGTTAAATAAACCTCACCTCAAGCTAATATTCATCCGTGGTAACCTTTGGCAACTGGCATGATGTTGGTAAGCACAGTCATTAACCAGCTGTCATTAACCAGCTGGAAATGACTAGAGCCTTTCTGCTTCCCACCACATGATTGGAGGCTACCCCCAGTAACCTAACGCAGCGGCCAATTATAGATAATTTAAGACTTAAGCAATTTTCGACAGATTTCTGGAAATTACTGTAGAGGTCTTGTTGCTGTCGCTGAACAGAAACAAGAGTGGGGTATTTTGACAGGTTTTTACCACAAACCAGTCCTCAGATACACAAAGGCAGAGGTTACATGGTGCCTAATATCCATGTGTTGATTGGGGCTAAAGTCAGGGGGTTATGCAAGGTCTAGTTAGCAGGGTTCTGAATTACCACAGAGAAGGTTAAGCAAAACAACAGGCCTCCATCCCACCTGTCCACCAATTACCACTACATAAACATGACGGTTGGTCTGCTGCATGCACACGCATAAGATAAATTTACGTAGGTGGTCGGACTTCCCCAATTAAGGAATTTGACAACTGGAGACAGACTGAAAAATGCTAAGTTTGGGCCAAATACTATAAAACCCTTACGCAGTGACCAGTCTGGGCATGCTTTGAGTCCACTGCTGGTACCATAATGATTCATTTCAACTCATGGTAATATGGTTAAATAAAAAACACATTACACCAAGAAATAATAACCAAAACCAGAACAAATGGCATGGCATTTTTCTGGCTACTGAGTTACTGTTAGCATTTTCTTTAGGCTTTTCTACCATGCTGTTAAATACAATTCAGCTATGGCCCTAAAAGACACACATATTTCCCTCTGGAGCTTAGCCCTTTTCCCTGCTGTCTTTGGCCCCTGTGACCTGGCTGTGTTAACAGGTGGATGCATTCGTGTTTGCTGCCCGTCTCACTGTGTTTGCCCGGAATGGTCAGACAGGAAGCTGGCCAGACTGCGGTTGGCCTGAGCCAGCACTGAATCCTTTCGGCTAGGTGTGAGGAAGACTTGGTGACATCACTGTTATGGGATAGTCTTATGACGGAGGCGAAGGGGAGGAGACTTGCTATGAATCTATTTCTGGTTCTGCTTATATACAGTAGACACACCATCCCAGATATGACACAGTGCTGTTCAAAGGAGTCATGTTATAAAGGTATCTGGCCCTGATTTGAGTCAAATCATCCAGGCATTAGCCAAACCTAGGGCTAATCCTTTGCTCTGCCTGCTGCTAGAGGCTGTAGTGTGTATCATGACTTGTTATTCTGTGGACCACAAATATCCACAAACAGTCATGTCTAATTAGAAGTGCAGTAATCATTTATTCAGGTCATGGATAACATTATTTGTGTTAATATACATGTGTGTGAATGCATATGCTTATGCGTGTGGTCTTCACATCACACATTCATGTACCCCCCCACTGCTGGGTTGCTACCACTTCACCCAGAGACACAATTAAGTGCCCTAGCCGGAAAGGAGGCCTGAGCGGGTGGACGCTGAGATGAGACAGGCTCACTGGGCAGTTCCTTTCCCTCCTCGTCTCTGAAGGCTCCCTGGCAAGACGCAGACGGCCCGAGATGTCAGGGCCAAGCAAAAGTGCAATCTGTCTCAACACAGTTGGCTGACTGTGTGACCAAAACGTAGCATCTCTCTGCTTGCTTTGCACTGAGCCATGCACACTCACACAAAGGGAAACAGGAAGGCCTGATCAAGCCAGTATTTCACAGCAGTTAAGGTGGTCTGCATGTAGAGCTGCTGAACTTGCGGGGCTTAGACACTGATCATTTTCTCTGCTGTAGGCCACCTTTTCTTGATAACCAGTAAGAAAAGTGGTGTTCCTCTCAAAGCCACTGCTGGGCTATGAGCTGCATGGTCAATAATTAACAACAGATGCTTCTTCTGTCTTTATTTCCATGATCAAACTGTGTGCATTGTTAGCCTAACTGCTAAACTTTCAACTTATTGCTGTAAATATTCCTTTAGGGAATTTGTTGATAAAATATTTATGTATGAATTTATGTTTGAATCTGTGATGTGTAACATCTTCTTCTATAGTATGATCTGAAGAAAATAACTGTTCCCACTGAAATTACAAAATGACCAACAGTGTCTCACAAACTGAGACAAATCACCTATTCAATGTCTATTCCAGAGTCCCTGGGGTCAAACGACAGTCTTGACTACATATAAAGGGCTATATTTAGGACAGTTTCTTGTATTGCCTCTAGCACCACATTAACCTCTGACCTCTAACTAGGCACTAAGCTCCTGGTGGTTTACAGCTGGGACAACCACTCCATACACTAAGAATGGTGATAATTTCTCTGTTGGCCAGTCCTAATCCATGCACATTAACTTGACTCACACAAATATACTCTTATCACAAGATGAGGTATTCATACAGTACCAGTCAAAAGTTTGGACACATTGTAGATTGGTTATAAAGACTTAAGCTGAAATTTTGCAGCAACTATTTCTTTATTCCAAAGGGCATTGCCTAATTTCAGGGTTGATGAGGTATTTCAGCACCTTCCCTAGCTGTTGCTGCTTTTAGGCTTGGGATGTATACTCAGAACAAACAAATAGATTTACCACTATGGTTTAACCATAGTTAAACACTAGTGCTAAATGAGTGTGTTGTGTCTCTTGGGTTTTCAAGGGGACTGTCATTAGGCCTTTGATCCTCATTGATATGAAGTGTCAAGTGTTTGTTTAGCCTTAACCTTTGATGTAATTAGCAAGTTGACAAAAAGGCAGACAACTAATACGATAAAATATGCACTAAAAAGTTGATTATATATTATTAAAAATAAAGAAAGAAAAGAAAGAAAATCCAGCCCCGAAAAAAGTAGCTAATTCCAGGAATTGGAAAATTTCCATTTCCTAATTTCCACAAGTATCTAATTGGTTGCTGGTGTTTGACACCCAGGTGACAGGTGTTTGTATTTCCCTTCCTGAAACCCACGGTAGGTTTATTTAAGGTTTCACACGTAGACTACATCCACCACCCAAGTCTTGCCCTGTCCTATATAACAGGAGGAAGGCATCATTCTGTGTGGCTCGCATTTCTATCTGGGCAGTCACTGAAACACAGCTGAGGTCCTGGATGTAACTTAGCCCTTCTCCTCTGTAACCCCAGCTGTAAAATGACACAACTCCTCAAGTAGCTGCTCAGCAGCCATCAAATCTCAAGTGCCTCTTAAAGCTCTGGGACTGCCCCTCACCTCCACCATCCCACCCTTGTCTTATAAAACCAGTAGCCATAAAACCACCACTGGGCTCATTTTTACTTTCCATGTGTCCTCTTTGTCGTGACAAATGGAGAATTTTTATTTAAGGATGTCTTGCTAATATTGTGAACATTATCACTTCAATTGGGGATTCATATTTGGTGATTTATTTGCTGCAGTTCAGAGGTCATGACACAGATGCTACAAATCTCCAAAGTAGATTTAAATGGTTCTTGAGTACAAGAAGGGATCATTTACAATCCAGTGATATCTGTCATAGACAAACAATTTTATTATTTGACAGTCAGGTAGTCACCCGAGCTTAGTGTGCACAATGTCCCAATAATGAAACAAACAGAGAATGACTGGACAATTTTATGACCAACATTCAGGCCAACACAAGGAAAACATCACCAGCCTGTGTAAGTGTGCTGAGGAGTTGGATGTCAGACCAAGCAGCCCCTCCCGAGCATCACACCACTCCTCTTAGTCAGTGTTCTCACTCCACCCTTTTTCTCTGTCGCTTACTCCAACTCCTCTCCACGGGCTGTACCAAGAAAACTAAGATGAAAATTTTGGCAGCTGTTGACATTGTTTCTTCATATTTCAACAAACTGAAATAGAAAACTACGGACAAGATCAAACTTCACTTAGTGACCATAATGACATGAACATGACATTATTTAAAGACGAATCATTTCACAGAGGGTAAAGACAAGCCAGGTGCAGAATCTACTCAGAGAGGCCATCCACTAAAATATTATATAACAATATAGGATTTTCAATGGCAAGCAAGTAGCCTTTGGTTTAATGAATTATTATTTATATGACATAGTCATTGTACAAGTCTCATACAGTGTAACACGCATTTATGTTGTATTTGAATAGATTTTCAAACACTTTAGCAAAGAAAAAGCTGTTGAGTTATGCATCTTATGGAGCTACATGGAAACAATTACTTCCTGGCAAACTCAGCTTTGTTGGCAGATCTCTTCCTGAGTGTGTGTGTCTGTGCGCATTCACATGTGTGTAGTTACACTTGAGCACAAAGAGAATAATTGCCACTGAAACGTCACTAGGTTTCATTTGACAAGTGTGCTGTGCATCAGCCAAGCAACATCTGGATGCAAACGGAGAAATGACTGCCAAGCACATGCATTACAGCTCAAACCTCTCTGCATGAGAATGCCTGCAAGGCTGAAAATTAGCTGAGAAAGTAGTGTAAAAGTTATGAAGAAGGAGTGTCTCTTTGTCTGCCACTCCAGCGCTTATTCTGCAAAATACAGCTCAACATGTCGAATTAAGAAAGCAGCTAAACACATAACAGTACATGATGTTTGAGAGTAAAGAAGGGATAGTTAATGGCAAAAGCTGCACAAATACAAATAAAAACTACCCCAAAAATAAAACTAAAGGTTATAGTTACCCTAAGGAAGCATAAAATCCTCATAAAATAAAGTCCTCAAATGCATAAAGATGTAATAAATATCCTTTTCAGTCTTTTTACAGGACATATTAACTTCACAAGTGGCTGTTATGACCAAATCCATACACAACTCCTTATCCAGTGGCCTCTCTATGCGCTTCTATGGATTCAAGCATGCAAGCTAAGGTCAACACTTGGAATTTGTGGTAATAATAATAATATGGGCCTATCACTGGAAGGTTAAGAAATAAGACATCACTGCAAAAAAAGAGATGAAATAAATCAAAATGAGCATTCTCATGACTATGAAATGTCAAATCTACTCCCAGTGAAATGATTTCAAGGATACTTGTGTTTAAATGTCAAATCTAACAACAGTACCTACAGAGATGGTCTAGGCATGAACCTAAATCCAAGGCTGATGATGCTAAACCTAATTAGAGACTGAGCTCTTTAGTGAGGGGAGAAGTAAAAAAAAAAATGGATCAGGTTTCAGATCTTGGAAAATGTGTGCAGCATCTATTATTTCTTAGGTCAAAACTCACACTGGTAGCTTTCAGTTTTGACACACACCTGGCAGAGCAGACTATTCCTTATGTTTTCTATTCTGCACCATAATGTCTGCAAACAAGCACCGAACACTGAAAGTCGTCCTCAGATGAACTCTGACCTGGTTAGCCATGCCACTGAAATGTAGAGTGGAGGGCCTCTCTATCCTGCATGTTTAATGAGAGCGGCTGACAAATTGAATCTAAGTGCTTACTGAGGCAAAGGACGGGAGGTTGGTGGAGGCGGTGTGGGTGGGTTAGACAAAGAAATCAGCTACTGAGGCCTGTTCTCTGTTTGCTTTAAGTGAATCTGATTAGCTGTAGAAGGGTGCAATTGAGCGAAATTATATCTGCAACAATGATGAGCATTTCCTTTCAACGAGTTCTGTAAAAGAAATTGTTGGCAGTGTCAACAAATACTGAAAATACATCTTAAGTTTTAAAGTATGACATTGTGTCTCTGGGGGAACCAGAGCTATACAATGATTATAATGTAGCTGTTATGGACAAATCATGCTTTCCACTTTTCGTCTGCAGACAGCTGTGGACTTGCAAGCTGAACGCGGACACTCACGTGGTTCCATATATACTTTCGGGGATCCACGGACACAGATGCGTTCCACATGTACATACTAGTAAAGTAGGTCTCTCTGGAAAGTTATCACGCTGCAGGGATGCAGCGTGATAACTTTCCAGAATTGTAAAATCAAGTCTGTGAATATTAAAAACTGCTGTGCAGTGTTTTTCTGATAAACCTTTAAATGCAGTAATCTGTTACTCCAATCAGATCTGCTATTTGATCATATTTCATTGTCTCACTGGCACACCCACCAACACAGCCCCTTGTATTGTTTTACACTGGGCTGTTTTCAGTCTGAATGCAACTGAGCGGTTCCTGTATGTTGTTGAACAACAAGAAAAAGTCAAAAAAAGAAAAGCGACAGCATAATAAGAATAGGAATATAGTAAATACACATAAAGTAGATGAGAGAGGTATTCCTGTTTGCTTTTCTAGCACAGTCCATGCGATCACAAATTTTGGGCTGTATGCGGACGTCCGCAAAAGGTTCTGTGTGGACCCTCGCAGCCTTGCAGAGGCAGAAAGCATGAATTAGCCTTTAGGCCAACATCATCCAATGTAAGCCCAATATGCCTACGTACTACATTTAAATTGGACAATTCTGCACCTCACCTCTTCTTTCTTTGTACCTTCATCATCTTATGGATGTATTTGTTTCAAACTAAATATTAATGTTTTCATGGTAGCATAACTGCTTAGATCAAAGTCTCAAAAGTTCTGTTGAGGCACTCACACTACAAGTATAGTGGTAACTTCACTGACCTGTCTTATCCAGGCAGCCTGTGCACACACATCTGTTGCTGGTTTTAGAGTATTGTGCTCTCTCATATGCAATCCCTCACATTTTGCAAAGGATAAGCAATAATTGTTGAGACAACTGCAAAATGGTGATCAGTTGCTGAGTGTTATAGAAACCTTATGACAGTATGATAGAGTGTGAGGGCTGTCCAGCCTGCAGTTGTCTGGCTGAGTGACTGGCTGTTAGGCTCCATAGGCTGGGTTTTCCCTGGAGGGAACAGCGGCTGAGGCTGTCAGCTTTAGGGCGGTGGGGGTGGAGGCAGAAAAGAGAAGATGTGGTTCAGAGCATCAGAGGCAAAGCCTTTTTTTATAACTTTGATTTGGGATGGACACTACATCACTTGTATAGTGATGCTGACTGAATGAAAAAACAGAAATGGAATTGGGCTGGTGCACTGAGTCCAGTGCAACAGGGAGGTGAAATGAAGAGTCCAGCAATGATGAGGATGATTAGGCTTCCTTTGGCTAATGTGACTGCTTCAGGCTGCCTCGCTAATCAAAGTTTGGACTTTATGGTCGGATCAGTTAAGTAAACTTCATCTGGCCGCTGCCTGCTTTCTCTTTGTGCACCTCATCGTTGTTCTGTACCCTGCTTTGTTTCCTCTGTTCTTGGCTCAGAGAGCTGGCACAGACAGGGACTGACATTTTAGTCTGTGTCTTTATTTCTCTTAATTGCAGACTTCTGTGGATTCAGTCCCCTCTGTGAAAGTCAACAGTACAGACGAATATAGAGTTTCATAATTGCACATACTGTCTGTAAGCCATAGATAGCATGACTCTGACACTTTGTTTTAAAATCAAACTATATAGGAACAAAAATTCTGTTGTATTCATATGAAAAGGGTTTAACATAAGGGTTTAACAACATATACCCAAGCAAAATGAGGAATGTGGAAACTCAACATGACAATTGTGTCACATTTGTCTCTCTACAATGACATTTTTATGAAGACTACCAACTCCACAGCAAGAGAAGTTCCACAGAAAAAAACACTTTTTTTTTTAACTGTTTGGAATAAAAGTGAAATCACTAACTGGTGTCCTGGAAGAGGCCCTGTGTAACTTCATATGAGATACTTCACAAATCTTTACAGAAATGTGTGTCCACATTTTACAGTATAATAATACCAACCCTTTCCATTTCTCCCGAGGTGATAATAACAGAAAAATAGACTGGCTGTCATGTGGGATGGCTACAGATGGATGAGATCATTATTATGTAATTGGCTCTGCTATTGCAGTCTTTCCCAGTGTGTGAAAGCAGGCATCGCCTGTGCTGGCACCCTGTAGACAGACTAAACCTCAGTGTTTGGAGAAAGGCACCGAGATCCACAATATCTGTTACATCCACACTGAGCCCTCAGGGCAATAACTGGCCTGTGACCACCAACCTCCAATCAAACAACCCCTAATTTGCTGATTAATATTGTGGAGTCATTAAATAAGAAGAATTAAAGTAACCAAGCCTGTTAATGTTAAATGATTTCATAAAACTCACTCATTGAAAAAATGAAATAAAAAACATGTTGGTGGTGAAGAGTGGATTTTCTGTAGGACTTGATGGAATCCAGATTTCACTCAGCACGCTCCAAGATGCCAGGCAAGTGCAGTAAAGGGATTACATTAACCTTCTGATGATAAATATTCATAAGCAGTCCATATTACGAAAATAACATGGTTGCCATAACAAATACACAGTCTTTATTCAATTAGTGTATCGTAGATGTGGATTAATGTTATTTATGTTGCCTTGGGGAAACCTTGAGGCATAACATTTAACAATCCTCAGGTTAGTAACATTATCTTAACATTGGATCTCATTAGTCAAATGATACAAACTTTATTATGTTTAAATATGTGTTTACAGCTAAGATAGTACTGGGCAAATCTAAAATTAAAGTCACTATACTCCCTGCTTTATTTATTTATTTATGAGTTTTCAAAGACGTTCTATCATCACAGTGAAGTGCCACTGAAATCCAGCTCATAAAATCAGACAAACTGAATTTTGAGGCTTGCAAATATTCATTTTCACAACAAAAAACCCCCCCAAAACAAAGCAGTAGTATTAAAATAGAGGGATTAACTTCTTCAAGACTGAGCCCATTGATGGTAGATTTGGACTGAGCCAATATAGAATTACCTGTTATCATTCGTGTCGATAAGAAATTTATGCAGAACCCCAGAGAGCGGAGAGGTTTTGGGAAGTGGTGTCAGTTTTCAAAAGCGATAAAAATCAGCTGGCGCCTGTTGAGGAGGTGCCTGTGTATGTCCTGTCACCACCAAGGACACAGACTCTCTCTAGTCACGCCTAAAACAGAGATTTCCACTTTAATGCTCACTTCAATTTTGGCTCCTATCTATACGAGTGTGAAAGTATTCGAAGTTGTTCTTTAGAATATTTACCGAAAGTCCTTTTTTGATGCAAAGAAACAGCCAGCTTCCTCAAAAAACACAAGCCCTTTTGTCTAAGATTGTCACTTAAAACCAAATGCCACCTCAACGACAAAAAAATATATGATACTTAACTTGTCAACTGCTAGCTTAAGTAATATAACACAGAAATTCTGCCTTCCTACCCCATTCAGCTCATATATACAGTTGAAGGTGTAGGCCATTAGCTTACACCTTCAACTGTAAATTCTAGTCCCCAGTGGGACTGCACGCGCCTTGTGTTGCACCCTCTCCCTCACTTGGCTTGTGATCTTTAGGGTGGTGAGAAACATGCAGAGGTGTTCCTTTTCCTTCCTGCTCCATGCACAAATTTAAGTGGAGACCCTAGAGACTAGGGCTAGAGGATTGGGCTCATTGACAAAACTTTCCACTTTCCCACACGCCCACCACTCCGGGTTTATCCTTCGGACTTCATCTGCCACTTCTCGGGGTCTGCCATCTGCACATCCTTCTGTATAGACACCCATTATTAAAGAGACAGGCCTCAGTGAGCAACTTCAACCACTCTAAGGTGCGCTGAAACCACAGTTCCAGGTCACAGGAGTGCGCTGAGGTGTAGGTGCTATAGGTAACTCTAGATTTTTAATTACAGAGCTTGCATGGCAGTGCGATAAGGGGTCATGACTTCTTGATAACCTGTTTGGTGAGTCAGAGGCTGTTTGTCACCCAGACACAGCGTGTGATGTGAGAACGGGACAAAACCACATCTTTGTGTAAATACGTCTGAATTTCCTACAGACTCAAAGAAGTAGCCGCCTTCGGCTTTGGCTTCCGTCAGTTGAAACCACACGTCTGAGTCACTGACAAAAGTCTACCACAACAGAATACAGTGACATAGTGAAAGAGAAAACAATGAGATGGTAAGATGGTTGGTTTGCGAAAGATCTTTATTATCAAAGCTGAAAGTTAAATGGTTAGAGCAGCTCTCCTGTTTTCAGTATGGTGCTGAGGTCATTTAAACACCTCATTTGTGGGGATTCAGACCAAAAGTCAATCATCAAAACGCTTGTTCATAATTCTATCGGATAGGATTTAAAAACTATAATTTTTGTCCTTTATCTCAATGATTGTGAAGTAAAAAGCAAAATTTCACTGTTCAGCTTACAATGTACCATGAATGAACTTTCATGTATTTGTTTGGTCAGTGCAGTACATTGTCGAATGATAATACATTGTGGCAAAAAATCGGCAAATCTCCGATTCAACATTTTTGCCACACTTTTTTGGCAGAACCTCTGCATTCAGCTCATTCATTCATGAGAAAAAATTTTAAACTCAGGGCTACTGTTGGTCTGAGCATTCTTCCAATTTGCTCGTAAAGTAGTGAGTATCTTTGAAAAATTCTAAGCTGACTATTTATAGATGTAAGTTATTTATGTGTATTGACACCCCTCCAAGCATCCCTCCATTTATACTACATCAGCTAGCTAACCTGTCGTGAACTCGTCTGTCCAGTGCCAGGAGACAGCAAGCTATAGAAGACAGGACAACGCTGGGCTCTGCAGCAAATCTAATAAACCAGTTACAGTTTTCTTACTCCCACCAAGAATGGTAAGCAAGCCACTCACATATTGGATCTCAGGAAATAGTGTAGGACAATTTCCTTCGAGCGTAACATTAGAATGCACAAGCCTGGCTCCCGGAGGTTCGGGGCCACCACCGCTGGGCCACTCCAATTAGATGGAGCTTCCCTACTGTGTCCAAGCCAGCCTGATCACAGGAGCACCCGAAAGAAGCTGGAGGAAGAAGTGAAGGAAGCAGAGAGGGGAGACACACACAACTCCGAGCACTGTTTTGCTTGGCACAAATTTCACCCCAGCGTCTCTCCCTGTCTACATTTCTGGCCCCTGATTGTGCTGCAAAGTGATCGTTAGACAGCAAAAAAGGAAGAAAAAAATATACATATGAGAGAGATGAAAACATGGAAGGATGAGGAGCGTGAGGAGAAAGCCACTACTGCTGTGGTTGACTGCAATATCAGATTTAAAGTATGATGTTTATGTATAAAGGAATCTCTAAATCACAGTTGACTTCGCTTTTTTTTTTTTACATTGCTGATTTTCATAATCTAAAAAAAATACTAATAATTTCAAAAGTGACAGGATACAGTGGTGAATTAATTCAACTGGAAAATTGTTAAAAAGACGGATTACAAATTTTGTTGAGTCAAGCTTTAATATGTGAACTCCGGTGAGTTAATAAATAGCAACATTTTTGCCTTTTATTCTATAGTTGACTCTGCAGAGAGACATTAAACAGGGGTAGAAAGAAGAGTATCACATGCAACAAAATGACAATGTGTGTCCTTGTCTTTATTTTCTATCAAGTGGTGCATTGCAAATTTCTAATAATTATAATTTTAAGGGTGACCTAGGGGTTGGAACGTTGACCATAAACCGCATTGTCCCCAATTCGTGTCTGGCTGGGGTTCTTTGTTGCATGCCATTCCCCATGTCTTTCTTCCCTTGTTTTCATCTCTCTTTTGTCTACTGTCTAAACCAACCACAAAAAATAAACAAAACAAAACAAAAAAAACATACATTTTTTGTGACAACTTAAACCCCATACAGGTGGCAAAATTAGTCCACTAACTTTATGCTGTGATTCTGTTTCAGTCGAGCATTAAGTCAGACAGAAATTTGAAGTCTGTGAAACAAAATACAAGTCAATTTTGTTTCTGGACACAAATGATAAAAGAGACACAATAAAATCTCAACAATGAGTGTCAAAATTCTGATGAAAATGAACATGTTTTAAATCTGTATAGACAGTGTATGGTTGCCAAATGCAGTTTGTTGTCCTTCTTCTTTTCCTTTGCCCTGAAATAAGATTTATGAGGAATAGACTTGGCTCTCCCCATTGTAATAAGACACTGTTTTAAAGCCCTTAAAGTATGCCATTGTTCATTTCACCCATGCCCTTTCTGAACGTATTAATCTCATTGCCACGGTCTAATGCTGAAATCCCCAGTGGAAACACCTAAGAGGACTGGATCTGCTTGACCACACAAGATACACCCATTTCCCCTGCAACAAGTGATATCAAAGGTATAACTGTGGTTGCTGCTAAAAAGCTAAGAGGAAGTACATCTGTAGGTGATCCATTTGTGAGTATTCAGCAATAAGCTCTAATGCAGGTGCTATCCTCTGGAAGGTGATTAGATATCATCACTCTTTAATTAACTCAGTATTTCTAGTATCACGGTGACTATGTGGAAAGAATGGCCCTTTTCATTGGTCATCCAAACAAATGAGCCCTGCTGAAAGGACCAGGTTAAGGTGGGAGGATAATGAAACAAGAGACAAGAGAGGAGAGATCTAACAAAAAACACATGGCACCAGGGATTTGTGAAATTGTGCAATGTGGATGTTTGTGGGTCTTATTGTAAAATAACCTAAATGTATGTATTAAACTTGTTACCGCTTCAGTATTATTGAGGATGATTGAATATGGGCCCACTGAGATATAAACTTTGGAGTGAGAAATAAACAAAACAAGGATCTAAACAAGGGCAGCTGACAGAAACGAGAAGGGGAAACACATTAGCGTTTATTTTTAGGTTTTGGCACTGCAAGTAACAACAGCAGTCTCATTTTCATCTGATCACAGAAACAGGTGGGAGGAAAGGGCTGAATATTCCATTACGTAGACCAGACCTGAGTGCATACAGGTTCTTTGTGAAAGGTGTCTCTGTGTGCAGACAGAGGTGCTACACTGACATCATCCAGAACGGTGGATGGGACTTTTGATGTGTAGTGGTGCCAGGAACTTGCAGCCTGAGTCAGCACTATGCTCCAGACAAAAGCATTCAAGAATCCATGACGGATGAGAGTTGCACAACTTACACCACGTATCAAAATCATATTGCTTAAAAAAACCTAAATGTCAGGACTGGTGATTAAGAGATTGATACATTATACAGTTAAGGAAAAATGTCAGGTTCCTACATTATACATTATGACTCATACATCATTAAAAAGGGTAAAACTGGTGACATAAGCTAAGAAAGAAGAAAATAAAGATTGATAAGGTTTATAGGACATGTTATGAAATGGAAAAAGTGGTGGAAACCTAGAGGAAAACAAGTCTGAGTTTTAGTGATTCCATAAATATCCATGTGATTATAGAAGACTGTTCACATTAATAAATGGATAACATTTTAAAGCAAGACTATGTGACATTTGCAGTGACCACTGTGGTCGAAAGTGGAAATTACAGCATGACACATTTCCAGATAATCCACCCTCCCTAGCCCCAAACATTTCTCTATATTTGTCACAAAACGTCACAGTGTGTATTAAGCAATGTGCGTGTGTATTGGTATTGTATAACTCTCTACTATGTGACCGAATATGGTGCATGTTGCAATTAACAGTAGCAGAAGTAGAGAAAGTGAGCAAAATGTCTTAGTAATGCCAGATACACAGCAATATCTAAAGTTTGCTAACATTAGACGCCATAAGCTACTGGTAAGAGGAAGTGAGGCTATAATGGCAATAGTGGCAAAATCCCTGAGTGTACTGAAGCAAAAGTGTGTTTTATTGTCTTTGAATTCAAATTTTAATTTAAACAGGAAGACACTGTCACTGTTATTTTCACTTTTAAAAGTGACATAGCCTGGCTTTAAAAGCATTTAATCTTGTAGAATTGCAGATAATAGTGACAGTACAAGATTAATGTTATTTTTATCCATCTTTTTAATGTATCACCTGTTCTCTGTTGAGAGGACCCCTGTTGAGGATGCAATTACATCATTAGCCTCTCCAAAGACTCAGGTAATGTTGTAACATTTTGTCAGCACTTTGAGAATGAGCCATTGTCATTCAGACATAATTACGGGTCAGGCCCTATTATTGAAAAAGCAGGAGAGTGATCTGCAGAGATCACACTCTGCTTTTATAGCATTTCATTGTCATTTAAACCAACTCAGAGGTCACTTCACCTGAAGGCATTGAAGGTACTTTGTAGTCACTCAACAGAGTTCAATATTAGAAGTGCTTGTCGGGTGTGCTGTCAGAAAGGTTGAAAGGTGAATATTTGAATTTCATGCAAGCAGCTTCTCAAGGTTTAAACAAGACAAAAACAAAAATTTCACTTTCTTTTAATGTGTTTTTTGCTTAATAATAACATAAAACTATGGCTAATTGGTGGCACCCATCCAGTGCTGCTGACATTTACCCAGAGTTATTGGTTCCACTGCTTTCCCAGATCAGCGTCCATTTCCTTCCCTGCAGATATGCTATCAATGAGTGCCCAAGGTGTTTCGGTTTACTAGAAGCCAGGGGTAGATAAGGCTGCGATTACAGTGGCACTATCTTCAGGGGAGGCCGGAGAAAGGAGAGGATATACAAGAAAGCGTGCGGCAGTAATTAACACCCACTGCTAGTCACAGGGGTGAAGGCCACAATAAATCCGTCTCTCAGTTGGACTATATTTCCTTGGTGGCATAGATGATCTATCGTCTGTGTTATCTGATTTGACCTGATGATAGAGGTGACAACTGTCGGGTCAAAAAATTGTTGCATTTCAAAGGCAGCTTGTATATGCAGAGTATGATTTGAAATCAATGCTTAATTTCTGTTTTTATTTTTTTATGCACAGTATGCACAATACATATCAGTGTGTGTTCCAGAAACATTGACCGAACATGCTATCTGAAAATGTATCTTGTCTATTACAAGAAATTTCTTTTGCAATTTCCATGTCCAGTTGTGTTTTTCCCCCTCAGTCTTACTGGTAAAGCCACTGAGAGCTGTTGTGGTTCCGCGTGGTATATCAGGGAGGTGTGAGAGAGTCAGAGCAGTGAATATAAGCCCATCCCTCTGAGGGTGTCAGTGCCTTGATAAGTCCTGTTTAAACTTTACCCTTCGCAAAATGCTATATGTCAACAGTTGCCCGTGGCCAAAGCACTCTGATCTGGTTAGGTAAACACCTGGGACATCCCATCCATCCCCATAAGACGTTGGCTGACAGTGGGCGAAGGTACAGATTGGCAACCAGACTTAACTATTAACAGACAAAGTGCTATTTTTCCAATGAAGAAATACTGGAAGCAGCCGGAAGGAAAGTTCAGATGGCTCGCCGACAGGATTTTCTCAGCTCTCCCTCCTGCAGTCTCCTGCCATGTCTAGGGCAGTTGGCACTAGTTGCGGAAAATCTCAGACAGGTGTTATGTCGGTTGTGAGTGGTTGAAGCCACCTCTGCCTCCACTACCATTGCCGCACTATTTATCCCTCAGTGATGTCTTCTAATTCTTTCATATGAATTAGCCATTTATCTTATGGCAGATCATTTAAACACAGTGACGGGTTTAAATGTTGCCATTGCAAGATATATAATGCATCTCAGCATTTTGGGTGTCCACACAGCCTGATGAATGCTTCATCGTGGATTCCATATCTGTGACATGAATGTTATAATTGACTATTTGGTTGAAATTGTAGAAATTCTTTGCACAGAGCATTAAATCAAAAATAATATAAAAACCATTCGCAGAATTGAAAGCAAATGCTGTATTACTGTTTTTGATTAATTAGTTTTGACAAACAATACAGTCTTCAAAGGCAACAACGCAAAGACACCTACTGTGCTAACACATCTACACATACAACACACAACGTTTTCAAAAAGAGGGGCGGTCTGCTTAAACATTTGCACTGGAATCTGAGAGACCTAGGAGAGGTGGAAGACATGATTTGGCAGTTTACCCCCAGTGTTTGCCTCAAAATTTTGACGCCATGGCTCGAAGTCAAGCTGAGAAGTTTCCCAAGACCCGCTCAGCTTGCAGGCGGGTGCTCCATGTAAGCTGTGAGCCTGGCCCCTGAAGGATCTGTGTCCCCCCTGATGGACCGTAAGTCAGTCTGCAGAGCACCTCAAAGCCTCTGCAGTCAGCACTGCGGGGGCAGGAACATGCCCAACCACACCTCTGATGCCTCTGTGTTAGCCATCACTGAGTTTCCTCTTCTGCATGCAGAGACAAGTCAACAAGCTCAGAAATCTCAAATGGCAGCAGATCTCATCACACCTCCCACAACACATCATGTCATGTAAATCACATCAAATATTCAGGTCTAATGAGACTGTAGCATCTTGTTTTGTACTTTGTATTTTATACTTAAAGAGTATCAAATTTCAACTGTTAGTAATGCTGCATGAGGTGAGCTGCAGCTCTCAGAGGAGCTACACTTTACTGAGGGAAATGGCTCAAGGTTTTTAGTCCAAGTAAAGAGAAGCAGGTTACTTTGAAATAATGTAAAAATCTGCATAATTACGCAGATCAACTTGCAGTGAAACAAAAACAACTCACACCTTCTTAGTTTTCCCAATCCTTTTTGATTTTCCTACACATGAACTCTGAAGGAATGGCATTTTTAAACTGCGTGTGATCTAGTTAAGTGTGCAGTGGAACTGACAAAGCAAGTTTACGGCCTCCAGTCAACCAGTGAGACAAGGAGCAAAAATAGCAGGTACATCTGACAGGCATATTAGGCTGTTTTTAATGAAAATGTCAGGGTCAGGACAGAAGGACTGGAAGACTTTCGTGTAACAGGAAACTTTGAAGCACTACCCTCTTTAAAGAAAGATGATATTCTGTTTATATTCAGCAATGAAAAGCATTGCATGATACAGTGAGCAAAGAGCTCATTTGATATCATCTATGACTTGTAAACACACAATTTTTATACAATCTTAAAAGACATAAGAAATAAAATAAAATAAAAACTTAAAATATGAATATTAATTATGTCATTTAAAATATCTATGCTAAGGGAAATGGACAGGACTCACCCTGTCCTTCATGATAAGACAAAATATGACAAATATGTTCTATTATGTAAACTAAATTTAGTGTGTGTGGGATTTGATATATTTTTAGCCTATTTTTTATACTTACGTTGCCAAATAAAATCGCAGATGCTGACAAAAATGAATTACTAAATTATAAAGATGTAATGGAAATAGCAAAACTCTCAATCTTTACATATCTATAGGTGAACTCAAAGTCGGATTTGGTTTCTAAAATTGAACACATGGATTAGTGACTGAACTCTCTCAACAAAGTGTCCTTTGTCCACCGAAAACAAGTGCTGGAGCAAATCCAACAAAGTAGATTTTACTGTTGCGACACGTTTGTTTTGTTCCACTTTTTCATTCGCTCTATATCTGAACTGGTTTGGCTTCAGTCTTTATAAAAAATATATTTCATTAACGTGTCGGTATGCTGATACATTCGCATTATTGTTAGAGAAATAACATGTTGTTATTATTATAATAATAATAATTATTATTATTATTACTTATATTATTAGCCGTATGAGTCTGTACTCTTGCAACGCTAAATTAAAATAGTATCTTAAGTGTAACACGTACCTTTTAGTGGCAAACTGTTCTTAAAATTGCGTTCTTCATACCATATTAGATAAAAGAAACAAAAATTATGAAATCGTCAATCAAATATAAATTCTCACGCTCAAAAGACACTTTGTTTTGGAGAACTGATGGGTAAAATGGGATGATTCTTGTTTATTATTTTCAATAAGAAAAAAGAAAAATAATGATAAATGTTCTGTTTTATAATCTGGCCTTCCACTTTGTTGGGACTACTATTTTTTTTCTGTAAGAGGAAGAAGGCCTGAAAGATGAATGCAAAGCAGAAATCCACATTTCGAAATGTGTTTTCTAATATCAACTTTGGTTTAATCATTGCAGCTACTGCACACATGGCGAGGCCTCCTCTCAAGTTTCTGGACTGTTGTCTCCCCCTATTGGTCCATGTAGAGCTGGGAGAGTGAGGTCTGCTACCGGTGACAGCTTCACACAGACACTCTCGCATGGCCAGACCTATCTACATACTTCGTTTTAGCGCTGTGCCAGAGCTGGAGAAAACACTGACTGTCTCAGTGCAGTTTTTCTCCAAACATTTTGAACGGCTTCTGTCCGCATCTATTTACACACAAATGCACACCATTCCGGTTATTTAATCAAATCAGAGTTATCAAAATATACGTTTAAAGACGAGTTTGCTGTTATTTCAAAAACATTCAAACAGTGTATCTCATAAACTAGAGAAATATTGACGAGCAGGTGACTTTTGGCCTAAGAACATGCACACAAACACGAACTGTGAATGAATTTAGTTGGAGAAGCCAGAGAAACAAAACTTTGGAGTGTGAATGTAGAACATAAAACTTTCAATTTCTCAATCTGTTATAAAATATAGGAATAAATTAGAAATTAAGCAAATATAGCCTACCTGTGATTTCTGAAATCAATACATGACCAACTATGACAAAACAATAAAAATAGCAAGTTTATTTATTCTAACATTCCCGATGAAGTCTTTGCCTATTGCATTGTGGGCGATACGGACTTGTGTGATCAAATAAATTTAATTCAATAGTTTATTTTTATCTGCCTAAATAATCACTGTAATGTTTACATGGTTAACATCTTTGGTACTTGTGATTGGTATTTTAGCCCTACCTCTGTTTTTCTCAAATGGTGTAATTTTAACTTTTAACTATTAACAATTCAAACTAATTTATATCTTAAATTTGAACCAATCCCAAGATTACTAGGAGGGAAAAAAACGCTTTTCTTACTTGAGTTTGAGTTTTGACTGCAAGAGTTCATATTACGTCCCCGCCTACTAAAAGTTTCCCCCAATCATTTCCTTGCCGTCAAACATAAATCCAGGCATCGCCTCCTGTTTCGTCTAGATTTTTCAGCAAACCTCCAAGAGTACATCTCTCAGTCAAATTTCTATTTAAAGTCACAGTTTCAAAGTGAAGCATTAGAAAGCGATCACTTGCAATTTTCTTCTTGCCAACGAAACTGTTAAAAGTCGAAGGACCGTCCAAACCTTTTCTTTTTGGCATTTTTTTTTTCCACTTTAAAGGAGTCAATTTTGCCAGTCAAGCTGTGCGCCCTCACGGACTGTCACTGCAGTCTTTGGGCACAGCACTTGGATTTAGAAAGAAGGATTCTCTCCTTTTTTTATTGCAAGAAGCTGTTCTTCAATTTTTTCGCATGAATCTCCTCGACCCTTACCTGAAGATGACAGAAGAACAGGAGAAGTGTCACTCTGACGCTCCCAGCCCCAGCATGTCTGAGGACTCCGCAGGTTCTCCGTGCCCGTCCGGGTCTGGTTCGGACACTGAGAATACCCGACCGTCCGATAACCACCTCCTTATGGGTCCAGATTACAAGAAGGAGGGCGAAGAAGAAAAGTTTCCCGTGTGTATCAGAGATGCGGTGTCCCAGGTGTTGAAGGGTTACGACTGGACGCTGGTGCCCATGCCGGTGCGCGTCAACGGCTCCAGTAAAAGCAAACCTCACGTCAAAAGACCCATGAACGCATTCATGGTCTGGGCTCAGGCTGCACGTAGGAAGCTGGCTGATCAATACCCGCATCTGCACAACGCAGAACTCAGCAAAACCCTGGGCAAACTTTGGAGGTATGTTTGCTTTCCATTTTCAATCAATTTTGCAGTGTGTTTTTACGCGCCGCTGCGCGCAGAGCACTATTTATTTAATTAATTGCACAGCCTGCCTACTGTCTCAAGTAGAGTTTTACAGTATGTAAATTTGACTTGTGCATTTAAAATTGTGTTTATCCCTGTTAAGTTTTTTTTTATTATTGTAAGTTTGGATACACTTCGCAATTCTATGTTTCAGTGCATGCACAAAAGAAGTTATATAGACGTAGGGACGCAAACTTTTTAGGTACTTCTTGGTGGGTCACATTTAAACGATTATTGCAAAGATTCAGTTAATGTGCAATAATCAATAAATCCTCTCTTGTGCTTGAAATTAACTGAACACATTTTAATACGAATCTACCATTTTCTGGGATATTTTCAGACTGCTCAACGAAGTAGAGAAGCGCCCGTTTGTGGAAGAGGCTGAGCGTTTGAGGGTGCAGCACAAGAAAGACCACCCCGACTACAAATACCAGCCAAGGCGGAGAAAGTCTGTCAAGAACGGACAAAACGAACCCGATGACAGCGAACAAACCCACATCTCTCCAAACGCGATCTTCAAGGCGCTGCAGCAGGCCGATTCACCAGCGTCGAGTATGGGCGAGGTGCACTCTCCTGGAGAGCATTCAGGTAAGAGACCAAAAAACAAATTAAGAAATAAAGAAGTCAAAGAAAGTGAGAAGGAAAAATAAAAGTCGTTATGTTTACTTTTATTTTTATTTTTATTTTTCAAGGGTGATACATTTTGGTACCATTTGTTGAAATCAAATCTTAAAAGGCTTCAGGGCCTTAAACAGACACCTGTTAATGATTAATGACGAGTTTTACAAGCCATCATGCAAATACACCTGTCAGTATAGTACCAATAAACTCCAATTCCGGAAAGTATTTACACTGGTATTTCACCCTATCACAGTTCCTTTATGCAATAAATATCTTCTTGGATGCATCATTGTGTAAATTTGACTGAGGCTAACTCTGCCTTTCCTCTAATCAGGTCAGTCCCAGGGCCCACCAACACCCCCAACCACCCCCAAGACAGACCTCCCCTCCAGCAAAGCAGATTTGAAGCGTGAGGGGCGCCCCATGCAGGAGGGCACCAGTCGCCAGCTCAACATTGACTTTGGGGCTGTGGACATTGGCGAGCTGAGCACCGATGTCATCTCCAACATGGGGAGCTTCGATGTTGATGAGTTTGATCAGTACCTGCCGCCCCACAGCCATGCTGGAGTGACCGGTGCAGCCCAGACTGGCTACACCAGCAGCTACGGCGTCACCAGCTCCTCAGTCGGCCAGGCAGCTAATGTCGGGGCCCACGCCTGGATGACCAAACAGCAGCAGCAGCAGCAGCAGCACTCTCTGACCACCTTGGGTGGAGGAGGAGAGCAAGGGCAGCAGGGTCAACAAAGAACCACCCAGATCAAGACAGAGCAGCTGAGCCCCAGCCACTACAGCGAGCAGCAGGGTTCCCCACAGCACATCACCTATGGGTCCTTCAACCTGCAGCACTACAGCAACTCCTCTTACCCCTCAATCACAAGAGCACAATATGACTATTCAGACCACCAAGGTGGTGCCAACTCCTACTACAGCCATGCAGCTAGCCAAGGCTCCGGCCTGTACTCCACCTTCAGCTACATGAGCCCCAGCCAGAGGCCGATGTACACCCCGATCGCCGACACCACCGGGGTGCCCTCTGTGCCCCAGACCCACAGTCCGCAGCACTGGGAGCAGCAGCCCATTTACACACAGCTCTCCAGGCCCTGAGGAGGCAAGCCTCAGCACTGACTTTATAACACCCACCCCATGCATAAACTTCTCTCTGCCCGGTGGCCTGTGTGCCACCACGCCACACACCCTTCATTGCCAACAGAAAAACATGACAAGGACTTTTTTATAGTACTGAAAATATATCTTTGGATTGGCTCACAACAGTGCCTTTTGTATTGGTTGGAATTGTGATTATATTTTTTTAGATATAATGTTTTAAAAAAGTTAAATCCTCTGTGAGGATATTCTGGTTATAAATATTTTAGTATGTACTGTGTATGTGTTCTGCTCTTGTCATCATCATTATCATCATAATCAGTGTCATCAACATCCTCATCTTCATGATGTGAAGGTCTGAAACATCTAAAGGAGCAGGAATGCCGGGTAAAAAACACCCTCAGTGGCCTTACTTCTCACTAATGTATTTTTGTACAGGAAGTAAGAAGCATGTGTTTACTGACACTGCCGTCTTATAATAGCTTACATTCTGCTTTGAATTTTTGTACTGTACATATTTTATTGTAATTCCCATGAGATGCAAGGATTGAGCAATGCAGTTTGGAAAAAGATTTGAATTTTTGGCCATGATATGACCGTGTCATCAGTGAATTAGTCAAATATTCTACTTCTTGTTCTTTGCTTTAGCTCAAATTATTGTGTTGGAAACGCTATAGCAGGTGCCATGTAACTCTACTAGGGGCCTTACTGTGTTACTAGATGTAACTGAGCGATGCTTGCTTTTATCTGGGTACTGCCTTGATACCATTGGTGCCTGTGGAGCCACACTAGGGAGGCTCTGTCCGCTTGCATTGCAGTGTTGGAATCACAGCGTAGTTCTGACTTCCTGCTTGAGGAGATACAGGAAGTGACCTTTGACCTGATTCTCCTCAGCAGCCAGCAGGTCTGAGTCTGGCATGCTTCTATCATTCCTATAGCCCCATCCTTTTTCCTAACCTTTTTCTTAATTTATTCTTTAGCATTAATTTTATTTGAAAATAACTATTTGCAATTATCTTTTTAATTCAGCAGCAGCTAACTGAGATGAAATGTTTTCAGTGGAATAGTTTGCTGTCATATGTGGTACAAATTTTGTTTTATTTATCATTTGTAAATGTTTCCGTATAAAAGTTTCCTTTATTCATGATCTAGTTATGTACAGATTACTTATAATTACGATAAACACGATGAGTCTTTCTCTAAAAAAAGAAAAACTGGAAGTTTTCTCTTTTTTCTTTCTAACAAATGAATTAATGGATATGGAAGCTGCGGCTGTTTTGTAAAGAATTTGCTGGAATCAACAGGATACGTTTTGTTTTTGAAAAAAGTTGCGTTCCTCATTTTATATTCTGTATCATTAGTTCTCATTTTGTCATCTCCTTAATGCAGTTTCCCTAGGTAAACATGGCATTGTCTTAAAAGCTTATCTTTTGTATTATATTGTTTGCAATAAAAACAAAACACTGAGAACTGTGTGATTGCCTTGTGCCATTTATCATCAGCATGTTTCATGCTGTATTATCTAGTATGTTTACAACTGTGGTCCCCTGTGTCTGATAGTGTTTGTCAGTCAAAGATCAGTGATGTTTATTCATACCAGTTATGACAAGGTACCCACAAACTCATGCTCAAAATATCAAGAAAATTAATTTAATGTGCATCAATCAGATCCAGGTTGTTGGTTTGCTAAATTTATTGCTAGACCATTGTCAAGTTAGAAAAAACAAAACAAAAAAACAAACTGTTATATTCAAGATGTGGTACTGGGAACAGTGGTTTTGCTTGTGGCTTCTCAGACCATGAGGTCACAGGTCCATTATTACCACGGCCTATTGAGAAGACGTATGTCCACACCCCTCCCCTGCCTGTATACACGATGGCTTAAAGAAACAAACTAGACATTGAATATTGTTTATTCATTTCTGGCCAAGTAATATAGGAATAGAGCTGACCTTAATAAATCAGTGACAGTGTAAACACAATCAGGTACCATAGCTTTGTGTTGAAATTTGAGGCACATTCACAGATGACGTCTCTTTCCTCACATCAACTGGACTGAACCTTTCTCTGCCACCCACCGCTGCACCTCATCTCACTGCAATGACTGGACTTTTTTTTTTTTTTTAGCTTGACTCCATAACTTCCCATTACACATCATAAAGTAAACCTGTTAATCAACATATCCATCGTGAAAAAAAAAATAAAAATAAAGATGAAGATGATGTTATGACCATGGGACATCAAGATATATCTATAAGCAAAACTGTCAATTTTGAGCATTCATAAAAAAAAGATAACTTCCAATTTACTATGTTATTTACTAGGACTACTGTTTTAATGAGCTAAATAGAATAACAAACCATTTCATCATCTCATTGTAATACCTTTGTATTCATTGCTGTAAGTACGTATTACTTCCCTTAAAAATTTCTTGATAGATTCTCTGGAAAAAAGGAAGCACAGTTTCATTTTTCCACTGAATATGTTGCACCCAATGTAAAGACAAAAGTTGTTTATCAGAAGGATATAAATATATATACACTAGTGCAATATAGAAAATAACCATAAAATGTAAATGTAAATGCAAATGTGCACTTCAAATAAATTAATTCTATATACCAAAGACTAAAATGCAGTGTAACATATCATATTGATGTGATGATGATACCTAAATATGCTAATTTTTACTTCACAAACAGGTTCTGGGATTTGTTGAAAGTTGAAAGCAGTAACTGGAATAGAAGTATAAAATAAGGGAATGTGGGTACAGAAAGGGGAACTACATTTTTTCAACATGAAATACCTCATGGAATTTACCGACATTCACAGATTAATGACTCAGATGAATCATTTATGAGAGTATCCATTGTCAGAATTGTGGTTTAAATATGTTTTTTCTAATTTTACACTTCTAGAAATATTGCTCATGTAGTGATTTAAAAAACAATGAAAGTCTTTCAGTGTGTTTCTCCCTGCATTATTTTAGATAGAGTGTGTATATAGGCTACGATTCTTCTTTGTCTTTTCAGACATAATAGTTGTTTCTACTCTGAGTTTTTCTTCTGCAACTTTGCCTCCTATTTTAAAAAATAGGAAAATAAAACAATATACAATGACTTTAGGCTTGTTGCGTTATGATGAGACAGTGATAAATATGGCGGCTGACATCTCCCCCTCCAACAGTGAGGAGCGGGCAGTGTCTGTGAAACCCTGAGTCCACCTCCCACAGAAATCCCCTGAGGGACATCTATCACTGGCTCTCCAGTGGCTCAGACCTGAAGTGAGGCAGCAGGGCCTCAGGACCCAACAGGGCAAAGGGAGGCCAGTTAGCAATGCCTCGGGGGTAAGCAAGAGGTGGAGCATGGGGACAGAAGATCCTCACTAACCCAAATTTTCATCTTACAAATTGAAGAACTGTGTTGGTGACTGAACCAATACATATTGTACATATTATAAAAATGGTTCAAAATAGTCATCATCCTCCAAAACAGAAACACCACAGAAAAGAAAAGAAAAAAAAAACACCTGTATTTTGAACAGTTTTGCTGGATTCGGCAACAGTAACCACAATGTCCAGATGCTTTCTGATGGCCAAGCTGGCTCCAACAGGAGTTGGCATAAAGTAACCTGCAGTACACAGGGAATGATTAGCTCCTGATGGAAGATGTTGCCTGAAAGTTTTGCTGGAGCCAACATCTCTGTTCAGCAAAACAAGGAAAAAGTCGACTTTGGTAAACACAGGTCCATGTTCCTCCAGTTTCAGAGAATGACCAGAACATTTTTGTTGAATTGTTTCATTCCCAGGTTCTTGGCAGCTTGTGTGCATGGGAAAATGTGAAAAGTTTACATTTGCAAGACCAGCTCATCAAAAACCGATCGTGGCTTCAAATGAACGGAAATCAAGTGATCAGATTATCACTACATGAGATGTACATTTTTAACAAGAATGAAAGGATGTGTAGGACAAAGATTCAAAAAGTCTGAGAAGGCTATTTGAATTTCTGTGAAATGCAGTTGAAATCATTGGACTGAATTCCCTACTCTGCCCTAAATAAAAACGTGACACGATGACGCTTTCATCGTGTTTCATCAGAATAGTGTCATGTGCTGTTGTCACAGAGTAGCAGCCCATCAGGATATGGCGTCAGTATTGAGGCTTTCCTTTTGCTAGACCACAGTGACTCATTCGTTGGGCTTTTCTGAGGACACAGAAAGCCTTGCCCAGTAGCAGCCCAAACATAATGATACATTTAATATGTTCCATACAGCAATGTCACAAAGCAGATTGTGTCTGATAATGATCACTCTTTTTGCTGTAAGTTTCAAAGCAATTGTACGACATCAGAAATTAAAGCTCTAAGAAATCACACGGACAGCCTATCATTACTGAAATAAATCTATATTGGAAAAAAAAATCAGGGCAAAAAGCAACTATCTAAACCATGTGTCCCAGCCTTCTGACCTCGGCTTAGAAAGTCTTGGCAGTGGCAGAGTGACCCAGCCAGTGAGTGGATTGGGGCTGCAATGGGACTGCTCCCCTCCAAACAGCAGGAGTGCCCTGATGAATGTTTCCGAGAAGGATCGGAAACAAGACCAAATTTTTCTTTCTTTTTTTTTTTCAGACAGGCCTTTCCATGGGCAATTTTCCCAGGACGACCCCATTATTATTCCGTAGAGATGTCTGCCCCCTCCGAACCCTATGGGTGGTCTTTCTGAAGGCAAAAGAGGAAAAGAAAAGGAAAAGAGGAAAAAATCTGGTGATACACCCACGGAGACTGGACAACAATAAAATACATAGCAGAGTAAAATGAGACAAAACAAGATGAAGAGTCAAATAGCGCTCCTAAGCATGCGGTACTCTATTTTGACTGATGGACTATGTGTGGGTGTATTTGTGTGTGTGAGTGTGAATATCTTTTGCCTCTTTCAATAGTTCAAGAAAAACAGTCTAATATAGCAGAGGTCTAATCAAGGCGAAAACATAAAATGAACATAAAATTGTATCCAGATTTATGTCTGTATTTCAAACATAATAATTGTATTGATTTTATTACTCATTTATTGTGTGTTCTTAGTTTATTTGTACCGCTGGTAAGAAGTTCTCTGTTTAGATTACCTACACAGACAGTTTGAATTGACCCTCACACTGAGTTGCTTTTAAATTGTCCAGTCCATAAAATTCTTTCTTAAACCAATAAGACACATCCAGCGGAGGAAACCCCTGCTAAATCACAGAGAAAGACAAGCTGACCACAAGGCCGTTTCCATGGAAGCTACACCCTCAGCTGAAGAACTACTATGTGCTGATTCAAGTTGGGAGCAAAGGGAGGGCATATTTCCTACATCCTGAACGGTATTGATTATTGTATACATTAAATCAGAAGAGTTACATGAAAACAAAACCCCAAGACAGTCATCAGAGTGAAAACTCACTCTTGGGAAATGATATTTATTTAAGTTTACAATCCCCTCTTGTCACCGTTTGATTTCACTCACTGTTGGAGTAGACTTAGGAAGTGAGACTTTGCCCCGCAGCCATCCATCTTGAGCTGGCCCCATGAGGACATTGGCCTGTGCCAAGAGGCCGAGCTGGGCCAGCCTGCTGGAACCCTTGGTGAGCTCCCTGTCTTTGTCTGAGGATGTGGAAGAAACCTGGCACCGGCCCGAGGTCAGCGTCACAAAATTATATTACCATAATCCCATTAAGTGTGTCTGAGGCCTCATGAGCTCCAGCTCAGTCTGGGAGGAAGGTAGGTGAGGGCTGGCAGTGGGTTGGTCTGTAGAGACAAACACAGTCAGTGGATAATATGAGATAATAGCTTACCTGCACTTTAAATATGTATATTTTAGCTTATCTTTATCTTTATATTCTTGGCCTCAGTACCAAATGCAAGTTGTATCATTAAGTCAGGCATTAGTATGGAGATCCCCTGGGTCAGCTGAGAAAAAAAAAAAAAAAAAGATCCATGTGTAAATCTGTACTCTTGGTTTAGAAATCTGTGCACACAGTTTATAACCTGTGCTCCAGGATTCATAATCCGTGCCCTTGAATTATGAATCCATGCCCACGGATTTGTAAACTGGGTTAAAATGATCCCTTGACCCCAGGAGCATTTTCCAATATGGCGCCTCAATCGACAGTAATCGGCAGGACAGTATAAATTGTCTGTGCTTTCCAAAACCGTTACAAATCACTGTTAAAAAACAATTATGTTTTATGGTGTGACAACACTGTGGTTAAGGTCTGATTAGGTTTAGGCACATAAACTAGGGTTAGGGAAAGATCATGGTTTGGGTTAAAATGATAACTTGCAATATGGTGTGGGTTAAAGTTACTACCTCCTTAAAGTTAGCAACCTTCATTGTCATGGCAACAGTAAACACCATGACAATCGTAGTTACGGTTTTTAAATCCATTGGCATGGATTCGTAATTTGAGGCCACGGTTTATAAACTGTGCACACAGATTTCTAAACTGAGAGTGCAGATTTACACATGGATCTTTTTTTTTTTCTCAGCTTACCCCAGGGGGGCTCTGTACATTAGTGTAGAGCTCTGTTGAAACATTCTCAAAGCATGTGTTTCATCACAGTCTGCTGTAAACTATTGTGTATGACAGCAATATATGTCAAAAAAAAAAAAGCCAAAAAAACATGCAAATGTTCCTATGACCAAGACAACTCGCCATAATTGAATCCAGGACCCTAAATGAGATGATGGATCAAGTGGGTTTGTCTATAAGCTTTATATAATCAAGATTTCTCATCTTTATCTTTATTATCCGTCGTTGCTCAGAAAAGGATTCTCTCCAATAATAACAAGATTTTCCATCCATCTGTACATTTGTTTCCAATTAAGACACTGAGAGAGAAGTTTGTGCTGTCCAACCAACCACGGATACAGCAGTTTGTCTTTGCTAATTCTCTCTCTGTACCTAAATCTCCAAAGAGCATATAGTTTTACAGTGCACATACCCATTAGGCACAGGTTGTTAGAGAGGGAGCAAATCGACATGTCAGCAAAACTGATACCGTTCTCAAGGGGCATGAGAGCTGAATATAAGCCAAGCTCTGGCTGTTGATCCTTAAAGGGGACGTATTATGCTTTTCCTTATTTTCAGTCATATATATAATGTTAGAATGTTAGATGTTCATATTAAATGTGGCCAAAGTGTCAAATAATGAGGTAAACATATGTAGAAGTAATCCCTGTGAGCAAAAAGCACCAGCTTCAGACTGCTCTGAACACTCCGTTTCTACGGTCATCTGCTCCGCTCCGCTAACTTTATGGCATTTTTCCATTGTTTAGGGGGTAGTCACGCCGAGCCATGGTAAAGCTGACGGAAAGCTGACCAATCAGAATAGAGTGGGTTCATCAGGAGGGGAGCCTTAAAGAGACAGGAGCTAACTAAAACTGTCAGTTAGAGACAGAGGCTGAACTGAAGGGGCTGCATAAAGCACCAGTATAAGATAAATAAGGAGGTTTTTTAACTGTGAATCATGCAAAGCTACTCTAGTGGAGTCCCAGAATAAAGATATAGAGCTGGAAATGAGCATAATAGGTCCCCTTTAAGGCATAAGGCTGTGGCTGTAACATATATATATAGAGATCTGACGTGTAACGTAGGAATGCAGCCTCGTTTCTGTGTTGTTTCATTGTTTTAAATGGTGACCACAATTTTGTATAAAATAACCAAAAATGGCTTGTAATAATATTTTTTTTCCTGCCATGCAGTGTACTATTTATAGAGACTTGTTCAGCTACTGAATTGCATACAGGAGGAGTGCTGTGATGTTTCTGCCTGCTTGCTTTCTCAGTTCATAATTATCTTTCATGTTTGGCCCGTACTGGATAACAGCGTGAAAAACAATGTAAACTGAAGACCATTGAGTCAACTAAGCTCTCAGATCAGAACAAGAATGAAATGAGTGGCACATGGTGTGGGAGTGTGTGTCTTTCGGGGGAGCAGAGGTATAAGTTCCTAGTTCTCGCAGCCACTAGAGTAGGACAAACTTATTGGCAGCCATTTCTTTACTTACAGGGCCCAGTATCTCAAACATACCTCCCTTCTGTTTGGCCATTCCATTTATGGGGCGACCAGTAAGACTTAATCCTCTGTTCAAATAAGTTAATACCTCAACTAACATGTAAAAGTAAAGTTCAGGGCCAAATGCAGATTCCTGAGAGATAGACATGGTCTAACCTGGCAGTAAACCAATTAATTACAGTGACTCATTTTGTCATGGAGACATAAAGTGACACACACACACACACACACACATAACCGGGCAGTCCCTCTCTCTTAGAGTCACATAAACTAAAACAGAAAATGAAAAACATTTTTTTTCTGTTTTGTTTTATTTTGTTTTGCTTTCAAATTAAAATGCCTCTATCTCACATTTTCCAAAATCTACAATCCTCCACTTTCCATGCTCTCTTGTCATATGTGTCTGTTTACATGTGTTATGTATAGGTTTCACTTCCTCTTTTGCTGCTTCTCACTCTCTTTCCTTTGCTGATCCCCAGCCCCAGCATGTGTTCTGATATCGTCCGTCTCTGCAGCCATTTCCTTTGGGAGAGGAGCTTAGTGAAATATGGGCAGAATGTCTTACGGTCAATGGGGTCTTCACCGGCCTCATTTCCTCCATGTGGAGCTCTGTCAGAGGGCGCTAAGCAGAGCCCCCAGGCCTGATGCTGACAGCACAGGAGGAAGCAGACAGTATTAAGTTCCCTTAAAATTAAAGCAAATATCACTTCACTGTAGTAAATAGAAGCAGTAACTCAATTTGAGTAAAGAGGCTAATAAGACACAAGTGTCTTGTGATTCTGTCCTCAAGGTTTGCAGGAAGATTACTGGGGCGAGACAGCTGACTGCTCTCATAAATGGGTGTAAATACACTGAATGCTAAGCCTGCTAGCTTTGAAACTAAAGCTAATATCTCAAGCAATAATAATAATACATTGTAACCTAATTTAACGGGTCTGTCAAAAAGGCATCATGTGGTCACAGTCCCATCCTGCGACTTTTACAAAGTTATGTGTGCAGCCTCTTTATTAATTGGTAGCAGTTCTGGGATGGGGGAGGGGCATGGCTCGGGTTTGTTCTGCTGTGCGGCCCCATTATTTTCTCCACAGGCAGTCTAGTGCTTTCCAGCTACCTCTGAAGCATCAGCAGTTTTGGCCTTATCATGTGCAGAAGGGAATACTTTGAAACAAGGTGAAGAGAGACTCTGCTGGAAGCTTTTATGCACCTCTAATTTTAGAGAACAGTTACTTTTACAGATGCCCATTCCTCTCAGACAGTTTTATCTCTTTGATGGCCATATTCCTTTTGTGGCAGGCTATCGTTTCACACAGTTCCAGCTCACATAAATTCAGATTTAAAACTTTTCCTAATTTTGCAGCTGTATTTATAACAAAAAAAAACAAACCTCATGAGAATCCTCTCCAGTGCCCCTTTTTCCAACATTAAAAAACATAGAATTAGCATCATGTCCCAGAGTGCCTTGCAACAGCAGCTGGGGGAACAGGTGTGTGTGGTAAGCCCATGGTGAGGGTGATGAGGTCTGCCGTATGTTAAATGCATAAAACACAATATTGCTGCTTAACTAGTGCAGAGGGAGACTGAAAAAGATGCTAACCTCTGTTGGACCTATGTTTTTCTGTCTGTCAGATCATAGAGCAGAGGAAACTGGCCAATTCATCTGGAGAGAGAGAGACAGTGGAAAAAACGCAGAAAAGGTGCCAGTTAAGTGTCTTTTTTACACGGGCTAGATGAAAGAGAAGTTTTGATCTCTGGCTTTAGAGCAGGATCACACATTTCAGTAAATGAGTGAGTGTGGTGCCCAAGCACAGAGGCAAAGCTGCCAGATGGTACGTCCAGCCCTCACTCTCTCAGCCTTTTTCTCAAGTCACTTTCTGTAACTTGCTGTGAAATTCCAAGGAGACGTCAGGAAGAGAAGAATCAGGAGGCAGACATTTGGTTTTTATGGGCAGTAAAGCCAACTTCTTGACTGCAAGACTGCATTTTGTTAATGATTATTTTTCTTGCAGGAGGAATTTTACTCCTTGTTGTGTCTGTCATCATTTCACACTACAGTTTTCTCTCTACCTGGAAAATCATCTTTGCCAAGTTTAACCCCCAGCAGATGAGTGGGAAAGGCCTTAGAGTCAAACTGCAGAAGGGCATGTCCCCCAAATCTATTATCGCTGGTTGCCGTAGTAAAGCCTGCTGGTGTTCATGGGCCATGATAGCCCGTTAGCATTTGCCAATAGAGAGTGAGATGAGCCTCCTAACCCTGGGAAAAATCATGCCCTCTCCCGATTTATGATAGCTGTGAAAACTTCAAAATTCTCTCCCAGATGTGTCAACAAACATCACAGCGCAGGTTCAGCTATGTGTGCGCTCATGTGCAAAGATCCAACAGGCCTGTTTGACACCTTGTTAAGGTTTTTTTCTTCTTCCTCCTGCCCTCTCTACCCCTGCACATCCATGCCCCTGTGGCCCTTTGGGCTTTGGTCACTGACCCCAAAGCTGTGAGGATCACTCAAGGGAGCCTTCCACTACAACAATATGGCAACATTTGGCCTCCAGATTTTTTTTTCCTGAGGTTTCTCCATTAACCTTCATTTAAAGATTATCTTTATTGTTGCACTGCAAATTTATATGTCACCATTGTACTGCTGCATTATTTACTCCAACTGTGATTGATATTAAACAACCTCAACACCACAGAATTACAAACAGAAGAATTAAAACAGTCCAGGAACTGAGAAGAAAAACTTTTGTAAAATGTATTTAATTAACAATGATTACATAAATGAAACACTTATATTACACATATATTTGCTGTTGCTGTTAGATTGTAGAGTCAGTTATACATCTGATAATTCAGGTGTCCAATAACCTTCACATTCACAGGTTTTATGTCCTACCTACACCATAACTAGAGTCCAAGGACCTGTGTCCCTGTGTCTAATCTGCCAAAGTACTCCACAATAACCATGAGAACAGACTCTCCTGTAAGATCCAGGAATGCGCTGTTGCATATCAATGACCCACATCAACAGAGAAAGACAGAGGGAGAGAGAGAGAGAGACAGAGAAACAACAAAAAGAGAGGATAAAAGGGCCCCTTCCCAACACAGGCAAACTCACACACACAAACACATTGCAAACACACACAGGCAGGCAAGTCCGTAAAATATGACAGCCCCACGGTGAAGAAGGTGGGGGTGAGAGAAGCCATATTGTAACAATCTTATTCTGTGGTCATTAATCGTATCCTGCTGTTCCAGCCTCCCCACGACCGTGTGCGCTGAGCGTATGTCAAACACATTTCCCCTTTCTCGGTGGGCGCACTCCCAGCCAGCTCTAATGCTGCACAAAGACACAAACCCTGAGAGCTCCTGAAGGCAGACAGGCCAGATAATCTCCCCCTCGGACTCCAGCGCCAAGTCCAGAGCCAGCCATAAAGACACAGAGAGACACAGGCCCACAAGGAATGTCCTCTGGCCTGTCTGCTGCTGATGCTACCACGCTACATTCACAACAAACGCCATGACAAATTATATGTATTGTGAATGAAAAGATAATATTTCAGTAGAACTTTTTTATCACTGGTCCCTGGTTTCATGACTAAAAGTTGTGATATGCTACTGTTTAAATATATGTTGCCTCACTGTTGCTTTTTACCACATGGCTTTCCATAAGTGGATTCCAACTAACAGTACAGATGGCTTAGCTCAAATATCTGCCCTTATATGATCAGTACAATGGGACACTTTAATGTGACACTGGGTTGGAATCAAGAACAAAAGTTATCATTTGAGATAAAGTTCTGTTATATAAATGATCACAATTTCAGTATTCCACAGCAATCCTAAAATCAGTTCATTGACAAACAGACAGTATCTGGACAGCCATGGGCATTTGGCAACAGAAAAGTGGTCTTCCCTCTCTTCCTTTTTATCCTTCTTTCTGTCCATGCTGCCTGTCTTGCTCCCTCTTTCCCCCTCCTGCTGTGAGCTGCCTCATTAGGGAAGTGATGATGTAACCCCTCCGTTTCATCAAGCAATGTCATTTGTCATTATGACTGACAAGTGCCGAGGTGGGCCAACTGACTGACAGGAAAAAAAGGCCTCCCATTGACCCTGTAACCAGTTTTATCAATTGCTACACCTTTCTCTTGCCTCAGTTCATAAACAAACACATACTTAAAAAAATTTAAGATGGCACTATTATCACTATTTTGTCAAACATAAAGACATAAAAAATATTGTGATCATCAATCAATCTCTACATTTCCATATTGAAAGTGGATCTACCTGTGTCTCAAAAACTGCAACTGAGAACTATTGCCAGAAACCTGAGATGTCTCTTGACAAGTGGAGTCTCCAGAGCAATGGAAAATCTGTCTGTACCCCCATCAATCACGGCACAGGAGATTGGTTCAAAGACCTGCTTTTCACTAACAATTTGGTCTGAGATCCTGACAAGATAATAGATTGTGAAGCTGTCAGAATGGCTTGATTGAGGAGATGTATTGATCATAAATCAAAGACATTCCAGTGCGTGCAGCTACTGTTAGTGATATATTGGTATCAGTTCTGTTGCTATTAGAAGAAGATCTCTGTTTGTGGTTTCCATTAAAGCTGAGGAAGAAGATAATTTTGCAGGCTGAAACTAAGGATCCAACCAGATAGCTTAGTCTCCTCTGACACCCCCGGCTTAGACAACTTTTATTCATTTCCTTCTGTAATACAGAAACTCAAGGCTTGGGCAGCAGTCCATGAGAAAAAACAAATGAGCTTGTGAAACAAACAAAACAACCATGGCAAAGATATTATGATTATCTGAATGTGACAGCAACAAATAGATACACAATGAACACTCCTACCAAAAAAGACACACTTAATGTGATCAAATTAGTTTTCCTGTGGTCAAGGGAGGAGTGTAAGGAGTTGGAGATGCCTTGACAGAACCCTTGACCTGTGAGTCTTATGGGGTGGGTGCCCGTCAGTGGGGACAGGAGGGGGGTGATTGATTGGGTCCCTGTCGGCGGGCTTAACTCGACATCCTACAGAGATACCCCCATCCATCACATAGTCCAGACTCAGGAGGAGCTGCTTCCAGATGGGCAACACTGTTCTTGGGCCACCCTGGCAGACGTCTGGAGGACCCTGGAAGACCTAAAATGTTACTGACAGCAGCCACAGACAACCCATAACCTCTGCATCTGTGCCTGTATGTCAACACGCTTTGAGAGTCGTAGCACATACCCAATCTAATCAATACCATACACCAGCTAGGACTTGCAGAAACAATAGCTGTCATTACAATCACCAACCATAGCTCACTGATCATCCACAGAGTGGAGATAAGAGGTAGCAGCGATGGTGCGCTGGCAGCGATCACTGTGTCTAGTGACTAGTGAGGCGTAAGATGGAGACTTAATTGTGGTGCAAGGCCTAATTGCATGGTCAGGACAGGGGGTAATGAGTTAATCCCGAGCCAGTCATCCATTATGAGAAGAAGCAAGTCCTCAGCACAGTAATTACACTGCTGCTCATTAACCTCTAAACTTCAGGACACGAAGGAGCTGGATGTGTTAAATTTTGCTTATCATTTCTATCTTTTCAATTCCAGTACATGCAGTAGGTTTGATAACAGGTTTAGTGTTTGTTAGTGGTGGTCTTAGCAGTTAAGCAACAGTCTTCATAGCGTCCACCAGCCAATCCAGGGAGGCAGTCAGTGATTTTGAAGACCAGCAGTGCTTGCCAGGTTGCAAGCCCTGTTGACAGATTTGAATGTATTTTCTAGGAGGGGCTATTTGGGGGAAGGAGACAGGGGAAATATTTAGGGGAATGGGTGGGGATATATGTGATCCCATGGCCCCACTATGACAGGCGTCACGCCGCTCTCTACGCGATGATCTCTTCCATATGGACCCAGGAATGGTCAGTCTGTGTTTACATAAGCTGATCCTCAAAATGCGTCCTGAGACTCGTTCTCTGGCACTGCAGCCCAGGAGGAGAGCAGACGAAAGGCGCTTGGGCAATCAGGACACCCCCTACTGAAGATCCATTAACACAAGTTGCACAGTGGCACCAAGCAGAGCAGCAACCTGCCAAAAACACCCCCAGTTTCACGTTCACTCATACGCATACACTTAAACACACACCAAGCACTGTTAAAGATTACACCCATCATATTTTCATAATTGTTGGAGGCACCTGAAGTCAAGGCCAAGCCAACACATTTTGCCTGGCAGCCTATGAAAAGGGCCATTTGTGTGGAATGTATATCAAAAGCATTTCATCTGTGTTTGCTTCTGCAAATTGAAGAAAATATCAGGGTGTCACATTCAGATGGCATCCTTACAGAATCTGAGCTTCTTTGTCAACCTTGGACTGAAGAAGGTGTAAAATAATTTTAACGAGGTGGAAGACTAAAGTCTCTTAAGTTTCACTGCCAAACTATATCCTGGCAGTTGGACTTAAGACTGGTACCGGTCAGTGCAACAGAACTTACAACCTCCTGCTGTGAACGAAAATGTGAAATGTTGAAAAGTTAGACTGTTCGGTCCTTTGCTACCTAGAAAGGTGTATTACACAGTCCAGGAGATAAATCATAGTTATATGAGAAGATGTCTGCAAACTGAATAAAAATGATACTGTGATCATTTCTCTGGTGTACCTCCTAAGGGTTCAGACCCCATAACACAGAGCTTTTACACAGAAAGAAATGACAGACCTGTAGCCACCAAGCTACTCTCCACTGTCTCACTGATAGCCTCTCCTCAATTCAAAACATCAATTGACCCTCAGAGTATAAACCCCTCTGTGGATGTTTGGAGAAGGGGGCTCTCCCTATAGTCTACTTAAATAACCACTTCCCCTGGAATGAAAACAGATCCATTATAGGACACTGGTATCTCCTCTCTTACTGGGGCACCTCTCTCAGTCTCCACTGACTGAGTTCAGGGTCTGGGCTTAGCGATGGGCGCTGTGATGGCGGAAGACTGCCCCTTCTCTGTTGACTCAGTGCTGGAAGTGAGTAAGCTGAACTCAGGCCTTGTCTCACCAGGGACTGGCCGCACCCGCTAATGACATCCAGCCCTTGACATTCTTAAAAAGTCTCTGGTTATTAAGGAAAACAAACAAGGACATCAGACACACTCACTCTCTGTGCTAACAAATACCATCCCCAGGCAATCTGGTGGATTGCTGGTGCAACTCAATAGTCCCCTGTTGAAAATCAAATCAGGTTATGGTGATTTGGAATGTATGGCAAGTGTAGCTCAGCATTTATCCTGTGAAGTGAATGAATGAGACAACCGTAGATTTGATAACACGCAGTGTGTTCAGGAAGGGTGTGTGCCTACCTGACTTAGAGACTCAACTTTTCCAGCTACTATACTTTGAGGAGCAAAGGGGCAAATGCATGCACACACACACACACACACACACACACACACACACACACACACACACAAACACACACACATTTGCAGTCGAGAGTGATGTGTCCTCATTGCAAGGGGTTTCGTGGTGGGATGTGGTTCTCATCCAATTGGAGGGAGCTCTTCCACCCCCTCCACCTGCCCCCACATCCCAAGCTTCCATTTCCCTTCCTCCCCTCCCTTTCTCCCCCATCTTGCCACACATCATTGCCCTGCTAAACGCTGACAATTGGTGACAAATGGACTGCACTGCACACTGTGCGTCAGTTGCCCCGGGAGACGGTGGCAGACTCGGGGTAGGGAAGGAGAGCAGAGGAGGAAGGGAGCAGGGAGTCTTTGCAGCAGCAAGGCGCCTGGCACAGGTGGCTGAAAATCAATACAGATCCGGCCTCTGATTGGGTCTGACAGCACAAGAGCAGTGGAGTGTGGGAATCCGCTGAGTGCCACACACAGCTAAATTGGATGATGGAGGGTAAGAGAGCAGAGGAAGAGCAGAGGGGAGAGGGAGGGGTGAAGACACGTTATTCCACATTATTACAATGACATTTTACGCAGGGTGACAAGGACACACTCCAAACGCATGCACACATAATACAGGATAAATGAGACAGACACTTAAACAGATGGCATCTGAACACTTGCGCTCAATTCATATTTTGTATGTTTCTGTAGCTCATGTCATTATATGACAGTCCTGAGGGAATTACACTGTTCAGGGTTAACAATGCAGCTGCTGACAGTGGCATGTTGAGCTATTAGGCCACTAAATGCTCTGGTTCAGTGCAAATAACAAAGACTCATGCATGCACATACACACGCACATGCAGACTGGTTTTCACTCATGCACAAACACACACTTGCTGAGCTTGCAGTCACACTAATTTCACCCAAGGCTGGATGCACGCAAGAGTGTGGCACCCTGGCCACTTTTCCCCCTGCTTGGCCTTAACATGTGACCTGCCATTCCTACAGGCCCGGAAAGGTGCAGATAAATGAAAAAAGGAAACAAAACAAACGAGTGTGTGAACAAAAATAAATAAATACATAAATATCAAGATCAAAGCTTTTATATGGTTGTCATTACCTCTGTTATATCTTGGAAGAATCACATTGGCAAGTACATACAATGTACTGACAAAATTGTTTCAACGCCATAAAGCATATTGTTAAATTTCATGCACTTCATGTCCAAGGGAAAAAACAATCCATTTTCCATTGTTTACTTACTTGATCATAATTCATCAAGACACTTGTGTGTGGAGTAATTCTAATTTCCTGCAGGAGACAGATTTACCTATCATAGTAAAGTGAGTGATATCACAACACAAAAAGCATACAGAGAATAAAAGTGACAAGGGACACAAAGAAGGGAGATTAATCAAACTTTTATAAGAAAGAATAAGTTGATTTTTGGCCTGTGCTCAAATGTTCTGATGAATGAGCTCACCATGACTGAATATACTGTTTTACACAAATCTACATACTTAACTTTCTGGCTGTGGATAAATCATTCATGTACATTTGAATCAATGCTGATTATCTACAGCTTAAGCCAAAGGTTTCTTCATCAGAGGGTTGGAACCCATTTTTAGAGACCACAGTACACTGTCAGTGTATCTGACAGGGAGGACCCCAGAGTTGGGTAAGTGACAATTCCCACCCTGCACCCCCTAGTAAAAAACCCCTCCCACATATGACAGTACAAATTAATCAAGATCCCAGACAAACCCTCACCCTTTATGCAACAAAAGGATTTTCCCTGGCCATCTATGGCCTCAGCAGGCAATTAAACTACATGTGCAAGTGTATGTGCATGTGCGCATGCTTATATGCATCTATTTCAACAACGGCATCCCATGCCATACATTTTTATTTTATGCATTAAACATGAGCAAATATCTGTGTCGGACCAGCAATGTATATAAACGTGCATGTGAGTGTTTGCATTGTAAGAGTATGTGTGTGTGTATGTGTGTGTGTGTGTGTGTGTGTGTGTACATGCATGTGGAGGAAAGTGTGTTTTGTGTGAAAGGGGGGCACAGAGGGGGGCCATGATCAGCTGTGTTCAGGTTGCCTTCTTTGAGGGGTGGCTGGGTGGGGGTGTGAGGACATGTCGGCCCTGTGTGTGGGAACCCCGCGCTCCTCACTTCTCATACATTGTTCTCCTGCTCCTACAAACCGTTAATGCCACAAAAGATGCTCAGCCTATTGTGGCTCGGGACAGCTGAGGGGGGAGGGCAATGGGGCGGAGGCAGGCGAAGGGAGGAGGGGTCTGGCCCAGCCTAAGCCTGGTATGGCTGCCTTGGCTACCTCCCCTCCTTTTCTGTCCTTTCCTCTCCTCTCCTGTCCTCTCTTCTCTCTGCTCCTCTCTCCTCTTCTCTTCTCTTCTTTCCTCTTCTCTCTTCACTCAGCTCTGCCACTTAGCCCCTCTCAAGAGGATTTGGCCAGGCCGGATTTAGGGGGCCGATGCTTATCATACAAAAGAATTAAACCAACTCAAGGTCCGAGCTTTCTCTTCTAGTCCACTATGGCTAATCTGAGAATCTGTGAAGGAGGGCTTAGGTAATGTTACATTTTCATTAGACTTCTGATGGCAAACGGGCCACTATTGGTAAGAGCCCTGGGTGCCATTGTGATGCAAATCCTGATTATTTCTTTAATTAAAGCATTGGAGGGGGGCAAGAGGGGAGAAGGGGTGGAGTTGACACTGACAGAACTGCATGTTCTTACCCCTACTAGACAAGGATTCTCACGTCCGTCCCAGACTGGAGATCTGGGGCTCTGGGGGATTTGGCTGGTTTGTGAAGGGCTGGTTGGGTTAGGGGGATTGGGGCTGAGCCTTTGAATCTGTGACACAGGTCATTTATACTCACTGAGAGCACGTAATTTTTTCTAAGCCCCCAACAAGTAACAAGATTTTTGATGCCATTGTCATCTCTGTCTGAAGTGCACATACATATTAAATTAATATATTGAATTATATTTTATATATATAATATTAACATATTAAAAAAATTAATCAGTGCCATCTGAGGATCTCACATTTGTGCTCTTTCCATCACATTTTTAAGGATGGAGCCACATTACCTCACAAGGACAAAATGTTCCTCACCACTGTTCATATCTTATCATGTTTATAGTTGCAGAATTAATTCCTGAAAAACCCCAAAACCGAGAGAAGATGGATTCAGTGGGATAACTGTGAGCTGAACTGGAACTTTTCACAACAAACCAGCAGGACGATTGATAGCTGTAATGAGCGTCTGTTACTGCGGGGTGAAAATTAAGGCATATGCTGATGGTTTCTGTCCCGTTCCTTTAAGATGATGTGCGCCACAAAAGAGGAAGGCAGAAAAACATTGAATGTTGGGTAGATGAGCGATCCACCCTCAGGATCTGTATTGTTTGTCCACGCCATGGTTGTGGTATTCATGGGAAGACTGTGTACCCTGTACGGCTGTAGACCAGATGTGGTCCTAAGCTGACTGTTAGCAGCCAGGACAGGGACGACTGTAGGCACCGGAGACACACAAACACACACACACACACACACACACACACACAGAGAGGGGGGGGGGACTCAGATGTGTGCAAGACACCTCCCAAATCACCTCTGATCACCCTCCAGAAGTGGGTGAGAACTATGTGTGTGTGCATGCACGTGTGTCATGGTTGGTGGTGAGTGCACGCTGCTGGTGATAACTGTTGGAGGTGGAGGGATGTAGAGGGAGAGGAGGGCAGGAGGGGAAGGGGAGTGTGTGGAAACCCTGAGAACTTTTTTTTTTCTCTTGGCATAGCTGCGCTGCTCTCCAGGACCACGGAGTGTTGCCCCCCTGCAGCTTAAGCCTCTGTCTCTTTTTGTCCCCAGCACAACAGCCTGTGGCATTCCATGGCAGCAAATCTGGCTGTGCTGTCACATGGGGGAGATTAGCCAAACTAAGACCTCAATAGAATGCTCACTTTACTCACCCATTCCAGCAGTGGCCGCCCCCAGTGCCCAAACACGCTCACACACCCAATTTAACCGTTCCTTGTCTAGACAGAGTGCAAAGCGATTATTATTGGCATTATTAAGACTTATAAGAAATGCTCTTTTTGTCATTGTCACATTCCCAGCGGTACACATGAGCTGCCAAGCAATGAGTCCTATTTCCCAATCTGAACGACACTTCCTTGTTGGTCGGGACTGTGCAGCACTATACCCAGCAGAGCTGTAGCTTCTGAGACTAGAGGTAGAGTGGATTTACATCCATTTCCTATTCATTTTCATCTGTAACTGTGGTTTTCTTGTGCCTTCTGGCTCCTCCGGTCCACCTCCCCTTCATAATGCAGTTATTCTGGGCTTGGTCACAGATATTTCGAGTTATTCTAGCCACTCCGCCACTACCCGCACACACACTATCCTTATCTGGCTGGGGACACTCAGAGGAGGATCTTCCAGGAAACAAAGTTTCAGCAGGCTGGAAAGGTCTGTGGCTGCCTGAAGGGACCTAGGATGAACTGAGAAGGGGACAGGGGGGAAATAGTGGAGGAGATCTGGGTTGAACAGAACCCTCTCCTAGGGGGTACTGCAAGAACAAAGCCATCTGACTGCATTTACAGACAAAGAGGGAAACGCATATGGTTCATGTTTGTAGCATGTCAGACTTACACCATTTGCCCCTTTTACGCAACCCCTCCAGCCTCATTTACATATGTATTCATGCTCAAATGGGAATTATTAGATTAAGATTTACCAGATATATTCCCTGGTTACGTTCTTAAACCCCCACTTACATCAGGTTGGAGTTAATGCTTTAAAAGGGGGACACTTCACAGATTATTTTAGGAGCCAGAATCTGATGGTGGTTATGTTTTTTAGAGTTAAGACCATTGTTCCAGTTATTGGTTAAGTGAATCAATCTTACTCTTTCGGTTAGCTTTGCAGAGTTGGGGAAGGCTGAGCTTCATGAGGCCCAGGAGCTGAGGCCAGGGCATGAGTCTAAGTTTGCAGCTGGGGACTGGGGGCTACAGTTGCAGCGGCACAGAAAATAATTAGGTTTATTTTCATGTAATGGTCTACTGCCCAGAGCAGCACCATTGCTAAGCATAGGCAAAAAGCTATTTTATCGCTGCCACATAAAAGAACCTCTCTTACCGCCTCCCAAAATGGATGTCATTAATGGACCAGGTCTGGTTGAAAAGGGGTGAGGGTAGGGACATGGCAGGCAGGGGGAGGGCTGATACATTAACGGAGGATATATGGGCAAAAGCTGCCCAATCCAAACTGGCGAGCCACTCAGGCCGTGCCTCAGTGGCACTGCCTCCCTCACCTGCTTTGCATTACAGGCAAAGCAAAAGCAACAGTAAACCATGAACCATGAAGTTTAACCATTAAGCATTGCAATATAATTGCCGTCTATGGTATATTTGCTCTGAAGTCATGTACTGTGTGTTACTATTGCCGATCAGGAACAAAGAAGATTTCAGCTGCATATAAACCACAAGGGAGGTTACTCAAAACCTACACTACATTGCGATCTAATCAAAAACTCCTGCCAACACCATGACAGGTCACTGTAAGCCATCTGTCTGGATAGTCTTGCTAGCTGTGAGTATATTTCTGAAATAACTACACAAATAACAATGTCTTGTTTACTTTCATCAACACATGCATATTAAATTGTTATAATATCAACATATTTTATATTCTGCTTCCAAACGAGCTGATTTTGTTTATCCTCATCATCCAGTCTCTTGCTTGCTTCTGACGTAGCTATCTGGCAGCTGCAGCCAGCTGTAGCCAACCCAGTGCACCGCAGCCCAGCACAGTCCTAGCCAAGCCTAGCCAGGCCGGCTGCAGCAGTTGGCCTGCTGGCTTTTACTGGACACATTAAGTCATGCCTTTGCGTCTGGGAGACATTGTGAGACCCAGCAATCATCTAAGCCACCAGTGATCTAACACAACCAGTGGAAGGGAGCACCAGTGACGTATGTTAATCACATCATTGCACATTGAGTGTATGTACCCCTGTATGTCAACCCATGGAGAACACTGCCTCACCAGAAGGCCCATCTCACCTTAGACCCCTGGCTCCAGAGCTGCACTTGAATCTACAAGTCCTGTTTTTCAGTGATGTTTGCAATGCAACACTGTATAGTCAGTTAATATTAATGTAAGATGGATAGGTCCAAAATGAAAGTAATAGCTTTGGATCACTGCAGAGTTGGAGGTAGTGGGTGTGTAAATGATCAGAGGATGGGTCAATGGGTTCTGGAGGCGTGCCTTCATCTTTCACCTCCATAAGAAATAAGGCGCCTCAGCTAAATTTACCTCTCTTTGTCAAGCTTTGGGTGCCTGTCAAAGAGACAAACCTTAATCACCTCCTCTTGGCAGTTGACCCAGTTCTTATAGGCTTGCTTTGCAACATGGAAGCTGTGGGCATATCCAACATATTAATCCCAAGTCGTTACATCCCCAGGGACATGGGATTACCAAAAAATCCAGAAAAATAAGGACCAGATTATTTATGGGGAGACCAGGGAATGTTTTTTTTGTTTTTTTTGTTTTTTTTTTCACATATGACCTCTTGCCACTCTTGTGACGCGCGCACACACACACACACACACACACACACACACACACACACACACTCAGAGTCAGGAGCAGGAGTGAAGTCAGTGTTTGGCACAGAGAGCTATTGTTGGTACCTGAGATGTCAGGCTCCTGGCTCCACTGATTCAGCCGCTTATTGCCCCCTCTTATTCCTTCCATCCTTCCTACTTTCCACTCACAGCAGCAGTGCTTTGCCAGTGGGGTCACCATCTCACACGACAGTCTCACAATGCTGTGTTGTCTATAATATGCTAATATTGATGGTACATGCAAGTGATTTTAAACAACAGTCGACCAAAGGTTTGTGATTTTGCTCAACCCCCCCCCCCCCACGCCTCCAAACCCCCACCCAGCCCCTGTTCAACAGAGACTGCTATCAGGCATTTTCCAGCTGTCTCATGTGGTAGCCTTTTGGCTAATGGCACCAAAATTAGTATTCATGAAGCATGCTACACTTCCCTGCTTGTTTGCTTTCTGCTGTGTTCTCACCATAAATTTGGCTCCCGGAACAGTGACTTACAAAGATTTAAATACTTCTTGTTTTCTGACTTTGTACATGCTTGTGTGCATGTGTGCCTGTGCACTTATGTTTGATACACATATGTGAGGTTTATTTGCATTTAAGTAACTTATCGATACACGTTGCCAACAACAACTTGAAAGATCTGGACTTTCCGTAACTTGTGACCTTTTGATGATTAATTGTTGTTGTAGTTTACAGGAAAGCTTTTGGAACTGTCTTTCAGTTCTGTTCCTGTCAGATTTCTGACCTTTTTCATGTAGACGCACACAAACATTTACTGCGACTTTGAGAGGCAACTGGGAATTTTCAACCGATGCTCTGGTGTGAAAAAACACAACCACAGAGGCAGGTCGAACATGGAAACATGGGAGCAAGTGTGCTGAGACAGAAGCAGTGAATCCCCACTCCCATAGGGTTACAGCTGGGAACAAGTGAAGTTAGTACTCCCCATGGCAAAGGGAATGCACCCCTAGACGCCACAGGACACTCCCAGCCAGCTCCGGTGAAAAGAGAAGCACAAACCACAGAAGTTATAACAGAATACTACTGTGTATAAAAGGAAATCGTGACAAACATCACGTCACTACACAGTGGGACTGACTGACAGGCTTGTGTATTTAGACGCAGCGAAAATACTCAGAACTTCCCCTTTAGAGGTCGGTGAAAAATGAAAATATGTCCGTATGATATCACTCATGTCAGACAGAAGTGAAAAATTACAGAGAAGTGAAATTGCATAATGTCTGTGTTCAGCCCACAGTGATGATGTCAAAGCGTCTCATAAAGAGCATGCTGAAAATGTTTGTATCATGAGAAACATGACTTGAAAATGAAATGAACAAAATCCAACCTTGAAAATTATATAAGGAATGAGATCAGATTTCCTTAGTGTGTTGTATTGAGAGTTATATTGTTTCCCCAATGTTTCCCCCAATGGGGAAACAATATAACTCTGATTAAAAATAAAGAATTATCATCAATTATCATCATTATCATCCTCATTAAAATGTAATGCAATGAGAAATATAATGTGATGTGGTGGTTACTATAAAGTATAAAACAACAGAGATACAGTTGTATCATAAAAATCCTTTTTCTCTAGTGATCATTGTATTTTTTATAAATTAATTAAATTAAGGGAAATATGAAAATGATAAATTAAATTTAAACTTTTATTGACTTAAGGGATGTTAATTAGTTATATAGCTAATGATATAATTTTAATGATAACATTTAAAAAAATTTTTTTTAGTAGTTGCTTTCATTGAAAGGACAAACACTGAGCAGGTGAAAAAGGGCTTTCCTCAGCTAGACTTTCAAAATAAAGCATAATTGGTATCCTTGGATGCTGGTTTTAGTTACTGTAGTTGGATTGTCTTGAACATTGGGTTGGTATCAGTGTCATTGCTCCAAAATGGTTCAGGTCCTACCTAAAAGACAGACACTTCTGCATTGTTATCACTGATTCTAGGTCAGCTACAATGGGTTTTTACTGCGAGGTGCCCCAAGGCTCGGTGCTAGGTCCTATCCTCTTTTCCATTTACATGTTCCCTCTAGGCTTCCTCATAAGCAGACATAAATCAGTTTCCATTTTTACACAGACAGTACTCAGATCTATCTAAACTGTGACCCTGAAATCAGAACGATGCCAACCTGCTAAATTGTCTGGATGACATCCACACATGAATGTAACAAAATTCCCTGCAGCTAAATGCTGATAAGAGAGATTATTAATCATAGGTAAAGATAGTGCAAACAACCAAATTTTGAACAGTCTTGGTTCACTATCCCATTCATTAACTCAGCATTGCAGAAATCTTGGTGTCATTGTTGTTCAAAACCCTAGATAAACATGTTAATTCTATGGTTCAATCCTGTTTTTATCATCTCAGAAACATTTCAAGGATTAGACCACTTCTTTTTCCAAAAATCTGGAAACTGTCATTCACGCTTTCATAACCAGTCGATTGGACTACTGTAATTCCTTGCTCTCTGGCATCAGCAAAAAGTCCCTCTCCCACCTCCAGCTCATCCAAAGCTCTGTTGCCAGGATTTCAACTCGGTCTAGGAAGCATGATCACATTTCACTGATCCTGGCTTCCCTACACTGGCTACCTGTTGCTTTTAGAATAGATTTTAAGATTTTTTGATTACTTACAAAGCCCTGAGAGGCCTTGCCTCAAGTTATCTATCAGATCTCTTATTGCTATATGTCCTTTCCCACTCCCTGAGATCATGGGATGCATCGCTTCTTGTTGCACCAAGGTCCGGATTGATAAATAAAGGGGATAGAGTCTTTGCAGTCAGGGCTCCTAGACTTTGGAATGAGCTGCCTGAGGAGATCAGGGCTGCCAACTCTGCCTCGTCTTTTAAATCACTGTTAAAAACTCACTTGTTGCTTTTCGGTGATCTTATTATATTTTACGGAATTTTAGTTAATTTTACTTTATTTGTGTTTTTATACTGTGCTTAGTTTTTCTGGCTTTTAGTTTGGCATAGTTATGGCATTTTAAATGTGTTATGTTTTTATTGTAAAGCACTTTGTCACTGTTTTGAAAAGTGCTATATAAATAAAATTATTGTTGTTGTTATTATTATTATTATTATTATTATTATTATTATTACTGTATGTGTGAACATTATACATATCCCTGAGCCTGTCTTAGCTACTTACAATCATATTAACCCTGGCACTGCTTATACCTACTGCTGTCCCAGACTCACTCCATATAACTGCATTGGTGAAGTCGGTGTGTTTCACAGCTCAGTACAGCAAATGTGTCACAAAGTCCTCAAGCAACAACACTACAAGAGAAATGCAGCTGTCGTAGCATAGTACAAGGAATTTTCCAGCACCCTTTCCTGAATGCAGTGGAACTAAAGTCTCATACCGGGTATCAGTTTCCACTTTCCAGCTCCCTATAATTGAACAAATTGCTTTGAATCAGATTTACTTGCATGGTCTGTTCTTTGTTATATGGGTTCGGAGTGATTACGGGATCATGACTGAGCTTTGCCTCAAATGATGACAAACTACATGGATTCTCCAAGTAATGTGTTCTCCCTTGGCCAGCTTTATGTTTCTATATAGCTGGCTTGTTGCTGTATGAAGAGCCCTGCTGACTACTGCTGCTCATAAAGGAAATATGAGGAAGTTCGTATTATTGTACAAAAACTTAATGATTAAAAGTTTCAGCCCAGTTATGACAAATGTCTGAGAGAATAATAGCTCCAAAGAGCTGTACTTGAATTGAGAACAAACATTTTTCATCACAAAATTATTTGGAAAGTAATTTTCAGCCAAGCTGCTAAATCATTAATTGCCCACTTGGTGCTAGTTACTAGCCAGGTTACTACATATTCCATAAGAAGTCTTTATGTGAATTCTTTGCCAAATGCATATGACACTCCATCTGAACTCGCACAGTTAACATCTAATACTATCTACCTGATATTTTCACAGGAGTGCATGTTAAACACATTCAGGTGCTGACTCATGCAGACATGCACATGCACTCTGTTTGAAGGTGAGTATCTTTATTACAAAGTGATAATAGCCTGCAAGGAGACACTGGCTTACAACCATGACAGATCCACTTTTCAGGGCCAGCGTATCATCTCAGAGAAGCTCTCTAGCATTTAATTTCATCAGAGGACTTCAGGGGGCAAACATTTTAATAAAGAAGCTCTATTCTATATCACATTACTTTATTATTAAAAAAAATATCGTCTTCTGTCATGTAGCCAAACATGATACATGTACAAACATGACACAACCAAGGAAATACAATAACAGCACCCTTAATCTCTCTACCCTTATGGATTTAATTTCTCTCAGCTTTGCGAGTACTTTCTTTCTTTCTTTCTTTCTTTCTTTCCCTTTTTTTGCCCTCAAAATTTTGTCATAAAAACTCGATGGTAATTGAGGCATAGCAGTAAATGCAGCATGACGTTTCTGGCTTTATCAAATGCATATCATTTGAGGAACAATGAGGCTTACACTTTGGATCATCAGCCGCACTGTCCAACAACAAATCTCCTAGCATGTAAATATCAAATCATTCAGTCAGTGCAGGACCTGAGGAAGAACTGGATAGAAAGAATGATGAAAGTGAAGATTACAGCAAGTACAATTGCACAAATCCTACAGCCAATCTTGACCAATTCATTCAACAAGCAGAGCTCCAACAGGTTTCTCTTTCTCATAAGAAACTCTCCTATACAATGTATACACAATAATACTGTTCAATGCAATAATAGAAGTGCCCTGGGTTTCTATTGGATAGACATTCCCATGGTTTCAGCTGTCCTAGGTGCCTGCCAGGATGTTTCTGGCCCATGCAACAGACAGCCATTTCCTCCCAGGCCCAGGTGATTGACAAAGACACAACAGGCCACAGAGCCAAAACGACCCGCTGCTCCACTGCCAAGCACTCTGGGTTATAGTGCCATTCCCATACTGAACAAAAGCGTTGAGCAACTGGAGATAGAGAGCCATATCAATTTCAGTTTTAATGAGCACTTTCTGTACTCAAGCTTAATAAGTAGAGTCACCAGTTATCATCCATGTGTGTGCCTTACAGAAACGTGAAGAAACGCATTTTATGATTGTGGCTGTTATTCTAAGACAAACATAAAGTCAGCCGGTGGCAGATTTATACTTTGATAATGACAGCATAGTTTATATGGAAGTAAGTAAATCATGTCTTTTAGCTATTGTATTTATCTCAACACAGTACAAAACATGATTGTAAAGTCACATACATCGGAAGTGGAGGGGCCTCATCACAATAAAAAAAAAGCGTGCAGATGCGACACAGGACCCAACCCTGGGATTTAGGCTGCCTTGTGCTGTAAACATCTGCATGTTATTGAGCTTACGGCAATGAGACGTGACCAAGCCTCCCTCCGTGGTGTACATCTCCCAGGATCCCTTCAAGGTGAGATACAATCAGACAGTAGTGATAGCATCATATGCAGGCCCCCAAACATCCCTCCGCGAACAATATCACTAATTTGTTCCTCTCTCTCACTTCCCCAGAATCCACTGAGGGTACGTAAGCTGTTGTTTTGTCAAGCAAAGACAGCGAGACAGATTCCTTGTCAAAACTCTTTTCCTTCAGGCCTCTTGCATGAAGAGTTTGACTTCCAATCTGTTGACTGCACTGATGACTCCACTCATCTGTAAGTATGTGTGTGTGTGTGTGTGTGTGTGTGTGTGTGTGTGCATGACCAAACATTTGCCTGAGTGTTTCTTTGCAGTAGCTGTTGAGCTCATCAGGTTTGGAGGAGTCGGCTTCAATGACAGGTGTCGTTAAAGTATGAGTAAGTGTATCTGTGCACGGGGACGCTCACGGGCTCACAGTTGCCTATTATTAAAGAAAACATTCTGCCGTCACCATAGCGATGGCAGCGCTCTGAGATGGCTGCTGGGAGTGCTGACAGGCTTGTGTCAGAGCAGAATTTCCGCCCCGCCATTTAGGATCACTCCATCTCTCCACCCCTCTTCTCATTTCTTTCAAACCACTGAAGCTAATACTCTAATACTATTTTTCTTTTTTTTTTCTTTTTTTGTCACTGCTCATATCCCGCTTCCTTCCCGTCATTTTCATTCTTTTCACTGTACTCTCTATGTCCAGAAAGGCTCTCCTTGGGAGCCCTTCCAGTCTCAAACACTTAGACACACCGACACACACACGCACCTCTATTAGTTCTCAGAATGAGAGACAGGCAGCAGCAGGTAGAACTGCTTTAATTTTCACAATCTACCCCAGGCAGCTACCTTGTCCTCTCAAGGTAAGCCTTCATATTTACCGCTATACAGTCATATTATTCACTACGTATTCACACCAAACAAGCTGTTATCTCCAGCGATCTCCATAGACATGCAGTGGAACAAGTTTGTGCCTGAAAGTATCACAGACGTACACCTGCACACACAAGAATACAGCTGATAATATAAAGGGAAAAAATCAAGCATATTTCCAATGCTAGTCTTTAATTTCTTTATATATTCTTGCATAAAATGTGTGAAGATCTGAGATATTCAAGGTTTTACTAAAAATTATACAGAGTTCAACAAACAATGGGACAGTAAAGTGTGCATACATTGCATTCCCACAGTATAGTGTTAAGATGGGAGGTATAGATATCCCAGTATTCACACTGTCACTCACTTTAATGTTTAGTAAGTAGGAAAATAACAGTGGCTAAAGATACTTTGTGTGAGTATGGCATAAAGTAGCACATACCGGTTCATGTGTCTCACCCACACAGCACAGTTTCCTGGGCACAAGCTGTCAGCTTATGTGTTCTGCATGACTCAGATTTTCTGATTAGTGGCCTGTTTTCATAGATACAGCGCAACAAGAAACAAATGGGGCTGCAGAATAACTAATGGCATTCCCAAATGAAAGGAATGATTTAATGAAATTGAAGGTTGAAAGCATGCTCAGTGACAAGTACCTTTAATATATGTGTGTGTGTGTGTCACATGTTTTTGCTGTATATCTGCATGTATGTAAGAGGGACAGAAAAATGTCACATCTGACGTAAATAATTCTGAAAATACATTCACATACAAGCATAAAGTAGCCTAATTTGCATTCCTCCATTAATAAATCAACATCTAAAACATTTTTACACTTTTTAATCTTTAATACACAAGTTTTTTCACATGTCAAGAACAGTCAGTCATCACTTTATCTCATACAAACATGATCAGATTAAACAGCTTTGGGGCTGGGTTTTTCATGCTAATAATAATAATACTAAAATGTATTTATTTCATACACAAAATGTAGCTCAAAGTGCTGGTAATGAATGCCCATTGCCTGTAAATTGCAGCTCAGAGGTTAATACTGTCTCCTCAAAGCAGGATTGGGCTAATACATGCAGTATACATATAAGCCCTGTAATAAGCTGGCAAACTATGCAGTGTTTTCCCTGCATGCTTGGGTAGGATGCAATTACCAGATCTTTGTAAAGGAATATGCAATAAAAATATAATGGATAAATGAAGCATGTACCTGTATATGTTGTGGTATATGTTTAATCTACCATGAAATTGTTTGCCTATAGTGTTCACTCTTGCATAGTATTTTTGATACAGCACAGAGACAAATCATGTGTGTGTTTCATTGTAATCACTATAATAAAAATAATCTTTTCAATGTGTGGTGAACAATATATTCAGGGGGTTAAAAATGAAAAAAAAAAAAGGAAAAGCACCAGGTTCAGAACACCAGTTTAATTTTGTTGTTTCAATTCATCCAAAGTTGTAGTTATGACAATGCAGCAAGAAAAACAAATAGTTGATGTATTGCACCAGTAGATGTGTTGACATGTCACCTCACTGAAAGCTGACATGTCTCCACCCCTTTTCAGTGGGCAAGCTAGTCAAACTCCTCAGTCTCTAAGAGAGAGTGGGAGAAAAACTCAAAATATTTGATTCTTCCGACATCCATACAGACATAATTCCTTTCAATCAGACCACACTATATTTATAGGGGACTGATGCATATGTGGGGATTAAGAGCAGGGCTGTACCTCACTGTAAACAAGGCCTGTACAAACAATGCATATCCATAAGCTGCTTATCTTTGATTTGTTGTGACCACCTAACCAGAGGCAGTTGCAGTGTCATAATTTTCTGCAGATTATCTGTCATGGTAATCAAATCTATGTCAGCATCACATAGACAGAATAACATTTTTTTTATGATCCATATCTATTTTCATTTTTCAGTAATAAAGGCAGTTGTCTCACAGTCCAGATGCAAACTTCACTTAAAACATCCACGAATCTTCATCTCCTCTACCTGTCAAATTTTGCTTAGCTCTCTTGGTATATTCGGACATTTCTGGTCTATCTGCAAGTCATGGTCATGCAGAGGGAGCCTCTGAGACATTTGTCATTGTACAGCTACGTGATTTATGAATAATTTTCCACCAATGTGAAATCATCACCAGAGTGGTTTTACAAGCAGGATAATATCATAAAAGTTTGGCATCTCCACCAAAGTTCTTTCATCTCATTCTCTCTTCCCCCTTAATTTCCCTCTTAATTTTTAAGGCGCGTGGTAATAAAGTAGCTGGTAAGAATTGGAACAGCTGCAATCTGATGACAGATTCATGGTGAATTTAGGAAGAGGCTTTTTAAGTGATGCACAATGAAATTGTTACATTTCAAAGCATGAATGGAGTTTGGAAACCTCGCTGGATCCAATCTGTTAACGAGCCACGACTGTCAAAATACTCATGGATATGGAGCAGTGTGTGTTGTGCTGTGCCAACATATAAACGTAGGGCAACACACACACACACACACACTCTATTTCTCTTAATCGCTCACCTTTACTCTCTCGCACGCGCACACTCCCACACACACCATGCACAGAGCCATCAGATACACAGCTGCTGGCAGTTCCTTTGGACTGATACTCTCCAGCTACAATGACAGGCCAAACAAGTCTGAGCAGCGTATAGTCATACACATTTCCGTACCCTTGGCCTGAGGCCTTAGACACAGTAGGCAGTCACATTATAGGGTGGGGCTGATGTGCGTATTACTGTGGCACCAGACCTGGCAAGGCAACACAATACTCACACTGCTGTGTGGCAAATAGTAGAGTCCTTAACACAAATGAACGCCTTAAGTTCACAGCTCTTTATGATTTTGTGTACGTGAGAAGGTGATGGTTCAATTGCTTCATGCTCCACAACAAAAATACCTAAATCTCAAGCCCTTGAAAAGCTGTTTGCAACTCAAGACAGCATGCACTTTGTCAGCTCACTGGAGAAACATTTTATCATAAAGAACTGCATCATTCCATCTTCCTGACATACAGCCGTACATGACATCCCATAATTTGAATTCTGTCTCATTTCCAAGTGGCTGTGTATCACCAAGACAACATCTATATAAGCCTGTCCTCCCAGTGAACTGTGCTCTGTGCTCTGACGAAGCGAAGGGGAACAACAGCCCTCATGGCTATGGGACAGGTAAATTGCACAAAGAGACAAGGGGCTGTTTGTGTGAGACAGAAACATGACACGTTCTGATGCAGGAAGTGCAGTTTTTTTTTTCTCCCGCTGTAAAATAAAGAATTAAATCCTGGGAAGAGGTAGCATTATAGAAACAATACTGGCACCTTTGTGTCTGTGAAGGTGTTAGAACAAGGTAATGTATGACTGACAAGCAATATGTTCCCAAGCCGTGCATGTCTCCTCATGTATAAAAGTGCAGCACAGTTTGTACAACAGAGGGATATTACCATTCAACACTGTATGGTACAACAAAATTGCCCTTGGAGCTTGCCCAGGCAGTAACCGAGCTGTGGAAGTGTACCAGTCTTCTGTGTGCAAGTCACAGCAGAGCACACATGGAAGGAAATCTTAAGTTCTCCTCTTTCCTATTTACAATTGCTTGGCATATGTTGTTTCACTGGGCAGCATTGTCAAACCAAATACTAGAAAGCAGGATCTAGCATGCATAATATTTAATTTGCAGGATTCTGCAATTTTATTTTACCCCATTGCAACTTATCAGCTTTCCTCTTGTGACGTGTAACAGTATCTGTATATAAAAGACTGTTTGTCTTACCATATAGCCCTGTTTGGCAGTGCTGCTATTATGCTCATGTCTCACGTCATAGCACCACTTTGTAATGCCAAGATGCGGAGACACAAACGATTTGTGCTGTGTGGTGTGGGAAAGCTGGTGCAGCATGCATGGATGGGATCTTGAGAGATTCAAAGATGAGTAATATATGACCATGATATAGATACCATATGTTCCCCTGCCTCTCTGAGAGACCAGGAGGTTGAAGGATGATGAGGTGCTAGTACCTGTCAGATCCTTGACACTCAGAAAGCTGGGTGATAGAGGAGAGGAGAGGAAAGAGATGGAGAAGAAAAAGAAGAGGGGATAGAAAGTACGGGTGCTGAGAGAGATTCAAAGACAGTTCCCATGCATCATGCCAAGTAATAGGCTGGGGCATACAGTCTATGACCTCACTGCTCTGCGGCTGGGTAGAGCCGCTCGGCAACCTCACTGCATCAGCCCCTCCACTTTTGTGGTTTTGTTTGGGACGGATCAAGAAAGCCCAAATGGAGCACAGAACATGGAGGTGGGCTGGAAGCCCAAAAATGAGCTGGAGCCGGCCAAGTGCTTGTGGTCGTCTAGTCAGGTCAACCCTGGTCAGGGCATAACATCGCCCCATCCATCCATCCAGCAAAGCAGGCTTACACTGGCCTCTGTAATGACTGCGTCACAAGAGAGAAACCCCTCTTCCTGACCCAGGCCCATAGTTGTGCTACCCTGGACAGAGCTACCATGCTGCTGCACTGGTGCAGAAGCTGGAGCCAGAACAAGGATCACAGCCAACAACTGAGGAGGTGGAACTACTGCTCTAACCCTGCACTAATGCGAAAAGTAAGGCTGTATGTGAGAGCAAGAGGAAGCACCATTTTGGGATTAGGGGATAGTACCCTTACTGGATGAACTGAAGTGGTGATTGAATATATCCTGCTGAGATACAAATGGAAAACGGAAAGTCTTGGGATAAATGTATCTGAAAAATGAGAAGACATACAGGATGTGTGCCAGGTAGGAGAGAGGTGTGTTAGTCCTCTCTTGGGTGTGTGCATTCCAACCCATCCATTGATGGCCATGCTGGAAATGCTCAACTTTTTAGCAACAGTGAAGAACCAAGTGCACTTTTAAGTGTTACACTATTTTGACCATCTTGACAAAATACAGTAGAGACTGTTATTTAGTAGACATAGTTTTTTTGTCTTATTAGCGGTTTAGAGTGGTAACTGCTGATTTCAAGAATTATGAAGATTGTGTGCAAATGGGAGTTTGTCAGCAATAAGCAAATGCAGTCTGGTCTGATTTGCACAAACCTATACAGTACTAATGGCTATAGTCAATACATGTAAACATTATTTGCTTTATTAACATAACAACTATGTTGTATCTCTCCTCTCTTAGCAAATGTTGTATCTGTATTTTGCCCATTCATTTAAAATTGTTATGGAGTTTGTGACTAAATGTATTATACAAGCTTCCTATTGTACATGACGTATAGAAAGAGAAAGCCAGGCTGTGCATGTGTGAATGTGTTGATTTGTAGGTTTGAAAATGTTCATGGGACGTGTGGCAGTATTCACGTCATGCTAACATTAGAAAGCCCTTGCTCTTTTTGTAACTTTTATTCCTCTCCCACAGAGCTGAACTCTGTCCAGCAGCTCTATCTAGCTCTAGCCAGGATGCTAACCAGTCCCAGGTGCTGTCAGAGCTAGGCTAACACAGTAGGCCCACCTAGACTGCGAGGCCTTGGATTTCACCTCAAACCGCAGGCAGCTCTAACTCAAAGATCCAAACTATACCATAAAAGTGCTGTGGCTAAATCGGGTTAGGCCTTGTGCAAGCACGTTCTGTCATGCATTATAAATCTATCTGCGTTTCTATCATGCACTATGAATCTCAATCACATTTATAAGTTATATGGACTGAAGTTGTTTGTTCTTGTTAAGTCCTCTGTAAGCTTTGAACAAAAGAGATTGCTCAATGCTTCCTGCCAATCAATGGGGCAGTAAATACAAGATTAACATGACGAAGCCAAACCTGAAACCAGGCAGGCTCTTTCAAACCTAGATATATTTGTTGTCTTTTGTAAATCCTGTTCTAGCTGAACCAGTACAGAGTTAAGATTTTGCCTGTACTTCCTGTATTACCCACAATACTTCCTGTTTCTGTTTGAGGTGTAGTGTATGTGTCTGGTTGATAAAACTTAAGATGCAGAACTAACCTGACTTATCTTTTGAGTTGTTGAAATGAATTCTGTCCACATTTTTTATGTTATTTGCTGCTGAAAAGAGTTGAAAAATCCATACAGCTGCTATTTTCCATGCTCTTATTCTCCACTGCTGATGCCATTGTGTCTTAACAGTCTGTCAGGTGTGGGAATTCAGCCATGCAGGCAAATGTGGTGTGCACATTGCCTGCATGGCTATTTGCCAGCAGTGTGTGAGGGCAGTGTGGTTGCAGACACGGGCAGGTGAGGGGAGGGGTGCAGTGGCTACGTGCCTGCAAAATGGTTTTAGAGGGGCCAGGCTGAGGGGACTACGAGGAGAGGAGGAGGAGGAGGAGGGAGGGATGTACTACGATAAAGCTCCTATACAAAACACAAGACACTGCCACCATGCTCTGCATATAGATATGCCATACACATTATGCACAAGTGCATACCAAGAACAAGCTAAATGACACGTAATCCCTTCCATATCACATCCATCACAGCGCTTCCTGTCTGCACACACTCGTATAAACTCCCCTCCACCTCACCTACAACCTTCTTGAGCACCTTCCAGCCCTTATCTCTCCTTCCTCCCACATTCGTCTTCTCGAGTTAAAGCTGCCACCTTCCATGAAACCAGTGTTTCTAGATAGCAGCTAAAACGCCTTGATGACATCATTGTTTATCGCCCCCATTACCCAAAATCCTGTTCGGCGGTGTCATTATCTCACCTGGCATAAGACCTCTGATTTGTTGCCTGTGCTCCCTGCCACTCCCTCCATCCCCCATTAAAATACACCAGCATGTACGTACACACACATGCAAACACACACATTGCCACCTCTACCCTGGAGTCTGAGCCAAAGCCTGCAGCAGGCAGCGCTGTGAGAACATGTCCCCACACATCCACTTTCTTGGAGGCCATTTTAACTTGTTTAGCTTGTCTAAGCCTGAACAGAGAAGACAGAACAAAGCTGTGCTGCATTTATCTTTCAATATCATTTTACATCAGTAACACCATGCAAAGAAATGCACAGAGAATGGTACACATTTCCCTGACTTCAGCTTTAACACAACAAGACTAGGTCAAAACCTATGCTGGACAGTGTATGAAACCCTAGAGGGCTTTTAATTTGAAGCAACAGATACAGGAAGTGGCAACACTCAGCCGAGGCGACTGTCACTCAGTCAGTCACTCAGTGACAGACTTTTGCGTTTATAGGGCTGGTCCCGCCGTTGCAGTCCAGCCAAAAATTATGTCACAGTGCAAAGTAGATCCCACCCCCCAGCTGCAACACTACAGCTCTTGGCCTGTATTGGAGGCATAGACGCACATCAATGGTAAAAACCCTTGAAGACAGACACAGAAATATACCCCTCTCTCCCCCAAAAAGAATATAATTGAATCATTGCAAGAGACAGATGTCTATTCCAACATAATGAAGTCATTCCCTTCGTTTTTTAATGCCTTTCTCTCCTAGCCCAAGCTTTATCACTTCATCTTAAATGTTTGATGAATCCACTGGGTTTTTATCTCTCCAGCCTTTTGTTGCTGCATTGCAGGGTCAGCCACAGGCTAACTGATGTCATCTGATTGTGAAGGTTGATTTTTTTGTAGTGTCTCTATCAGTAGTCATCTTATTCAGCTACTGTTTGCTTTTCAACCCACACAGAGACGAGATCCTTGTCAGCACTCACACATGACATCATGAGTGAGAGGCAGCTCATTATGGTGTGAGTATTTGAGAGAGTAGGCCTATGTTATTTGTGTGTAGGAAAGAAAGAGAAGCACAGAGAAAAAGAATCAGGAGTGAGGTAGAGCACGCAGTAGGCCATGAGTTGTGGGGAAATGAAACCTAAGCTCCCTTTTAAAGCTACGTCCTGTGGAGAGGAGCCCTATAGAGAGTGAGGTAGAGCCCTTTGGTGCCCTCTGTCATCTCTTTCTCAACACAGATCCATCCTTAACCCTTAACAAACACATGGATATGTGTAATCATGCCAACCACATTAAAAGGATGTGGCGCTAATCTCAAAATAACTTATTAGAGTGTAACACCAACATTAAAGAAATGTTTGTACATGCAGGCATATACAGACCTTGTTTCACATAAGGATAAATAAAGATTTTAATTCAACTGTGAATTTTACTGTAGGTTTAGTGTTAAATATACGTTTATATTGTGGTAATATAGTATCTAAATAAATGACATCAGTTGTCTTTATCCAGACAGCCCGTATGGCTTTAATAAGTTATCTACAGTCTTACATTATATGTGTCACATGCTGTCTGTGTTGATTAGTGAGCGATGAGTGAGTGTTTGTGTGAGTAACCAAGGAAGAATTGGAAAGAACATGAAAAACAAGTATTGTTACTTGTCTGTCACTTGTCTGGGACTTTTACATTTAAAAAAAGAAAGAACAATAAAGCACTTCCGTTTATACACCCTTGGCAAACATCCATACATCTCACAGAGAGTGTTTGGTTACGGAGGCTGCATGGTGTTCAAGTGATCAGTGAGTGTGTGTGTGTGAGAGAGAGAGAGAGAGAGACGAAGACAGAAATTTTGCATTAAATTTTTATGTAAAATGGTTAAATGTAAAACCACAAAGAGTATGAGGATGTGTTGCAAGGTAGATATTATCATTCCTGTGGATAAACATGTGTGTACGTTTCTGTGTGTGTATCCTGTCTGATGTCATGCAGGTGCAGGGTAGAAAGCAAATGAGGGAGGAGGTGAAGTTCTGCACAGCGTTCGTTTTGCGAGAAGGCAGTGGGTGGTAGGGGTGGAAGTGCAGTAGAGATAATCCCCGGCTTTTGCCCTAAGTCCTGTGCACGCTGGGCAGATCAGGGACTGAGGGAGGAGTGGTGCTACCCCGTGGCAGTCACCCAGCCCCGAGCCTTCCACCTGACCAGCCTGGCAGGCCTGCAGCCTGCAGGCCTGGAGACTCAGCCTTCAACTTTGATCAGTAGCTGCTGAACAGTTACGGCTAAGTCTGGCTGAACAGACTTTGAGCCTGCTGTTGGCGTGACTGTGTCCTAAACTGCCCCTTGACCACTCAGCATTAGCATTCTCTAAATTTTCTCTCGCATGCAGAGCCTCCGTTTCCTGATCACCTCAAACGCTTCATCATACCCCACATTTTAAGTTTCATACTATTTGCAAATGAGTGATTTAAGGTGTGTGATAGCTATTGTTGTTACTGAGTGAGGATGAAGTGTCCTGTGTATCAATAAGCAGGGACAGAGGAGGTCAGTGGGTTAATGCGTTCAGTATGGCTATGTGTTTGGCCCTGAGGAGAGATGAAGTTGAGAGGTTAACCCAGGAGTCAAAAGGTCAGGTTACCCCAGAGCACTATTGCAGGCCGAACCCCAATTCAGCTGGAGACCCTGAGGAGAGACCCCTTCAACCCACACATCACCCTGCATGCACCAGGAGCACCAGCTGTGAAGGGGAGCAACGGAGGGAAGGAGGGAGGGAGAGGTAGATGGAGCTCAGCTGACAGGATGTGCTCCAATCCCATGACACTCTTTCACTCCCATCCATCCATCCCACTCTCTGCGTTTGTTATCAATCATACTACGCACTTTCTATGTTCATTTAGAGCTATTTCCCCCCAAACAGCAACATTTTAACATTTTTATGTAGTCTTATATGGCAGCTATAAATTATGCCTTTAAATGGCTTTAAATTACAACAATTTCTGAATAAGTTCTGGATGTGAAACCAAAAAAACATTGTGGTGTCACAGTTAATCGGTCCCCCCAGTGGCAATAAACTGTGTCTTTTCCTCAGCCAGTTGCAGCCTCTCGGTAACCCCACCACCACCACTGTCATTATGGCCATCACAAGAGCTCTAATCATGTGAAAAGTGAAGCTTGGCTCCAGCTGCAAAGCCACAGCTTCACACCCATGTCCATCGGCTCGCTGAGGGACTCCAACATGCCCTCGTTGTAAACACATAAACAACAGTCTCAGCATAGCTGGTCAGGGTGAATTCTTTGGATAGCTAGGCTGACAGTTTTCACTTCCCTGTTTCTAGTACACTGAACAACTTCCTCCCATGCTTTCCTTCTCTCAGGGGAGTTCCCAGGTGTTTTAGATGATGCAGGGGGCTGAAATGTGAGAAGACTGTATCAAAACAGGAAGAGACAGCTTGACATGACTGAGGGGCATTTAATCTGATTCTCAGTATGCACAATGAGCCCAGGGTTGGGATCAGATTCGATTTGAGTAAGGTCTCTTAGGTGTAGTCTTTAAGAGGCAATAAGTATGCTGATTTCTCACAGCACAGAAAACCTGAAAATGAAAAGTTCAGTTAGAAACTACGTACACTAATTGTGATTTCTAATTAGACCAGAGAACATTTGCATTGTGTCCCATGAGAAAAAGTGCCTGATGCCAATGGGTGCCAAATTACATTCACCTGCGAAAATGACAATGCCATTCACATTTCTTCAGATGTAGATGGGACTATTCCCTAATGGCCATTCTCAGGAGGATTGGTGGTGGGAATGCTTTTTATCCGCCAGTGAGCACAATGAAACTTTTCACATCCACATTCACAGAAAGAGGTGAACCATACCACACAAGCATTTCCTAAAAAGTTCAATTAAATCAAACCTAATACAAGCACACAATCGGAACTACAAAAACACATTGTTTGCTCCTGCATCTCAAGCTGAAAACAAAAAACAGAGTCAACAGCAGCCTCACCAGATTTTCAGAAGAGGCTGGGAGGCACACAGTCCCTGGTCATGCTCTCCCACACAATCACATCCCCAGAGAGAGGATACATGTAACCAACTGCTGGAAAAAGTTGCACAGTCTTGACTTAGTCACATCAGGCACCCACCCTTAAACACCACTCAACAATTGATGTGTGTTCATACAGGCCCCAGAAAATCAAAACGTGCCTCAGCATATGAGTGTGTTACACAAAATATCCATATTCATAGAGTCTGGCCTTTTGGACTGAAAAGGGGGTTTTTAGCACTCCACTTTACCTGATCATGTTGTATTATGTGTCATACCTTGCCACTGACAGACGCTACTGCTGCACTTTACTCCCAAACCCTCACTAACTGGACAAAGGCCAGTGCAATGCTTTCCTTCATCCAAATAAAATTCCCTTAAATGAGTGAATTCATGTTTGTTTCTGAACACACTGAAAGTAAACTCCAGGGAGTAGCTGAGCTCAATTACTGTGTTGTTTTAGCAAATGGACTTTCTGAGTCGTGTCCAGACACTTTTGCGCTGCTAAAATGCACAGAGCTTAAATTCTAGAAATACTGCACAGATGTTTTGAAAATGGCCATAAAATGATTCATGATTTGATAGGTTTCGAAATTAGCATCATCGTTTGGAGGACATTAAAGTGTCGCCATTGAAGAAACAATACTCTAAACTTTGTACTCCTCACTCCTGCTACGGGAACATTCTGGATTCTGTACATGAAATATAAGTTTTTAAGTTTCATATAAGTTTTTCATTTGAAAGGCAACTCCACCTGCGTTCGTCTCTGGGTTTTTCAAATGGAAACATCCACTCAGCCGTTAGCAAAAAGCATTGACATGGGTTAGAGTGCTGACGCCCCCTCCTACCCCTGCACCACACGCACACACAGAAGCAGTTTGCTGACAGTGTCTTCCTAAAATACTTGTTCGCTGTAAGTGAAAAATTGTACAAGTGATGTTGTAGCGCTGAGTCTGAGATGGTTATAAATGCACCTGACAGAGTGGAGGGACAGACAGCTGCTGAGTGCCGGGAGCTGTGGAGGACAGAGCCAGGAGCAGAGCCGGAGCTTCAGGATGAATAACAGCCACGAGTCACACCAGATTCTGTTCTGATCCAGAGCCATTTACTGGCGGGAGGAGAGCTCAGAGTTTATTTTTTAAAGTTTCAGTGAATGTGCTGTCTGTGTGTGTCTATGTGTCTGTTAACACGTTTAGCAGAGCAGCAGCAACAGTGAGTGCTCAGTCTGTCTCCGTGGCTACTGGCTAGGGGGTTTATATCGGTTTATATGAAGCAGCGTTAGCATGCAGAAACCTACGTCAAGTCACGTGGGAGAAAGTTTTTAGAAGGGCTTGGGAAAATAGCATTTTGAAGCTAAAACATACGTACTGACCAAAATTTGAATTTTCTGATTTGAATACATACAGAATACTAATGTGAAGCTACTGAATGATATAAAAACCTCAGAAATAATATACCTGCATTTCAACTATAACCTGATTTAAAAACAATAAATACCTTGAAACATTTTCCTGTTTTTCTCCACAAAATATAAAAAAAACATCACATCACATCACAGAACATTTGTGCTGTTTATCCCATTCATGTACCTTGAACAACTATTGGGACCTGGGCATGAATGCAACTAAACCTACCTGTACCATTTTTGGGATACTGAAATATAACCAGATGAAAACAGATATTAGAATTTTCACATTATCATTACAAATTATTTTTAATTTAGAAGTAGAAAATGAGAAAAGTCAAATGTTAAAACATTAAAATACTGTCTTTGATGTGTATGTAAAAAGAACTTTATGTTAAGAGCCTATGGGCCTATCATATGTAAATATGATAATTACGTAATGTGCTGCTCATCTTACTCAATGTGCGCACCTGAAATGGATTATGTTTAAACATAATATACTCTAAATAATCATGAATGCTATTGACCCCAGAGCTTTCGAAGAAGTAGGAAGCGTTTTGAATTTCTGGCGAGGACACGAACACAGGGCTCACTGATAAGATCACACAACGTGGGCTACATTTCAAGCGGGATAAACATGAAGACAAAGCTGCCTTTGAAATACAAACACAAGTGAAGAAAAACACTGAGTCTGCAGTATTTTGATCATCCTCTATTTCAACATAAAAAGCAGGCCTAATTTTGTCTTGAATTCCTCAGATTTCTGCTCACAGGATGCACGCTGGATCTAACCTTTACCCTTTTTGGTATCATTATCAGCCATTTTCATCCTAAATAGAAACTCATTAAAATCTCACTGGAGTCATAGCAGCAGTTTCTGTGGCAGAATATTTAATTTAGCTTGTATTTTCCATGTATCATATGAACACTGGTTGATTGAAAGCATGCCATGGTCCCAGACAGAAGGTGGGAAAGGAGTAGATGGTGTCGATTTTTTCCATATCTTTATTCCATATCTCTGTTTTGTCCTTGGCTGTGCGCAAATATGGCTGTCGAACAGTTATCCAGGTGTAGATACATGTGGAACAGGGGCAAAGCAGCTAAACCAGACGTGCGGTGCTGAGGGCCTCACTGGCTGTGTAAACATGGCCTGACTACCCTCAGAGCTGATGGCTATCGACCAGCACAGACCCAGGAATGACAGGTCTTATCTGGAACTGGGATTGGCTGCAAGATCCATGTCTATATGTGCATTTGTATAATACCTACAGTATGTTTTAGGTATTCTCTGTTCAAATCTAAAGAGAAACGGTTTAAGACTTTGTGCAGGAAGATGTTGGAGAAACATCCAAGTTGCATACAATGCGGCTGCAGAGGTGACACACCAGCACCATCTTGTTTGTGCTATCATTGTGATAGATAGCTGTGCGAGTTCACGATGTTCCTCACCCGTCTGCAAGCTCTACACATTGGGAGACGAAATTCAAGTGCTGCATGTAAAAAGGAACTTTGTGAGCATGGGTCAAGAGGTCACCCCTTTCCCTGACCAAGAGGATTCTTGTAGTGTGTGAGGCAGCAGAACTGTCAGATCTGTCAGGGGAAAATAATGAGACCCTGATATACAGTGTAATTACACAGCTGAAGTACCTTATAACTTTCATACAAAAAGGCAAATAAAATGAGTTGACCCTTGGCACAATATCATCAGTCAACATCAACAGCCTGATATGTTGGACATTAGTGAAACTGAGATATACTTTGCAATGAGTCATAGTGGTGCAAGAGGCAGCACTGAAATCCTGGGTTGTTTCCCGCCATCATACAATTTATGGTATTTCCCTTGTGTGCAAGCAGAGTGCCGCTATGGTTCCACCTGCTTTTTCAGGAGGTAACATCAGTTTTTGATTTTGAAAACAACATTTTTGATTATAGTAATTTTAAAGGGAGGATTTTTCTGCACATTGTCCAGAGAGGCAGATAAGACTACCCAAAGACAAAGACGTTAAAGTTATGAAAAAGTAAAGTGATTAAAATCTATGAGCATAGAGGGTTTATGAAATTGTTTTTATGTGAATGTATCACATGTGAAACAGTCAGCATTTTAGTTGTCACAGATGTACATATTTGTTTTTTTTATTGACATTTCACTACACGCTTTTTATAGGGGTTGTTCTTAAGAGAACCTAAAAAAAATCAGTTTTTATATTTTAAAAGCATTTAATACAAACTTTTAAGTATGTAGTCAATAGTATGTAATACTTTTTCAGAACCTTTCATATCATTGCATGCATGCATACTACTACAAATAATGTGGCCAACTAATTGTGACATTTCTTTCTGACAGTTTCACATGAAGACATTATTTATCCCTGCAGTTGACAGGTTGTCACCCTCTGTCTAAATTCACCAGAGGCATAATGAGACATCTCTATCCCTAGGTAAACTCTGGAGTATGCCCAGACCTTCAATGAGGAAGACAAGTGTCAGTCTGACCTTTGACTTGACCTTTCTTTCACAGAGAGAAGAAATGAATAACACTTTTGGGGAAAACGTACCACTAAAAACTTTAGTGTCTTCCATTTAAATCTAGTCCTTCCTCTTTTCCAATCAGTAAAGGTCACACCATTAAAGCTGCTGCGCTGAATCACTCTCTGTTGGAATTTTTTTTTTTTTTTTTCTGATTTCATAGTGAAAAAAGAAAGAAAATAAAAATAATTTGTCATAATTTTTCCCATCGGACAGATTTGGCTGCGGGGCTAGTCGGCAAAAGTTCAAACGTGGTGTTCAGCGGGCTGGGAGTGACGTTCTCACCGAGCGGGGACAACTCAGAGTGTTTGAGGTGGTCTCTCAGCTGGAATTCTGAATCCAGGAGTGAAATGGCCTGTCAGAGTGATGTATGATGTAAAGGGGACAGAGGGCTGGCATCCTAGACTTGAGAACTTCTACCAAGATTGTTTTATGTCTTTTTTTCATGTGAAGCACTTGGTGCATGTAATTTCTTTGTTGTAAAGCACCTTGAGCTGCTCCTGTATGAAAGGTGCCATACAAATAAAATGCATTATTATTATTATTATTATTATTACTTCATTTCATGCAGACAGGCAGGAAGCACACATGCAAGTAAATTCTCCTTTTAATTATGATACTTGCATAAAGGATGCAATAGGAGGCAATAGTGTAACAACGATGCTTTAAACTGATGCTGAACTTCCAAAGTGTAAGGAAGTGTACTGCTAATCAGCCCTGACAGTATGTCATTAAAAAGCACTCTTCCATTCATTGTGTGACCTTATAAACATAAAAACCAAATGGCAAATGAATTAATCAGAGATAAAATGTTCATGACCACTGGCCTCACATTTGATGATGTACTCTACAGTTCCTCTGTCTATAAATATTTCTTTTCTTGTAATCAGTTCTCCAGAGACCAGACATGAAGAGAAAGGGAAATGCCCTCGCTCATAAGGTAAATCTCATATCATTCAGCTTTGCCATAATTGAAAGTAAACCCACATTGCCCCCCACCTCACCACCTCTCTCACTCTCACTTTCATTACAACCTCTTGGCTCCTCTGCTCTGCCATGATTTCAATCTTGGACTAACCCCCTCTATCCCGCCCAACCCCACCCCCCAAAACTCTCCCACACCCCCTTGCCCCCGCCCCACGCCTTGCCACTGCCTCTCTGCATTGATGCTGATAATTACCACTGAATGGATCTGCAGATTCCCATGGATGTCAGTGGAGCCTTTGGCCTGTTCTGTCGCTTCCCTCCTCCTCCTCCTCCTCCTCCTCCTCCTCCTCCTCATCCTCTCCTGCTTCCCGAGTCTCCCCTTCCACTTCTCAATGGGGATTAAGAGCAAGGGAGAGAGGAGAGGGATGGAGAGGGTGAGAGAGGGTGCTTGCCCAGACTGAGGGATGCTTTGCCATGCAACTGCCTCATCTATGTCATCTTGCCAATCAAGGCTGTCACCATGCATAAACCACAAATGTTGCTATGTGTTTTATGATTTTTGGGAAGTTCATAAACTTAATGTCACTATCAATTTGCTGTTAGTGTATTGATAAAGTTCTTACTTGGGAAAATATGATCATAATAAACTCAAGGTAAATCCCATGACACATTAGAAAGTGAAATCCTGTTGGAAAATAGGTTACCTCTATAAAGAACAATTGTGGAAAATAGAGAGAAAAGGGAAAGTAGTGGATTCCCACCATTTCTCCTGTGCAAGCAGAGCTGAGTGGGATCGACGTCATGGTCACTGGGAGCCCACGCACCCTCAGCATGCCAGAGGTAACCGATACCCAGTCAGTGCTCATCCAAGCTAGAAAACCCACTAAAGCTATGTTTTCTTCCAAGGAAGTCCAAGGAGGGGCCAACCCGGCAGCCGGCACACCACAGTTAATCACATCACACCACAGGGAACAGCAAGAAAGAGAAAGCATGAAAACTGCAGAGAGGGCCACTTTAAAGTGGGTAAGAGACTTGGCGTGATGGATAAGATAAAGACAGAATGCTGTATGGGAAGAGCAAAAGGAGAAAGTTATCTTATTTTGTCTATTAAAAGTATGTACGAGCACTAGCATACATCATACATGACTCTTTAATGCAATATGTAACATTCAACATGAAAGGTGGACGTTTTCCAAGATCATGTGGTAATTGTGTCATTTTTTCTTCGGATGCAGCTCCAATTTGAGGAAATGGTTTGGAGTCTGCTTAAAGGCGTCTATGCTGCAGGAGTGTTTGGAACCAACAAGGTTTGGCTCAGGGCTGCATGTCAACCTCACAAATTATCCTCATTAACGACAATTCCAAGGGGATATGGCCATTTGTATGTGTGTGATACTCTGGTGTAGAGGGCCTGTAATAGTCCTGGATGCATACCAGCATGAAAAGTGGCATTTATTAGTCAGGGTCACAGGTTGTACCGCACTGATAGGCAGCCAATAGCAACTCCTCTGGCTCTGATACTGTGGGAGAACCCTGGATTTGTTTCTTGACGTCATGTACCAATGAGGGGAAGAACATCCCAATTGCGGCCTATTTTCAAATTGTGAAGAAAGTAAGAGGAAAGTAGGAATTAGAAAGAAGCGACATGTCATGCCTCTATTTGTTTTGTTCAGTATTTTTTAAAAAGCAGAGGAGATATACAAGTATGCTAAAAAGAAATTGTATGGATAAGGGTGAAAATAAAACGCAACTAAGGGTGAACTGAACAAGAGTGAATCCTTTGCACTGACACAGTGTCTTCATCAATTAAAGAAAATGAATCAAGACTTGTGTGCTGTGCATGAAACACACACACACACACGCTCCCTCCTTGAATCTAATGAGAGAGAAAGTGAGACAAAAAGAAACTTGCACCAAAACTTGGCAGAGGCTCAAGTGAGAGCTCAGCAGTCGACACAAAGTTCATGTTTGACATTAAAGGTTTGTGGCTTGACAATTCCTGCTGGAATACTTTCCTTATTCCGGAAAGTTACATCAACACTCCCTATAGAGGAGAGGTGGAATGAGGAGGGAAGCCACCAAGACAGTGTCCCTCATCCCTCCCCTTCTTTCCGTCTCCCTCTATCATTTCCCAAGATTGTTTACCACAAGCACAAGAGCAATGCTGCCTGAGCTCATTATGGACAGCCAAGTCGCAATATACTGCCAAGTCCTGCCCCACTGCCTGGGCCTAGCTCTGTTGTCTTGGTAACCCAGCATCCAAGAACATGGAGGGGGTGGGGGGTGGGGGGGGGGTTGCTGGTGCTGGTGGTGATGTGTTGAGGGGGGGTCGCATGATGTCATCCTGTGGCATGGAGGGGGCCAATCAAACCCTGAGAAAATTATGTCACCTTTTGTTGAGCTGGTCCATTCAGGGCTATAGAAGTGCAGTGAATTGAGAGCTGCAGAGAGGTCATTTTTCCCCTGCGCTGTGTATGTGTGTGAGAAAAAGCGGGGGAGAAAAAAAAGGGGAGGCAGGCAAGCAGGGAAGTGCATTGTGAACATGCTAATGTTGTTGACCGTAAGCAAGGCCATAAAGATGTCATGAAGCTCAACTTCCAAAACATCAGCGCCGGGGCCTTCACACCGCTTTTCTTTTTCAGCGTTGACCCTGTCCCCTGCAAATTTGATTCTTAATATGATCCCTATGATGCTTTGAACAACTTGTCAGAACATTGTCAAGCGCCAGAATAAGCGCATGAACGCACTGCAACGAAGCCCAGCCTGGTAGGCTTTGTTTTATCGCTGAGAGAAAGACAACAATAAGCAACCCCTTGAGGAATAATTACCCCCTTGGCAACTCTGCTAGCCCACAATCCTGCACCCATGTCCCATCCCTTGCAGGGATGTAGCTTTCCCCCCTTGAGCCAAACCTTATTGAATCACAGCTGAAATTGACAGTGAAAGACAGTTGAATAGGAAGTCACTGCTGAATTGTTAAACTCACTTAAAATAATTGAAAACAATAAATGCATTTATAGTGTTCCCTGAAATGTCATTCTTCAGATGAGGCGGAGCTTCAGGGATTTTTATGAAAACTCCATTGAATGTGACCCACATTAACCTCGACTCTGACATTAAGCACTTCTCAGTCATGCATACAAGGTTTACAGAAACTCAGCAGGCCAACACATTTTTCCATTATGTCATCTTTATCAGGAAAACTCTCATTTCTAGAAAAGTATCTATAAAAGTAAATTCTAAATAAATGTGTTTTTTCACAATACATTTTTATATCACTTCAAATTTGGCCTATTATCCACACAGGTATTAGTGAAGTAAAACCCTGGGATTTCCAATAACTGCTTAGTTTATTATCATTTAAATTTCACATTTTTCCATTTTCACTTTAAACTTCACTTTTACTCTGCCTCTTGTTGAGTAGAAAAAGAATGATGCAACTCCAGATAGTCCTCAGAAAGTAGCAGATTGGCACATAAACAGACTGGTAATGAGGCCAACATGCCTAACAATAACAATGGACACACATATGCACACACGCATAACGAACATTGTGAAAGCATCTTATCAGTTATTAATCTTAACAGACAGGAGTTTGGTTATGCTTTTTTTTATTTTTGCAAACATGGTTTCATAGTTATGGAGCTATAAATCATAAGGAGATTAAGTGTCTTGACAGGTTTGTTAACTAACATAAACACAGGTTGCCAATGTGTTACAATGAAATGTAGTGTCAATAGAGAAGTTTTTTTGGTTTGCATTCATCAGCAACTTGGTGACAATGGCTTCTTTGTGATCACAATTAGAATATCAAATGTCAAATGATGAAGTTACATTTCCTGTGTCTGAGTAATCCTTCTGAGGAAGCTTGATCACATGTGTTTCAATTCATTTTAACAATAGAAAACATTTATCGCGCTCTTTGTTAGATAAACTGTGTATATGCTGTACTTTGCAATCAAATTGGTGTTAGTGCTGACCTCAGTCTGTAAAACTAGTACTAAAAATGAAAATAACCTCTAATTATTTTCCGTTTACAGTTCCAGCACTTGTTGATACTGTATCCAGAATAACATAGTAAATGTCACAACTACAGCGTAAGAGCAACAATGTGAATAAACACTGAATATCAAAAGCAGATGTATATATGGGAAAATATTAATCCAGGTTCAATTTAGAAAAAAGTCAAACAATTTGTAGATCCATTGTGGTAAATATACAAAATATGCATTGAGTTTCCTTTAGAGCACTTCTCCAGACAGGATTGACTGATCTGTTCCTTAATGTCTGAGCAGCAGAACACACTCAACTGTCCTTCTGAGTTCAGCTTCTCAAAGTCCAAGTTGCTGGCGCTGGATCCTGAGAGTGAGATTGTCAGTGATGGAGCTCAGGCTGTCAGCAGCCATGCCAGGAGCAAACATCTGCTGCAGGGGGATGCTGGTCCACAGTCCAAACCACGATTTAGTATGATCCTAGAAACATAATACAGAAACTAATGATTGACTGAGTCCAAAAAACACTTGAAGCTTGAACACCGACACATGTTTCTCATACCCATACTAAAGAAAATTAGAGGTTTATTATCTCTGACCATTTTTTTTTTTTTTTTTTTAAGTTAAGAGCGACGGTTGAACCAAGTAACTTTGAATAACCAGCAGAACATTTTTGGCTGCTTTCACAAACTCCACACAAAAAGGGCTTGAGGATTCAAACTGGCATAAAGAAGTTACAGATGAACAACGCAGACCCTCATCCACAGCTGAAATTATCATATCATGAGTTGTGGCAAAAACCAGGCTGTGTGTGTTGCTTCAAGCCATGTGGATACAAATCACCAGGCCCGCTTACAGTGCAGCTGCAACTAGCAACTTTTCAGGCCAGAAACAAAATTAAGATGTAACTGCTTGTACCGTTTCAGGCCAAAAAAGTCCTGATTAGAAAGATATGTCTTATTTCAATGATTAAAGAAATTAATTACTTGTGAACAGTTGTGGGAAAAAATACATGAGAAAACTGTTCTATATGAGAACAACAGCTGGATGAATGTTTTGCTTTCTTATGACAGCAGTGCTAATCAGTGTACAACATCTGCTTTTGTAACAACAAAGTCTGAACATCCCGAAGTGAGGTAATGCAGGTAGGTGGCCCCTTGACAACCCCGGCTCTGCTTTACCTGTGCTTGCATATAACCTCCCACAAAATGACATTACGTTGTCTGCCTCCACACACCAGTGCACTAAACCCTGTGGTTGCCATGGCAGCGAAGTGGCAGGACCGGCCTCTCCCGCTTGTTCTTTGCCCGGGGTAGGAACGACGTGTCAGAGGATAAGTAGTCATCCATCAATGTTTCTCATCTTCTTTATGCCTGTCTGCACCTCTGAGCTGGTTTACCTGTGAGGAGTCACGTTCCACCAGCGCACAGGATGTGGCCTCACTCTCGTCCTCTTTCTTCATCTCCCTCCTCCTTCACCGCCCTCTCCTTCCCCTGGGCCTCAGACATCATCACTGCTTTCCAGCTTGCTTCACCTAACCTAAGCTACTACCACTCTGTTGCTCTTCTCACACGCTCTGACTCTATACTTTCATTTCAGAATCTATGCTTTTTCCAGCCTCACTTCTCAATAATCTTCCTTTTACTTCTCTATCCCTTCCCACGTTTCTCTCCTATGCCTCACCTTGGAGCAGAGCCAGTGGAACAGCATCAGCACACAGAACCAGGTCCCAACCTGCCTCTCAGTCTCAGCCTGCCTGTGTACGCCTGTCTGTGCCTGGGGCTGCGACTGAGGCCGGCCCCTATCACCCTCCCTCATCAGCACATCTACTGTACCTGTCTGCTGGCACCCTGCCATCCACACACACAGTTCCCCTTCATTTACTGAGAGCACCAGGTACGAGGAAAAAAAAAAGAAGATAATGTACGCCTAAAATCTATAGAAAAAGACTACTCATGTTGGGGTCAAGCATGTTTGACCTCCATTGAGAACACCCGCGGCCACCCTGAGAGGTGCACGTATACAGTGCCACTCATTCAGCCTGCTGGCTGCCGTGCACAATCCCATCAACAGGTTGCTTTGAAGGCCACCGACTCTGTGGTGGGCCATCAAAGCATATCTTCATTCATTTCCAATGAAAGGATCTAAGGCTCCTAAGAGAAGCTGTGTTTGAAGTGATATCTCTGTGCCACTGCATTCTTTACCATGCTGTCATGGCTTGAGTTACACAATAAAAAAAAAGTAAGAACATGGGCGTTACGCCAGTACCATCACCCTGATCATGTCTCAAGTACATGTGAACTACCATTGCTACATCTGTTTGATCAGTGAATATACCATACACTGGTTGTTTATAGCAACTGTCACTGTACATAATAAGACTGCAGTGTGTGAGAGCAAACATTCCTCTGAATGTAGATGAAACAACAAAACAGTCATCCCTACCTGTTGAATCTCTTGAGATCATGTTTCCATTAGTCAGCTTCTTCCCGTTGCTCACCTGAGATCATCTGAAAAATATAAAGGATGGGGAAAGAAAATGATTCAGTGAGTGGCTCATTCAATGGTAAAAAATAAGAGAGAGGAATCAAATTTAATTCAGTCCTGCTATGCCCAAACTTGCATTAACACTTCAGCAAACATTTATTTTTCTACAGTACAACTAAAGAGCAAATAGTTTCTTCTTACAATGGGAGCCAGGAACCAATGGGATCTCAAAATAAATCTGAGGAATTGTGGGATGATTACCTTAGGATAAGAAAAAAAAAAAAACCTTTCTGTCACTCTGCCATCATCACTGTTCAATCAAAATCTAGGAATATGCACTGGAGCAGTAAAGTTTATTAGTTTCAAGTGTTACTACAAGTTGTCACTCAACAGCTTTGCCTTCCTACTTCATGCATTATTTTTAAAGCTCTTTCTCGACCAAATCTGGTTTTATATTGACCACATGGCTCAGACTTCTTCTGGTATCTTCACAGAGCATTTAAAAAGTCAAACCTAGAGTAGTGACATAGATCACCCCGGTCTGTTTTATGTAAATCTAAGGTTTCAGTGAAGTTTTGCAGTACCTGGCAGTGCAGGAGAATGGAAGCAATCAAAGTGGCTTTTCCATTCTACTGCTTAAAATGAAGTGGTGTGCTGGTTTTATTTTATAAGGTTAACAGGTTCAGGTAGATAGTGAAATGAGAAAGTTGCAGGTTTCTTTACACAGACAAGTTTTAGACTGAAGCTATGAGCTCTGGACCGATGACAGTCTGGGTCCCTCTTCATCCATTCACGGACAAAGGTGCTCTCTGCTTCTGAGTTTCACTGTCCCAGACCTGTTACCTTGGCAACAAGTACACTGTTTCCGAGTGACACAAAGCCTGAACTTAAGAACCTCCTTTCAGGTTGAAGGCTCCAAGAGTTGAGGGGAAAACAGCAATAACAGGACGGCGGGGAGAGAAACTGAATACTTGCAAATTGCTTCCCAGAGTTTCTGGAGGACATGGTAAAATGATTCTTTCTTTCCTCTCCCTTTTAAAATACCTTTCCCTGGCATCAGGCACCATATGTAGTTGTGTGTGCTAGTCCCATTTCTTTTATATCCCTTCTTAAATTTCTGTTTTTTCTAGCTATCGTACTGAGCTAAGTGAGTTATCATGTACACCAGTAGACTGGAGCTGCATGTGGCTGGGCTAAGCCTCCAGATGAGGTAATGTTTAGAGGGTTGGCGAGCCAGGAGAAGGGTTGGTCAGGTCTTGATTAGCTCAGGGGTAGGGGCTCTCTCTAATATTGGACACCCCTTTGTGTGGTGAGATTACTACCTTATGAAAAACTGCCCCTGCTGACACGCCTGATGGGATCAGAGCTTCCTGCCTGCTGCATCGTCCTGCTTATGAGCTCTCCGCACACAAGAGAGAAAACACACAGCCAAACACCAAGCACACACGAGTGAACATCTCAGAAAAGACAGGCATGAGCAGTGAGAGATCATATACACAACTCACAAGTTCTGTACATGCTTAAAAACAAACGTACACGGCCACACAAGCTAGAGCGTGCACAAACGGCACCTCCTAGGGCCTTCCCTCATCCACTTGTGTGTGTGTGATGACCACAACTGATGACCCCCAGATGGAAAACAACCTGCATTTATTAACGAGGCCAGATGACACACAAACACACACTCATGCTCGCTCACTTGCTTTTACTGTGGTTGTCTCCTCCGGCCACTGTTCAATGGAAATCACATGATGGACCACATCCAGCTCTGAAAAAACAACTGAGAATCTCCACCCCGAAAAAATATCAACAAACAATGTTAAAAAAAAACAGAGAGGATTCAGAGGCAAAGCTTTCAGGGGATTTGATCCTAGCAGTCTTCTAAAAAGAGCTGAGGCTATAGGATGATTTCAATTATTTGATATAATTTCTGATGGTCCATTAGTTCAAAATAGAGCTCTGATTATATGAGATGTGTAAACAGAAAGTCGCAAACAAAACCTGCAACAGAGCTGTACTTTTTTCCAGATGTGTAATCGACTGTTAATTAGCAGTGGCCTTACTGTCATGTAACCTTTCCCAAATAAATCCCATTTAAAACCAAGAACTGCAGTATAAATGCAGGAATCTGGTTTGTTCAACCACACAGCAAACTTCAACACCTTTCCTTTTCTACTGTTTAGAAGCCTACACTAACAAAAGCTCGTATTTCTGCAGTGCACTTTGTGAAAACAAATAAATACTTGAAGGTGTATACACACAAGCATGCACACACCAGTCAGGGACACTGGCACAACCTTGCGCAAGTGGTCCTTTAAACCAGTCATGTGAAACGACCCGTTCCTTTCTGCAAATCAGATTACATCTCCGAGCTGAGGCCTGCAAGTCCACACACACACATTTAAAGCTCGGGTCCATGCAACACACACGCATGCACACACACATACACACACATAACTTAATCAGATTTTGTCCCACAAACCTTCTTGTCTTTGTGAATGTGTGCTGCCGGTATCAGCCAGGCCCGGAAATGCTGGCTAAAAATATGCATATAAACTTACAGGTTACAGTAATACACAGTATGTTTGTACTATGCACTGTATACTGAATTAAGCAGAGGCTACAGATTCCCTTAAATAAGTGCAAAACTAAACAATTTCTTTGTCAAAGAAAATCATAGAGGGCTTTGATAAGCCTCCTTTCAGCAGAGCTTGGCTGCTGTTTGGCAGCTCTGCAGTGGAATGAGCACATGTGGAAACATGTTTATACCGTGTTTGGCAGGAATGCAAATGATAGATGATTCGCAAATTATTCAACCCCTGTTCAGGTTACCAAGCACTGATGTGCTAAAGTAGGGAAATCACACAAGTTTCTTCTGCTTAAATCAGTGTCAAATTTTCCTGAGTCAATGAAATACTTGCAAATAATTAAGTCTAAAATGGTGGAATAAGCACTGTACGTGTGATAAAACATAGTGAGTATGCAAATACTTCCACACTGTTTGCTTCTAAGGTGCTTAATACTTTTGATGTCTCTGCGCATTTTAGCTTCAGTGATCAGGCTTGCAACTTCTCAGAGTTTTTGTTCCGAGTCTTTCAGTCTAAGTCACAATGTAAAAGAAGCTGGTTGGCTCACTGCTGGTGGACTGGTCGGCTTAATCAAACCCAGACAGTTGGAGGAAATACAAGTCTCTGTTCTTACAGGATCTACATTAGGCTCCACACTGCTAATCAGAAAGTCCTTCAACTACATCAGCATGTTCCCCTGGCCCAACCAACAACCTAACCTCATTTGTCTTTACAGTTTTATGAAGACACTTGAATTACGTCCCTATCAAATTTGGAAAAAACAATTGCTGCTGCCTCAGAACTCATCATAATAAACAAAATCCTCAATAGATTATCTGTCTGTTTTCCTGTTGTCCTTGATGCCATGGAGGTCAGAGAGGGGAAAGTTGTGGGTGGCAGGAAGCTGAAACAGCCGTGCCTATAATGGAGTATCAGGAGTGCCAGCTCAACTCAAGTTCAACTCAAGCGGGTCATTCTCTCTTCACAGTGACATCTGAGAAGACCAGTGATGATGACCGGCATCGAGGGGAATAGAGGAGCAGAGGAACCGCACCCTGGGTTAGATTGCACTGGATGCTCAGATAAGAGGACAGGAAAAGGCAGTTTGGGGCAGGGCAACAGGGGAAGCTGGCTGGAGCTACTGTTACCCCAGGAAGAGCTCACTCATCCCTCAGATCACCTGCCACACCTGTGGAGGCCAGGATCTGATTCAGTCACACAATCCCACCGGGCGTGGAGTTAAGAATTGGTCACCAGAGCCTCAGATTGGACTCAACGTGAACCGATGTAGGTAACTGCTACAGCTACCATGCATAATAAATGAGTGTAGTAGTGGTTTTGCATGTTTTGGCCAAACTAATATAAATATGTATCTACTCTACATTAAAGCTTAGCATTTTCCAAAGCATATAAAGTTTTTTTCAGATTTTGAACATTCTAGGCAACCATTGGTTTCCCATTAATCATACCATAGGAACACAGCTTGCAGAGACTTGAAACATGCTTTACATACTAATTAGTCAAGGTTACTTGATTGTTGTGTGGTTATAGCCCTCCTTTTTGGTGAAAAAAAAGAAAAAAGAAAAAGAAAAGGAATATCAGTGCAAGAAATGACAAAATGTACATGGTCCTTTTTGGGATGTCTATGTTTTACATTGTTTGTCTTCTGGGTTAAACTTTGCACCAACTTAGCAAATGAATGCGACTCTTGCAGCTGCTATGTAAAAGCCTGTTTCTGTGTACAGCTGTAGTACCAGTTGATTTTAAAACCTTACTGAAATGAGTGAAAACCAGTCAGATTATCTGGGTGCAGGCTCTAAAATTTTTGCTGTTCTGTTTCAGAATTTCATTATAAATCAAATTATGGACAGTTGCCAGACAAAAGCAGCAATGTGGGCTCTGATAAGTTACTGTATGATGTTTTTGCCATTATGGTTTACATATATATTATATAAAAATTAAATCAATATATTAATAATCAAAAGTCATACTAAGTCACTGAGAATGGAAATGCTGTGATGTAACTAAAGAGGCATATGGTCAGTCTTACAGCAGACACACAGTCTCACACACACACACACATACATCGGTAAAGTAAACCACAATGTAGTATCTTCATCTGGAGTGCATTTCCTGTCCTCCGGGTTGGCATATGGCTGCTGGGTCCTGTTTTACACTACTGCATCTCTCTGTGTTATATTTCCCTGCCTGCACAGAAACAACTGTTTTACAACTGAAAACAGGACAGAACTTTAAGGACAAGGACCATAGTCAAGATCTTAGACTTTTATTCTGGGTGTTCGAAAATCTAGAGCAATGTGATGTACTCTGCACATCTGGAAAAATCCCTCATGATGGATTATGTTGGTTTAGGATATAGTTTTGACAAGCACAGTTCCCAGTTTTACTTAAGTCTCTTCCCAAGAAACAGAAAGGTGCAATCATCAGTGTCATACACTGACCCAAAATTCAGTCTGGAATGGAAATTTAAGAGGATAATAAAGTTACAGCATGAGCAGCTCTTTAATCAGACAAATTAGACAACTCAACCCTCTTCCTCTTTAGAAAAAAAAAAAGTGTGTCAAATTTTACAGGGTGAGAAGTGAGGAGACAATTCTATTCAGCAGCAACAGCAAAGACCTATCATCTTGTCTGAAATAAAAAATTGTTACCAAATGATCTTCTATCACCTTTTTAACCCAGTAGAAGTCGTAACCAGGAGTGGTCACAGGAGCTGTGAAATGTTAGTTTTAGCATGAAGGTAAACAGCCTCTCCCATGGTGGGCCTGTATCCTACACAGAGTAGGCACATGTTTCCCATTGTGGTTAAAAGGGAAGGGGATTAAAGTGTAGTGCAGCCGGAGCCATAGCCATACACCCCATGGTGGGATCACAGTACTCTCAGGTCTTTCAGTACTGCTGATGCAGCCCAGTTGGAAGTGGCTGGTATTAGGGAGAAGCCATGGCCAGATCTATCAGGCTAGTCAGGGTCCTCTAGAGCCTGAATTTGAGGCCTTTCCTTGGGGCTGAGGAGGCAGGCATGTTACCATGTTGACAGAACTGCCCCACTCACACAAACACAGGGTAGCTAAGGATTATGAGAAGGTGTTGAAATGGAGCGGATTTTGCTTTTCAGAGGCCCAATACTGTCCCTATGAAAAAGAGATCACCTTCAAAACTCATATTAAAGACAGAAACAGAGGTAGAGAAAGAAAGAGATGAAGGTTAGGTTAGACTGAAAGAAGGACAGAAATCTGTTTAATGGCCATCAGTTCAGGCTGCCAAATATGAGGTTTTCACCCCAGGGCCTCAGGGTCAAATAGGCCACATTCAGGTACCACAGGGGACACTTCACGCAGGAGACTGTGACTGTGCAGCCAATTAAAGGACACTTTAAAAAGGCAAATAGTGCAAGGGACATTGAAGAAGATATGCATAGTGGAGCATATCTGCACTTACCAAAAACTGCCAATTATCCAACACCCCATGAAGCTGCACATGGAGAGCTTCCATGTGCAGTGAGTAAAAACTCTTTCCGTGCAGGGTAAAAAGGGATGCAGAGGGAGGGTTGAACATGTGCCCTGTCATACCCAATATTGGTGTCTCTACGGGGTGGTTTGTGTGAAGTCCTATTGTGTTTGAGCAAAAAAGTTTGAGTAAATCTGATTCTGAAAAATCATGACTGGTCCACACACTTTGAATATTCAATTATTGAGCTTAATTAAAGAATCTCTGCTGTGTGAAACTATTAAGAAAAGTTCAAATGGCATGTTTTACAGTAAACCTTAAAGACTTGTATCTTGGGTTGCAGTGCTCTTATGAAAATATGTGACTTTACTTGGACGTGTCACAAATGACTTGAGACTTGGGTTGGATGCTTTAAGCCTTGTAAACATATCTGTCCATCCTTGCTACACATTGCTCAATTCAGTGAGATGGGATTGTCACTGAGACATTCTTAACCTTTTGGCCTCAAAGCCCACACACATAAACATAGATAATTACATGCTATAGGCCTGTCAGTCTTGCAGTGTTGGTGTATCTGCTCCTGTGTATGTTTGTGCATTAAAAGGGAGGAACTAGGGAGCAGGGATTCTGTCTAGAGCCTAAGTGTTTGTGCAGATTTACAGGACTTTTTCACCCACAAAAACTGTGTGGGTGAGAGAGTACGGCATGTTAATGAGCATGTGCGCGGTTGTGTTTTGAAACTGGAAACAGATTTATGTAGTGTTTGGGATCAGCTCTTTAAAGGTCACACTGAACAAGTTAGCTTTGCTCAATAAACCCTGTTCCCTCTCTGATCCAGGTGACTCTAGGCCAATAGTTTCACGACACACGGGACAGAACGTAAATACCACTCTGATCACTTTCTCCTCCTTATTGACATCATTAATTTCCTATTCCAATGACGCCACACTGACATTCAGTGTCTTTGATTAATTGGTTCCTACAGGGCTTTTGGGCTGTTCCATTGAAAAAAAGAAACGTTCTGGAGCCCTGCATTGTTAGATCCAAACATGCCTCAAGCTGTAAGTACGGCCACAGAAAAAGATACCATGGCAGTGAATAAGATATCAGCCACAGTCACAGAATTTTCCTATTGACACTTATCACAGTGTTACATGGCAGTTAGAGGGGATATCTGTCAAACTCGTTTGATTTAAAACATCTTTCATCGACAGATGTGAGACACACTTAAACACACATTCATTCATTGTCATTCATTTACACACAAGCCTACAAGCATGCCACTGCATGCAGATGTATGTGTGTACAAATAGTCAAAGCACACATTAACAAACGCAAACACCACAAAGAAGCCACGCAAGACTCCTAATGTAAATGTCAGGGACTGTGCTAGTGGAAAAAGGTGGGATGAGGAACACATCAAGGCTAATCCAGCCAGGGATTAGGAGCGGGCAAATATCACCAATAATAAACAAATGACTAACATTCCTGGTCTGTGTGGTTACGAGCCCCTGGGCTCCAGCTAGAACCCAACAGGGTCTGGATCCAATCCCTGCTGTTTATCAGTACGAGTAGAAGCGGCCACTGGTGAGATCTCCATGACAAACACTTGGGGGACAAACCTAGAGACCAATCACTCGTCCCGCTTTGATTTACAGCCCAGACCTCAAAGCCCTCAGCTTGATATTCAGACTGAAATGGACATTTTGTTGCCACTCCAATATTCATTACGACACTGCTTACTTGTTTGGCATTTTCTGAGGGGTGACAATTTTACTTTGTCCTAACCAGTCTCCAGTGACAGCCATATATCCTGCCACCCATGCTATGGGGCTTGTTCCACCAGCTTTGAAAAAGCCTGTGCAGTTTACTGAGTCTCAATCATAATTAATATCAAAACTACAAATGGGGTTACATTACATTTGAATCAGTAATGTTCAGGGATTATAAGTTTGACAACTTATTCTTAGGGAGAGGGTTTTGGTTAAGATCTGGTGAGGACTATATTATTAAAACTGCAGTTTCAGTGCCAGAAGATCAATTATTTTAATCTGATGAGCAAATATATTTAAAAGTGGCATCCCATGAACATCTGTCTGTTAATCTGAGGACAAGTCTGCACTCACACAAGCTGCATCCTTGACGGTGAGACTGGGAATATTTTAGCCATGATCTAAATATCACTTGGATGTGGTTTTAGCTTACTTTATAAACCACATGCTACTACAATTTGAAACTGATTTTAACCAAGAACTTTTTACATCTTGACTTATGTAGGTCAGAGTAGCTGGACTGGCCTTCTGAGATAAAATAAAAAGGAAGGGCTAGAGTGCTCATATTTCCAGCATTGTCAAAAATACTGAAGACTGGGCAGGAGGAACAGCTGGAGAGAGATGGAAAAGAAGAACAGAGAGACCGAAGCGATGGAAAGGAGAGACACAGGAGCAAAAGGGAAGAGGGTAGTGGTTACAGAAGTGGGCCTGTGACCCGAGGGTCGCAGCTACATCCTTGGACCAGGGTTGGCAAAGTGAGAAACCATTAAGGTACTTTTGAGCAAAGCCCTTAACCCAAACTGTGCTGCTCAGTGACTAACAGGTCAGACTGTGGTTGTACTGGACAGCTTCCTGGTGTGTAAAACTTTGTGAGTATGGTCAAGGTGCAAAAGAGAGCTGAGTTCTCATCTGAATCAATAAAAGTGAAAAATAAAGAGATCAGGAAATAGGTGAAAGAGAAGAGGGAGATGGAGAAAGATTGAATGTGAGGGATGAGGGCCCAAGTGATGAAGATGAGACAGAATCAGTGAGAAGGACAGATGGAGACAGAGAGACAGATGAACCAATGCCTGCCACAAATCCACCTGAATTTATGTTTGCTCTCTCTTTATATAAACTATATTTACCTATAATTTTATTTGGGCACCCACATCCATGCTTTGTATTCATCGTATTAATTTGTATTTATTCCAAGATTACATGCAGTTTAATATATAATGAGCAGTGATTATAAGAGATTAAACTAATGCTGAAAATATGAGTAAATTAATTGATTGGTTGATCAACAGGAAATCAACCAACAAGAACTGTAATGGCCATTTTTCACAATTATCTGACATTTACAGACTAAATGATTACCGGTAAAAAATAATTGTCAAGTTAATAAAATATGAAAGTCGCAGCCCTTGTTGTTCCAATCTGACACAATTTGGTAATGTCACCAGCTTAAGCCCTGCCAACAAAGACTTTGATTGGCTATGCTGTCACTCACTAAAATTTGTGGCCGGAATCGAGGGGTTTGGAACAGGCTACAAAGTATTCACGCTCAAGAGCAAGAAGGATTTTATAACACGAGAAGTCAACACCAGAAATACGGCAAAACGGCAGACTTGTTTAGCATTATTGACAAAATATTGATCGCTTGTCTTGGTGTCACCATGGAGATTATTGCAGAGGAATTCTGAACATGGGCCATAGATTAAGGGCCATGAATTTTTTTAAGTAGTAACAGGCTTGGTTAATTAGCAGTTGTGTGATGAAACTGAGATCAAAGGTAACGCAGTGAAAGCAGGTTGTAATTTGGTCGGTGCAGTTTTCTACAACAAGGAAATTGTGCACAAGAGGAGAAAGGCCTTCCACTGGAAATGCAGACACAGCAACATTTCAATCTCTCCCTCTACCAGCTCTTTTGTGTTATATGACATCAGATGAAACACTCCACTAAGTCTTAACTTGGGTCGATGTTCAGAGGCCTTAATCTCACCCTGTAAATGTGTGTGTGTATGTGTGCTGAGAAATAGTCTTCCCCTTTGCTGTAATCCACCTATTTTGTTCCGGTCCACTGTTCAGATTCAAGGTGGAAAAAAGCCGAGACAACAGCGTTTTGCCTTAGTCTGTCTGGCCCACAGTGCTTTACCTGCTGAGCACAGAGACTCACCAAGCCTGAAGGACTCTGTTGCTTTAACCCTGTCCCCAAGCATGTCCCTGGCCGGCACAAAAGCCATCTGGGGTGCGGCTGAGAGCTTTAGCAACAAAATAACTCTTTCAATCTGCACTCTGCATGGTTCTGACTGCAGGGCGCTGAGGTCGCCAATACCAAGACTCTTACTGGACCCTCCTCCTCCCTCTCCTCCACCCTTCTAATCCTGGCCTACATGACTGACTCCGACTGAAAGCCCCACACGCCAGAGGTGGGAGCCAAAAGCACTGTGAGATTCAAAAAAGACCACCTGCTCATCAAACTAAATTGCACTCACTGAAGGCAATGGGGAATAGAGAGAATGAAAAGGAGGGGAGCAAGAGGAAAAAAAGCATAAGAATAAAAAGAAAGACAAGTCAGTGCTCTCCCTCTGTGATCTTGGCAGACAAAAGAACAAATTGCATTTCTGCGTCATGGCACCCGAGGGTCAAAATCGGCATAGGCTCCCACTCAGTACTGTTTGTGTGTGAGCATGTTGATATAGGTTCCATCAGTTCCCACAAGAGAGCCAGAGAGGTACACAGGCCTACCTTTCAGCCTTTCATCTTGGCTTCTTTTGTATCCTGCTACACTTGGTCTGTTGTCTTTCTCCTCTATCGGGCAGAATTGACTGTTATTATTCCAAACAGCATTATCTTTATTAATGCCACAGGTCTCGGGACTGTGCACTCCCTGGGAGCCGGGTCTGGACAGAGCTGCAACCAATCTCCCTAGATAAAAGCTCAGTGGAGAGCTGTATGCAAGCCAGACAGCTCGGACAGGCCTTCATCCTCCCTCCTCATTCTCAGAGAGAGGTATAGACCCTACAAAGACTAAGATATGGCTTTAATCTTGGCACTTTGAGTCAGACAGAAACATTTGAACTGAGAGCAGCTCTCTACACGGCTATCAGAAGTCACTTCAGGTTTAGTCAGAACAAACAAATTGTATTATTAGTGAATACATTTCTATATTTAAAATTGCAAATAGAAAAATCCATCCATCCATAATGGAAAAGTTTTGAAAACAAAACCTGGAAATTGGGGGAAAGATTGTGGAGTCATGCACAAACTACTCAGGTTGTAAGTCATGAAACTATATCTCCTGGTGCTAAAGAACACCAACCAGCACAGTTTATGAGGGTGCCCTCAATTTCTACCCTGGCTTATATTGTTGGTGGCTTGCATGTACTTGGAGCTGAGGCCATTTCCCGAAGTCAGCCGTGCATGACGAGTTATTTTAAAGATGGTGTGGAGAGCTGACGTGTGGCCAGGCCAGGGCTGGGCAGCGGCTGGGGTCGCAGCTTAGTGCCTCGAGCCCCTCGCTCCAGTGGTCACACAGCATCAGCTCCCGGCCCGAGCCCGGACACTGATTTATGGGACAGGGGGATTACCATCAAACCAGCCGTGAGGACCACCCAGATGGTGGCACAGGATGACAGCCGCACAAACACACACAGGCACACATGCACGCAAATTCAAATACTTACACATTCACACATGCACTTATATGTACCTTTTTTACACAGGTATCCACAGAAATCCACATAGTTACCCAAATAACAACTTAAATGCAAACAAGAATCTTGCTATTTAAGATGCAGTTGATATTAAAGATCAAAATTTTCTGAAAATTACCAAGCATGAAAAGCTGCACATGCCATTGGTAATGGCTCTGTTAACCACTTGAGTGCAGCAGGAGGGATTAGTTCGCTGAGGCTTCCTCATTACCACAATGCAAGAGAGCCAGCTTTGCTCATCAGAGTTCTTATGAATCCGCAGGATATGCTTGGTTTGAAAAGTAATTCTGCTCAATCACGTCATATTATTTCTTTTTTTTTCCTCACTTATGTTTGCATAATGCATAATTGAAGACTGACGACTTGTGTAATTTTCTATCTCAACTGACACAAGTCCAAAACAAGAGCCTTCCATGTAGTTACAGATGGGAAGCAGAAGCCAGGCAAAATCTCTGGCTTTTATCAAAACTGCTGTTAATTCTCTGAAATGGGTGACATTCAACTTGATCACGATGTTTAATAATTCACTTTCCACTTTTCTTAATGCAGGTCTGGACTCCTCTCGTTCTCATTCCAAATGCATTTACCATCCTTAATACTTTCCCACCAAGTCACATTTTCATCCAAGAACATGTGCAAATACACTGAGCAAAAGAGGAAAAAGGGAAGAAAAGCACATATTTCTCACTTGCCAGGGCACAGCATAACTCAACCTCAAGGCACCAGTTGGATGAGCTGAACAATAAGAGTCAATGACAAATCGGACATGGTGCATTCCTTGGGCAAACACTCACCTTATAAAGGGAGACAGGTAGGCAAACACTCACCTGCCCTAAGCTAATAACGCGTGTGGAGGCAAACACACAAACACACACACACTCACACATGCACACACTTGAATGTCGATACATTGAGACAATGATGGGAATTAAACTGCACAAAACTCCGTTAGCATGAAAAGAGGAGCTGATTTGCTCATAAAAACAAAACAAAAAAAACAATAAATCTCAGATTACAGAGAGAGACACGTAGTATTTTTTTATAAGCACCAAAGAGGAATATGGGAAACTGGTGTCCCTTTGTGCTGTATAACTGTGCTATGTGAAACACGGAAAGACTGACACACAATTATAACATATACGGTGCACCCTCGATCTGTTTAGGGTTTCTCTTAATCATTGCACTGCAAAAATAAACAGAAATTGAATGATCTTAACCAAGGCCAGTGCAATGGCTGCAGGAGGAGGATTTAAACAGCTTATGTAGAATATATTTTATAATAAGTTGCACATTATAAACCACATACAGGTCTGGCCCAACAAACACAACATAGCCTCCTACAAAATCTGTATGTGCTTGCAAATGTATGAATGTGTGCAACAATGTTTGCGTACATGTGCTTATGAGTCAGTTGTAATGACTGTACTCGCTCTCCTACCAAACAAATCACACACATTTTCCCTTAAGGCCTTCTTTCCCAGCAGAGCAAAGCTCCAGTGACAGCACAACTTCACTCAGTGGGATGCACCCTCAACACTTCCTGACTATGTGATTCCCTCAAGCTGCCTTTTGATTGGACGCTGGAGGACAGAGAGGATGAAGAGAAGGGGGTGGGGAGGGGTGGCAATGCTGGCAGCGGACACATGAGAGAAAACAAATTCCTGCCCCATTACCATGGAGATGAGTCAACAGCAGGTCGGGGGAGAGCAGAGAGGGCCGGGGGTTGTGGGGCACAGGCTGACCTGCTGTAGTTAACAATTCATCCCTGTATCCGGCTCCCAAATGATTGGGCAAACACGGAGTGCTGTGGAGTCAAAAGGGCCCCAAGGGGCTGAGAGAGGGGCATCACCCTGGGGTGACACGCTGACAGGCACACACTGGTTGGTGGAGGGTGGACCAGCTGAAAGAGGGAGTAAGGGATAGGGGGCACCAGTGGAGAGGGAGGGGGCCTGATGGGATGTGGAAGAGTACATTGAGTACTGCAGGCTACAGCACAGTCACAAAACAGAAATGATGGCTGTGGCTTTTTTAAAGTAGTGTAATTAAATGATTTGTGTTCAAATGCCATTCTGAGGATGAGACCAATATTTTTAGTACACCGCAACAAACATCACCCAGCAGATTCTGTTGAAATTCTTCATGTTAAGTTAAACAGTTAACAACATTTGGCTACAAGTTGTGCCAGTGAAAGTAAGAGTTGCGTCAGTTTTATAAGCCTAAACCACAGTAACACTATAAGTCCCTGGCACATATCCACTTTGCTGCAGATAGTTAGAACATTTAGCACGTCTGGGTGCAAGGCAAAACACCAAAAGACAAAAAAGGAGTTAATGTCATAATATCACCTTATGACAGCTAACCTAATAGGGACAGGGTTAAGCACAAGTTAGCTGAGTTTTATAAAGTAGGAAAGAACTTGAACACAGAAACACAAGCACACTGAGACTATTTAACAGTGTCTTTAGAAACATATATACTCACCATAAGATCCCTGGGAAGCAATTAAGGGTTGACACCTCATTCCAGGAATTTGGATTCCTTCACTGTGAAAAAAAGAAATCAAAAGAGGCAAAACGTCACTTCACACACTGACTATATACTATTCCATTGCTTTATCTGCTTAACTCTTCACTTCCCATTTGTTCAGCTGGGTTCATTTAGGTAAAACAGTGTTGGAGCATGTAATATGAGGTACAAATGGAAAATAGTTCAAAGCCTCAACCCACAGGTTCCCACCGGGTTCCAAAACACTGACCACTTTACAGTACATCACAGCGCCACGTGACAATAATGGGTTAAGAGACCGACATAACAGACAAGCAACGGGCGGATCTCATCAATGGCACATCACACAGAAGAAGAAGAACCACAAGGCTTCAATACTGTACTTATATTAAGCTAGACCTTACGTAGTGTAAGGTTTTGTCTCAGTCAGCATAATTTGTCATATGTGACTTTATGCACTGTCACGGCTTGGTTTTCTCCCCAGAGTGGAAAACCAAATCCCATTATCCAATTGGCCATCGGACTTTGAAGGGCTGAAATGCCACCATTACAACAGACCTTTCACTGGCCAGCATTGTAGGGAGGGTGTGTTAGCAGAGAGGACCTGTTACTGGTTCTCCACTGCTACTCACGTCAGAGCACAGTGTTTTCATAAACACTACTGAAGCATGTCATTCCTTTAGTGGGAATTAGGATCCTCTCTATAATAATCCACCCAACAAATCTTATAAATGAAAAACAGAACAGCATCATTTATAGTGTGTCTGTCAGAAAAAAAGAGAAGAAAGTAACAAAAACAAGGGGAAAAAGTATGATTATGATAAAAATAGCAGATGTTGAGAGTCATTTCTCAAAAGGTGTATTATGCAGGGAGCTTGGGACGAAACTTTGGCCGAAGCTGAGGTCTAAATTTAGCATATTTACTAAAATAAAAAAGTGAGTTCATAGCATTGGAACTTTCTCCTCCCCATTCATGACCTCAGTGGTGCAGCCAGCGTCACTCATGACGAAATACAAACCATATAAAACAACAAAAAAAGACCTCCTCAAATACGCTGAGTACATAAGGAAACAACCGCAATTTAATGTTCCCTGTAAATGATCCCATTATGGCAATCCAAGTCCAAATCAACAGAAAAATATGGTTTTGTGCATTCTATATTTAGAACCGAGTTTAAGCGTGAATTACCTTTTACATAACAACCTTAAACAGAACACAGTCTCCAGTTTATTATTAAGACATTAACCACTTTATAAGTTGAATTAATAGACAAGAAATAAAAGCTTCTTACTTAAGTTTCCATGAATGTATACTTGACTGTGTGTAAAATACTGTAAAATGTGAATCTTGGTTGTATGACACAGTAGTACTGTATCCATATGCTGGGGTTGAGCCTGTGTGTGTGGCAGGCTGGGGAGGATGCCCCTGGGCCAGGCTGAGGAGTAAGCGAAGCAGAAGTCCCATCTAAGCTCTAAAGCATGCGAGTATCAGGCCTGTAACTAAAACACAAGCGTAAACACAGGCGATGTTAGGGATTACACCCTGCAATACCGCCGCAGGAAACCACAGACAGCACAGGTGTAACCATCGCCAAGGACACATTCTTCCCCATCTCCGTTTTTGCCAGTGGAAGTCTGACTGACAGCTCATCATCTACCTTTGTTGGCTGTGTGAAACTTGTGTAAACATCTGTGGGCGTTTGTATGCTTGTGTGTGTGAGTGTGTGGAGTGGGAGCCACAGGTGAGGAGGCTACACACATACACACAGAGGGATTACAATGGCCTAATGTCATGTCAAAGAAGCCTTGCAGCACAATACCACACATTCTCTCAGAGACTGTAAAATATTTCCTTCGAGAAATCGCCGGCTTATGTATTATATCTTTTTTTCTGAATGTCCCTCAAGGGTTTAGTCCCTTATGTCTGACATATCCTTCTCGAGATTAAATCAGATTTGAAAAGTATTAAAAGCAATGATGTAAAGAGCTGCACAGAAAATTTGGAATATGTTTTGTGACTGATACGATATTTTAAAGCTTTACATTTGCAAGTAAAGCACAGAGAGTAAGATTTAGTGAGAGCGGCAGGGATGAGGCAAGCATTCCCTCAGTAAACAGCACCCTCTAGAGCAACACCCTACATTCAATCTTGCACCTCACTCTCATTGCTGCTGCCTGTCTCTGCATAAACTGCAGAACGCTATACTCATATGGCATATGCATCAGTAACAATTACTTCATGTAAAGTGCCAAAAATCCTGAAATTCCTCTGATTTTCAAAGTGAGAAACTCAGACAAGCTCAAGGGTTTACTTCTTTTTTCTTTGAAAGATACCAAATAAGCAAGCTGCCTTGTTCTCTGGCTTATTTGTGAGCCACATACTTACAACTACAGAATTGAGGTTGAACCTTACTCATTTTCCCAGTTTGAGTTGATAATGAGGCAGGCCATTATTAAGAAGTTTGCTTTAATCGTGTGCAGGGTTATTAGGGGCGGTTTACAGTACACAAGAGAGATTAAGGTAGGCCACGCATGACGGAAAGAGCTGAGGAGGCCAATGATAAGCCAGCTACCCACAACTGTGAAGCGGGCTGAGAAATATGAGCGCACAGTAGGACATGAAACCCAGCAAGACAAACCTCTCTCCCTTTCTCTCTCTCTCTCTTTCTTTCTCTGTCTCTCTGTCTCATTCGCCCTCTCTCTGTTCGCCTCAAACCTTGTTACACAACCACAAAGGAATGCCTCGTATATCGGAGACAGATTTAAAACAAGCGGAAAAGAAAAGAACAGTAAAGAGAGGATCGCAGAGGGAAGTATAGGAGCAGTAGGTGTTGTTTGGTTCCTTTATATTTATATAAAAGAACAACATGGCAGGGAGCTTGGCAATACTGTAAAGGCACGTTGCAGTGACACACAAGTCCAGACACATACGCACCTAACTACTTCACACATGCTTACATAAACTAAATCAGCCTGGGACCTACGGTTCTGTGCACCAACCAGGGAGCACTACACGTTTCCTCTATATTTTTCCATGCCATTAATAAAAATAGACATCGCGCTGTTTCAATACTTTTTGTTAGAATTAAGGGAGCACTTGAAAATCCATCATTTTATGAGCTTTCAAACTTTCCCACAGAATTCCCAGTGTTATTTTGTGCACACACACATTAAAGTAGCACTCAATTAGGCCGACACGCGAAGCCTGAAACGGGGCACTCGTATGCTCCTTAAACATGACAAATAGCACCCACCACCCCATGTTTATGAGACCCGTGTTGCATTAAAAAAAAAAACTTGTCATTTCCTGACATGCAGACAATGGAAAATCATTCATTAACTAGAATCAAAAGAGATATTTTGACAAACTATTAAAGTTGTAAACTAAGACTAAAACTGAACTGAGCTGTGTCTGTAACATCAGGTGGAACCACATTTTCATATCATTTACCTTCCACTGTAAGGCTCAAAGGCTTAAGCCCTTTGATACGAAACAAAAGTTGGATTTGGTTTATGTCAACATTATCTATATCTTTGTTGCATCATCTTACTACATTGCACAATAAATAAACCACACAAATCCGAGATTAAAATGAACGTTTCACACATCCTTTTGCACTGCATGACTTGACTGCATTAGTAAAAGGTGTGTGTTTGTTTGTCTATGTGTATATCAAGTTAGTAGAAGGTCAGAGTGGTGAAGTATTAGAGCACTGTTTGCTCTCTTCCATGTGCTCTTGGGGACCAGCCTGTTTGAGAGTTTGAACAGTGACGTGTGAAACCCGTAAAAACAGGACATAGCACCACTCTGTTTGCTTAAGAACACCCAAAGAATGGACTGCCATTACAAAACAAATCCCTCAGCCTGCATTCCTCCTGTCCATCAAACTCTACCTGTTGAACAAGATATGACACAGAGCGGAAAAGGTAGCTCTACCTAATTCATGGTGGGATGACTTGCAATTTGTTAAAAGGTTGTCAACACTCTGACCTTCATGTCTGACCCACGGGAAGAGGCATGCATCCACAAGTTTGCAACAAGCATAGATTCTCTTATTCTCTTTCCAGTAAGAATGAATGTGCTCATGCAAATGCAGGTACACATACTGTGGGTGGTGAGCAGGAAAACAGTATCTCATCTGGACCTTCTTTATCAAATCCAAATCCAATGAAACTTTATGCACCTCTATTTATTATTATTATATATAGAGAGCCAAATCTATATATAACGTCTCCTTGAACTTATGTGCTATTTTTGGCGGCCACCCACACTTACTCTCAACTGACCTTTTCATTATTTGAATGCTATGTATGATCATTTTGTCTATAGTATTCATTTTTTCTAAGGAATACTATTTTGATAATGCATTTATAGTGTAAGTAACAACAATGCAGAAAAGATTGTTAAATCATAAATTGAAACATTCTAAAATGTGAGGGATTTGGTGCATAATTGTAAAATGTCACATCACTTTTGATTTTCATCACACAGTGATTTGAAGGTGTCTGCTAGAGCTCTGGGAAATTGTGCATTTTTCACAATTTTCTGACATTTTAAAGACCAAATAACTGATCAGTTAATAGAAAGAAATCAACATCATGAAAATAATCATCATTCATAAATTGTACCTTGCATTTTGATGCACCAAAGGAGACTGACAGTTCAGTAATGGTGCCTTTATTTCTGCCTTCTGTCTAACATCTGTTATATGAAACATTTTAATGATGTTTTCAGCAGAGATGTCCAGCTTGTTCTTATGTAACATGCGATTCAGCCCATGACAACAAACCAATGGATCCGATAGTAAAGTCGGGGTGACACTGGGTGGAAATCCATCAACTGGAACAGATGAAAAGGGAGAGAGGCACTACAAGATTCCAGCCCCCTGCCCTCGCCTCCCCTCCCGGCCATCATCCTCGTATCAGAGGAGCCATTGGGAGAACTGGATGTGATTTGTATGTGTGTTTTTGAAGAGGGGTGCTCATAAACAGCCATGAAAGGGGCCCCTCTATTCAGCCTGCAAGCCGAGATGCGCTTCACTGGGCTGGCCTTTTGTTTTCCCCTGTTCACAAAACCTTAAGCATAGAAAAAAAAGGGGTTGATTCACTCGATGTGTGCAGGCCCAAATGATGCCATTAGATTGGTGCCCGCTTTGGGTGAAAAAGGCTTCAGTAGCGCTTGAAGTGATTTAAAAGATGCAGGAGAGAGCTGCCTGCAAATCCTATTTGGGAATAACACTGGAGGAGAATGGGGAGGCAAAATGCCAAGCTAGTGATCATTCTATAGTATGCAAAATTGCTCTCAACTCCATGAGTGCTGTGGATGTTAAGACAAAAGATGCGGAACATTCCTTTGTCACGTGATGAGGGTCAATGTGCTGCGGTGGTGCGTGGGGTCAGGAAGTTCACCAAACTTCCCACGCTGCCTTACACCATAAGACTATGGTTAAAGCCTGTAACTCTTCATTATTGGCAAGAGAATGTTGTCTCCAAAAGGGCCACTACACAAGTGCCCACACGGGGATGAGCCATCAGAAAAAAACTTACAGAACTTCCTCATCAGCATGACCAATCAAACACACAGGGGACAAGAATAACTTTCCCATGACTCTAAGGAAGACTTGTCAGGTATGTCGGTGATGACAAAGTGATACAATAACATTAAGGCTAAAACGGTACAGGTATCCATTCAACCTTAACCGCTAGATTACAAAGCAAAAAAGACAAAACCTGTGCACCTCCCTACTCCAGCGGTCCAGAACAGGCATTCCAACCAAACAAGCAGGTGATAATTTGACAATGACACAGTGCCAACCAATGGCATTGTGCGGGGTATGTCATCACAGTGCCCATCGACAGCAATCTAATAGGCATGGGAACCTGACAGTGTCAACAAAGGGACGGTGCCAAACAAAACCACTTGTTGTGAGTGAGAGGGCTCCTGAACAGGCTAAGTCCGGTTCCACTACACTCCGCTCAGCCTTCTTTTCTAGTTACATTATGTCTCCTTGACATCTCAGCTATCGGGGAGAACATGTCATGTTTGTTTTTCTTTCATAAATTATGTGCTATTTTTGGCGGCCACCCACACTTACTCTCAACTGACATTTTTGATATTTGAATGCTATGGATGATCATTTTGTCTATTTTGTATAGTGTAGAATCTTCTATGGTTGTGACAGAATGACAAGCCCATTGCATCTCCCTGCTTTCCACTCATAAAATTTAGGAATAATAAGCAGGTAGATAAAAAGTATGAACGAAGGATTGTCATTGGTGGAGATGATTATTGATTATTATTATTATATTATTATAGACTCGAGGTTATTACCTATGCAAGTTTTCTTAATTCCAAAAGGTGTGAAAAAGAAATCATGTCAATAGCTGTTCACAACTACACATTCAGATACATGGGAGGCTCATGGGAAACATTTCTGGGTAAGAGCCTCCTGTGGCTTTGCAGTCTTGTAAAGCCAAAACATGGAAGGAAAGGCAGTGATGGTACATGAGCACATAACCTTACACATAACTTTCAATTGAAAAATGAAGTTGCAACAAAAGTATATGAATATTCTGATTCGTAAAAACATCATTGGAAATCATTAACCATACACACCAGGTGACCTAACAATGAGTGGTTGAAACGTCTAATGACTCAGACAGGCTCTAAAATGATGAGTTTTCCCCCACTTGGCATATTTGTTAGCTGTCTGGCCTGCCAAGCAATATCACCTCTAATTACACACGACAGGGTAGTCAAATGCCCTAAATACCATACTTATCAGTGCTCATTAGTAACACAGTTTTATAAGTTTGAGATAAAGTTTCTGCTGTAGACTACAGTTACCTCTGGGATCTATGGACAGTTGCTTTATGTGGACACACTGTTCTCTGCTCAGCAGGCAGTGATAACTACCCTTTTGCCCTCAAGGTTTGTGCTCCACTCAGTAAAAGATACAGAAGCTACATGGATGAACTAACTTTTCAGTGCTAGCACATGTAACCAACCAATGCTGAGCCCTGCATTAAGGAAGCTTCAACACAGAACAGAGATGCTGTGAGTAGAAAAAAAGAAAACGAGGCCGCTGAAGCTTCTTCTCGAGAGCTTGAAAGCATTATGTTCCCACAAACATGGTGTGTAAAAGCAATATGAAAAATACAATTAACTACTTATCAAGATCTATGTTTATGAGAATGGTATGATGATATTCTATTCTTCTGTAATGCAACCACACTCCACAGATTGGAGCAGTCAATCAAACTTGGGGCATTCCTGACAAAATATTCCTGGAAAGGTGCCAGGACTAAACTTGTACTGGAATGTTCTTAAAAAAACAAAAACATAATTTATGTTTCTATCATTCTGACAATGAGATGAGCCTGTGCTAATTCTAATTAAAAAATAATAATCAAACATGTACTGCACTTTGTTTATTTATGATACTAATCACCTCAATACCAAGTAAGTCTTACATGGTGAGTTTGATTTCAGTGTTACAGTTGAGTGCCGTTGAGTGCAGTTGAATGTTATGCAACACGTCCCTTAAGAAGACACATTTACGTGTCAAATTCTAACTGATGCAAGACAATAAGTGGTTTGATATTTTTCATGCTTCATTGTGAAACCAAGTAGCAGTTTCTCAAGGATCAAAATATAACCGGCGTAGACCCTAGAGGCCATGATGTCAGTGGAAGTCTTTTCCAGGATGCTTGATATGGGTCCTGTGGGCTTCTGCTGATAAGATTGAGGAGCAGGCCATTAGGAGACCCTCAGCAAACTGCTTGTTGGCTTACAATGCTGCCTCAGTCTCAGCTATCAGACCATCTCACCACAGACCACATGTGGGCTAGCCGGACACAGGTAATCAGGGCTGTCAGAATGGGACCAGCTCCTCTTGCAGAAACCATCTCAGCCCTGTGAAACTATTTCTACTGAATGCACAGGATAAAAACTTTTATGTAAGTAGTGTACGTTGAATTCTTATGGAAGCTGGAAGCAATGACTCACTTTGTGCCACATTCAGCAATGTCAAGCAAACATTTCATTCTTCTCCTCTCTTAAGTGACCCTCCTTGTACAAGCGCCACCACAGACTCTCTGTCAAACCGGTTGGTGGCGAAATCACTGTTCATTGTGATGCCTGTTGTCATGGATACACCCAGGTGTTGCTCACGAGCCAACGCTGAAGAATTAGAAAGCCAAGACGCTCACTAATCCTCCTCCATACCACAGTGTGTCAATAATCAGGAATGCACTGCCTAAACTAAACCATTGTTCCTCTGCCAACAAAATCACAAATATAAGCACTGACAGTGCCTCTGGGCACTGCCGTCTCTGGGACTGGAAAATAAATGAACTAAAGAGAAACAACAAGAGTGAGAGATGGAAGAGAGATGCTTTGATATCTCTCCAGACAGCTTAATATTGTCTAAATCATAAGGCTCTCCACTACAGTGCGGGATGGGGGGGTGGGAGCGTATATAGTGTTGTACTGTTGGAGATTGACAAAAGCAGTTGAGTAGTAGCTTCTTTATACAGTAGGACAAAGTCAGAGACAGTACACTCCTGAGAAGACCAGCTGCTGTCAGCAGTTGGATGGCTTTGAACTAGCACTAAGCCCCGAGACAGCAGGAAATATCCTCTTCACTACTTTGAACTCAGCCCCATTTGAGTCCAATTCAGAATATACAATCTAATAGAAAAATAATCCCACAGGGACTCATACAGATGCATCTGACAATAGCGTCTGATCTTTGCGGACAAAAGCTACCAAACCAAACTATTGGTTGCCCACTGCTCATCTGCCATGGAGTACATTTTTGTTACTATGTTCTGTTCTTCTGAGCATGTTATGTGGCAAGTTGCCATTTTTAGGTTGCTCATAAAAGCCATTTGTCTCCTGTCACCTGTCATTTAAGAGGTTTAATGGTAGCTGACATGTTAAAGAGTCATCTCCACGTAAAGCAGCAGCCCCTCAACCGTCTTACACAAAACTACATCTTATACTTTAAGATCAGGCCTGCAGACATGACTAGTTATGAGTCCATCCTATGGAAGACAAAACAATAGCTTGCCTGTTGTCTCTTCTTCTATCTTTCTCGTCTTTCGATGTGTGTGTGTGTGTGTGTGTGCGCTGCGGTATCTCAGAACAAAGAAGCGCAGAACTGGGCAAACGGATGCAGCTGGAGCGCTGAGACCAATGTGGAACGCCCCGGCACTGAAAAAATCCTCCTTAGAGTTTATTGTGTGGGGTGGCTAGCCACAGCCAGTTCTATTTCCTCAAGATGTAAGGCCTTGCTGCACGCCACAACAATGAGCACCTTTGTCAAGCAGCACTATTATCTTTACATATTACTGTAAATGACAGGAGAGTTTAGTGCGTCAAAGATCCAATTTAATGAGCTCCAGGTATGTGCTTGTCATAAAACGAGAAACTAATTTAAACATCTGCAGATCTAAGCTTCATGTGCTTTCAATGTCTAAGAGCATGTAAATGCTGATCTGAGGAGCTGGTAGTACTCAGTTCTAAATATGATTATATATCAAATCACCCTGAAGATATGGCACAAAATTATTTGCAGACAAATGTAAATGTAAAACAATTTATCTTAGGGCTTTTCTTTGGCAGAGATCATAGTTAAAAATGCTAATTTTGCAGCTAATTTTTATTTAGTTTACGTTGCAATCTAGTTCACACTACCAATTACAAGTGAAATGGCTCAAAAACAAAGGTTACATGGACTCTCAATTACTTGTTTATTGGATAGAAGAATACTAATTGTGGTCTTGAAACCAGGTTAAACAACAAAAAACGATAATGTTTGTGGGTTTGTTTTCTGCAGCGGGTGTTTTGTCAGTGTCAGTCCTGCTGTTCACATCACACATTGAGACAGAGGTGCACTTTTTCAGGAAGTCTTGGTGCATATGAACTTGATTGAATCATTTTCTTCTGCACATATAAAGCAAACAGGTAAAAGCTCTGGAGATCGACTGAATCATCCATAGTTGGTATAAATGCATCCTGAAGAGCTAAAAACACAGATCACATTGTTAACAGGTCAGAGACAATTAGACAGGCAGAGGCACTTGACCCTCTCTGCTATATTACAGCTAAATCTGTATGGAGTTATAGTTGTGCCTCATTCTTGAGCGTGCAATAGAACATTTTGAGCACAGAAAATGATTCTTTGTGAGAAAATTGCAAGCAAAGAATAATCTATTCAGTGCTCAATATATTTATTTACATGTTTGCTATTATCCACCTTTTCCACTCAGTTGTACTCACTTCCCTTCTCAATTTCTCTGCTCTGTGTGCTTGCAAAGTCTTTTGACACTCACTCAGCATCTGTCTTTCTCTCTCTACATCTCTGCTCTGTGCGCTCTCAGGATTGCCTGCACACTTGTTCAACTCTGCACAGTGTTGCATTCTGCCACAACTCAAGCCATTCTGAAAATTGGAGTAGAGAATTTCTGATTGGCTGTTTTGTCTCCAATCTGATTGCTAGTAGGATTACGAGTTACTAGTAGACTAGGTAAGCACTGGAAGAATGGTAGTATAGCTCCACAGCCCCACATTAGTAGTTTATACAGTTTTTTTACATACCTAGTTTTATGAACCTTTATTCCATTCTGTTAGTAAGATAGCCTGGACTTTATTAGCTTGCAGTCTAGTAATCTTGGTAGGATGCTAGCAAACTTCTGCCATATGTGCAATACCTAACTAAGCTGGTTGACTACCTTGAGGATTGCCAGCTACACAGTCAAGGCATTATACAGTAATTATTTGATTACTGTGCCTTTAATATTTTTTCAACTCAGTAGCACAAGTGTCTGTAAAATGTAAATGAGTCCTGATTTGACTGTAGGCTGGCTGATTTACTACTTTATAGCATTTAAAAGAAGATGTAGCACACTCTGTCCAACAAAATTGTATCTCAGATTTAAATTTACAGGCACAGTTAAAGATAGTTTTTAAGGGAACTACTGTACATTAATTATTATAATGCCTTGTCTCATCATCATCAAGTTAGCCAACTAGTTTAGCTAACTATTCTTAAATAATGTTGTATTGTCTGGCAGAACTTAGCTAGCCAGCTATCAAGATAGCTGAATTTGTATAAAATAAATATGTGTTGTTGTATTGTGCCTGCTTCCTTCTCCCAGTGCTTCCCTAGTAACCCATCATACTACTAGTAATCAGGTTAAAGACAAGCAGCCAATCAGAAATCACCTACTCCAATTTTCAGATTAGCTGGAATTGTGGCACACTGACACTGTGTGAAGTTGAGTGAGCGTGCAGGCAAACCTGAGAGCGCATAGAGCAGCTATGCTGAGATAGAAAGACAGACATTGTGAGTGACCAAATAAATTTTTGTTTTCTCAAATTAAATCATTATTTGAGTGATAATTATTTTTGCTCAAAATATGTTTTATTTTCTAGCAGAAAAATATTTTTCTGTGCTCAAAATGTCCCAGCACACGCTCAGGAACAAGGCACAAATATAACGCCATAAACCTGAACTTGACCCCTCAGTCACCTGATTTAAGCGGCTGCATTTTCAACAGAGCTGGTTGGTTGAGGATTATCTGACCCCAGACTTGTAGAACTTGGCCCTCCTCACTTGGCAAGTGCTCACTCGTCCTGATGTCATGGGTCTAATTGCTTGCGCTGCGTGGGATGTGAAGTCTGATGTACATTGTTGGCTGTGTGCACAGTCTTGTGTGTGTGTGTGTGTGTGTGTGTGTATGTCATCAGGAGCCAAGCTAACACTTGCCTGCAGCAACACACACAGACACACACACTCATGTCTTCACCCGCCACAACCTATCATTACTTCTGTCACGTAGCCACCTCCGCAGTGGGCCTCACAAGTCCCGACAACCACCGGCACACACACCTGGAGGGCCAAACACTTAGTTCCCAGCCCTGTGCTTCGTAAACACAACCTCTTAACATACACACACACACACACACACACACATACACACACTCACCCACACATATATATAAACACACACACCTATTCATATCCTGCAGCCTCAGCTTCTACCTTGGCCCTCCCATTTTCTAAAGTATGTCTCACTTCTCTATCTCCCTAACCGCAAATGCTTTAGTGCTATTTAATTTATTTCCTTTGTTATCATTTTTCACACCAGCTGAGTGAAACAGCACACGAACTGCAGTGCCAGGTTGGCAGCAGCTTCCTGGCTGCTCCTGTGACTAGAAAAAACTGTATGTGTTTGAGAGCGGAGAAATGGGTTTTGAGAGGTTGAATGATCTACCGAAGACAAGGTACTTTCCAATCCAATTTCAGGTAGAGTACATTATGATTCAATGAGAAGATATTCAACTGTGATGGCTTCCTCAACCCTGTGTCCTCATCCATGTTTGCTTGAGCTGGAGCTACTTGAGAGTGCACACGGTTGAAAGAACACATAAGACCACTGAGCAAACATGTGGCTGACGTTGCACACCTGAGCCCAGCCTACCTTCCACACATCCGTGACCTTTGCAAAAGCTGTCATCGTGACAAATCAGACACAGAAAAACTTCTGAAGATCCCAGCCTGCTGGTTTAAGGCCACTCAGTGCAAACAGACACTTGAGGCAGAGTTAATCGAGGAAACAATGGAGGACCTCTGGAACGTGTTACACCAACAGAAGCCTTTGAAAAAGACAAGAATCACGGTGGTGTTTGCCCTCCTTTGTCATGTTACAAGGCTGTCTTGGGCCTGTGCTTGCTCTGCACCATGTTCTATTCAGAGAGGGCTTAGTGTGTAGCAGGTTGCTCCGATAGGTGTGTGAAACCTGAAACTCACAGGCTTTAGAGGCAAACTGTGGAAATAGAGAATCCAGAAAAACAGCATGTCACACCTTACTGGATTCAGTTCCCAGAAACCAAAAGCAGATTATCTTGATTATCTATGCATTCTCTTACAAAGACCTTGAACATGAAATACTTTTCTTGAAAATTTAAAATTCCTTCATGCTGTTTGATGATTTAAAATATAAAGTGTTTTGAAGCAATAATCTGATAAGCATGTTGAGAACCATGGTAGCAACTGGACAAACTGAACACATCCTTTTTACTTGACAACTTTATTTTGCTTTTCATGTGGAAGCTAAGGCTTGATCTCTTTCTTTTTGGTACCAAACCGTCCCGATCCTGTACAGTGATTACCTCAAGACGGGATAGATAACTACTGATCAATCAAATACTTTGTCTAATACATGTAGAGTCAGAATATATATACAGCAATGCCCTAAAATGTGGCCTTGTGCTATGCACGGCTTACTTCTTTGTTCCTACCTTATTTCTGTGCCTACAACTGTGTGTGCGTGTGTGTTGCCTGTGTGTGGGTATGCACTATGTGTTATAAATGACCTCATCAAACACTAGAATACACAGTGGAGGGGTCTGGGCAACATCAGGTCCAAGCTACGCCACACAGCCCCGATGGTGTCTCCCCGCTTCATTTACATACAACAATATACAGGTCCACAGCCCACTCCCAAACACACATACACAAACCATTCACGGCATGCTAAACTCAATCTCAGTCAGAGCGCGTCTGTGCATGAGTGTGTGTGCGTGTTTGTTTGTAAGTGAGTGGAGGAAAGGGCAAGGCGCCTAAAGAACATGTCATCTTCATTCAGTGTGGTGAGCAGCGTTTCAGAGGCATAAAGCAAGATGGTTTTGTTGCTTGAGTTTTATACTTTTGTTTTTCATGACCTGAGCACACAGCACAAGGGCAAGCTGGTGTGGTCAACATATCCCTTCTCTCCTCTGCTGTAAGAGGCACACTGTGTGATTGCTTTGAGAAATATGCAGAGCGTTCTCCAGTAAGAGAACTGGGGAAAGATCCAGCCTCAGGATATGTGTGTGTGTGTGTTGTGTATGTGTGTACATGCAAAGGGCTCAGGCATGATCAAACAAAGCACATCCAGGTACAGTATGCCATCTGTACTCCCCCCAGCCCCCCAAAAATGTACTCTCTCCCGCCCTCTGCATCTCCATGCAGTTTTTGCGGTATATGGAGTGTCAGAATGAAAGAGGCCTTGTCTAAGAGCCTAATCCTTGGGCGATTAGTCAACGCGTCTCGATTAAAAGCTGGAAATGCAGCCACGCCTCCATCCCTCAACTCCCCCAGTAGAAAATGGCAGCCCACAGGTGTCCATACAATGTGTCTCATTAGAAAAAAATGGGTGGCGGGAGGTGGATCAGGGGTGACTTTCACATGAGACAGGGGAGAGGAATGGTCAGGAGAGGGGCCTGAACAATCCTTCACAAAAGGCCTGACAGCGGTAACACAGGAGCCCTGAAAGCATAAACATTTCTTTTTTTTTGATTTTGCACCCATATGCTGTCATATTCTGAATTAAAATAAGCATTCTCTTTCTTGAAAATGTTAATAAGGCAGCGAGAGACAGAGAGAGAAAGAGAAGTGGCACGTATATTTTTGACAGATTATCCCTTCATCAGCCGGTGTTTTCTGTAAACAGCCATTTTGAAGTGGAAGGATTGAGAGCAGAGACAGGTATTTCACCTAATCAGCCTCATACACCCTTACTTTCCATCAACACATGTTCAAAGGCTAAAATACCTCATCTTAGGGATATTCCCATGCTAGAACATGTCACCAGTACCACAAATATTGGGACTCTGATGACTACACAATCAGATATATATAAACTTTCTGTGTCAATGCTCAAGAAGAAATTATCAACAAAAGATACAGTATATTGTGTTGAAACACATCATGAGTCTGTAGGCTGTTTTTATGTTTTATGCTTTACACGTGTTAATCACACAAGTGCTTATTAAAGGAGTGATGCGCTTGAGTGAGGCAGGAGATGTTTCGAGGGCTCAAGGCCCCAGACAAGGAACAACAAAGCAAGCCTCTCTCTCATTAAAAAACAATCACTCATTAAAAAAGAATCATGAAATAAATCAGTTTTATAATATTTTTTCCACCTGCTTAATAGTCACAAATGCTGATCAGTTTATGTGATTACTGTTGAACTCTCTAACTATCAGCAGCTTATTTCCTCCTGTTTAATAATAACTTTTATTTATATAGCACTTTTCATATATAAAATGCAGCTCCCAATGCTTTATAGTGTGGCATTAAAAACAAAACGCAATGGTAAGTGAGAGCAACAATATGAAACAATGAGAACAGGTTAAAATAAAAGCAGATGCGAGCAGGAGGGTACGATGTATAAAAAATAAAAAATAAATACAAAAATAAATAAGTTCGTGAAAATAGAATAAGGGAACCAGTATAAAAGGCATAGAAATAAGAGTAATAAAAAAAGTCATTTTTCTTAATCTGCTCCTAGTTAACCCATGGCAGTTTGAGTATCAGGAAATGACCTTTGGCCCTGGGGACAGACTACTGTACTTCCCCAATCACATCCATCGTGTGCCTAACCTTGAATGAAAGCTCGAAAAGGGAGGGGTGTGTCTTTAGAGACCGGACATAGAGAGGAATCACTTACCACTTTCCCCCAGAGACTCAAATAGCCTTACACAGAGGGGGGATTCAAATAACAATGGCAAGAGGCAGGGACTGAATGTTTCCTGAGATCACATGTTGTTAGGAAGACCACAGCACTTGCCAACCAGCCAGCCAGGCAGCCAGGCCGGCTGTATGCGGAGGTCCACAGGGTGAGAACACACATGGTTTGAGTTTGGCTCTGTGTAGGACCGGGAGGAAAGAGGGGCCTGGTAGCAGGAACCCTCCAATTCTCACTTCCTGCTCCTGCTGGAAACGTGATCTGTGTGCCCGTCGTCCCCATCAACACTGAGCACAGTGTTCACCCAGCAGCCAAGGGGATAGCATGCTCATACGCAGGGCACCCCATCACACCGAATCAGCCTGTCAGCACCCTGAAACCCAGGCTGGTGTTTCCCTAATGAGCTGGGGGGGGGGGGGTACAGCAAAGACAATCCCATTCAATCATGCTGTCAATCCTAGTGTGCCACAGCGGCAGGTTAGGTGACATTTCTTCATTTCTACAGGAAGCATTTTTAAAACACGGGAGCTGATTATTAACAATATAAGTAAAATAGGGACAATACTTGAAAATGAACATTATCCTGACCTGTCTTTCACCTGCGTACAGTAGATAGACATCTACTGCTGATAATGAGTCTGGGAAGAGAGGAAATATATATATATATATAGGTGACACATGGGGAGAGGCCATAATTATAGGGTTGTGCAACTGTCTTAATTATCTTTACTACCTGAAAGCCAAATCAATGTCACTTTAACTGCTCCTGGAAGAAAGAACTCCAGCTGACCTCGCAGTCCCTCCTTGACAGCAGAAGATGACTCACCTCATACCACAGGTTACATTTGGTCAAGTAAACACACCACACTAGTAAAACCACTGGGCCCATATACATGCACCAATGACTTACGTTTAAAATAATTATTTAAAAAAACGAGGGACGAAAAATCTATTTGGCCAAACGATACCGGCGAAAATGCTGCGCTGTTTTGCAAGAACCGAAGCAGTGTTTTGGTAGCGACAACAGTTGCGTGGGGCAATGTGTGTGCTGTTGTGTGTCCATGTGTGCCGTGTGTGTTGCCAAAGCCCGAGCTTCATTGTTTATGCTCTGCTGTGTCTGGGTCAGCGGGGCTCTTGACTGAATTCTTGCCCCAGCATGCAGAAAGTTTTAACGGTGTTGTTGCAGGAGGAGGAATGATTACATTATAAAAATACACCACACCATATGTCCTAGTGAGCGCCCAAACCGCATTATGACATACAGTAGAATCCAGCAGGCCTTTAACCCTGCCTCTGCACTTCACCAACCCAGCTGACACAGCCTCGCCACAGCTTTGGATGATCCGCTCACCTGGAGTTATTTTCGGACAAAAGAATAGTGATTTCCAAGACAGCAAATGCTTAATCAGCAAGTCCTGACGTGATGGAAAAATGAAACGGGCACGCATCACAAGGGTGTTGAAGAAAGCCCTCTGCTAGTTTTCAATCATGCTCTGTTGTCACCCCAGAATTTGCAGGTATTAATTCCAACCAACCAACCATCAGCAGCTGATTTTAATGACCCCCCACCGTTCCTCCACTTCTCCTTCCTTTCCTGCCAGTCAGTGCGATTAGCTGGTGTAGTGTGTTTGGTTAAGGTGAAAACATGCTCTTTCTTGGGTCTTCTTGGGAGCTACAGAGAGAGGCACTGTGGGAAATGTAACGGCAGAGAAGAGCACATGCTAATGTGGGTTTGGCAGCAAAGGTCATCAATGCTACTTCACACTTACACAAACACGACAAGACCAATTTGAAGATGGTTACACAGCTTTTGCATACAAAGCAACCCCTTCTGTGTGAACCTTCCCACACGAGTTCACTCTGGTTAGGAGCCAGTCGGTTACCTCGATCAGAACCTCGCCCTCCTTCTTCTCGTCTCCATTTCACTCTCTCTGTGCGCTCCTTGTGTCTCATAACAAGACGGAGCATGCTCACAGTAAACCTCTTGGGGGGTGAAAGGGATTGGGAGATTAAATTTATTTTGAATTCCTTCCCCTTAATGTGGCAATTACCCCCCTCCCTCCCCTCCCCTCCCCTCCTCCTTCCCTCTCCCTCACCTCTTCTCTCCTCTCACAGCAGCACAGCACGGAGTCTGTTCTAGAGCACATCTCGTTTATGTTTTGTACACAGAATACATTTCTTTCACCCCCAGCCGAATCTTGAGCTTCACGGCAGAAACGGCCAGCCACTCATTCGACTTTAGGTGGATTAGCTGTACGTGTGCTGCTGAAAAGGTTTTGCGGAGTATGAATTTCTTAGTGTGAGGATTGTATAAAAAGATCCAACATCATTCATCATTATCTGTTACTGAATGTTACACACAGATGTGCATCCTTGTATGATAGTGGAAGCAAACACACAGAACTACTGACTGACAATAATGACTTGACCTTTTTTTAAGACTCAGGAAAAGCATATAAAACGTAATCCTAATTTTGTTGCAAACTGATTCTCTCAACTTTACTTTTAGTTAAATGTATATATTTATTCCTTAAATTTGAAGTAGTTTACTGTCCTGCTGCTTGGAAATGCAGGGCTTCCACTAGTTAAAACAGTCTTGTGAAATGTGTTTTCCTGAATGAGACAAAAGTAAATGGCTAAATGCTTTAACACCATAATTCTATGGATCTTAATCTCACCGTTTTGCCACGTCATAAGCCTGGTCATTTGTGTATAATCTTAGTAAGCAGATCAGAAACTCTGTGTGTGTGTGTGTGTGTGTGTGTGTGTGTGTGTTTGCCATACGAGATGCTGCTTTTTTTTTTTCTGCATCCAAGACAAAGGTCAGGAATGCTAAGGTCAGCAGTGATACAGTTACAAAACACAAGTATCTGATCGTGACGTCCAAAATCCCTGATCTAAACTACTTGTGTAACAAAACCGGCCGGGAATGAGAGATTTCTCGGCTCAATTTTTGTTCCACTTTTCAATCCTCTGTGTCTAACCTCTCAGAGGCGACACACATTCTCCTTTGGTAAATGAATCCCACCAAAAGGCTCCATTTCCCTCTTTTCTTTGGTTGGAGGGCCAGTCACAACCCCCCTTTTCACTGCATTTTCACACATTCCATGCATCTAAAACGGTCTCGTTTTCTATCAACTAAGCTTCTTAATTGACCGTTCTATACAGGGAGGGATTAGCTGATAAGAGGGGGGAAGAAAAAGAGGGAGAGCAAAACAAAAAGAGGAAGTAAACGGTCAGTTGGGGGGTGGCAAGACACCAAAGGATTACCCCTGTCATCTGCCCTGAGATAAAAATACATCTTCAGAAGTGTGTGTGTGGGGGGGGGGGAGAAAGACTTTGTGAGGCATCCAAGAAAAATCTGTGCTATCAGGCACTGTGGAGGCACCCTCTCTCCAGGAGAGAACACAGGAAGGCCCCTGCAGGGAGGATTCAGCATTTCCTCCACCAGTAGTTAAAGTTAGAGCACTCTGAGGTACCGAAACCCTTTCAATGGGTCTGTCATCGATGTTCTCTCACAATGCTTGGCCCACATCTCTCCCGCTCTCTACTTTCTTTATGTTACTTTACAGAGCTGCCCAGGGCCCATTCGTACACTAAATTTTTTGTCGTCACGTCATGCTGTAATGTTCTAATCTGTTCTTTCCATTGTTTGCTGAGTTGCCAGTATATTCTATGATTTTCATTACAAACAAGGAAAGGAGGTTGTAAAAGGAGCTTTCGTGCTGTTGCGAGATCTCCAAACTCTTTAGAGCAAAGCTGTAGAATGACTAAGTACAACAGGGACTGATATATTCTATAACCTGTAAGTACACACACACACACACACACAGTCGGAGTGCCAGCTGTGCCACTGACGTAGGTGGAGTCCGAGTATCAAGCCAACACAGGCCTTTATAATTGTCCTAGATTTATAGGTGTGGTGCCTTGTGTTCTATATCTAATTACAGATTTTTACAATGATAGCATGTTAAGTGAAATGTAATACAAGAGCGTAAGAACCATTGCTTTGACCTAGACGTAGCAGCCCATGAAGCTCTACCTTTTAATTTCACCATATAGGGTTTCAGCAAAAAAAGGCTGATATACTTCCTGCTCAGGGGTGCAGAGTTAATGTCAGTGGCAGAAAAGCAGACAGGAAAGATTTTTTTTTTTTCAGTCCTCCTCTCAATCTGCCTCTCATTTTAAGGCTTATCACTACATTCTGTCTAAACTCAATCCTCCCCCCCCCCTCTCTCTCTCTCTCTGCCCATTCTCTCAAAAGGTGCACATTTCTTTATCTTGTATTCAGCAAACAAAGGTGCCATTAGGTGGCATGCCTTCTGACAATATTTAATTAGGTTAAAACAAGTAGAAATGGCCTCTACTCTGACTCAAGGGAAATTCCAGCTGGGGATGACAGGGGCGGTGGGAGGGTTGGAGGAGAAGGGGGATGAAAGTCGAGCTCCATCTCTCTTTGACAGATTGGTAGAGACATGGGGAAACTTTACACGCTGTTTATTTGACCATGCTTTCCGTATGCTCGTATCATATTAAAAACCACAAGTGTCGGGAGAGGAGTCAGAAGAAAGGGCGCTTTCCTTCCCTCAACAATACCCGAGCTGTTCACGCTGATTTATGCAGCACAAAGGTCTCAGTGAGGGGAGAGAAATACACACTCACTAACAGTCAATACTGCCACAGATAATCTGTAATGATGCTGTCACACACACAAACATAAATGCTAAGAACGTAGACACATGCACACACACACACACAGGCACACGCACACCTCACATAGACACGGTGGTGCATCTGTCAGCTGTAACTATAATCTTCAATCTGACACCTGGCGATCAGCAAACAATTATAAAGCCATCAAGCAAGCAAATCCTGGTGGTGTTGAAACCACGATAAAAAAAAAGGCCAGGAGGTGTTACCGTTGGCAGATTTTACAATGCAAACTAAAAGGAAGATACACATCTTCTAAAACAGTATCTTGTTAAATGAGTTACTTAAAAGTTGCAGTATTCTTAATTCCGTTAAAATTAAAATCCTTGGTGAATAATACAAAACAGATGTTTTTTTTTTTAAATCATTTTATTATATAAGCTCTACCTATTCATAAGCTTTTTTCAAAAAGTGCATGTGCACTCTAACTATTGGACAATGTAAACTTTGCACACTTTTTAAATGCATTTCTCACATCTGCAATGAAACTCTCATAAACAAAAACATGCTATAATAATTATAAGCCGTATGAAACGTCACAATACATCAAACTCTGTTTCAGCTGAGCTCTGAGGAATCCTAGTCTCCATGTGCCCTCACATTTGCAAAGCAGATGTCTTGATTAGAGCATACCAAGAAAATCTGTCATTCCCCCCAACAAGATGAGACACAAAATTCATGACAGTAAGGGGTTATAAAAACAGCAACGTGTTGGGCATGAAAACAGTTTTGTAATCTAATAATGATATATGATTCTGATATATCATCAGACTGTACAATAAAAGTAATAAAAAATACTAGATTCAGTCCAAGATGATCATTTAAGAAAAGTGAAGACCACCCGTGTTTGCTCACATAAAAACCGTGGCTCTCGTGTCCAATCACATATCATAGATCAGACTGTTTATGAGTCAACCTGTAAAGACCAGCGGCAAAGGCTCAGCCACATGTTTTACTGCTCTGTTTGAATAATCAGGTACAAGTAAAACAAACAGCTACAGAAGGGATGTTTAGCAAGGAGCTCAGGATCCAACTCGGGGTAATAAGTGTTCATTAGTTTTAATAGCCTGGCTCCTGCACCAAATGAAAAGAAAACTAGGAGACCACATCCAGCTAATGTAAATAAACCGAAAATCTCCTCCACTGTCTATCTTGAAAAATCTATCTCACTTTCTTAACAACTTAGGTAAGAGTAAAGCAGGAAGTGGAAGATTCTGCTGTCCCGACTGAAAAGTACAGTTTGTATTCTGGAGTAATTACTATTGGAAAGACAATTAGACGCTGTGTGCATGTGTTCACTCAAGAGAGAAATGAGGAAAGATCATCCAATAAAAATAGAACATTTGACAGAATTAATTAATGCACTATGTGTCTAGATACAGAGTAAAATAAACATAACTGATGTAGGGATTAAAATATGAAAATGAAGAACAACCAGATCTGCTATGCTCAGACTTCAAAGTGCTCAAACAAAAAAGGGTGGGACTCATGTCAAACATTTTTAAATCTTAAAAAAACAAACAAAAAAAAAAAGTATCATAAATGACCTTGTGTCTCTGTTTTAAGCCCGTATGCGTCCATTAGGCAGATGCTGCTGTTGGGCTTCTCTGGTGTTTGGTGGCACATCTTGATTCCACCTGAGCCGAGAGAGAGGCAGTGAGGCAGGCCCAGTGATCCAGATGGCCCCCCAACACTGGCCTGAACATAAACATGGCTTGGGTCTGGTTGAGTAGAGGGAGACCCCGTTTATTTATGGACATGTCTGGGTCTGGGACACAATTATAGAAAGATAGATAGAGGAGGTGAGGGACAAAGGAAAAGGGCTCAGAGAGCGGTGCGTCCAAACTTACACATGTGGATGACTTCCAGTACGGTCAGACAGTTGTGTGATCTGGCCCACCTACACAGCAATAGCTGAAAATGTGTGAGTGTGCGTTTATAACAGCGTGAATGTGTACAAGGTTAAATGTCCCTATGCCCACATACTGCTCCTTCTTATCTACATTCCAGTCCAATGTACAAACTATAAAGCAAAATACCTTTTTAAACTGAAGGAGGGAAAAAGCAACAACTGGCTCATTTGAGGAACTAATTGAACTCTCCGTGACGTCAAACACGCCACAAACAAGCCAATGTAGCAAGCGGTACTGGCTGTAGGGCGGCAAAAGTAGAGTGAGGGTGTGAGGCTGGGGAATTCAAAGAATTTTCCCGTGTGCTTACCGGTAAAAACCAAGCCCACTGTAGGTTTATGAAAGTATGGCTGAGCAAGGTGCTTTTCATCTTTACCGCACTCTCATCAACTATATCAGTTCAATCTAGATTTTTACAATGGAGTTTACAGCTTAATAGCCCGGTACAGAAACCCAGACATCGTAAGGTGTTTTTATGGCTCTTGTCTTTATGACGGGTCCAAATATCATTGCATTACTGTACAACACAGAGGAAGGTAGTTCTGCAGAAAAACAACTATTTTACTTTCATAATTACTGCAGGATCCTTGAAATAGACCTGAGAAACTGCAGCTATAACGAGGAAGCCTTGGTGAGTCGATCACTGGTCACAGTCTGCACTCACACTACAGCACGTTGCCTCACAAACCCTGCCAGCTCATGTTTTCTGTCGCCTTTCACAAAAACCAGAACGACTATCCAATATGAAAACAAGTCACACATCCGATCAACCCGCGAGATCGTTGTGAGGAAAGACAAATCAGCATCACTTATTTCTCACTTCGAACTCTTCTAATGTTCAAGTAAGCATAATGTTGAACAAATTAAGATAAGGTACATAAGTGCTGCAAAAGCTGCTTTCACTTTTTTCTTGGCAACTTTGACGGCAAAGTCATTAATCCAGTCAGTCAGACATTAATTCCACTGACAAACGTCTGCTCGTTCTTCTGCCTCAGTGCGAAGGTTCTCTGCTCGTCTGACTTCGGCATCGTTACAACATCGCATAGGGCAATAAAACTCTAGCTAGGTGATTAGCACGGTGGCCTGACACAGCATGCACACACACACACTGAAGTATAAACATTACACAATCGCACCAAACATGTGAGCAGCTTCAGCTAATTAAAACCACGCTGTCTTTTAATGCCTGTTTATATCTGACTCTTAAATGAATGCTGCCCCCGGAGCTCCTTCCAAAACAGCTCAGTCAAGGAGCGGAGCGGAGGGAAGGAGAGGAGGCTATAGGGAAGGTGGGATGAAAATTACAGTAGGAAGGGGACTGGCAAATGATTTTTATGAAGGTTTCACGAGGAAAAACAAGTCAACAGAACGAAGAAAAGTTCACAGTTGAATTAAAAAACACTTGATTGGAAAAGCAGTTTAGCCCTGGGGTAGTGTTTATATTATTTAAGCAAACCAATTCTTTAGGTGATTGAAGAAATCTACACCAAGGCAATTTGAATAAGCAAGACATTCGAGGCATAAAGATTATCAAAAGCGCCGGGCTGTTCCAATTTCTTTGATCTTCATGATTCAGTGAATGAGTGAACGAGAGCAGGGCAAAGGGAACTTTAATACCTCTCAATCAGTACCATGTGGGGCTTTATTGGTGTGCCACTGCCATTCTCGCTGCCTTGGCGGGCATGAAGGACACAGAGACCCAGGGGGCGGGGGGGGGGGACTGGCCATCGCTCACTCACGTCGTTAAAGTCGATAAGCTGGCAGCTGGCAGGAGGGAAGCTTGCCATCAGTAACCACCAGGTCCCCGACCACCTCACTCACATTTTCCAAAACCTTTTCTCAATCTGCTCTCTGCCTGGTTCAGAGTCGGATCAGACTCAGCCCTCCAGAACATGGGCCAGTTAGTCTGACGCATGGCACCGCAGTTCTGGGAGGGGTGGAAAAAGTCCAACCTCACACCTGAGTGACCTTTGCCCTGTCCTCGAGGCCACCACCAGACACTGTCAATCCTCTGAGTAACAGTAAACATGTACGACCAGCTACTTTGACATCAATACTTCCACATACCGCCCTGTCTTTACAAGCCACACTGAGCACATAACACACAATTAATGTAGTGTATCCCGATTTTTAGAAATGTCACTGTTGTAATTATATTTGGAGGTGGATTACCTATTTTCATATGCACAGATTTTGAGCCACATTTCAGGTTTGGATTTCCAGTTGCAACTTGTACAGACTTAACTGAGAAAGTGGCAGAGGCATATGTGTGTGTGTGTGTGTGTGTGTGTGTGTGAGAGAGAGAGAGAGTGAGGGAGAGACAGATGTCTGGAAGAGGCTAGGTTGGCAGAGTTTACAGTAGAGGAGTGCAGGCTTTGTAAACGAAAGGAGGAACACACACAAACATACGTACCCACCTCACACAAACTCCCCCACTTACACCACACTGAAACCAAAGCTTACAACAGCCGCGCACCGCTGCTAATGCCCTCCTTGTGTGTATAAGTCGGTACCTGAGTGTGCGTGCACATGTGTCTACGACATTACATCGCGCTCCAGAGTCCCCCCCCCCCCCCTTCTCTACAGCAGCTGTCCACGCCCCAACACACGTGCACCCCATTTAGACCGCTGCTGATTGAGAGCTGGAGCACCGATTGGAGGTAGCAGCATGAGGGGAAGACGTAGTTACTCATTTTCATTGCTCTAGGGTTTCCCCTGGTTTCTAATTGAAGGTATTGCCAATGTTACCAATGGAGGCCCAGTGTTACCCAGTGCAAGGGTGGAAAAGTGTAGAGTGAGGGGGTGCTCCGTTAAGAAAGCCTGTAAAGTAGCTGCTGCCACTAACAACACCCCGTTAACATGAACCACAGACACACAGCCATAAGAAATAGTTATAGAGAGAGGCTCACCATGTTATGCTTTATTGCACACCTGCAAAATGTGGTTAATGCAATAGCCAGCATATGCATAATGAGGTTTAAAATGTGAAAAATGCAGCTAATGAATACATGTTTTTTTCCTAAATTCTTGCCTGCCTACAAAGTACATAAAGACAGGAAACTACAGGGTCAATGATTAACTTGAATAGTAGACGGAGGTTACCCTGAGCTATTGACTAGACAGATATACTGTACACTCAGACTTCCTCCTCTGTATCTTTACAGAACACCTCCATGACTCACTCACTCTACCAGCTCTGCCATGCCTCAACATATTGTCTGCAATAAACAACAGCTTGGGAAGAAAAACATAGATCTCTTCCCTCAAGGCGAGGTAGCTCCTACAGTACCTGCCTGCCTGCCTGCCTGCCTTGGACACGTCTGGTCAGGTCCTCGGCTCGGCTAGCCCGCGGTAGCTCTTATCAAAAACTGCTGAAGGATTTAGATGATCGATTATCATGAAGAGATGAGTAATTTTGGAGTGCTTAGAAGAGATGGCAAGAGATAAGCAGATGGGAGCAGTGTTGCAACCATTCACTTCTGTTGTGGGCTGTTAGCGACTGCCACAAAATAAATGAGATTTGACGCAGGTGCTAATGTCAACAGGCTCTCTCCACACAGACCTAAAAGTACACAGTGGGCAGTACAAGCTTGCACTTTCACTGAGAATAAACAGGAAAGAAATTAAAGGGAAAAAAGAACAGGAGCAGAAGCAAATAGTGGCCAACAGCTCTGATAAGCTCACAGTTTGGAATTTGATTGTGGTTTTGGTAAGAAAGTAAGAAGTAGATAAGAGGGATCCGGAGGAACTGCTCACAATGCATGAAATATTACAAAGGTTATATAAAAGGTTTTGTGTATGTGCATGCCTTTCTGTGTGTGTGCATGCACACACTTTGTAGCATTCAAGGTAGATGATAGAAAAACCTAAAAGTATAAATCAGATTAGCTACAGATTATGGACAATTTAACACATTCTTGTACCAGCATGAGAGGTGTGGCTGTGTGTGTAAAGTACACACACTGCACTAATACACAAATGCATTTAGCCTATGCCAATATACACCATACCTATATACTGTATACCAATACTACACCTTACTGCACATGTGCACACATGCACCAGCCACAGTGCAGTCAAACAGTTAAAATCAAACAATGATAACATTACAAGTGCAAAAAAGTTACACAATACACAGAGAACAATTCACTTATGATTGCAACCTTTTCCCATGACAATGTATCTCATAATTTCCAACTGACAAGAACCTGAATAACTACATACTCTGAAATCAGATTTGTTGAGAGCAAACTGGTCAATGTTCAACAATGTAGTGACACACTGAGAGGAAACGGAAGTCTTCCTAAACAAATGATACACCTCTTATAAGAAACTATGATATTTAATGTTCAAAAGAAGAGAGCTGATGAAACATGTTTCGACAGGAGCTATGCACATGCAGTAGTCCAAAACAGCCCATAGAAAATGTTTATTTTTGTAAGTTCTAGACATTCAGTCACATGCATGAAACAGTAAACAAAACAGTTATGAACTACAACTTTAGCCTGGGCATAATTTTCCAAGATTTACTTGAAATAGTACTGAAACACGGACATACAGCACACCTGTGGGAACTGAACTGTAAGCAACACTACACTTGTGCTATTACTGTCACCCAATCATAAGCTGCCCCACCTGTTCTTTCACCATGTCACCTGTATCTCTCTCATTCATTCTCTGTGTTCTGTAATGTCTGAAGTGCAGAGAGGAGGAGTAAAGCCAACAAAATGCCAAATGTCTGTTACATGATTAAAGCTGCAAACAACCAGCTGAGCAAACAACCACAACTGGTTGTTTGCAGTTTTCAACATGCTATTCAGGTTTTCTATTCACTATAGTGCTCTATACTATCCATACATTCAAAATTATATTCCCAGCTTTGCTTAAACTACTCTAAAATCTCTTGTGTTGACTTATTTGATGAAATCAACATGACATGCCACACGACAGTTGACTCTCCCTCAACAGAATTACAACTTGTAAGGCGGGAAATGGTTAGAAGCAACAGATGTACAAAGTGAACAGTTGGCTTTATTGAAGTTCACGCTGGGTTTATCAGTGTCGGTACACACAGAGGCACACGGCCACTTTGATCTTCAAAGGGAGATGAGCTAGAATGAGGGGCAATAAGAAGATAATAATGCCAATCTGCATCCATTACTCCATAGATCACAGGGTTACTTTGACGTTCAAAGCAGGTTTTACCTCAAGAGGGAGACCCATGTTTCATGTTACCACATTGCCATCTAGTGGACAAGCTTGAGACTGCCTTGCCCTACACTAGAAATAAACAGAAGTGTGCTCTATGCACTATACCTGTAACAGCAGCCAAACTTTGCCAGCTAATTTAAAAACACATTGACAAATAAATCAATAAACTAACCAGTGAACCAAATTTTAACAAAGCAACAGATTTTTTGTCTTGTACTGTATTCCACAAATTTATTTCACTTATGGATTTTAAACTGTAAAAAGTTAAAGACATGAACAAATTCTAATCAAAGCATTAATAAATGTAATCACTGTATTTATTTAAACAAACAAAGGCAAAAAACTGCTCAATGTATCATGAAGATGGTCATCTACCTATTCACATAATATGTTTTATACAAGAGAGACACCTTGTGGGTAATGTACCAAACTGTAGTGTGGTAATATTGCACACAGCAAGAAGAGAACAAGGCTCTATGCTTATATGAAGTCATTTTAAAAGCAGGAAAAAAGCAAATAGATAAGATCTGCACTGTGCTTAATGGTTTGACACTTTCCAAAAAAACTTTGTGACCACTATGATGTGTGTGAAATTGAACAACAAAAAACAAAAACAAACAAAAAAAATTCTATTTCATGCCACTGATGAAATAATATAAGAATATTTGACAACCAGACCTATATTCGTGTTACAATAATTAAGTAAGTAAGACAGTGGGTACTGGTGTCTTTCAATGTGTTTCAGGACAAGTCAATCAAACTGTGACCTCTAGTGGTGAAATGAAGTAAGGGGATGCAAAAAGGCCATACACTGGAGACTATTTCATGTCACACTTTTCATTACAGACATCTGTGCATGTTAGAAACACTCCTGACTGAGGGTGCATGGTTTTCTTTGTTGCAGTAAGAGGGGTAGAAACAACTTAGCTGCATAGTCCTTGACAATTGAACCATGTATGGTGGTCTATCTAAATATTAAAACTAATGTTCAGGGTATTATACAAACTTTTTGAAGTTACAAATGCAAAATACTTTATACACCTTACAAAACAACACATAAACAAAAAACAGCTATTACAGTGGAACAAATATTAATTTGTATTTCTGAATACGGTTTTAAACTCCTGCTCATGTTTCTGTCAAGCTGCTCACTTTTTTCAATATAACACTACGTATCAAATCTCATACAGAGTCCAACATGATTATATTTCATTAACAATATGCAGAAAAAGACCTAAAACGTGATCACTCAAGAGTTACGGGTTATTTTTATAAATAATTCAGTCTTTTAACGTTCTTTTCCTGATGTGTTTGTAAGGTACTTTTTGTAAAACATTGTAAAACAGAAATTGATCGGTTATTATTCTAAATAAAATTTGTTGCACATATCTCAGAGCTGGATTCACACTATTTGAATTGGTCAATGTTGATACACTTACTGTAAGCTGATCTAACTGCATCATTAAAGGGTTTAGGGAGTTGTTTGGGCAGGGAAGGATAACATCAACACAATTTACATTATTGATTATGTCAGTTTTTAAAATGTCTTGTTTGTGCTTTCATCCATTTTTGACAAAACTATTTGTTTTTCATTTAGGGAACAGGTTTTTATCCATAAAGTCATCATAATAACTATATATAACATAAACATATGCAAAAAACAGTAAATACAAGAGGGGCGCTTAGGGAAACAGTTGTCTGTATTTATAGATACAATATTTAACATCCAATATTGTAAATAGCATAATGTAAATTATGTGGAACTTTAATAATATACTTTATAAAAAAGATCAAATTATTTTAGTACATCTTTGCAGAACTTGTTTTCTATAATATTAATGAAATATATGAGCATACCTGACATATTTTTAATATATTGTTTGTAACAAGGACTCCATGTAACGCAGCAGTGATACTAAGTGGATTATCCAGGCAAAATAAAGTAAATTAAGCTACATTTATCTTTAACAGTAACTTTTATAACCACACACACTCTACTTCATCTCCAAGCAGTTTTAGCACCACAGAGCTTTAGTGGCCGAGAGAGGAAATACAACACAGTAAAGCTGTAATTCTCTACATTGTCCACAAGGGTGTAGCAGTGTCTAAGAAATACATAAAGGCTACTCCAAAGTCAAACACTGATTGCACTGAAACATTGCTATTGGGTGCTCATTGCTATTTTTTTGCAAAATAAGGCTATATGGAGACAAAACATAGAATTCATTGTCAATTATTTGTCATAAAACTCTATCTTTTGTCGCTAATCATAAGATTTTACTCCTCTCAAAAGGTGACACAGTATTCAGTCAGGAACAGCCTACTGAGGAACATGGATGTCTGTGTCTTTTCCACAGCCTGCTGAATGAATGATGCCCTGTGATGACAGCGTGACATCTGGACAACCTCCAGTCGCTTAAGCTGTCATTACAGCACTTTGGCACAGAGAGAATAATGAGCACTATTACTGTTGGCTTATCTATGCCTATGGTCAGAGACACTGACAGCCACTTCTTTCACTTCCACAGCATGTCTGTCAGTAACTCAGAGCTCACTGTGGTAGCATACAGACCTAGTAGCAGAGCCTTAAACAAAGAAGTATCTGCCTCCTGCTCACCCAGCCTATAAGTTTAATGAGACACGATCATGTGTGTGCCCTTTCTAAATGTCAGTACACTTAACAATCCACTTTGGATTGCACTTTTTATGTGGACAGGAGTGTAACTCGACTTAATTCAATCTCCTTTAAAAAAAGCAAATAAAACTAGACATGCGCTCAAAGCTGTCGACGTCACACACGGAACCCCTACACAAGCGCAGGACTTAACGAACACATACACAGTGGTCTGAGGAGCCTGGTGGTCTGCTGTGTCCCGGGGAGGTCACACAGGAAATTTCACGCTCCTCTTCACACTGAAAATGTCTCCTTTATCCTCCCCACTGAGACGGAAAGAAAAGGGAAGAGGAGTGAAAGAGTGGATCGAATAAGAAAGAGCCAGCTCCTGAATGAGGATGGCTTACTTGTGTAGGTGTGACATGCTGAAACGCAGTGGCGTTACCATGGAGACCCACACCCAGAAAGTGAGGCAGAACATGGTCACAGGTTCGGTGGAATGTGACATTTGTGAGACGGGAACACAAAGGGAGGAATTTTCCCTCCAAAATGAGAGTATGAAAAGAGCAAGTGAGGTCAGTGTGAGAGAAAACAGGAGAAGGAATGTCTGCTATTTTAGGTGTTGCAAAACTAAGATCATAATTTTTTTTGTGTGCGAGGTAAGTCAAGATGTCACCTGAAGGTCCACCCTAGACACCTGTCTACTTTATATGCACACACACAGAAAAAAAACAATTGAAATTTATCAGCAGGTAAAATTATACTCTCAAAATGTAGAAAAAATTGCAACAATGTAAACAAATGCCATGCACTTCCTTTGTATTGAGCAGGTGAGGTCAAGCCTACACTTCTACACTGCAAAACATCACAGTGGCCTCTTCACCTGCATGTATTCCAGTCTGACTAGCAGAGTCTGTTCTTAGCATCTCTTATTCACAACTGTTCTGCAGATCCATAGTGTCCTTGTACTGAGGTGGGTGGTGCACGCAGCCTTCCTGTGGCAGAGCCTGAATGGAGTGCTGTCTGTCTGTGTCGGGCCAACAGAGATGCCCCTGTGCTCCACTGTGTGTCTTTGCTATTTGCTCTGTGTGTGTGTATGTCCTCCACCCATCCTTCTTTCACCTTTCTGTGCTCTCCATCTCTCCTACATGCGCTTTCTTCACGACGCAAGCACGGTTGTGTTTACACAGGAGGTCAAGGACAGAAGGGATAGCAGGATTTAAATGACAGTTAGAAGGAGTGCAGCCGTTTTTTTTTTTGTTTTTTTTTTTAATCACTCATTAGGGAATAGCACACCATATGGCAGTAAGGTGAGTTGAAAAGGTCTAAACACCAGGTGCAGAGAGAGGTTTATCAAAGAGAACAAGCTTTAAGTGTCAGACCCAGAGGCATCACCCTGAAGAATCCGCACTCATGTTCACCACTTCCTCTAAAGTACCCTGCCACACTCTCACTCAAGCACAGGCTGTCTGTCTCTCTCAGCCACCCACTTCCTGATAACTCCCAAAAGCAGAACAACCCCCCTCAAACACACACACACACACAAACACTCAAACGCCACCCTCTAAGTTGTGGTTTGCCTGTAGGAAATCAGCAATCTGCTGCCATTAACCACCAGCATTTACTCTTCCTCTCTCTCCTCCCTCCTCTTCTCTATTTCTTTTACCCCCGTGTTTAAACAAAGCATCTCTCCCTCATGAGCATCATTAGGGAGAGAAGACAATTGTTGTCGGCCAGTAGGAAGAAAGCCCCACACAGACTGTGGCAACAGGCCAGAGGAAAACACAAAATAGCCAATTAGTCTGAAGCAGTGGTCTGGTGTCATGGCATCTCAGAGGCCTATAGCTTTGTGTAGGATGATAGGCCAGATCTCCAGTTGTCTATGGCAGAGGGCACTTGCTCCTTCTGTGTTAGGCGAGTCAAATACCTCTGTTTAAAAACATTTTTAAAGTGTGATTCTGCTTTATAGCTGAAAAAAATGTCTCATATTTCATCTATAAAATCTCAAATTGTGGACAACTGCCAGAGAAGTCGACTACTCACCGAATGATACGTTATAAAAGCTTTGTGCCAGATAATTCCTTAATTCAACCGCATCTCTTACAAATTTTCTTAACAGCTGAATACTGTGAGAACTTATCACAAAACCTGCAGCTAAGAGAAAATCACAAATGCAGGGAAAATCACCAAAGCTCTGAGAAAAAAAAAAAAAAAAAACACTTTACACAGTGCTCCCAGCTTTTCAAAAACTCTCTCCTTCTCCCTCTAACACACACATAAACACATAGGCACAAACACATACACCTCGAAACAAAGGTGCCATTTTACTCAGGAAGGGTCAGCAGTTCTCTCCATGAGACAGGGGCTTGTTCTTGGTCAGAGGCTGCTGCCCAATCTCAGGCCACCCTCCCCTGGCTCCACCGGCCCCCTCTGGCCCCCCTCTGGCCCCCACCACCCCGGAGACAAGCTCCCCATTGTTCCTGCACTACTAATAAATGACAGTTCTCCTGTTCAGACAAACTTTAGAGCCCAATCTAAACACACACACACACACCCACACACAAACTGGGTGTAAATGGTGCTCCATATGAAAGGATACACAGCAGCTTTTTTTTTTTTTTTTTTTAAACAGCCTGATATTTCTCATGGAGCTCATTAAAAGGTTATCTGACACTAATGATGGAAGGATATTTTCCTGCGATTTGAGCTTTGTGCCCTGTGGAGCTGATGAGGTAATGCTGAGGGCACATTTGCTACAAAAACAAGGTGTCATTAATGCATAATAAATGTTACTATTGCTTTCCTTTTCCCTTCCGTGGTCGAAAAACGGTCATGACATCGAGACACGGTTCACCGGGAGGTCACGCCGCTCAGCCAGCGTTGTCACCTGAGTGTAATGTCACATACACACCCACAAACACACACACCAGTTTCAGAGCTTGATCAGGGCCAGGGACCAGGTGAGCATTGAGTTTAGACATGATAAATCACCACTCAACTTAAGCTCATAAACACACCATTAACACGCTCGACCACAGCAACTTGATCTGTTTACCTTAACCACCGTGCTGGGGACTATCGCTCTCCGGCAGGCCTGTATTAGCATGCCTCAGGGGGGCCTGATGCACATGTCTATCACTGGGGCCGGCCAGCTCCAGCTCTGGGCCATGAAATTGTCTCAGTGGTGCTGCTTCAATGTTGTCTAAAATATGTCTCAACACTGCATGAGGTCATTTTCCAACACTCTGGGCTTGCTTCAAGGACCAATCTATAGAGCTCTATAGAATCACTGCATAGCATCTTTAGTGTGGAAAAAGTGTGTGCCTGTTTTGTCTGAAGTGTGTGTGTGACCTGATTTGTTCAGGTATTTTACGGTAATGGAAACTGATGTTATTGAATGAAAAAACAGAACAATATTCTAACAATGACAAAACAGATGATCCTTTTTTTTTTAATTCTTAGAAACTGCCAGTGATGAGAAAGTTCCTGGGAAATTCTGAGTGGAGTAAATACAGGTTTGTTAAGTGTGTCTGACCCTGGTGTGTATATGGCTCTCTACTGCGGTTCACCACAAGTATATCATATGACAGCACAGCCAGCACACTCAGCTCGGTGAGGAAGCAAATTCCTGCCTTAGGATTCTCAGCTACAGACTAAGACATAAACAAGACTATCCAAAAAAAAAAAAAAAAAAAAAAAACACATCGACTGAAATGTTCTGGCTACTTTGATGTCTAGGAGACAGTCTGAGGGAGAGAAACGAGTGTATGAGAGTGGGCGTGCATGGGCGCATCTGTGTTTGTGTGGAGCTTACACAGCGCAGAGGTGATGTTGGCCGTGTGCTGTGCAGATGCTGGGCGAGCGGGGTCACGTCAACAGACATGCTCCCGCTCCGCCGTTCAAACGACAAAAGGAGGAGGAGGAAGAAGAGGCAGAAGTTGTGAGAAGTGGAGTAAAAAAAAAAAAAAAAAAAAAAAGCCCCAGTGTTTAGTCAAGGCCTGCTCACTGACACAAAGTCTGTCTTTGTCTGCCTCCCAGGGTACCAGATAAAGGAATTCTTGTGTGTCGGGGGCTCTGACCGAGTTTATTTGACACTTCAGCTCCTTTTGTGAAGCAAGTGTCCCACCGTCAATGCTGGCCATGAGAGTCACTTGGCATTAGACAGAGGGTCCCTCTTCAGTGGAGAAAGGGGGTCTTGTTTGGAGACGATTTTTAATGGAGGGGGTGTGTGGGGGGAGCTGAGTTGCAGGGGAGGGGGGGGGGGGGGGGGTGCTTGGTCTATGCTCTTCGCTGTATACAGACATATAGTGGGGCTCTGTCCCCTGCCCTGACAATAGATGGAATTTTTTATTGCTAAGGAAGTGGATGGGATTGAGAAGTGAAAGGTGAAGGGTGGAGGAAGAGGGGATGCTTTAAGAAGGTGGAAGCCTCATCATATAACTTGCATGAACACACACCCACTATGAAAGCAATGCCATAATGTCACAGTGTGCTTGTTAAACAAGCACAATGCCAACTTGCAGAACAGGTACAAAACCTGATGAGTGTCATCGGTGTGTGATATAGGTTTCTCTTGAATGAAACATCTTAAACATAAACCTCCCTCTGTTAGACACAGCTGGGATTTTTAACTGTTACACAAGTCATGTTTCTGGTAGCAGCAGTCTGCTGTAATGACAGCCGCTTCACTTGGCTGACAGGCTTCCCTGTGGGCAAAGTTATGGAGCTCAAACAAATTTACTCTCACCTGAATGGAATCACTGTGGGGGAAGGTGGGTGGACTACATGTTGCTTTCTACAGTATGGACACTGTATCCACACAGTTCACTCATTTTGCACCTGGTCTTTCACAACATATGATAGTGCCTCTGTGAATGGGCTGTGGACACCTGGCACTGCAGGTGTATGGCGACTTAAGGACAGGCTATAAAGCTGTACATTTCAAAATAGGGTGTAAGGGAATGACAGTGCTCAATTCATCCGTCTGAAATACAAGTCAGTCTAAGTCTGTTTTGAGGGTGAGAGATGCGCACGTTATGAGCCCGGAGAATAACGGAGCAGTGTTGAACAGGTGAACCTGAACATGTGGAGCAGTCCAGGGGTTTGACAAGGTTTTTCATATCAAACACACCCATCTCCCCAGACAAACAGTAGAAATACAGCCCAACTTGAGAAGAGATGTCTTTCGGAATCTCATGGAAAAAGAGTTTGGTTGTTGAGTCCAAATAGATATATAATAATATATAATAGGCCAAATGGGTGTGTAGGGAGATAACGGCAGAACCTTTGGTCAAAAAAAAAGCCATTGTCAAACGTTTTATTCTGTTTGTGAAATAATAGCTGGTGGAATTAAGCTATTCCACATTGGGACCCCTTATGGAACACCACGAATGACAACAGCTGGTCCCCAGAAACGCACGGACTAAGCTGCACGTTTTGGCGAGTCAAAAAACTAAATGACAACATGAATTTGTAACAGAAACTGAGTGTAGTCTCAATCTTTCACTATCAAAAAGGCAAACGAGTTGTAGATAATTATCTTGTTTTTACAAACCTGCTGGATCAGGAGATGCGTACTGACATTATCCAAATCGCTGGACATCTGCTGAGCACCAATAGAAAAAAAAATCCCAGGATATTCCATTGCTGTATGTCAAATCCCGCCACAACAGACATCGACTTTCCAAAAGCATATCATTGTACTGGCCGTCTATGTCACTGGCCACACTTGAACACGCGTAAAGTATCCCAAGAGACAAAAGACTTGTCCAGGAGCAGGACTTGGGCAGCACGAGTAACTGTTGCTGGACAGCACGCATTCCGTGCAAGAGATTCCCTTATATCCTACAAGATCCACAGCTGGAGCGTTGAATCCATTAGCTGCTGCCATCATGATCCAGTTTTTCCAATAATAATAATAATGATAATAATAACTCCTTGACGTGTGTCAGTGCTGCAACGGTTGCATATGATCCACTTAATGCGTCCAAAGAATCCCTGCGTAAACAGATTTGTGCTTTGGCAAATCAAGCAGATCGATCAGTGTGATTACTTCCAATAAGCAGTAAAAGAAGCTCGGTTCCTCCTTATGATCCAGTACAGTGATGATTCCTGCTTGAGCTCCAACTAACGTCTCTGTAGCTGATACGATGCGCTCCTGTGAAGAGCCGGAGCCACACTGAGCCATAGTTGGAGTGTAGCAACGCAGCACATGCTGCTCTCAGCCAACGTAAGCACGCAAAGCATGATGGTATGTGGAGTTTATTGATGGTTCTGCTAAATATTTGAGAGCATGACAATCATATCAGATTTCCCTAATCTTAAAAAGCAATAACACGAAAAAAAAGTAAAGTAACCTCTAACTGGAAGCAATGATAGTCACATTAAAGTATAACTAAAAGTACAGTATACTCAATTTTGCCTATATTGCCAGATAAAAACATATTTTCCTGTTGCAGGAAATCAACTTATTAATTTACATTAACAACAAAAAATACCTGTTGACATAAAGTGTGCCTATTTTTATTATTCTCTGTAACAATCAAGTATGTTATTATGTAATGAGTCTTGGCTGTTATAAATTTGTTACAATCACTCATCATCTGTCAGTTTGATCCCAGGTTGCGTGTGAGCCCTGTGTGAGCAGCGTGAGTGAGTAATAATGATCATCTGTCGCTGTGCACAGATACAGGGATGTCGGTGCCTTGAATCACCTTCCAATGAATGAATCTCTTGTCTTTCTTACCTCACTTTCATGTCCTAACCACCTCCAGGCTTGCTTGTATTTCTGGGATCATAGCTTCCCTTAAACCTCAAAACAAGGACTGGATTACTGGGAATGGAGTATAGACTCAAAGACTAAAATTAGAACATACATGAACTTACAGTGGACAGCTGAATGACACTCAAGTTAAATTAGATTTTTACTGACAAATGCGCCTGAGAACAACAATCTTGCCATTATTTATGGTTTTGACAAGTGTTAGAAGACTGTTTTAAGATATTATCTGCACTCCCTGTGTGTGTTAGAAGACTGTTTTAAGATATTAGTATAATTTTTAATCAATGACTGTATTAAGTATGGCATTCCCTTTGATATAGTCTGAAAGGGACAATATACTCTGTGGGTAAAGTGGGTAATCTTTGACATAGACAAACCATTCTTGTTTGGCAAACAATAAGAAATCTACTGTATATTCAATAAACTTAGTTTTTCCTATACATTAAATTATATTTTATCTACATATACTTAACACATATGTGGGAATTTATCTTATCTTAATTTATGTCATCCTGAAATTTTGGACAAACTGAATTATTAAAGTCCCTCCTCATCACAGCACTATGACTGATTTCTAACACAGTTTGTGTGTTAGACATTGAGCAGGTGAAACTCCACTCCGCCTTTTCCTTTACCCCCCATTTGGCCGTACTCCAATACAATCCAGGAGTACCTGAATTGCACGCGATTCTGTCAATTGCAGGTACTTGATGGCTTTCTTGTGTGCCGGGTTGAAAAGTTGTTGGAGGTTTGCGCACACAGCATTGCGTGACTAGAGCTGGGGATGAAAACACAAAGACATTGTTTTCAGTGATCAAACCCCCTTTATAGTAACTCAACAGCATTCCTGTCTCGCATTCCTAAGCCACCGCTGCTGTGTGAAGGTTTTTTTTTTCCTTTTAAGAAAAAAAAGAAAGAAAGAAAAGGAAGGTTACACATTTTTATCTGGTTCACTGTGTTGACCTTGCTTCATGCACAAAAGTTATTCTGCTCCCTTAGCTCATTAATCATTAATCAAGACTGAATCAAAGTATTAGTAGAGGTAATTATCTTGTAAAGGAAATTAAGAGGTAATGCTCTCTTATCTAAAACTATGTAATGAATGTAAACAGGAGAGCCAGCAGCTACTCCTGCTATTATGCTCAGCATTCTCCAACTAACTATCTGTATAATACATGTATGTGCAAGTGTTTGCAAATATGTGCCCACTTGTGAGCGTCCTCCTCTACATCAACTCATGCCAGTGTGTGTACGTAGGTATGCGCTAATGTGCACACAAATGTTTTCCAGATTGGTGTGACAAGGATAATCATATCCAGAGAACACAAAACCATTCTGAACGCTGCTCACACAGATTGGAGGAAAAGGAGGAATGCATCGGAGAATCTAGCGGAAATGAGGCTTACTGAGCGAAGAGAGGCTGCAGATCTTAAACAAATTGCTTTGTGTATATCCATATCAAGACTGTAAAATGTGTTATGCTGGATTACAAAAAATGTGTATGTGCTACTCTGCCCAAAGAGCCCATATAAGTGAAACAATGATCACCTGGTGGTGGTGAAATAAATATAATATTTACTGGAAGCGATGACCTCTATGACTTCTGCTTTCAACATACAAAACATAGAGGGGAGGACAATGGAGTCAGTCATATCTCCAGTGTGTGCTCTGAGAGTGATTAAGACTAGAGGACATTCATTACTGGCCCGGCTCAGACAGAGAGGGGCTTCAGAGCAGAGCTCTTGTGTTGGACTGTTTGGATGTCCTATCCTCTTGTATCTCTTTGACTACCTCCAGCACAAGGCTCTATTCAACCAGACTGGGAACAAATGTTTCCTTATGTGGCTCTGAGTGCCCAAGCTCCAGCGACAGGAGAGCAAAAGCCTATGAGACCGACAGACAGAGAGGTTACAATAATGCAGGCCATACCGTAGCTATTTAGCTACTCAGCCCATCTTATAGTATGATGTGAGCTGCATTATTAGGTGTGGGGGGGGGGAGGGAGGGGGGGTAATGACGTCATGGAAACCAAGGGGTAGATGAGAAAATGACAAGTATTTCCCAATAACAGCATGCCCATTCACTGGCATGGCCCCCACCACAGGCGTGCTAGCCTGCCACACTTGGTTTCCCCTCCTTATTTTCCCACTCTCCAACTTTTCATGGGTGTTATTATTTCTACATCCGCCTGGGAGTTAATTTGGTAAATATCAGCCAGGAAACCTGAGGTTGGATTCCATGTTGGCAGCTCGTGTAATTTCATGTACAGCCAATATGCTGACTTCCCCCAAGGTTCTCGGCCTCTCCGTGGGAACGGGCAAAGTGAAGCTAAACAGGGGTCAAGGCAAGGTTTCAAAGTGAAGATTACTCATGTGAACACTGATGAAAAATGGTTTGTATGTGCACTTATGCCTGCGCTATATAATAAGACATAATGTGGCGTGTACCTCTTCTCTATAGAATCACCCAGGATAAAGAGTTAATCCTCTTGTGCTATGAGACTGATAGGGTTGGCTTCCTTCCAACACCTCAGGGAGTCAGATCTGTGGAAGGGACGCTTTTTTAAAGCAAACCATGTAATCGATGACCTCCCTCCTACTATGGTATTCTTCACATTTGATTGGTGAGAAGTGTAACAATTTAGGTAAAATCACTTCCTTTATTCTAAGTACCTCCTCATCTCCCTTTATCCCTCTCTCCCTCTCATTAAGGTGTCAAACTGTAACAGGGTTTCTAATGTTTACTCAAAACATGTTTTCCCACTTAAAGGGAAATTAAATGAACTTTTGGCCTGTACTAGCTCTACCATTGACATGTGCATGACTCACTCCTCCTTCCTCCCTAACACACACTCTTACACTGGGCGAAGGGGGAATTTCTTTGGACAAACACACCCTTCCTGGAGTCTTACCATCTTGTGACCATGAGAATTTTAACCTGCAGGTGCCTCCATTTATTGGGTCTCTGTGTCTTGTAAACATAAAACTGTAAAGCACTAATTATCAGCAAACTACACATGAATTTCCTGCAGGGAAATACCATGCAGTGATTGTGCAGCTGTACATTTAGGCATGTAGATTTTTGCCTATGGATGTGTGTTAGTTTTTGGAGATTCATAATATGAGTTCTGTTTTGGGTGGGGGCATGAATTTTGGTGTTCATTCATGATAAATTGGTTCAAGGTTCAAGGTTCAAATCAGAAATAGAATAAGGTGAATGTAAGGCTAAAATAGGTTAAAATAAGGGATCTAGAGTGATGAATAAAATGAGTGTCTGTAGTCAGCACGCAGGTATATGCCAGCTTTTGTCTGTGGATGCTTTTCTAGGTGTGTGTGTGTTATCTCAGTGGCAGGCTGTGTGTAGGCAGCTGGGAGTGTGGCAGGGCTATGCGTGACTAGGAGAAATACACCTGTCTCTGTGCTCAGGTACGGAGGGGGAGCCGGCACGCAGGGGCCTGCCAGCTGAACAATGCTCCCTATTGTACCTGCGCTCTGACTGCAGACGCTCACAGGAGAGGAAGCCCTGAGCTCGGTGTGTGTGTGTAGCTAACTCTCTCTCTCTCTCTCTCCCTGCTCACACATCACACGACATACATAGTCAAATTATTTATAGTACACATATTGTGCTGACCGCAGGCGCCCCGAGCTAAATCCCGATAACTCTGCCTTTTACACGCAAGGTGCCAATCAGAGCAGTGACTGACAGATTTTACTTCCAATCAAAGAGAAGACTGGTAAAAGGGAAAGGGTTGTGTTTGGTTAAATTCATAATTGTCTTGACAACATTTTGCATGCAGGTCACTCGTAGGTGAAAACATATAACCTCAAACCACATGCACAATTCATGCAAAACAGTAGTAATACTGTTCTCTGTAAGTCCAGGGTCTGCATTGTAAAGCTTATCATGTTGAATAATGTGATTCTACAGCCATGCACACCAACACAGAGATAATTCAGAGGTGTTACTGTAAAGGTCTATCACAATAGAAGGCACAAGACTCTCAATATAATCCCGTGATGTGACTTTTGTCAAGTAATCTATTATCAGTCTTCCACCAGCACAAGTTTTTCTGGGCTTTTTGTTCTCGGTACAGATAAGGCAACCTTGAGATGGAGAGCCAAGATACCGTAGATGGAGAGAAAACGGGAGACAGACAGTCAGACAGAGACCCTGAGAGAAAGCAAGAACGAGGCCGCTTGTCAGTAAATCACTGGGGCTCGCTGCAGTTTCCACAACAAAGGCTGACTCTCATTTTGTCTTGATTTGTTGGCCAATTATGATGAAAAATGAACAGGGCAACCACAGAGAGGGCCGCGGACAAGAGGGAATGCTGAACATATGCTTTCAGAAGTTTCGGTTCTGGGTTGAGCTTGGATGGACACAAGTACCCCTTCTGTCAAACATAACTCCAGCTGTTCCACAGATGGGGTTAGTTATTTGGTCCCCTTTGGTGAATAAGAAAAGGTACGGAGGAGGCTCTGACTCTTGATATATTAAAAAAAAAAAAAAAAAAAAAAAAAAAAAGTCTGAGCCTCTTTCATCCCATTATCTGGAGGTCACGAAGGCTTTCTTCACTTCTTTTGTGTGGCGTCATATGAAGAGCTGCATAGTCAGTGCCATCATTTAGTTATCTATTCCTGTTAAATTCCTTGACCTGTGTATGTCTGTGTGTGTGTGTGTGTATGTGTGTGTGAGAGAGAGAATGTGTAACACCAGCAGTATCTTACGTGAATGTGTGTGTGTGTGTGTGTGTGTGTGTGTGTGTGTGTGTGTGTGTGTGTGTGTGAGTGTGTGTGCTCACTGACTAACGTAATACAGTCTTCATAAAGGTAGTATTGTTAAGTTGCGTGCGAAGCTCATGCTTTAGGCTTTGGGTCCCCGCCCACCCCTGTAAACCACGGCCTTTTTTTCCTCTCCTTTTTTTCCCTTCTACACCTTCCCCTTTCTTTTTGTTACAGGTAAACATTTGATGTCCGCACGCAATCCCCAGAGAGTCTCCTCCCCTTGTTCTCTCCTTGGCTCCCTGGCTTCCACTCAGCGTTACTCACACTCTTCTCTCACACACTCACCACACACCTCTCTCGCCCATGCACACACAGACACGCTACCCTTCCCTCCCCATTCTTCTGACATTCCTCTCCTCACTGACTCAGCACCTGTTTCCTATGAAGGTTATGAAGTTTTTCTCTCTCTGTCTCTTGCTGAGTGATTGGCTGAATTTTTGATTGACTGGAAACACTTTCCTATATTATCAGGCTTTACCAGAATTTTCCGCACTTTGAGCTTAATCTATTTTACTTTCATATTACTTTCATTCATATTCTGGGACTCTGTTGCATCTTCCAATTTGTTAGAACCACTGGCGATATAGTCTGTCCCACAAGGGCCTGGAAATATGTTAATTTGTTAGAAAATAAATGCCATTTGCAAGTGTTTCATTAAGAAACTTAAATGAAACACATTGAGAAGAACACAACATTCTTGCAGTGTGGATTTCCCTTGTGTAACCCAAATTAACAAGCAGTTCAACGAGTACAATAATATCTCACCACCATGAGACAGGCAAACCTTTAACAAAATAGGTGTGGTATTATTTTTATGATTTGATGATAATTAATTATTTATATTAGTAGAAATGATTTACTTTTGTAGAATATGATCCAAAAATATATCATCTTTGAATAGAAAAAGTGGAAGCCATGGAAAAATGCTGGATTCATTGAGCTTTTTTTGTCAATTCATATTATAGAACAATATTATCACCTTTGTAACCTATACTGTAGTTTGCTATTTTATATGATGTTGCAAGTAGGGTTTCAAGTAAAGTTTATACAAGACAATATGTGTAAATAAGACCCAAAATATTTATTGGTGCGTGTGAATGATTGTGATCTAACAGATGTTGAACACTGAGTGAAGGTAATAAAACAAGTCCAAATCTGGTCTATGGACTCCAGCTCTGTTACCCATGCCAATCTCAGTCACGCACATCCCTCAAGCTGCACTCCAGCGCAAACTCCGAGACTAAGGGAAGGTCTGACTGGTTCTGACACATCACGGGCGACTATCATATCCAAGCAGAGAAAAACACAAACCTCTCTGCCAAATGTTACCAGCAGCACATATGACTTCAATCAGCACTAATGAACGTAGGGGCAGAGAAGAGCTTTTTTTTTTTTTTTTTTTTTGAGTTTGTTAGCAATATCAAACACATACACCCACCCACACACGCATGCATGTCTGCACCATACAGTTTATGGTCTGCACACATAGTCACGTGCTGACTGACAAACCCACACATGAGGGTTAGGTTAGTGCATGAAGATTACATGCTCACATAAATATAGCATTTTGAATTGACAATAAAGGCTGTTTTGGTTTCTATATGAAGTTGACTAAGATATTCAGTGATCCTTGAGGTTTAAGATTACTTTCTAAGCTTGACGTTTGACTGCTGCCTACTTTTTTAATTGGAAAAGTCAGACTGTTCGAAAGGAGAAGACAGTCCCATGAAGGCATAAAAGAAATTATTTCAATCCCTACATTGTTGTGTCTCCTATGATAATTGTGGCCGCTGCTCTCTTTCATCAAGGGCTTTTGGCTCCCTCCAACCAGCCCAATTAGCAGCCCTGCTGAGGTGGAGTGTATTATGCAAATACAAACAGTTACTGTACCAGCATGAGCAGCCCCCATGGGCTATGTTAAATGAATATTAGATTTGTTGTGCCTACAACAAGTTACCTATTGTTGTGCTGGCCTTTCTGCTGCTCTGGAAAAGCCATTCAAACAAGATAATCTGTCTGCGTCTCGTCAATGCAGCGCACTGTTTCCCCCGTGCTTGGACGAAACTCTGAGACAAAGGGGCTGTTTGATTGGGAATATGAAGCAATTGGTGTTTGAGAATAAAGGGATACTTCTTATAATCTCTAATGTTTGTCATTAGAGCCCAGCATGCAGGGTGGCACAGACCACTCTGATCTAAATGACGACAACCGGAATCGTAAATTTTGACCATTTTTTATAATCTTCCAATATTCCTGTAATTCCAACGTTTTCCTCCTTTTCTATTTACTCCAAACTTTCAAGTCAATCTGTCTGTGTCTATTGTTTCATGCTCAGTTCATCTCATCTGTCTCTGCTCTCATTGGGAACAATTGCTTTTGTCCATGAAGCCAATAGATGTTCTGGATAAAAGGTGTGACAGTTGGGTCAGAGCTGTGAAAGAGCTGTATTGTCCTTCCTCACACCGCAAGGTGTGCTTGGAGACAGACCAACAACGTGGCAATGTAATGATGAAACACGTTTTCTCTCTAAATTCGTACCACATGTCTGCTAAAGGAACCGTTGTTCTTCCATCCCATTATCCACATTAGGTGGTTAACAAATATTTCAGTATGTGTCCATAAAAAGCAGTAATGCAGATGATGCCTTTTGGAAGGTTGTTGTAATGTTTCCTGATGTCTCGATGCTTAATAATAGACCTGCATAACTATGACTATTATCGATGTTCTATTTTTACTCTTTTGGTAAATTTGTGGAGATTAAAAGTATTTGTTCAATACTTTAACCGTGATGTTTTATCAGAAAAATCTCAGCCAGTCATGCAGATAGAGATAGACAAGTTTGGGGTATGCTGGAGTACATAGCATGTGTGTCACTTTCTCTCTGGTCATGGCAGGCAGCTGTTTGTAAACAGTACTCCCCACACCCTAGCCAGCTAATGACAGGGTTGAGCTGGAATACAATGGCTGCTTGATGGCACGTTCTAGCAGGGAAAAGAACAGCACTGACAAAGTTGCTTTGAGATGGAAAATAGAGATACAGAGATAGAGATTGATCAGCAACAAAAGTGTAAAAAAATTGTGGCATTTCTTTTCACTTTTGTTTTTGTTTGTTTTGTTTGACTTTTGTTCCTGGAATCCATCTTATAATCATTATAATCATTATGTCCGTGTTTTTGCACATTGATGCAAAAACATGGATCAACACACATGCAGTTCATCAAAGAGGTCAGAATACTGCCTGTGGAGCAATTTGTAGACCAGTATGGTACTGATTTACTTTATTTGAACAGGCAAAAACAATTTTCTTTTTTCATGAATTTGCACTTCTTTTACATGCATGGCTCATTTCATATATTTATAGCAGTTATGACAACTGAGCCATCTGAGGACATAGCTAAAGGAAGAAGTACGACATGAGCATTGTCAACGGGAAAACACTCAGAACCAAACATTCACCGCAAAGCAAGGAGTGACAGAGTTCAGTCATTATATAGCCTCACCTCTAATTTACCACTATGACCACCAGTGTTGAAATTTGGTTTGCGGTTTGTTTGAATGCCTACTGTAGAGTCAAATACAAAAAGTCTATAATTATTGTACGCCTGCACAACATATGGATGGAGGATTATCTGTTGCCCTCTCTGTTTGTCTGCTATGAAGGAACACCCACAGGTAAAACTTCAAAGGAACAATAAAGAGTTTTTTCTCACTGGGAAATCCAGTATGATTACCATTAATCTTTATATTGTCATTATTGCCTTTTTGGGTACCTGGCAACGGAGTAAGGTGTGGGAATTAATTTCACAACAGTTTGTTTGTACCAACTCCATGAACTGGTCAGGAAACAGTACCGGATATGGATATGTGAATACCAAGCCATGGAGGCTCAGCGTATGGAGTCACTTTAGCCTGCCTTTGATGTGTGAGAATGGTATGCTGAGGTCCAACTTCTCTTGCTGACGCTGACTCACTCAACTGTGAGCTAGCGTGACAGCTGAGGCAGGTTAATGTGTTCCCCCTCCAGACAAACACAATGAAATACGACTGACTGACTGCTGCCTTGAGGCAGAGGACATCAAGCGCAGAGGAAAGAAACTTCTCTGTTTGAACATTTTGGTGGTTTTCATTAGCAAGTTCTAAAAAAAAAAAAAAAAAAAAAAAAAAAGTAATTACATAGGGCTTATCTCATCTTTTTATCTAAAAAGTTCAAGCGTTTACCTGATATAAACACACTTACAACATGCACATCAGTGCACACATTAAGAAAGGATCATCACAATCCCATTTGAATCTACAACTGACTATAAATCTATCGTGCCCAGGGGCAGATAGAGTGCACTCTGAGCTCTGTTCAAACTCCTTATGAGTGTCTAACATTTATGTCACTACCTCTCAACTGACACAATAACAGTTCTTCCAACTGAGGTAACGGCAACTTTTAACATGCCTATAATGTTGATTTTGTGTTGCAGAGTTATTCTTGGAAACAGACTTTGGGCAAATGACATACAGATCTCTAAGGATAAAGCTGAAGGGCACAAGTAATACTATTGTTAATTGATGATCGATTGTAAAAACAATAACAGAACAGTGTGTGACATGTCTGACTCTCTAGACAAACAGCAGCTGTCTAAATCAGCCTTAGCGCTGTTGTGAATCTGTCTAAATTGTGTGTGAGTGTGCTCATTAGCTCTAGACTGTTCAATTCTGTCTCTCAGATGGCTGTCAAAGCTCGGGAAAGTAACATACCTTAAGAGACATACTGTCTCAAGGCTGCAGCAGTGTACTTGATAAAGCCAAAAAATGCTGCATGTATAGCCAGAAATTCATTTTTCTATGGATGTTTCACAAATATATAGCAAAAACACATTTGTAAGCCTGAAAATGACTTTGTAACACATATTTCACACCATCTGTAATACACCCACAGCACTCTACTGACTCTACTGTGCACCCGTATAGTAAGACGATGCGGGTTTGAGCAAAAGCAAACCTGTAAAGTCGAACAAAGAGTGGAAAAGCTTTACAGGGCCATCAACATTATAATCACTTTTGTTTATATAGTCAGAAGTGTAAACCATGCATGGTTCCTGTTGTTGGATCACTGAAGAGGTGGGGGACACTTTCGGAGGAGCATGGTGGTCCAGCTACATTGAGGTGAATGAGCCATAAAGGCTGTGAGGGCAAAGGGAAGTGGATAAGTTAAGTATAGTGTTATGTGGTGGTGGTTTGTAAAGGTTGGATGTTCCGAGGGGCAAAGTATGTGTGTGTTTTGGAGTGGTTGATGGGGGCTGAATAGGGCACTTGTTGTTGAGAGGAGATATTGCAATACAGCCACTGCTGGTGGCCCCTTCTTTCTCCTCATTGTGCACATCACAGTATCTCTTCTCACAGGAAAGAGAAACCAGGGGGACCAGGTTTAGAAAAAAGGGGGCTGTGATAAGATAACAAAGAGAGATCAAGCTCATTCATAAGAGATAGTAAACCCCTGAGACACACACGGACACATATAAAGACAACACAAAGAGCAGAAATGAAACAAGTTGTTTCACAGCTGCCGTTCAGCACTTTTGTGCTCTCCTTCTCGTCTCTTTTGTTTGACTGACATTTATAGCACTAACAATGGACTGTTAACCTCGCAGTAGCTCTTTATGATGGCGAAGGATCTGCATTTTTATTAGGGTCGACTTTTGAAATTGTTAGTCATTCTTCTCCGCAGCGTTTCGATGTGTGATTTCTACCTGTGAAACAAAGTCCAGAGTCTGCTGCCAACACACTGAGGATGACGCACAGGATTGGTTCGCCTACTGAACGTCAGTCATAGCAGCAGTCAGGTGACCCCTGGTTGCTCTGGGTCAAAGAGTCACTCAGACAACTGACAGAATAACAACAGGAAGGCCCAGTGATACAGATCATTTCAGCATAAGTATGATCTTGATATGATTAAGCATGAACAAATCAAATGTGTATAACCTAACACATGTTAACTAAACTGCTTAAAACGATGTTAGGAGATGTTTGGGGGTTTTTTTGCATTAACTGTCACTAAAACTTGAAGTGGTCTATAGCTATTCCCCTGAGTCCTGAGAAAGAATTCCAGGTATTTTTTGCTTTAGGTGTTGCTTTAACTGCATTGTTATGCTACATAGGTGTGTATGGTTTGATAATATCACACTCAATGTCAACAGTGGTTGCCTGACTCATGTACTTGTAATAACTGTATTTTTTTTTTGTTTTGTTTCCTCCTGGAAGCTGCTGCAGGTGCTGTTAGTGCTGAAATTATATGATACATTGATGCTTGTATCACTGACAGTGTTTTTCAAAACACTGACCCCAAAAACTCAAAGAGGATTTGGAAAAAGAAACACACACAAAAATCAACTTGACTATATCCAGCATGTATCCAAACAATGCCTGATGTGTTTGTATGAGAGGAGAGACTGAGTCAGTCTGACAAGGACAAAGAGAGATAGATTTCATATGTGCCAACCTGTATGCCTGCTTGCATGGGTGTGCACCTAAATGTATGGATATTAGCCTAGGTGTGATGTGCTAGGTCGCATCCAGAGTCATTCCTTTGTTGTGTGGAGCAGTGTTGCCCCGAGGGCTGCAGCAGCGTGAGTGTGAGCTACGCGGTGCTCTGGAAACAAGAAAAGCGGCTCTGTTTTTGGATGGCTGTCTTGGCTTTGTATGAGCGCTTGCTGGCACGCAGTCAAGATCCTGCCCCTAGAGAGGGAAGATTAATGACAGCTAGTCACGGAAAGGCTTTACAGCAGCAGAGAGCAAAAGAGAGGAATAGAGTGGGAGATGGAGAGGAGGTAAGGAGGGAGGAAGGGGGGGGGGGGGGGGAAACAAAGGTGAGGAACTGCTGTGTTGAAGTTGCGGTGATAGGAGTAGGTATGAGTAAAAGGTGGGTGTTTGTGCATCAAAAAAAGGGCCCAGTGCAAAAACTGATTAGTACAATCATCATATACACTTATAATAAATGTAATAACATAAGAGAGTACAATGACTGGACAAAAGCCCATGCATTCTTCTTTGAATTTCATCACACTAATCCAGCTAATGTCCACATGACAGCTCTGACAGCCACTTATCTCACAAAACCTCACCCACCGGTGATCAAACTATATATGCTCAGCACCTCTGCTAAATCCTGGGGAGGGTGAGGGATGGATAATTATACAGGTTTTGTTTAGTTAAGGTCTAGACATTACATCTATTCCCTGTCATATAATGACACCCCTACTTGACAGTCCTGTGAATCCTCATCTAGCACATTATATTCCCTCACATAGTGGATTATATTGTACTCAGAGTTCCTTGTGTACACTAAGAATTGGAAGCTATATCATGAAATGTCAGATAGAAAGAATTTCAGACTTCCATTGAGGAGCTGTGTGTTTTACACTGTAGAGAATGTTTCTACAAGTGAGAAATGGAGACCGATAGATGAGGCAAAGAGAACAAATAAAAGAATTAAGTACCGTCCCTGAAGTTAAGTAACCTGGACCATGACTAGTGTACAATGAATGCGCCAAGAGCTGAGGGGAGTGTGGTGCCGCAAGGACCGACCTCTCTCCCTGTCTTCCAGCCCAAACCCCAAACCAAAGTCCCGGGCTCCAGGGCAGGCACAGGTCACAGTGAACTCACTCTCCCGAGCTCCTTTCTCATTCCCTGACCACACAGCAGATGACCTCACTCCTTCTGAAAGTCCCTAACAAACTTAGGTCTTTGTATCATAGAAGAAAAATGATCCCGAGCAAAGTTTGCCTGCCAGGACCAAAGATTCCTCAAATGGAGAGAGAAGAAGAAGACAGCATGTGTGTCTGTGTTTTAAAGCTGTTTACCTCATTCTGGAGACATGCTGGATTCCTCCATCATAATGCATGGTAAAATGCTCCATTTCACGGTGCCAGGCAATTCTGACCACAAGAATGAAGGGGAAAGTTACTCTGTGAAACCCTTTTCATCCGGAGAACATCTTTCAGAGCACAGAAAATGACTCCACAAGGCAGTGTGATGAAATATCAAACTAAGGGCAGAATTCAGCCCAAGCTTTCTGGGAATTACGTTCATGTTGGACGATTCTACAGGGCACAGTTTACTTTTAATGCCAATGTTCAGTGGTAATGCGAGGAGTAGTGAAAAGAAAAGCACGGTTTTGGAGGTCAGGGGGATAGGGGACTATGTAACATGATCATCTTTGGTGTTCCTTTCTCAGACCAGCTAACAATGTTGGATTGCTTTAATATTTTACCATGACACAGATCTTTTTATAACCATGATACCGGGTGTTTTAGTCACCTTACATTAACCTGTAGAATGTAGGACATTACTGAAATAATAAATAACACGTGTGAGCTGTTCAAATAATTTGTCACCAGTCTGTCTTTTGGGGTTTTGCAGCATTTCCAAAGTTTGTGGAGTGGGTTGCTCTATTTGCAATATGTTGAAACACTCTGCAGTGAGAGAGAACTTAATCTATTACTGCCATCACCACATCAGGAACGCTGCATGACAAAACTGAACAGGGAAAAAATGAAGAAATCTCTTCAGTATTTCCACTGGTGCACCTGGAGGAAATTAATTTAGTAAAGCAAAACAACCAAACCCAGTGGTAGTCTTTCATCACTCATTTTATCCAGCAGACTACATTATACATACTGTATATCCACAGCTGTGATATCTCTAAATCAGTGCTTGATATCTCTAACTATAGATGATCTACAGTATGCCTGTCTGTAAAGATGTCCCTCAGCCAGGTATATCAGTACTCAAAACTAGCTTCATGAGCCAAGTCCTATACATGCTTCTTAGCTCTCTGACATGGCATTTTACATTTTTCTAAACACCTGCCACCCATTCTGCCGACACGACCAGGGAGAGAGCAGAGTGGGCGGTAGGGAGAGAGGGAAGAAGGGAGGGGTGCTATTGTTGGCACACTCCTGCAGTTCTGTAGGCTGGGGAATGTGTAGAGGTGGAGAGGGGGATTAAAGAGAATAAATATTATTCTTTCACAGAACTGCTTTGAATCAGCATTGAACAGCATATTTAAAGCTGTATGGATTGGATGAGATCATTCAAGGGAAAAGGCTGCTATGGTGACCCATAAAAAAAAAAAAAAGAAAAGAAAAAATGTCCAGTGGCAACACAAGGAAAAGTCAACAAGAAGGCGAATAAAGGTTAGAGCATGACTGGACTTCAATAAAAGTAGACTGATGGTTGACAACTGAAAGGGCAACGTGATACTGAGACAGTTACTTTGCTCTTTTTATGGATACTAGGAGCTTTTAAAGAAGCTTCTTAAAGTATTTTCATATGTCTTAATACAAGTCTGAAGGGGATCTTTAGGCATGTTCATATCATACTGAGATGAACTCTACATATCAACCTGCAGGCATTTGAGCTTAACAATGAGCCACATCATACTTGATGACCAACAGAATCAAAGAAGCACTATGGCAATTCTGGCTCAGTTGTTGGGGCAACCTTGAGAACTGGCTCACATTAAACAAGCACTATTTATGCATAGGGCTTAGGATACATACTAAACTTACGGTATAGACCTGGGAAATGTTTGTTTTGACTTTTGTTTTGACTTTCATTTTTTTATTTTTTACAGATGCTGTATTTTTGCTGCATCTTGTATGTTTTATGTTATGTTTTGGAGCCACAAAAACAACAAAAACAAAACAATTATATAACAATTTAACTTAATTTCCAATTTCCCATTTCTTTTAACCATGACCGCTATGCTTGTTCTGTCGATAGCGGTGCCCAACACTAGTTTAGAAAGGCCTTCATGACCACAGATTTTTGTGAAACAGTAGCCAGTTGGTAAACGTTTCTTGTACTTTTTCTTCAACCTTTGTACATGATATTAGAAATCATACCAGTGAAAGTCACACTGAAAGTTGAAATGAAAGACTCTTTTTTTATTATAATTTGGGGATTATAATAAAAGACAAACTGAAACACTGTTGGTTTAAGGTTAAGCCCCGACAGGAAAATTGTTGAGACAAGTTTGGTTAGGACATTCATTTTAGGTGTGTAAGGAGGATTACTTCAGTTTGGTGAGTGGAACCTCATTATATTCACAGCCCCCAACCTTGAGGTTAGTCACTCACCGGCTGTGTGGCTGGGTTATATGAGCAGTCTCAATATTGTGTTTTATGACAAGACCCAAATAGTTCCAAGTGTTTTGGTAATTTTCGCAAATCAATATTTTTTAAAGTCACTTTGGATAATCTTGAATAATAAGAAATTAGGTTATAGTAAATTTAATTAATGTTAATATTTGGGCCCGACCGATACTGGATTTTTGGGGCCAATGCCAATACCAATATTATTGAGTAAAAAAATTCTGATATCTATATATCTGCTGATAATCTTATATATAGAGAATATATACATAATCACACATTTTTGCAATTATCCCTCAAATGTGGTTATCAAACACTTGCAACAAAGAGGTGTAATGGAGGCATTTTATTTTACACTTTAACAATAAACTTTATTGTATAAAATGACATGGAATTTGATAATTATAAATAACTATAAATAAAAAAAACAGAACAAAAAAAAACAACACATGTACATATATATATTAAACCTGAATTAAGAAAAAGGTACAAAAAATATACATAAAATGCTGCCTATTTAAAAAAATAAATAAATATCGGCACATATCAGACAACATATATGCCTATACTGATATATCTGTGATAGGCCTCTCTTCAGGCCAGTGTTTAACTTCATTTCATCTTAACTGGTCAGCCTCTGTTAAGCCCAAAGCTTCTTCTTAAGATCAGGTTGTTATTATACTATAGCTCTTTGTGAAAAAAAAAAAAATCCTTGATTGTACAATGACCTGCTGGGTTATAAGGTCTCAGTTTACAAAGCTAGCTTGAAAACTGGTACTCAGCTTATTTTTCCTTTTGACATTCATTCACTTACAATCATTTGAGCCTCAACAGAGTCATATTAGATTAGTCATGTACAAGTAAGGCAGTTTGGCTTTCTTCTTGAACTAATCAGTGAGGTGTAATCCAATTCCTTAACCCTTGAATGCATGACCTACAGTATGGATGTTTGGAAAACAATACAATCAGTTTGTGTAAAAGTCCACTGTACCATACAATATTATTTATCATGTATCCTGAATATGATATTTTTCATAGATGATTTGATGATAGAGATTTCTGCATGAACTGTCATACAACTCATACAGATCTTTTTAAGATGTGGATGAAACACATTAGCTGAATAATGGCACATCACAGAAAATGATGAAGATGTGGGGGCTGAAGATAGCTGGACTGAAATCTCAGCATCCTTACTAACCTCACTTGAGTAAAGCAGAAGAGACTTACCAACCTGTAAATGAAGGCTCTACATAACTTACAACACCTCTGCAACTGATTATGGCAATGAGGATGATTATGTTGAGGAAGGTCATTCATGGTGTTGCCACAAACAGCATCTATCAGGAATAAAAAATAATAAGCTTAGATAATATAGCAAAACAACCACCAATCATGGTCATTATGACACTGGACACTGTTGCATTATACTGTTGACATTACAATACCATTAAGTACATGACTGATACATCCTAGATCTTCCCTGTAGGAACACGATATCAGTGCTCTGTTTTTCTCAAATTTAAAATCTGTATTTTAAATTTGGATGGAACTAATTTGGATCATTATTATGACAAAATTGTGTTTAATTATGGATCGGTCAAATCTGGCCGATACCTGATCCTCTTAATGAGGTCAGTATCTATATCACAACACTGGTCCACAAGTGTATTGGTGCATTCCTTCTTTCCTCCCACTTATCAGTGTTGTTTGTGTTTCAGAAACAACGACAGGACAAGGAGTGCCCCCCAACCACCATCTCATCTCCAGGGACACTGTGGGGTCAGATCACCCAAAGGTGCTGCACTCCAGTCTTGTGGAGTTGACTTCCAACACATTTAGGTTTTTAAGTTTGGGCCCAGACGGTTGCTTAATGTAGTTGGCTGTAATGGTAACGGTACACTATTGCATCCCTACAATCAACTTTACCCCTGAGATTAACCGACCTGCCGACAGGTGAGCAGTGAACCTGCTGAGATTTCACTGACGTGAGCATGTGGGTGATGTAGTCCACAGAGTCCCATAGCAAGGAAGAGAGTGGAGAGTTGATCCTGCTGCAGGGCACAGAGAGGGCAGTGTCTGGGACAGAGGAACTCTGATGGACGGGCACAAAGAGACCATTGGTTTGGCCGAGACACAGCGGGAATCCAGTTGTCGTTCCGTGGGAAGAGTTGAGCTCAGCGAGACAGACCTCTCTTCCTCTCTCCCTCAATGAGTATGTGACAGAGAAGAGGAGATGGAGACATCAACAAAGCCCTCACAAGCAGCCCTCAATGATTGAATGGAGGCATTATTTCAATCCAACATGAGATACGCACCATTACAATGTTGCCGTTGGGGAAGTAATAATAATGAAATACTCAGTAATGAACACATACCATGTAAAAAAAAAAAAAAAGTACTGTAGCTCCCTGGAATACATTATCCGTAATTATTAACATGCACTTTTAATGGAGGTTTTGTTCATTATCTGTAATGTTGGAGGGACATAACAGAGAAGAACTAGGCACCCTGGAAAAATAATGAGACTTGTGTTATTGATCCTCTGTACATCAATACCTGGAAAAAGTTTGTTTCTGCCAAATCCTGATCCAAAAAATATTCCCTTTGGCCAAGTTCCCCCTCATTTTATCTGCATCGCAACCCAAGCCAACACATGTTGCAATCCAAAGCACACACCGATTCCCATGAAATAAAAGCATCAATCTGATCCAGCACTACTACAGAAATCCCATTGTTCTTCATCATACAACACTGACCCACCACAATCAAGCTCTATTGGGAAACTCTGCACTCCTGTTAAACACTCCCATAAGGAAATGCACACATGCACGCACATTTGAATATCCCAAGCAGCTGTAGGGGGGGTGGAGGGCAGTGGACCATGGAGCGGGTGATACTTGGAGCTCAATAAATAAAGTGGAAGGAGAATAATCAAGAGGCTTGAATATTTGGTTGTTTAATTAGAGTGATGATACCGGGAGAGAGTAATGCTTTTGCGAAATTATTTGTTATGCTCAGACTTGTCAACATTGACTGTGACAGTGTTTTATTGTCTTTGTTGAATAAGCATAATTAGTCTGACTCTTTTTTGAATACTTTCTCAGATGGTAACATTTATTTCTTCATGACTTTAATCATATTTAAGCAAGAAATGTTGCCTTTACACGTGCACACATTATTACTCATGAATGACTGAAAATGTTCCCCTTAACTCCATCTGTCTCATCTGTCATTCTCTGTTTCTCAAGGGGGATGTGTGCATGGCCCTTACACACTGTTTTGATTGTTATCACATGCCATGAAGTGCTTGTCTGTATTGGGGTGGAGAGATAGCAATCACTGCTTCCCACTTTACCCACTGTACTCCACCTGTGGCACCTGGTCTAAGGAGCCACACAGACCACAGGGTCCAGAGGGAGTTATTCCAAACAGTACTAACACTCAACATCCCCAAGCCCCCATCACTGGGCGTCAAATCATTCTGCACTGGAAACCGACATCAGGAATGTCAAAAAGAACAGAGTTTCTGGCTAGTTAGACCTGTGCTTGCCCTCTACTAAAATATGCAGTGGTTGTTTTAGCCCAACTTTACACTGGTGACCCGACGCCCCAAAGTCACTTCTCTATTCCCAGCCACTGCCAAAAAGTTAACTACTTTCCGTCTTGACTCCTGCAGACTCTTCCACCCCTTCCAGGGCTCTAATACCCCCGTGACCTCCCGGACTCTCCCCTGCCTCCTGCCCCCTGCACTTCCCCACCCTCCTGTGCCCTCCCTGGCACCTTTGCCCCACGGCCCGGCCTCATTCATCTAGCCACCCCTCTCCGGCCAGGGGAGCTGAAGGCCCTCTTTGTATGCGCTCCCTGGGAGATATTAACCCCCCGTCTCCGCGCTCCCACCAAACAAAGGAAGCACTTACTAACCGCTAAAGCCTTAACAAACAGCGCCTTTCAAATGAACCCTGCTCCATGCGGTGCAGAGGGAGGGGAGCGCCCAGGAGAGAAAAGCCCAAAACATTTGCTTGTTTTCGCAGATTACAGAAAACCCGGTGGTGCTGTACTCGGATCCTGTTGAGTTGACTTGCTACACCGTTAGGTTCCTGCTTGGACTCAGAAGGTTGCTACTGAAATAAGGAAGGTTGAAAAGTCCTCATGCATGCACCCAGACACTCATACACCCTACAGGTATCTGTTTTTTATTGTGGGGAATTCCTATTGACTTATACTAAGTCCATAGTTTTACTACCAATACACTCTTCAATGCATAAAACTCTTCAATGTTACCCTGATCTTAAATTTATTGCAACCATAAACCTTTACTGTCTATTTGGATCCCTACTAGTTACTGCATCACTTAAGAATTTAACATTGAGACAATACAAATTGCCAAAACTCATAAACAACTCACAACTACTCATTTAACATCCAGTTTCCTTTAATTTCACCTTCAGGTAGGTGTAAGTTTGGAATTTCCTCTTGTTTCAATCTGATAGTATCACATATTGTACATATTTTTTTATCATTTTGTTCCAGCTCATCATTGAGACTATACGGTGGTTACACTGATTTTTTTTATTCCGTCATATGGAAATATTCTCGGTGTCTCATGAATACATTAATACACATTTCCTCTGATGTTCAATTTAAAATAAAGTTTGGAAATAGAGTTTTAAATAGAGTTTGTACTGTCAAATTGGCAGGGCAGTGCAATTGAAGAGGTTACATAACATGGTGATGATATGGATAAAATTTATTATGATAGTAACTCTTTATATCCTGATATAAATTGTCAGTATATTTTCTGGAAAACAACTGTGAAACCATTTGTGAATAAGATAACCTGATGGGAATGTCTGTTTTCAGCGAATCCAGTGAATTAAGATCCTACTAAAACTAAAACTACTGATCCCCACAGGGGAAGTTTAGCAATACCTTAAATTACTATTTTACATTAAAAAAATCCTTTAAATTACCATAAAGCAGTCCTTCCCACCAAACAATGACCACAATTACATAATACAACAATAAATATCAAAAAGGTATATATGGCTCAATGGAGCCTCCTGTTACTCATTTTATAGTCACATGTTCCATACACCCGCCAATCATGACAAATCTTTCACAACGGGCAGTTCACATAAACATTTGAGATTCACAAGTTTGCATACAACAATACTTCACTGTGTGCTTGCTACTTCACTGCTGCCTGATTTTAAAAACTGGAGGTTCTCTAGGACAGTCTGTGTCAAGCTTGCTCGGATTTGCTGTGGAGCATCACTTGAGCAAAGCCACACTGCTAAACTAAAATATGTACAAATGCAATAAATGGTTAATACTTTGACATTACTTGACTAAACTAAACTAAACTAAACTAAACTAAACTAAACTATAGAAACATATCTGACATTTGACAAACTGCTATCAATTTACAGTGTATAACGTCATATCACCCAACCCTAAATGCCAACAATGTCAAAGTTGAGTTAACACCTTAGAATGGCATGACACATTATAACATTGGATGTTAAAGAATACAACCGCATGAAACACTAAGTAAACCCTTCCTCTTATTTTCATATAAAAACAGCCATGTGTGACCACTTTTGTTGATTTTGTTGATCAGGACCTATCAAGGCAGTAAAAACACATAGCCATGTCTTACACAAACAGGCACACGCACAAAAACCAACAAACCCAAGTCCCATGAGTAAGTTTCTGGGCAAGTGTGTAATGTGGTTGAGGTTCAAAACACAAGCCAAAATCACCCAAGCTGCCTCCCAGGTCTGAAATAAATCCACCAATGACCTTTTATCCCCTCAGAAATGTGCACTTAATATGATGGGGGAAATGACTTTATGATGACTTTACCCTCAAACGTTTTGGCGAGTGCATTGCAGGCGCTTGCTCTCCAGTTCAGGGCAAGAGAGAGAGGGAGGGCGATGGAGAGATAGAGTCCAGATGCAGTGTAACTATGGAAATGAGATTGTTTTGGAGCTTAGCAAGGTTGATGACACTGCACACCTGTGAAGACACAGAACAATCACACACATTATTATCTATGACGTATTTCGTCAGAGTGTAGTTGAACAATAGGTCAACAACCTCTGAGCCTGCTGAATGTACTGCTTGTCTCAGCAAACTGAATAGCAAACATACAATAGAGTCACATTGTGTAATTGGGAATTGAGAAATACGTTGAATAAAAAGAAATGTTTTTCTAAATTTAATGAGAACTGCTCTGTGTTTGACCAACTCCTAATTTAATTTAGCAACTGTATCAAGAGTCAAATGGGACACTATAAACTGAAGGCAGCTGCGGTTAAGAGCTTTACAGCCATTGTTCTGCTGAGGTGATAACCATTGTTTAAACTGCAGAATATGACCTTTATTGGACTCCACACTGGAAGACAGTATTGATTTGCATTTCCTTGTGGACTTCAGGTGTGACAGCTTTTATCTACATATGTGCTTTCAGAGAACTATGGTTGATTTACCTTTTTTTTTGTTAAATGTTTGGATTAGTAATATTTGGAGTATTAGTCATATTTGGTGGAGCTCAAAGGTTAAGTTTCACCCAAACATTGGCACCTGCTTTTTTGTCTGAACAGTGAGTCACACAGAGAGCAGTTAGGAGGGCTTGCAGGTAATTAAAAGGTTGCCTGTCCTGTCAAGGTGTGCCATCACCTTTACAGCTGTCAGGGATATGTCTGCAGGCCACTGACTTCTAGCTTAAGGCTAAAACATACCCACTGGCTGGCTGGCCAAACACAACATAGCAAACAAGAACATGAATAAAAAGGTTACTGGTATCCTGTAAGTGATCCAAAACATACACATCTGTTTGACATGCTAATAGAAAATATTCAGTGTAAGTACAACAGCAGATAATAAAGGCAACTAATTGTTCCTGATAATACAGTATACAGTATATTGGTCTTTTTCCACCTGTGGGAAAATGACAAAAAAGTAGGATTGCTTCTGTCTTTGTTTGAATTGACTTCAATTGATGTAAACTGACTTAAATTGATGTAACCTGTGGCTTCATTCTCAGTCACATCTAATGGAAAACAACCCACTGTCTACACTCGTCAGACAAGAATACAGTGTAAATGTCCACCTTCCCACTGTCCCATCCAACACCCATCCCTCTATCCATCCAAACATGTGGTACAACCCCCTGTTCACAGGACAACACAAGACCCAGAAGGAGTGGACCGGCGCAGGTCCAAGTCACAGGAATCGTCTTCCCACATCTGAGCTTTCTGCCAATGAATGAGGCTTTGTCTGCAGAGGAATGAGATCCATATCTCCCATTTGGCATCGCTCATGTCGTCACTAATCAGAAGCAGATGAGCAGACAAGTTGTGCTTTGCGCTGCCTGTGTGTATGTGAGCGAGCGCGCAAAGCTTAGATGGGTTTTACTGCTGAGCTATGGAACATGACTGGGGTTAAAAACATGGTTTATGTAGAGATCAGAACACCCTGATGTGAAACACGCACTCTGGTCTGTATCACATTTTATGACCACTGTCAGCAAATTATTCACAAAATAAAGCATAGGGAAAGCAAAGGGATTTCTGCATATCTTCATTGTTCATATTCAGAATGACAACAGTCAAAATTAGAACTTAATGTTGTGAGATGTAGAGTCTAAAAGATATCTATATTTGTCTTCTGACATACTGTGAATTGTGATTGAGTGACAGAGTGAGTAAGAAGTATGTGCAGTATGTATGTACAGTAAACGCATGTCCTTACGACGTTTAAAATAACATAAAAATTCAGATAGTGAGCTCTGGGCAGGTCAAGCTTCGTGCACTTGGAAACAAGTGATGAGCTACAGTTGAATAGCACTGACAGGCTAGAAGAAATACAGCCATCCGCCACCCGTAGGTCAGATGTGGAACAACCACAAAATATTTTCTCACGGGACAAGAAGGGAGATGACTTGAGAGCACAGCACACTCTGCACTGTGATTTAGCCTAGCAGTGTACTGTATAAATAATATAAGAGTAAGATTGTAGCACTTGTACCTGTTATCTCTGTTTATTATTAGCAAGGAACACAATGTTAATGGTTCCACGGAAAACAAAAAACTCTTAGCACATAAGGCAATAAAATGAAAATAAAGAAATTTTAGATGGAGCAATTCAAAGAGGCATTATTCCTCCTCTGTGTGCAAAAGGAACTCTAAAGTAGGTGTAAAAAATACTAGGGCTGTACCCGACTCAGAATTTTTTGTCAGTCGAATCGGATTTGGCTGTTCAATATGAAGATTTGACTATTTGTTCCTTTTTGTTTTTTATATATACAGACTATCTGGCAATCAGAGTGTCAGTGATGACTTCGACCTCATTAACAGTCAAATGCAACAGAGTCATGGGAACATATTTTTGAGCATTTAAAAGTTAATAAAAGACAGCCGCATATAATGCAAAATTTGAATTGTGGCCTATTTGAATTGCCAACATATAATGTTGGGCTTTGGATTTATCTGAACAATGAGACAGGCAGCACATATGTATTTCTGTTTAAATCAATGTGTAAAAACAATGTGTAAATGAATAAACAAATGAAACAGTTTCAAATAAATTCACAGCATTGTTCGCTTTGAAATAATAACTTCTCGTCTTCAATAGGTTAGGCTTATTTATTACAACTGCTTGACTTGAAAAATCTCAGTCGACTGAGGATGAAAAACTCCAATGATAAAATTGGTCTGTTTATAAGTCCAACGGGATACATTAACTAAAGTGCACATTGGAGTGGCTGTAACAAAACACATTGATAAGCAGGCAACCTGGTTCAAGCTCAAGCTTTCAAGCTAAAAGTCAATCAGCTGCAACTCAGCTACTGTGTTGCTCATGGCTACTTCAGCAGGGCAGGTGCTTGATGACACATGGTTAGTGGAGGGGTTTTATATATTTATATATATAGATACACACACACACACACACACACACACACACACACGTATATGTATACAACCACTGGTATACTTTGACATATAGCAAAGCTGACTTAAAGACATTCCAAGCATTCGTAGTTGAGTTCCCACACTATGTGGTTGTGGTGTGGAGTGACTGGATCTGCCTGTCAAAGGCAAGGTGACGGACATATGGCCAACCTCGAGCTCCTATGTTGAAAGTAGATGGTTTCCTACCAGTGGGGCTTTTTAAAAGCAACTTTGTGATGTTTCTCAAACCATGCCGTTCCCAAACTTCTCATGGCCACATTCACTCTGTACAAAGGATCTCTGTTCACTCTGGCCTCTCTCAGTATCCCTTTGTGAACTTAGTCGGCAAGTCCTCCGCACTGGAATGCCTGTTCTCAGGGTTAGGAGGTAAAACGCACACAGAGGGACACACAAACACATACACTTTCCCACATATTTTTCAAAGACACTCATAGTTAGATGTAACCAAAAGCCAAAGACAGGTCACTGTGCTTCCAAAATGGAGAATATGTCTCCTCTAATTGAGACCTGTGGCCCTCATTGTCATTCTGGTTAACCACAGTTCATAATGTTTAATGATTATGTGATTCTCATGGACCTGAATGGAAGAACATTAATTCCAGTGGAGAGAGAAATGGAGACAGAGAGAGTTTGAGAAGGGAGGGAATATCTGAGAGAATGACAGGAGATGCAGAAGGAGAGAAAGGAGGTGAAAAAGAGTGAGAGCTTGGGAGCTTCAGACGACCTCTTCACCAGTAGAGACTGTATGAGGGGGGATGAATGTAGTCCTTTGTGCTGGGCAGACTGTGGGCTCCAATGTATGTGTGTGTGTGCGAAAAAGAAAGAGAGAGCTAGGCGGCCCAGGCTCAGGGCCTACAGATGTCTGGAGCTGCGCCGCTCACCCCCGGCCTCCACAGGCAGCAAGCAGCTGTTGTCAGAGAGAGACAGGCCGCCCCGGAGAGACTGGGAGGGGGCCAATGGGCAAAAAACAAGAAAGAGCCTCTTTCACAGCCTGGTATGTCCTTCTGGATCCCCACACAATGTATCCTTTGAGGACCCAGAAGAATAACATTTAGATTTAAAGTTTTCTCATCCTGGGAAGTTTGGGTCAGCTCGCTCAGTCCTCTTGCTCTCTAAACTGTTGAAGGGTTGATGCTGAGGTTAGGGTTGGGGCTTAGGAAAGACTGTGGCTGGAGTCGGGAATGGAGCTGTGGCTGCAGTCTTTAATTTGGGAACTCTAGCAGATAAAGTGAGCACACGGAGGTACTTCAAGCACTCCTTGACTAATACAGACATAGAAATGTCAAATATATTGTAAAACATTTAAGAATTGGTTGATTTTCATTAAATTAGTTCGTTGGTCATGCCAAATGTTCTTGAATATAATATCAAAGTCTTAACCTTGAAGAAACTGGCTAACAGAAGATGACAATCCAGACTGTCTATAACCCAAACACAGTCCGGTGCCGATCAGCCAGGATTTCTACACACTCTAAACTCCCAGCAGGTGTTTATGAAATGTGCTCCCAGCACCTGCAGAGTCAAGGGAACTGAGCCACTCTGTGTTTGCACGGCTCTGAAGTCAAACAGGACACAACGCATTACTTGTTGTAGTACAAAATGTGCCTTGGCAGTTTTGGAGCCAGGTTTGTCGAGATGTTTCCAAAGAAGAATTAAGGAAGTAATATACTTCCAGGTATCCAGGGAGGAAAGGTTTTCTCTGTGGTCTCTGTGAACAAGCTTTGTCAGCTGGAGGGGAAAGGAAGGAAGGAACCTCTCTTTTTTTCAGCTAAACTGCATTCATAAAAAGCTAAGGCTGTCATAATATTGGAACTTTAAAGTCAACAAAGTTTTACTCACTTGTTCCCTGGAAAAGAATGTTACACCTGACAGGAGACAAAAAGTAAAATCTGATCTTGTTCCACACACCAATTGCAACAAAATATACTCTGCTCTAGTTCAAATCTGATAGATCTAGATGTTCAATATTGTTGCTCCTGTGACTTATTTGAAGCTATATACAGTCAGTATTTCATCATTTTGATTTTTTCATGTTAATAACTTCCAAAATACTCATAGTCTCTATATTCAGTTCTTAAACAAAGGCCTGGATCAGAGAGTCTGACCCCACTTCTGACCTCCCCAGCCTCCAGTGCAACCCACTTCAAAATGTAAAAAGCTCTAAAGGGGGGTATGGGAGAAAATTAAAGGAAGTAATATAACTCAGGTCTAACACACTCATTGTTCTTTAAAGCAGTATCATTGTGCAATCACACCACTGTATTGTACTCACAGAGCTACATGCTCACAGAGGAGGTACAGTAGGTACTATCATAGAGACTTTAACTAACAAAAAGGCAGTATTTTTCTATCTGATGGTCACCAGTGGAAATATAAGCAACACCTGCAACAACTTGCCCATTTCCTGTTATACATCTCCAAGGACATAATATTTGTTTTGTTTAGCATTTAGGGCATGTGTGGGATTCGACTTTAGGACAGCTGGGCATGGCTGGCGTGGTGCAATAGTAAAGGGCAGGGTGGCAAAATAGATCATACAGGGAGGAATATTCTGCCAAGACAAACACAAGGGAGGACTGGAAAATCACAAGGTTGCCCGTCATGTATGCCCGGGCCTGACCAAAACATTGGCATGCCCAGGCAGGAGTTAAACCCAATAGATTAAGTTGAATCCACTGATTAGGTTTGGCTGCAAAGATGACAAAACTAATAAAGACTGTCAGACAGAATTCCAGAAAGTGGGATATTAATTGTAATCTCACAATGTTTATTGATATAAATCCTTTTGTTAGATCTGGCCATTACAAACAGTTTATTCTGAGAGATAAATAACCATAGAAAAAACACAATGGGTGAAAACTAAAACAAGTGTTATCATCACAGAAAAACAGCTGTAACCATCCCACAATCCCATCTTAAAATCTCTTGATAGCAGTAGCCCCATGCACTGAGGTGATTCTGAATGTCAAAATTGCAGAATGCAATTCATGAAATAATGTATTTAAATCAAAAACAGTATGTGCTCATCTATTGTACTAGAAGAATAGTAGAATTAGCATTGGGTTTATAGAAAGGATCATCTCAAGATGAAAAGCTAAAGTGATAGGATACTATTTGCAGAATGTGCATGAATAATACTCCTACGAGTGTTATGACTACTCGCTTAGTCATTGTCTGGTCAAATTTCGGGGAATTAGACAATGGAGGAAGTATTCAGATCATTTCTTCAGTAAAGGTAGTGATACAACAACAGAGAAAATATTCTTATACTTAAAAGTACATTAACTCAAAGTCCTGCGCTCAAATGTGTAGTTAAGTAAAAGTACATAAGTATTAGAAGTATAATCAAGTATAAAAGTGAAAATACTCAAAGAATTGCCACTTATGGTGTTAACATGTCAAGCACCCACAGATATGTGTATGTATGTACCTTTACAGATGTTAACAAATATATAAAGTACTGCTCCTTTCCTGAACAAGTGAACAAGGTTGGTACTGTGACAGCACAGCAAAGGTTATATTAGAGTGAGACCTTTTTTCAGACAGTTATTTCATAGTCATCATTTCAGTCAATATATCTTTCAATCACACGAACTGAAAAGCACAGTGAATGATAAAAAAAAATACAGGAAAACAATATGTTCCATCTGTACACATGGATTGAGCAAGGCCGAAGTCATCGAAAAGGAATAACTTTGGGCGTGGTCATCATCAACAATAACCATCATTGTCATGGTCATCATCGTCAAACAAATTGATGTGCATGTTTTCTGGAACCATCTCTGTACACACACACACACGCACACACACACACACGCACGCACACGGTATGATTGCCTATACTAAGTAAAAAATCCAGTCCAATCAAAGACATCATGGTAACCATGGTATCATAGCTGACTGTATGACTAAACAAACATGAGGATACAGTACCGACTGTGCACACCCAGTTGCACAATGACAATGACTGCCAATGAATTCAGACTGAGCAAAAACTGAAGTAATGCAAGAATCAGTTAAACAATGATTGAAAACTTGATTACTGTGGTAGGTAAAGTGCAGGAATGTACACTACCACCATTGTTTTTTTAATCAAAGTTTGACATTTTTAGGATGTGTTATATATAGCCTACTCAGTACCCCTATCACCCCCACCAATTCATTTCAGGTGAAATCACGTGTAGATAAACTTGTGTTACACCAGCCACGTACTTGTCTTAAAATCCAGGACAACTTAAATGCTATTTTTTGCCCATATAACTTTATATCAGTCAGGAGAAAGGAGTTGTGGATAGACACAAAAAGGAGAACAGAAGGAAGGGAAAAGAGAGAAAGAAGGAAGGAGAAAGAAACTCTGGAAAATGTTTGAGAGAGTGAAACATGGGAAACTAGAATAGCTTAACCGCAAATAGGCTCTTTCATTGAAAGAATGTATAAACATACGGTTGAGTTTCTTGGGAAGTCTGGCTATCCCATGAATGGATTGTTTGTTTGTCAGCCACTGAAACAATGTGGGAAACAACACAGGAGGCAGTTACAGAAACAGTTAAAACTCATGTGGGTGAGAAAAGAGCAAGTGAATACAGCAAAACCCATCAGTTTAAATCTTCCCCCTGGGCTTTATAGCACAACAGGCAACACAAATTCTGACCTTGGTTGACATATAATTGAATGTGATTGATTTTTATAGTAGTATCTCTCCTACTGAAAAAAATAAAAGAGCTTAGAAGAAGAAGGAAGGTAAGAGAGCACATAATGGTCAGTCTGGCTGGAGAAAATAAAAGGGAAGCTCTCTGTCACTCTGTTTCCAAAACCCACTGACCAGGGCTGGCAGCCGAGACCAGGGCTCAGTGAGGTAATCAGGACTGCTCGGGAAAGTAGCTGCCTAGACAGTATGTGTGAGTGAGCGTGTGTGTGCTCAGTCTTTGTAAGAATCTAATTGAGTGTGAGGATATTTTGTGAAAGTGACGACATTTGGGCTGGTCCTCATTCTTCAAAAGACTAGGGATGTCAACGAATTGATGAACAAATTAGAAGAATATCAACATTATTTGCAGTCATCCATGCAGTGCAGGATAAAGCTTGACTGATGTCTCAGAGGTTTTATTTACCTGGTACTTTGCTCGACTTGACGGTAGACGGGAACTAATGAGGTGAAGTTAGGGAGCGTCTCAAAAGTGCACGCAAATTAGAATTATGCAATATGGCCCACTGAGCCCATTTGTCATCAATAGATTTCTCATTTATTTCATCATAGACACTTCAGTCCAATTTTTAAAGAAAATTGTGCAATAGGGACCCATGCATTTCTGACTTGAATTCTCTCACTGGTAAAATCTCCCCATCTATTCATTTCCATCAGGACAATTAACATTTACATGCCTTATAATTAAATTAAGTTGATGACTTTATATATACAATAGGGGTGTGCCCGAATACAAATACGTTATTTGGCAAAGCACAAACAGTGGGATTTTTGTTTTTTTTTTTTTTTAACAAATTTTTGTTTCAAACAAATACTTTAATTTTTTTTTGTTTTTTGGAGGAAAAAAACATGTCAAATACCAGAGCGCAGGTCGGTTACATCGCTGTCTCAGTCTCTGTTTTGTGCTCCACTGTTATGTCTATCAGCAGGTTTCAATGAGGGGAGTCACATCCACCTGCTACATGATGCACATTTCCTTATTTGGACTTAACTTCTGGAGTTGGGAGTGTTCCCCAGAGATAAAGCTGAGCTACTGACACAAGCAAAGTGCTCCCAAGGGACTCTCTATAACCTGTTGTTCGCCTTCTCCTTTCCACAAAGTTAGGTTGTAAGAAATAGGCAATAAATGAAAAGTGCAAAACAATAGTCGCCTTTGAAGTTCTTCCCTACACGTTATATGGTGTGCTGTCTCTTTGTTATGGGTGTATAAATAGGTAGAGGTCTGTCTGCAATAAGGTGATGAGTTAAGTTTTAGCTCAGTAGTCAGTGCAGTCGTCTATGGGAGACTCCATATTTTGCTGGCTGCTAAACTGATAAATATGTATAATGAGGGTGAATGGCCGTATAAAAACAATTTAATGGCAGTAGAAAACAAAGCAGTATAGACAATTTCTAACAACTTCCTTTATAAATGCATGCCCACTCCCAGCATAAATCAGAAGACAGAAATGAATACAGATATGTTTGTGACATAAACAGACAGAGATACAAACAGCAGTTTCACATTACAACCCTACAAACAACAGTTTGAGGGTTCAGACTTGGTTTTAGGGTTGAGGTTACAATTAGGGGTTAGGGTTGAGGTTAGGCATGTACTATTATTGTAACGCTTGATGATGTTAGGGGCTAGGAGATGCAATATATAAATGAGGTTCTTTAAAAGTACCGTATAAAAGTACAAAAGTGTGTGGGTGGGCAACACACATGAATGTACTTTAAGAGACATAACACAGCATTTGCAGAAGGACACATGTGTTTGTGAGGTCTGCGTGTTTGTGTGTGTTTGTGAGACTATTGTTCCCATTAGGATCCAAATGAAGATGGAATGAGGAATCCAGACGAGAGTAGGTGGAGGGAGGAGGAGAGGAGGAAAAGGACCCCTATGGGCTTACCAAACAGCCCAGGAATGCGGTGGTAAAAATGAGTTGGGCTCTCTGGCACAAGATGGCCCGTGTGACTGGGTTTAGATGATGGCTGTGACAAAGACTCCTTTCTTACTGACTTTAATAACTACAATACGCTGTGGAGCCACACACAAGCAACTACTTGTTAAAGAAAATACGGATACACGCTGACATGCCAATAGTCCCTTGCACACACATAGGAAACACACCCATAGTGTACAATGGAAGTATGGGCTACTTTCACCTGTCTATGTGGATAACTGATACTGTATAGGATACAAAGTTGATACATAAAATGGTTTCTTTTATACTGTATTTCTGTGTGTACATATATATGGGACTTGAACAGAAACACATCTCCTCACAGCTCTTAAAAGCAGCCACTGATGCTTTTCTCAAGATTTGTGAGAGTATCCATTAGTCAAATGGACATCTGGGCCCACTGGTCCATACACTTACCCTCCTCTCAACACTTTTCTCCCAGGGTCATTTTAAAGGGAACCAGAGACATTTGGATTGAGCAGAGAGCTGTTCTGCACATCTCTTTCATGTGGATGGACAGAAATGTAGAACCTCAAGGCAGACGTAATGGATAAAGGATGGACAACAGGCTTGAAACCTTTCATAACAGCACAGAAAAAGACTCATACACTGTCTTTAATGTATAAGCCATCTGACTAGTTTCTCATAATCAGTAATTTTCAAAAGATGCAACAAAATATCACTTTATATGAGAAAAATAGACTTTCTTTACTTCAATATAGTCGCCTTGCACAAACGATAAAGTCTGGGAATTTAAGATGGATGTCTCTATTGTAGATGTATACAGAATGCACAGTATGCAAAAAGTAAATCAGGTGCTGGAATCAGGACAATAGAAACAGATGTTACAGATACAAAAAAATTCAGTCTGGTGTCTGACATTGTACACTTAAGTCCCCCAACAATCACCACCACATCACCACTCTTATCCCCCACCCTGTCTTGCCACTCCACATCTGGACAGTGGTTTCCGGTGCATTCCCGCAGGGTCTCATGCCTCTCAATTGCTCTATTCACATCCCCTCACTGCACTGCGTGACATGCACCTTACATATGTGTGAAAAAAATTCCCAGCCCTCCCGAATGCTAATTCATGTTTTTCCCTGTTTTTAAAAAGAAATATCTGAAACTCCTAGCAGCTGGCCATCTAATGCACAGGGCACAAACCTGCTATAAGGAGGCTAAAACAATTCTGTATACTTGACCAGGCCTACTCCCTAATGTATCCCATCTGGACTGGAAATAAAGTAATACTGTTCACTGTTCATAAAGTTCCTACCTGGATCTGTTACAGCTGATTCTAGTGGAACAGCTGTGACTGCCACAGGGCTTTTCTTTAAAGAAGTTTGAAAAGAGTTTCTTATTTGAAAAATATGACTATCCAGAGATCTTAAGAACAGTGCTCTGTTCAGAGAGGCTCTCAGATGTGAACATGTTGAAACTCCAGGGTCTTTGTGAGAACATTGTTCTACTGACTAAACTTTGTAAATGTCTGTAGCTATAAAGGAATAGTTTCCGAGTCTTCATAAATCATCCACAATCAAAGACTCAAACTTGAAAAAGAAAATAGGCAAGTAAAGAAAATTAAAAAGTGACTGTTGGCTTAGTATAGTGAAAGAGAGTTTAATGAAAGGCTTAAAAGACTTAGTATTAAAAGATATAAAAGTATTCCTGTTTTCATCTGTCATCATCCATGGGACTAAAGAACACACAGCTTGGCTCTTGTAGGTTTTAAACTCTGACCTTAATGCTGAAATACATGCAACAACGAAGCAATACGTGCAATTGGCTCCTTAGTCATTTTATGGCCTTCACATGTCTAAAACTTATTATGACCTATTGTAACCATGGTATTATCAGTGTTGGCCTAAATGTTTTGGACATTTTTCTTCTGCTGTCCATTTGAGACAGTAAGATCACATGCTCATGGACCTTTGCCAGAACCGTTCCTTGGCTGGAGATGAGCCATTTCCCATTTCTTCCTGATCAGTTTTCACCTCTGCTACCAGTTCAGGTGTTACTCCCAACAATAGTCATCTTGTCCAAACTGTCACCCTTCACATTCCTACACCCATGTAATCCCAGCTCCACTACATCATAGTGTTACCACAGGTGACGAATATCTTCAGCAGACACAGTGCACCCTTTGTTCCCCCTATGTTTGGTTTTCCTTCTTAAAAACGGAATAGCTGAGAACGGACACAGGCGCTGGTGAACTACACGGGGTGGGATTCATTAGGAATTTCAGTCAAAGACAGGTGTACAGCTTTGAGACTGATACCCAGCACCTGCTGGACTTATCAGCTCATCTGGGCTCAAGTCAAAATATTTCAATGAAATCCAGTTTGTGTGCAAGTGAATTCATACTTTACTCCAATAACAAGAAAAATCCTGTCCTCTCTTTTTTCAATCAGGCCTTTCTGTGCAAGACCATCGGTCGCCCTGGGACCTCATTCTCTCCCTTTGGCTGTCTCATTCCAGATGTCTCTCTCCCACTGTGTGTATGGTGTCCTTGTCTGTTCTTTCTCCTGTGTTAAAAGGTGTGCTAAGTTTTGCCTGGTATGTGTAGTCTGTCCTTTTTAAAGGTCCTTGTGGTAAAGAGGAGGTCATGTGGTTCATGTGGCTAAGGATAGAGGGTTGGTGTAACATGTGCATCTATAGGCTGTCTGATATGACTCTGTAGTGTGTTTGAGTAAGAGTCTGAGGTCTATTGTGTCTTTATCAGTTGCTCCACAGTTGCAGCTACAGACGGGAGAGCGCTGTAAATCAATCCAACAAAGGGACGCTTTGTTCAGTGCACAGGACACAGCACATCTTGAGCAAATATCATCACCACTGTACAACTCTGAGGCTTAAAAGATGAAAAGAAAATTTGTGTTCCTAGTTTCAGACTTTATTATCCTGTTGATAAGAGTCAGGCGCACTGCAGTTCCATATTCTGATCAGAAAATGGTGCATGACCAAGGTTTGTCCAGTAGGTGGCATCACCACACAGCAGAGAGGGACTAACACTTGTTTACACACACACACACACACACACACACACACACATCAACAGAGAAATGATTTGGAGCTCTGCCAACAGATTAAATTTGAAAGAGTCCCTGTGTTAATAAACAGCATTTATGCTTAATAAAAGGATTGATGCATCTTTATTGATTGTACGAGTAGATATTAAACTACATAAATGCTATGACACTATCTATAATTTGTATCATCAGAAAAATATGTTAGCCCTATTTCAAAGCATAATGTCATAACTTTCTCCGAATTGAATCTCTCAGGTGTGCCAATCTATGCCGCTTCCATAATAGATCTTCCATCTTTCCTTAGAGTCTTACATCTCCCTCTTGGATGGCGCTCTGATGATTTCTTCAGTTCTATGTCATCAGAGTCACTGTCCCATTGTACTCTGATGAATCCGCCCCTGGCTGTGAGAGCTCTGAAGCCTCCTGCCAGCATCCTGCTTCATTCATGAGCAATTACTCCTTCCAAAGACTATTCCTAATGACAACACAGCTTTGGTTCCTCTAAAAGATGCAGTAACTGTACAAGAAACATCACTGCTTATATTTTCAGGTAGCAGAGGCTTCAAATGCTATGTTCTTTTTTTATTGAATTCTACATGAATTCACACTTCTTTCTACGTTTTCTTGCAACAGAGGATTTTGTGTTATGTTAGGATTATTGTTGCAATTTCAAAAGAGACATCTAGCCTCTTACTTATGAAGGTGAATGTATATGAACATCAATAGCTCAATACAACCCACTTATGATAACTTCACCGCCATGGACAATTAATAATTCCATTTTTAACCTCACCTTAGTCTGCACTGACACTCTACATCTGCACTGTGGCTTTCTGTATCAGACTTGCCTACCAAGCCCCGAAACATCCAATTGCTCTGTAAGTTTCTCACTGCATATTTGTCCATTTCCCTGCTTAGAGACACAGAACACAACTTCAGAACAAAGGTGGGAAGAGTGTCTAAATAATTCAACCTGAAGTCAACATAAAGCTGTTTACGCCCAGATCCCCTGAAGGCTGCAGACCGAGGTAGGTGTGTGAGAGATCATCCCACGTTCACAGGGCTTCACCAGATAAGCAGGAGATCACAGACATCCATCTAACCCTGATAAGACATCCCACTCTCTGCTGGTGCAGAACCAGAGCTTAAAAGCCACACAGAGAGGGGGACCATTCTGTTGATAATCTCGTAAGTCTTTTAGGATACGCTGTGAGCTTTGTGCCCACCAATTGGACAAATCTCCTCACTAGATCTGTAGGGCTCTCACAGCTGTCTGCTAGAAGAAAATAACACTGTTGAAATGGACTGAAAAGTGTTACTTGTAAATCTTTTATTCTTGAAATCAATACTGCCATATCTAAACATGACTAGGGGAGACTGCTGTGCTTATCATGAGTTACTTCAGCTGATCGAGGTGGTATCTAGGGAACACTTCGTGTGTCATAGCTATTTATTTGCTGGTTTATCGACAGACACAACTCGAGCACTGAATGGAAGACGGTGGAGTTAATGCAGATTGTGGCATTTTGATGGAAGTGTTGTTGTTGTTGTGTGGGCGCTAATCCCACTTCTCTGCAGCCAAACAACATTGATGGCACATCATTTGTGACGTCACCAAAGTGTACTCCACAACACAAATGTGAATTATCTGGAAAAGAAAACTGATAAACACCTCTTAGATATGAGGAGATCTGCAGGGGGTCTGTGTCTGTCGACTGATGCACGCACTAAACTCAAAAAATTGTCATCTTCACAAGATCACCTTTCACATGAACACACTGTACCTTTGATTGCAGAGAAAAGTGCATTTGTAAAGCAATAGTTTTCATGTTCTTTATGATCCACACTGAATTAAATCATCTGAAAGAGAGGAAACAATTTCAAGATGATCATGCTTCATCAGGCAATAATTGATTCAGGCTTGTGCCATTAAGGCCTTTGTAGCCCTCTGAGGATTGATCCAAGAAACTATCCTGCAGCCAAAATCACCATCTGCCTTTCCCATTCCAATTCCTGCCTCCTATTTGTTTCATTGATTGCAACAATAAAGCCTGGAACACCAAGTGCTAGCTATGTTGATTTTCAAGCAGTCAATTCTATTGAATTACTTCACACTCGTTTGTTCATGATGTAGACTTCGTGTTTCAGTTCAAAAGATTCAAATGGAACAGAAAAGCTGAAGACCGCAATCAGCAAAGTAGTTCCATCTTTATTCAAGCAGGGCAGGGAGAAACATTCTGCTACTCACAGGTGTGAATGTAAGTGAACTTGGTTGTCTGTGTGCATAGCCTTGCAACCAGTCAAGGGTGTACTCAGCCTCTGACCCAGTGCATGCTGGGATAGCACTCCAGCCCCTCATAACACCTGGAATGGATGGATGGAGATGCACGTTTTCATTGTTTATTATTCATCCACAGGAAGAATAAAGAGCAACAGGTCAGACCTGTGGTATTCAACAGGAGCTAATGAGCAGTGTTCTGTTTTAATGACCTGCCTTTATATAGCCTCCCTTCTTGCCTGGCATTTGGGTTTTATAGTTAGCCAGGTAATTGCAAAGTTGTCACATACCCATAGAAATGGCATATGCTGTCATGAGCGTAGCTGCTAGCCACTGTCTTTCCTTTTGTCTTTGTGTAATGGAATAACTCATATTGTATTAAAATCATCTAGATGAGCAGAAAGGTTACGTTCCAAAGGAATGTGTCTGAAAGGAATGAATTTGTTCATATCATGGCTGAAAGATTCACAGTAAGAGTAAATGTGAAAGACATAATCCTCAAAACAATGTTCATTCAATTGAGATGATCTACATTATACAGTCAACTGAATACAGGGTTTTTTCTTCTTAATATCCTCAATCAACCCCACCCCCCCATCAATAATGGGCAGTTGACAGACAATGGTAATTAACTAATAATTTAAGTGTATAACCCTTTCCCTAATATTAATCACTGATCAATAATAATCACTGGTTAGTCTACAATAATAGCACTGGCTTCATGAGGTAGAAAAAAAATACTTTCATTGCCTGTTTGCTTGTAACTGATTACTTCTTCTGATAAAAACAAAGCACACAAAAACATCACAGGAAATAAATTCAACTCCACTTCATCTCCTCCATCTCCTGCCCACATGCTTCATCACCAATCAGGAAAAGTCTCAAACAATCATTTAACCATGAGTGTGTGGGAACATCGTTGGTTGGCTGCTATGGAGAACCCCAGATGAAGATATGATGAGAAGCTTATCAAAGGACAATTTTGGATTTTGTAGGGTGATGGGTTCAGCTTTGACCTGTTGAATTCAACAATATTTGTGTCTTAGTTGAAATAGTTACACAATTTCATCCTTGTAAACATGTGCAATCACTGTGTAAAGGGCAAAATATGATTTCAGTCATCTAGAGATTTACTGCTACACAGTGATACAAGGGTTGAGAGAATTCTAAAATAAAATAAACCATTGTGAATTTGCCTTTGAGCTGGAGGGAGTGAAATGTTGAGGAGTATCAGTGAATACTGATGACAAATTGGGGCAGTAAGTCACAATGTTGTGTCTTGGCATTTACAGTACTTCCTTACATCAGGCAAACGTGTGAGAAATAACCTGTAAGGCTTTTCTAAAGGCATTTTTATCTCCAATATGCAGGGATGTAGTAAATTAGAGGTAGGAATATGAGGAATATGACCACATTTATCATATTCGAAGCTGTGCCTCGAGTAGTACATTGTGTTGTCAAATACGATAAATTCATTCCTCTGGTATTGCTTTTTCTGCTGTTTACCAATACAGTGACGCCTCCCTACAGATCATTTTGCCTCTGCAGGCAATGAAATTCAACCAAGATTCATTTGGTTGTGGAAGTGTAGGATAAGATCCACTCAGACAAAAAGCACCCAAACAGGGCAACAAGTGGCAAGCTGTCTGTTTGGATGCTCCACTACCGGTTGTAATAATCTCATATATGAGCCTGTCATGCACCCACAGCTCAAATCACACCGGCTCTGGTGTGACTAAATAAATAAACTAAATAAATGCAACAAAACAGCAGGTTACATTTACACTTTTCATATATAAATTATAATATCTGCTGATGATCATCTGACATGGCCTGTTAAAGTGGATACAGTAGAAACAAGACTACAGCTCTGTGAGACTGTATTTGGACACAGTGATGCTTTGAGCTAAATGCAAACATTACCATGCTAACATGCAGATGTTTAGCAGCTATAATTTTTACTATGGTCACCTAATTTTAGCATGATGGCATGCTAACATTAGGTAATAAGCATAAAACACAAAGTATAGCTGAGGCTGATGGGGATTTCCTTTTTGCAGATATTTGGTCAAAAAAGTACTGGACAAATTCAATTTTTGACCTGATGATCACATTAGATGAAAAAGCAGAGTTATTAGACGTCATCCTGTGGGGGACATGGATTTCTGTACCAAATTTCATGACAATCCATCCAATGTATGTTGAGATGTTTCACTAAAAGCATTAACACTGGTAGCCAGATAAACACCATGCAGGATTTTCTTATAAAAGTGATAAATAACATTTCCACAAGTCAGCAAACAAGCATACAGTTCTTTCTTTCTGCTTGAACATCAGAATTGTATAACCACTTAAGGCTTTGTACAACAAAAAGCAAATGAGGTCAGTGTGAGGATGGTATCAGAGCAGAACTAAACACACCATAAAGCCTCTCCCAAGATGGCCATCCAGCTAGAAACGTAGAAAGTGTGTGTACGTGTGTATGTGAGTGCTAAAAAATTAGTTATTGTTTATTTTTTACCCTTGGTCCATGGTCCACAAAGTTAGATCAATAGGAACAGAAAGTAGAGACAAGCTGGAGCAAACAGACAGAAAGAAAAGCCCTTTGATTGTCCTCTTTTTTGAGGGGAAAACAATCATTATGGGCTTATTATTGAACATGAAGACAGCTGAAATACTGCTGGGACTAACTATTTTATCCCACCATACACAATTAGTGGTAATAGAATGTCGAAATACAGACCAGTTAATGGGTAAATGATTCACATAAATACTATAAATGTTGCTCTGCAGGCATCTTTTGGTATGGAGCAAAACTAAAATTTAAATTAAAAAGTATTTCATTCACCTAATTAGAAAGGAAAAACAGACAACATCAGGAATAATTGCAGACAATTTATTGGTTAAAAGGAATGACTTTCAGGAGAAATTTAGACTCTAAATTTAGAGAATTTAGAGTTAAGACTTTTAGGTTATACACAGTTACACACACTCAGGGAATTGCTTCATGTTGCATGGCAGTTTGTGCAGAACATTACTCTATGACTGACTTGGGTAACAGAGTACAGTATGTCTACCCTGAGAGGCAGTTGGCTTGTCAGCAAGAGAGGGAGGTGAGAATTTTCTGGCGCTCGCCAACTGGTCCTATGTCCTTGTAAAAGACTCCAAGTAAGACTGAGTCCCTGAATGTCATGAATGTCATGCAGTAACCATGGTGATGACCCTGTGATGCCAGGAGACTGGTGAAAGGATCTTGGCACACGTTTGAACACAGCAGAAATCTACAGTGAAACAGAGTGTGAAAACTAACTGTAAAGGTTAAGGAATGCAAGGGTGCATCACGGTGGCTTACTTGATTAAGACACACACTAACTAATCCATCCTGGGTCCCCCCCCCCTCTATGTTTCTGCTATTTGTCCTCTCCTCTACAACCAACTGCCCGAAAATGAATCGTAAAAAAGTTGCAGAATACAACCATCAATTTTGTGGTGACTCATTCTTAGTGTCAGAGATTGTGCCATTGCATCAGCAATTTCAGAGTTTAAGCTATACATTGAGTAACTTTAATGTGTCTCAGAGACAGTGGAGTAAAATAGAGTGACAGAAATCTTTTTAAGGGCAACAAAAATGGGGATGAAGACCAAATACTGTATATTGATGAAATATTTTTATCCTAAAATAAATCACTGTATTTGTGTTCAAAAAGTATTTTGCTGTTTGGATCCGGAGTCAAAGACGATAATGACAGTTAACCCTCAGAGACAAGGAGGAGCATCTGCGCCCTTGGCCGACATTACTGTCTTTCAGAGGGTGTAGCAGGCTCAGTTTTAAAGCTAGAGTGAAGATACTGGTATCATGTGAAACTAGACAGCCTAATTCATCCATAAGTCATGCTAGGTTGTCAGGAGGGCTAAATTTTCACAAGGGAAAAACTGGTGTGGCCATATTCAAAGGGGTCCCTTGACCTCTCACCTCAAGATATCTGAATGAAAATGGATTCTATGTGTACCAACGAGTCTCCCCTTTACAGACATACCCCCTTTATGCTAATCTCATGCAGTTTTTTTGCATGCAGTATACATGTGTTATTTCTGCCCATTCCAAAAATGGAGTATGTAAATATTTCTGCATACTGCATACTTAAATGGGTATGGCTGGAAAACTGAGACTCTTGTAGATTCAATGAGCCCAATTGAATTCATGTGTGATGATGTTAGTCCCAATAGTAGCCATTTCATTGTAGTGAAACCATTTTTTGAAACTTGACCTCACTGTATAAAATGACCTATTGTGACCTCTAAGATGATCACAGCCTCATGAAATTTAATACCCACAAACTAGTGACCTAGAGCATTCAGAGGATGTATGGCTTTCCTATGTATATTGACAATAAAGGGGTTTCTGAGCAATTTCCAGAACAGAGGTGCTCACCATCCAATTGCCTAAAAATGCAATTCAGAAATCTCCAAATATCCAAAGTTTTTGACAACAAATCACAACATGATTTTTTCTGTGGTGTTCCTCAAGTTCTTGGTGTCTTAATGTGGTATTTTGAAGGGATTTTGACCATTTTTATCAATTCTTGAGTGGTCAAAAATGGTTACATTTTGCACCAAATCTGTGTAACAAATGGTATCAACCCAAAAATTGCTGCAACAACTTGCGGACATAATTGAGCATTGAGCACAATGTTTATTACAGATTTATGACTAGAAAAACTTGACACACAGTGCTGAGCTGCATCTCAAATTAATCTCCAGGTGCCCAGCTTTCAGATGATGTAGGGCCAGGCTATACCACCTCTATGTGGCATATACTGTTGACCTGCTATCTCCCTCTAAAACCCCCCTGTCCCCCCCTAAAAAAGACAAAAATGGGTCTATGGTGGGTCTCTAAGGGTTAAAAGCACCCATGTTACTTTGCACCAATAGTAGCACCACAAATTTGTACAACTGCCTGAAATGTAACAAAACTTTAGCAGAAAATCCCAGTTGCCAAACCTTTTAAACATCTAGTAGAGGTTTAAAAAGATTACAGAAGCTATGAAATGTGTCATTTACAAGCAGCTAATGAACATATTGCTTGTACTGTCTGCATGAAGATAATATGGACTGCAATACTTTTTTTTTCTTAAAAAAAAAAAAAAGGTATCTCTAAGAATCAAGGGAGAAAATGGTGATCGCCATTCTGAGTATAAAAAGTCGTGATTCTCATTTTGACCAGAATCATAGAGCCACTCTTTAAAAATATTGATTTTTCTCTGCTCTCTGATGGGATAGCTCACTTGCTGTCAAGCTGTCTCTCAGTCAGGGTGACTACTGAGAAATGAATGCAGTGTGAAAGCTATGGCTGAGAATTTATTGGCCACAAAGGAAGACTGACAGATGGTTCACTGAGACTGTTTATGAAACCTGGATGGGGTCACACCACACATAAGTCCACACCTATAGAAAATGTCTGGAGGGAAGAAACTTTGGATGAAATGATGATTTCCTGCTCAGAACAAAGTTAACTAGTTCCACTCATGATTGTTGTTTTAAGCTAATACTTTGTGCCACAGAATGTAATACGGCTGTCAGAGGTACTTTCCATGCTTTGTCTCTAAATAGGAACAAAACCTTATTCATATATAGACATTTATATATGGACATGTTTTGATCACTAAAACAGATTTTATCATCTTAGAGGAAGATATACAATATATCATTCTTTAATCATAGCAGGTGACAGAATATTGCTACAGTCTGTGCACATAGTCAGTCCTATGAAGTAAAGTAAATGAAGTTAAACATATCCTGTGCCTTGTTCCAGTTGTCACACAAGCCTATTGTATGTACAGTACCGCCATCTACAGCACATAGACTGATCATAATAATTATAGTAGTAGAATTACACTTAAGCATCAAATTTATGAGGCAACATTGTATGTAATGACATACACGGGCATATATTCATGTCGTAATGAGAATAAACGTAGATCAAACAGTTTGCATGGTGCCATTCAGCGTACTATCTTACCAGTCTGCCTGAATGAGACACAGATATTACAGGATATTACCAGGAAATTGCAGACCAATATCAAGCCTGTTTCTGATATTTGCTGCAGCTTGTTTTTTAAAAAAATCTTTAATTCAGTTGATCCCAACACTTCTCACCTTTCTGATTCGCTGCTCTAAACACAAGTGAAGTGCAGTCGTTCTGCAAATCTTTGTATTTCTACGGGGCAACAGATATTATGATTGACTACAGCTGCAAGCGGCTAAAATGGATTTGTCAGAATTGCTTTAAAGTGATAATTGCATTCTCACAAGCATGATATAGTTTCTCTGAAGGTGAGATGCCCCCAGCTATGATTCAGGGGCAAGTGTCAGCCTATTATATAATATATGTGAAATAGAGAGGGGGAAGGTACAACATCTGGTGCAAGGCCACAGACATTCACACCAACATATACAACACAGTGTGTGTGTGTGCGTGAGCATGTGTGTGTGTTTTCGCTTAAATAATTGCATAACATAAACGTCTCTCACAAGGTACTGGCTTTTAAAGTGACACCTCTTAAAGTGAAAATGGATTCAGAGACCTATTAGCATCAATCTACTGACAGTTGTTAAAAACGATACTGTCAAATTTACAACATCCTTCAGTGAGAGAAGCAAAATGTTTGATGTTCCTAAAAATCATTCGATTTCATCTAGTTTGCTTTGAATCTCTCAGATCACTCCCACATAGCAGTGCACAGATGTGAATGGCGATGCTGGAGTTTCTGAACGCACACCAGCTCAAAAGCTGACAAGCTAAGGGATGAAAGTAGTGGTTGCATTGTTGTAAGGCAGCAGTGTTGGTATCAAACCGTCGCTTGATCCACATCTTATAAAAATTACAAATATTATCTGAGAAAAAAGGCACAGTTCTCCAGCAGAAATTTTAAAAGTAAAGGGTAAAAGAGGAAAAATGTCAAAGGGAGGTTGTGATAAAGCCCCGATATGAATTTAGCCTACAACCCTACAGAGCTTACAAAAAGCAGATTTACAGATTTTGTGAGTAGGTAGAGCTCCCCGTACTCACTTGCACCATGCCGCTTGGCTCCTATTCATTCATGTATTTCCTCGCTTCCCTCTATTATCTTATCAATAATAAGTAACTCCTTCTTGTTGCACTTCATCAGATTAAGTATGCCTGACATTCTTCTAATTTACCTAATCAGGAGCCAATCATTAATCTTGTCAGTCCAACTGTTGGAGCCAGAAGTTCTGACACAGGCTAAACACTTCTGCTGACATCCAACCACCACCTGTCCTGCCATAGGCAGAATCATGGACCAGCATCTCAAACCAGCGTGATAATTAGTCTAGACATAACGAGTCTCCATTTTATCAATGAAATGTATTTCATAAAACTATAGTAGTCTCTCCTGAGTGAAACTAGACAGCTCTGTGTTGTTTTCATATTCCATTTATTGATTTAAAAGAGAGAGCACTGTCATATATCGCTGTCAGATCTGTTCTATGACTGAAGGTGAGGCTTGAGCTTCAACTCACAGCAGCAGTGCAGCTATTAGCAGTTTGTAATTAATGTGATCTCAAGCAGATTCATCCCATGGTGCCTTACTCGTTCGCAAACCATAATTCATCACCAAAATCAAGAGTGGTGAGATGGCCACTGAAGAGCTAATCTCATCTTTTTCTACATAGTGGTTATCGCCAGCTTTTAATGTGCCAGACTAGGACTCATTCTACCACCAAAACAAACAGGTGGGCTGAGAGAGGACATCCTGGAGGGGCGATAGCATGCAGACGCTCTGTGCATAAGTGCTTTTCATATCTACAGCAGTGGAACCTAGTTTCTAACGTCTAATAATAAAAAAAAGTTCTAATGGGTGCAATTATGTGATAGAGAAAATAATCGGAGTTTTAACTTTAATCAACATCTTGTGATTGTGGAAGTACAATTAAATCTAATTATTTTAAATACATTTGTTGCATTTATTTAATAAAATATATTTAGATATTACATTTTAAAGACAGATTTGATCGACTGATACGGAAAAGGTGTTTTTGCTGACAGTTGGAGGGAGTGTGCAAAGCAGTAGGTCCATTGTATCTAATAACAATGTGCCTACCTCTCCCAGTTGCAGTTCCTAACCAATTAGTATATCCATTACACTGGAGCCTTAGACATGCATGCATCCTTTGTAGGTAGTCATGACTATAGTGCTGTGGATAAATGTAATACCTCCAATAAGTGAAAAAACAGCTTGTTTGTAAACAACATCTGTATTACTGATATTGTCAAAAAGGATGGTAAACACGATACTGTACACATAAACATGAAGAATTATGAAAATGACAAATTTCCATTCCTCTATTTTTTATTTTATGTTTTATATTCTGTTGCTTCACATAAAGCCTTTTTGGCATCCTGCTGACAGATCATTTATCATGAAAGAGAAAATAATTACAGGTTAAAAAAAAAATCTAAATAATAGAATGCTTTCATTGCCACTTTCAAAATCGCTTATCTTTCACAACCTGCAAATCAAAGCCCATTGTTACACTGTTGGCCATGAGCATGTTTGTGTATTTCTGAGATCAGCTGCTCATATACTGATTGTGGGGGACACAGCTGACTGGAAGCTGTAATGAAAGTGATTCTCATCAAGCCTTCTATCTGCTCGCATAATGAGTGTCAAGAAACACACTGTTAACCCTTAACCTTTCAGACAGATAAAAAAGGAAAATGTCGCTATATCTCTTGCAAACAAAGCCTGTCTTTGTTAGTCTGGGGCCCATTCAGCACCCGTATTAGACAGAGGATGACTGCTGCTTAGGTTTGGGCAATATCCTTTCCTTATGGTCTATGATCTTTGATATGTGATAACACATCAGGTGTTGGTCTAGTGCTATAGTACTGCTGTAGCTGAGCCAAACACAGATGGTAATCACTGACGAGCATGAAGCCAACAGGAGAGCAACCAGAGAGAACAACGTGTTTCTGCTGATATCAACTGTTAGAGAGAGATCAACTATCGCTGTATTCAACGGTACTCACTACACATGCTAAGATAATGGACAGTAATATAAATTTATATTATGTCACAGATGTTCTCTCATAAACCTGATATATAAGGAAGGAAATATAACAGGAAGAATTTTGAGGCTATAATTTAGTTGTTTATCATTTTCATTTAGTCTTACCAAATCCAAAATTAGTCTTATATTATAGTATGTGAACAGTGGAAGTTCATCATTCACATACTATATATGTTATCAGTTTTGTCATCCTGTTTATCCATATTGTATTTTTGTAATTTTGCTTTCTTATTCTATTATTATCTATTCTATACACACAACATCTATTGCATGTCTGTCTGTCCTGGAAGAGGGATCCCTCCTCTGTTGCCCTTTCTGGGATTGCTTTCCCATTAAAGGCTTTTTTAGGGAGCTTTACCTTATTCACATCAGGGGTCTAAGGATAGAGGATGTTGTATTGTTGTACAGATTGTAAAGCTCCCTGACGCAAATTTGTAATCTGAGATATACAAATAAAAAAATAAAAAATACAAATAAAATTGACTTGACGCGACTCAAATACGTCAGGCAAACTATTTTTGTGATGAAATACAACTCAAACAATGTCTGCAGTATTCAACAATTTCAAACTAAAAGCAAAACCAAAGAAAAAGCTTTGATCTTGCTGATAGAATCAAATAAAATCAATTCATCTTCGGGCTATGAAATCTTTTTAAAAATATGTGAGGCACAAACTGCAAGCATGAACCACACACCTATTAAGACGCTCTAATCTTTTATATCCCAGTTCACTGTGAAAGTATTATTGCTAATCCCCCAAAGCTTCATAGATTGAAAAGCACCAGAAAACCATTAAGAGGAGCAAAGAAAACTCATTTTGCTGTCCCCAACTTATCAGACTGACATATTGAGCAAGCGGAACTCTTTTCTGTTAATACCTCTCAGTATGGTGCGCAATGCTTTCATAGACAACCAGTTTTTTTTTTCCTTTTAAGTTATATTCTTTTTTTTTTTACCCTCAGTCATGCTGGTTTTCTTGACCATCTATGTAGGGAAACGTGAGAAATAAGCCAACTGGTGTTAGTTTTCTAATAAGTCAATTTCCTCCATCTATTAGGACAGTAAATAATATAGTATCCCAATGAAGTATTGCATGTATCAGAACAGTTAAAAGTCAAAGGAAATATAGAAATGGTGAGATGAAAAGGGGGAAATGACACATCTACTCTCAACTTTTCAGTCTTTCTCAATGGTTTCCATTAGAGTCCGTCTGCTATATCAACAGGTAAATATGACTTTTCAGAGATGTATCCATATTAGCATAAATATTCACAGATACATATTTGTTATTGGTAAATTATTCAGGTTGGACAGCATATACACAACCCTTTCCAATGTCAGACAATGACAGACCCATCACACATCAATCTGTCTGCACCACCCACACCAAGCAGCCCAGAGACCTTTCACTGCAGTGAGAACATGTGGTGAGCAATACAAAAGCCAGAATCCTCCCAGAACAAGCCTGACCACCATACAAAATTCTCATTTGGGATTTAATGATTTCTATCTATCTCAACAGGTATGTTATGGATAAGCCCTCTGGCTCTCATTTTCAACTGAATTATGCCTGGGGGCTTCCAGAGATATTGAATGAGTTTAGTCACGCAGGGCACCACATGAAAAATATCTGCATAAAATATATAATTTATCAGACCATTAGAAAGATAGTAATGAGAATTATGATGGACTCTGGTAAGGATATCACATTTGAGGCACTGCAGGTATTGTAATAACATTAAATTTCACATCAAGGGTTTTACATCAACCATACTTTTTCAAAAAAGACGAAAACATTATTCCAGCTAGATTGAAAAGTGCTCAGTGAGTTGTTGTAGCTGCATTAAAGGGCAGCATGCTGTCAAATAATTATTTTTGCTCTACTTTTCAATTATAAGATAAGAGGGCAATCAATAATCTTCAATTCACCTCAGTTCACTGCAAACGTAACTCAATAAAAATAAAGATCTGCAGATTTATTTGAATTTGGATTGGGCACTTGAAAAAGAATGGAATTTCTGAATAGAAAGCAGTTCAGGGAGGTTTCTAAGATCTCTGTAATCTAGAAAGGTTAAGGGTCAGATGATCAAATATAGTTTAAACTGGTATCCTGTGGATTGTTTAACCACTATGCAGTGGGCCTAAATGTGAAAGAAAAGGTAGTAATATTCCAAAAAGTGATACACAAACTGATGCTAGAGATGAGGACTGAACAAATAATGTAGTCTCTGTCAAAAAGAACCCGCCGAGGATGTCCCCTTCCACCTTTATTATTTGCCACATCAATCAATCCTCTGGCCATTGCTATCAGGAGTTACCGTTTAATTCATGGACAACCTTCTGAGATACAAAGACGAGGACTTGTTGACGAGGACTGCTTGTGATGCAATGTCTTTTGGTGAAAAACTTTTTACAATGAAAACTCCACAAGGTAATTAATATTACCAGATGATTCATAAAGATATTTTATTTTATTTGTTGGACAAAGTCTAGCCTTTTGACACTCAGCCTGCTGGACACTTGATTGATGATGCCAAACACAGGTTTCTCATCTCTGAGACGGAGCCTATTTCCACTGACACCTTAATAAACTTATCAAGTGTTTACACAAACACAAAGACAAACACACACACAAGTACACATAAATAGGAATGTACGGTGAGATTTTTCTCCCAGCAGGGGCAACCTAATTGGTAATAACATGTTGTGAGTTGTCAAGACATGCCACCAAAGGGGTCAGAATTTCTCCTTCTGCAGCAACAGGAAAAGTAGAGCATCAGCCTGGAGTCTCTTTAATTCTCAAAGCACATAACGGGTTATGAGTGAGTGTGAAATCTCCATGGATTTTATCATGCTTTAGTTGACAATCGGTACTTTCGAACACTGATAAATGTCTGTAGATAAAATGTTTTCGACTCAATACTCAGGGTGAATGTTCCATGATGAAAGAATTTACTGGCTTTTTGCACCTCCATTCGTGTAGATCTGAGATTGCTAGTATTCTGTTTGTAAAGAGAGGTACAGGTGTTTGTTGTGAAACCCATGTCTGATGTTAGTTGAAATAATAGCTTTACTCTTTGTAGGCACAGTGCATGTGTTATCCTTTTACAGTAAATACTGTATGTATCCAAGCATAGCTATTTTAAAGCATAATGAGATTAAATGAATGAGATGATGATAAATAAAGTCTTTCAGCACTTTCTACCAAGGAACCTTTTATAAAAGGCATAGTTGTAACAAATGGCTTTGTTGGTGGTTAATAAATCATTCATTAATGCTTTATTGATCAGTTATAAATCATTACTGAGAAAAACTAATTGGGGTTGCCAGGTTGCAGAAAATCCCACTGGCAGTGTTTACCCTTTTTATTTGGCAATACACATGTTACTATTCTTTAGTAGCCTAAATGCTCTGGGGTTTCTCACTTTCTCATTAGCCATCTTCATTTGTAAATTATGAAGTGGGGTCCAAAAGATGCCAAAAGTTAATAAAAGGTTCCAATCATCATGTCTGCAGTTGTGTTACTAAGTAGTTAATAAATGGATTTTGATCAAGATCGTCTGGAGCACTTTTCTGGATATAAGTGGTTTCCACAACCTGGCAAACAAAACAAGTTGTTATTGCTTTCCCATTAAAGGCTTTTTTAGGGAGCTTTACCTTATTCACATCAGGGGTTTAAGGATAGAGGATGTTGTATTGTTGTACAGATTGTAAAGCCCCCTGACGCAAATTTGTAATCTGAGATATCGGGCTATACAAATAAAAAAATAAAAAATACAAATGAAATTGACTTGACTTGACTCAAATACGTCAGGCAAACTATTTTTGTGATGAAATACAACTCGAACAATGTCTGCAGTATTCAACAATTTCAGTGTTTCCACAACCTGGCAAACAAAACAAGTTGTTATCAAAGGTCTATTCCTGATATTAAATGCATAGTATATTAGTTATTAACCAATGATTAAGCTATTGTATTAGTTAAAACTAATAAAGTGTGTAGAAGTGTTTATACCGGGTGTTTTATTAGAAAAAAAATATCAAAATGAGCTTTGGAGCTTCAAGGAAGACAACAGTGCATCACAAAAGCAGTGTATTAAGCCATATTTTTTTAAAACAGATTGGAAAATATTGAGCATATGGATATTAGATACAATCATTATGCTGCAAGAGTAGATTAAGAAGCTTCTGTGAACATTTTGATATTTGTTTTCTGCTGTGAAAACATATTAAATTTGAATCCAGTGTAAATGATGAATTCAAACTACAAACTTTTTACAGCCATCTCTCATGTATAATTGCTACTAAAAAGATTTTGGGTGAAATATAATGAAGCAAGAACAGCTATTAATGCCCCTGACTATATTTGATTGCACTTTTGACCTCAATGATGAGCCATCTGTGGAGGTTATCACCAACAATTCATCACCCACCATGGCGCTGTGTGTTTGCAAACTCATAACACTGCCTCCAATCACAACAGGCCTTATCACTGACTTGAAAAGAGACATTATATTAAAAAATATTTAAGAGATTAAAGAGTTCAGATTTTTCTAATGATAAATAGTTGCATAAAGTATTAAATCAATCTGTTGGAGATTTGGTTTACTGCAATACTGACTTCTTTTTCACCAAAATTGTGGCCAAACGAATACAAACCAAAACAATAATAGCTGCCAATAACAGTGGAGTGTGTAACTACATTTAATTACAACACACAATGTAAAGTCATTGTTTCATTGGTGATGTGCACAGGAAAATGGAAAAAAGTTTAATCATTCTGCAATTATAGAGCAAATTTACATGCCAAAAAAACTTAAGAAAATTATAAATATTTATGCAATTTGTATCATAGCTCTAGGAGCTAGGAGCACCCCAACCCCATCAGGCTACTCCTTGTCTCTCTAAGCCTTTACCAGAGTCCATCTATAGCCTCCACTGAAACCACAAACGCTCACTAAACCTTTCAAACCTTCACCACGACAACTCTCTTGGTAATAAAACAATTCAAATTCCATTTTGAAACGGTGGGGGATGAAGCTGTGCATCCTGAGACATCTACAACCCACCAAAATACCAATATATATATATTTTTCCTGAGTCTATTTATCTGCCGCAATGTGAACAATAGCACTCGTGAGCACAGCATGCACTCTCCATTTTTGCTGGTAAGAAACTGATCCTTGTGATTTCCATTTTGTTTTTGTTTTATGCAGCCATATGGCTTCATGAGCACTGCAGTCAATCATCCCAACGTCACAGCTTTAAGTGTGTCATTTAAATAAGACTCAACCCCCTACCCAGTGCGCTTCAGAGCTGCACTCGATCCATTTATCATCATATGTGCTCCATTACTTTGCTGAGAGTCAGACTCCTTGGAAAAAAATAACAAGGGTGGGTGTATGTGTGTGCTCGGTACACTAAGTACTAAATGACTCTTGACACCTCCTGTGATTAGCTAGGTCATGGCACAGTAGTTATCTGCAGTGATGTCAGGTCCACACTGGCACAGTTAAATGTTCCAAATCTTCCATCCCTGTTAGATTCCTCACACAAATCCCCTTTAAAATCAACAAATCCCACAAATAAGTTTAATGCAGACAAATGTTCCAACACAGCCTGTGAATTAATAGGTACATTTTTTCAAGGTGTAAAGAAAACTCAAAGCTTTACGTCCTCATGACTAAACATTAAAATATCTTTATTAGGATGGAGGCAGGAGGATGGGTTTAAGAAACAGTGAACAGATGCAACTTTCAAAATGATTTAATGCCAACCAAAAAAATGAATATCCAAAGTTGTTGCATGTAAAAACAAAGTAGATATGGTATTAGGACTGTTGGGAATGAGGTATAAATTTAGCATCTATCTGTTCATCCAAAAACAACCCATTTGTGCTCAGGTTGCATGTAATCCATGGACAATCACAATGAAGCAATCATACAAAAGATTGACCACAGGTCCAAGTTAAGGTGACCCCAACTGTAATCCAGAAGAACATAATATGATGAAATGCAGGTCATTGTATTGCAGCCTGTTTGGATTACCTTGGTTTATAAAGAGTAATAGTTTCTAACTCTTCTTACAGCATGAAACCAGAGTTAATCTATTCTAAATAGTTTAAAATCCACTGAAAATCTCATTTGTCCTTCTCTGCATTTCTGCAACACGGTGCTCAATGTCATCTCCCTCACTTCAAGCTAAATACTGTATCTGCATTATGTGTAAAAACATCACAGGCACCCCTGACTGACACCATTGGACACTGGAAACGGCAAGGCCTAATAAATGGAACAGAGTCACCTCTGTTGTTTTCTTCCATCAATTTACTCTCCTTAAGGCCCATCCATCCACATCAGTTCACCTCAGCAGAGGCAGGTACGAATGCCAGGGCACAAAACTGTCACTGGCAGTTATGTGAACATAAGCAATGAGATGTGGTGTCCTACGCTTAGCAGCGTTATGTGACAGTGATTTGAAAGGATGCTTATTGGGTAACATTTGGTGTGAAAGAAGTGTGGGCAGACTATTCTCTTACGGATTGTTTTTAGACTTTGTGAGCCAGAAAGCAGGCACTATTACACCATACTTATCAGTTTGTATGTTACAGGGGCATGAACGTTAAGAAAATGGCGCTATATACGAAATGCTAAATACTATTAGCTACAATGGCCGACAGCTTTTTGTTTGTAATCAGTTTTGTATAATATAATTCTGGGTTATTCATATTTCATTACTACATCATTTAGAAAATATCCCTCTCAATTACCCAGCCTAAAACACAAGGCAGGTTCCATAATAACATAATTTAATAAGTTTCATAACAACAATGCTCCTGGTTTGTTCAATATTAAATATTCATTAAGAGGCGAGTGAAGCTTTATTGAAACAGGGTTTGTTGCTGCACCTAGAAGCGGCCAGGCTCTCCATCTCTGTCACTGCGGCTCCGCTTGTGTATGACAACACATCTCTGCCGCTGCAGGAAAGCAACCATCTCGCTTTCTCCCCCTTTCAGTTTTCCACGTCTTGCTGTGCTTCTGTATCTCCTTACACTGCCATCTGTCCTTGGTCTTTTGTGATTTGTGATGCATGTTACTGAACAAATATTGCGCAGGCCTCGTAGATACAGTTACCGGGCAAAAAAATGTAAGCCTCTTCTTCAGGAAAACAATCAATGTACATAAACAAATACTATTAAGTTGTTTCAGGCCGAGAAACTTCCTGTTTACTGACTAATGTGATTTTTTTACTTGGTTGCAGCCATGATAGGCTACTAAAATATACATAAAAATCACATTCTTACCTGTGAAGTATGCACAAAGCAATTGGTTCACCTCTAAGTAAAAAAGCTAACACAGGACTTTACAAGGCGGGTAACAGCCAGTAAGCTGCATTTGCACGCACAGAAATCCTAAAACAGACAAGCAGTGATGTTGAAAACAGTACAAGAAAGGCAAAATACTTGTGAAAGAGTAAAACCAAGACAAGAAGACAGAGAGAGATTTTAGAGACGATCTCATATGTCTGGATTTATTTTATTGTTATCTCAATGCTGACAATTTTGAATAAAACAAGGCCATTTTTAACAAAAGCAAAACATTCAACTCTCAATGTTAGTGACTTTCAGAAAAATGTCACTTATCAAAGAGGCAAGTGTCACCTCTTCCATGCAGGTGAAGTTCAGAAATTTGTATAAAACAACTTCTCAATGTAAGACCGCTATGTGTTTAACAGCTACCAAGTTGTGTTTGACACAATGACTCACTACTCTCCCTGTAGACAGATTCTGACTTTCTGCAGGCTTCAATTATGGTCAAAGCAACAATTAGCCAACCTTTTCACATAACACAGCAAGTAACTGGATAATTGGATGGACATTCTAAATTCTTTGATGTTTCTATTCCGTGTATCTTTTGTGCCACAGTGGCAGACAAAAAGACATAAAAAGGAAATAATAATTAAACAACTTTACACTTAGTGTAGCTAATTCCCTAACCTTTCTCACACAGCCAACACTGCCGAGCCATGTGCCTTCAACCAAAACAGTTTCCATCATGTTTGTTTGATGGAGCAGCCACGTGTGAGGGAGGCAACCATTCCCTCAAACAAAGATAACATCTGCCAATAGGGATTCATAAAAGTGACCGCTATTATATAATGGCGTGCTTGCTTAGAAAGAAGAGAAGAAAAAATATGTGAATAAACAAAAGCAAATCCAAGGTTTAATATTTTAGGCACAGAACATTATTCATGTTATGATCTGAGGTTTTTGCATATGTGTGTGTGTGCATTTGAGAGACTCAAGGCAGTGGCATTTAAGCAAGATAAATATGCACATCCATGGCACCAGAGATAATCCCCGCAGAACCACAGGCTGCACATTGTAAGTATGAATAAAGCCAGAGCTGAAAATGATATATTCCTGACACACAGACAGACAGGTAGACCAACAGAGACCCTAGCTTACAGCAGGATACTTCTCATCTACCTTATTAAACTGGACATTCGCATAATTTCATAATATCATGTTTCATAATATATGAAACGTGATCTACACATGTTTCTAACATCTATAATGTGCTGGAAGTGACTTTGTGTTATATTACAGCTGAATACGACACTGTTACAATTGTATCAGACCTTTTTCTTGTTAACAGTCCTTAACAAAACATATAGATGAGACTTTGAAACACTGACAAAAGGGGGAATTTCACCCTGATAGCACCCAATTAGATTTTAAGGAGATTTTTGTCACTTTATTTATAATTTATCAAACTACTGAATGCCTGATGAGTTCAAATCACAGAATGAACATAAAAGGCTTGAAAAGAAGTGGACTGAACCGTTACAAAAAATCTCATCATCTCTTTGTATTTGTACCGAAGAATAAGGATTCTTGCAGCATTAGGCAATAAATATGAAAGAGAAGACAGAATCATCTTGTATCTGAACAAAAGTGTGTAAATGTAGATGATTCATTGTGTCTTGCACCTGTTAATGTTTTCTGTCGCAACAAAACCCAGTTGTACCCGCTGATGTGGTTTATTTATAGCAGTTTCAGACTGAGGGACAGCTTTCTGAAATGTAACATGACCATTTTTCATGATTCAAGACAAGTACCAGCGAGCAGGTTGCACCACAAGTGGAAAAGGTGTTGCATTCACTCATTGACAACAGAAGAGTGATGTGGAAGGTTTGTGTTGAATTCGATCCTCTGAACTGCTTCCGACACTCGTGATCTACTTCATATGTGACGTCGCACCAGCTCATGTAAATTGAACTGTTCCTTAAACACAATCAGAAAAGGTAATGGAGAGAAAAAATATGCAGTATTGTTATTGATCTGAATGCATTAATTAGCCCTCAGAAGGTAGGCTGATAACGCTTTATGTTACAGGTCCTTGAATTTTATATTAATTTCCTGGAAAGTTCAAAGTAATTTGTAAGTATTTAACAGTAAATTGTTTGTACATTTTACATAGAGTGGTAGAGTGGTTTTACACAGACTCTTTAACAATTCTTTAACAATACAGACAGATAAAACTCTGTAATAATTGTGTGAAAAGGTTGCAATTTGAAAAGGTTGCTCCTCTCCCTTTTCACCAGGCGCTGGTTCCCAACATCACTAGTGTTTTTGTGTTAAATTACTAATTTCAGTCTAGAAAGAAACTAGTACATTAGCAAAACAGAGAGAGTCAACTGCCATATAGCTTGTTAAATAGCCTTATACAAACACATCCTCCAAGCATGTTGAAGAAATTAATGCCCTAAAATGTTAATGTTGTAAAATCTGAGTTAAGGCTATTTTAAGTGATAATTTACTTTTACATGAAATGTAAATGGTGGCAGGTGTTTCAGTAGTAGTTGGTAGATGAGAGGTCTGTGTTGTGCAGATGGCTGTGCATTCTGTTTACACCTCTCCTCAAGAACAGCCAGATCTGCCTCCCCTGGCCCAGTATGAATGCTAATAAATTAAGTGTAGCACAGCCTCCTTCACACACACACATACACACACCAATACAGATGGCCGTCTGAAGAAAATAATTCATAAAACGAAGTGAAGTCTTAAAAAAACCTCCTTCTATCTTTACAAATATCTCTCAGCCCTCTGAGTCAGCGTTTTGAATGCAATCACCTGTTGCTGGTTTGTAATCACACCATATTTTAAGGTTAGATTAAATATACTATACATCCATATGGTTTGTATAGATCATGCCATCATAAGTTCCATCTTAAAATGAACTTAAAATGCAGTTTTATCAAAATGTGCTATAAGTTGCTCTTTGGCTCAAATAAGCTGTTTGGATTCGTAAGTACATCTGCCTTGTGGTTTGATGAACCGACTGTGGCTCACATCCACATGTCCTCATCCTGGCACTTACATTAAAAGGAGATCTGTTATGCTCATTTCCAGCTCTATAGTTTTATTCTGGGACTCCGCTAGAGTAGCTTTGCATGTTATAGTTCCAAAAACTCCTTATTTATCTTATACTGGTAAAGAAACAAAGAAATCCGTCACAAGCCGGCATTGGCTCAGGCTGAAAGTACTTACTGCTACATACCTTTACTTCATTATTTGACACTTTGGCCACATTTAATATGAACATCCAACATTGTAACAATATATATATATGACTGAAAATAAGGAACAGCATAATAAGTCCCCTTGAATTAAAAAAACAAAACCTCTAAAGTACCTGCTGTTATTGGCTGCTAAAAAGTAATGTTTACATGTGTATAAATAAACAGAATAGCATAAAGAGCAAAAAATGTGCCTGAAATCAAACATGCAGGTTCAGCCGCAGAAATAATGCTCTTCTTCTGTATACTGTATAAAGACTATGGCAGCAAAATACAACACAGCAACAACTTTTTTTTTTCTTTTTTTGCGCCAAAATTGCAGGAATTGGCAAAAATTGCAAGCTAAGGAAAAAATTGCTTTTTTTTTTTTGGCGGCCTAATTCTCATGATAAGACCACATTTCCCTGTCACTTCTTGTTTTGCTGTTTTTTCCTGTCCCATTTTTTCTGGCATGAGGTTTGTTTTGATGATGAGAGGAGAGGTTGAAGAGCCTTGCTATAAAGTTATTTTTGTTGATATAGCATGTTTTGTCTGGAAAGGCTTAATTTGTGCTGTAATGCCTTCAGCAGAACTCCTGTCATTGCAAGGTATGGACATTAAATTTACAATGATATATTGATGTCAAAATCTTCCTGCTAGCATCTTTAATGCTAAGAAATCATGGGAATTTTGCAAAATTGCAAGCCCCCACAAATATTGCAGAGAATCGTTGAATTTGCATTAATTATTGTGATCACAAGATCATGATTTCCTGGAGGGACTACTTTTAAGATTTCCATCAAATCTTTTCCTTACACAGAAAAATTCTGACCTATAGAAATAAGGTAGAAAGCAACAAGGTTATGACTTATATTGTTTGGCTGTAATGCTGGAGAATTACCATTATTATATACTGTAAGCAGCACTAATGTCTTCTGATTCAGGAAGTGTAATAGCAGCTAACTGTCAATTTAAAGGCGCACATTGGAAGTGTGATTTTATCTGAAAATGTATCATTCATGGAGTCAAACATCATGTTGTGCACAACATTAGCAGTCTGGTGCTTAATCATTTGTAGCTTTAATAATATTTAGCCCTCATGTATCAAGTTTTAATCTATCTCAGAGGCAGAAACAGAACTGAGGCAGTCAGTATTGTGTTATTCACTTCATTAGTTTTCCCATGATCCCAGGGCAATTTATAAATAAAATAATCTCACAATCATACATCTTCATTTTCAGCTGAGCAACAGTCATGTTTTTTTAATGTGGCACGATGCACAAATTTATTAGAGGAGAATCTGCAAAGTACAAACCAATTCATCACATCGCTGAACTTTGTATGGAACCCAGCAGGTATCAGGGGTAAAATCTTTTATAATATCTGAGACAGTAATTAATTTGTGACAGTATGATTGAAGCAGTTCCAGTTATTAGTAAGATTAAAACAAAACTTTAAGGCATTTGAGGTGACAAAGTGCAAGTAACTTTCCAACATTCACTATACGCTAAAATTGCAAAAGAATAGGCAACTAATAGTCTATTTTAGATGTGAAAGGATGGTAAGTGTTGGTATGAAGGTGCAGCGGCAATTTTCCATTCTTTAAGAGAAGCTCAGGATCTATACTGACAAGGGAAATAAAAACAAAAGCAACTGTGTGAAAGAAGAAAGCTTTGTTTATCCATAGTGAGTGTTGAATCAGGAACTCCTGCGAGGGGATGCTGCCAACTTGCTTGGCCATCTGTGACTCGCCAGAGACAGCCAAGCAAGGTGGTCAGTGCCACTGAATGCTTATTAAGGCAGAGCCCACCTGAGAAATCTGAGCCGACGCCTGCCTCCCTCCATGAACTACATTATCTATCATCTCTGGGCTCTGAAAAGAAGAGTGAAAACCAATTCTGGTTTCATGAGATTAGAAAGTCACACACAGTGACTACTATTCAGGTTGTACTTTCATGTGCAGATGTGAAGCAAACAAGTGTGCTGAAATAGATTATCCGAGGTATACCCATTATCAATTTATGATCATAATTGATTGAATAGTTATAACTCAATGTCAATTACTGTTCACAATTTGAAACACATTCACATGTCGTTGCTATGTTGATATCACACTTACAGGTATTCGTGTCATGTGTGTAAAAGGCTCTTGGTGGTGGGAGGCCTGAAATTAAAAAGATTAAATAAATGTGGCGTAAAAACTAACATATTTCTCTATTGCAGAAGTAAAAAGTAGTGTGAAATGGAAATACTCAAGTAGAGTACAAGTACCTAAAATGTGTACTTAAGTAAAGTACTTGCATTAGTTACTTCAGCAAGTCAGTTCCATTACTGCTGTTGTCTTAATGGAAATTTCACCTTGTTGGATGTGGATGTCCAATCAGTGATGATGGTAAATGAGGTCAATTGAAGCAATAAATTCCTCAGTGTGTGCTACATTGACTGAGAAAGGAGAGTTTTCCTGCTCGCAGAGACATGCCGGCAGTGCCTACATGCACCAGGATGCATTGCGCGCAAGCTTCTGACACCCAACCCCCAAACCCACTCTGGCTCGAATAAACACGTCTGAATATCCGAGTCTGCCAAAACACTGTAAAATGATCCTCATAACATCCTCTTAGGACTGGGCAATATATCAATATATAGACGAGATATAGTCTTAGATTTTGGATATCGTAATATTGCGATATGGCATTGGTGTCTTTTTCTGGTTTTAAATGCAGCATTACATGAAAATGATGTAATTTTCTAAACATACCAGACTGTTCTAGCTATTCTATTATTTGCCTTTACCCACTTGGTCATTATATCCACATGATTGATGATTTGTTTATCAAAAATCTCATTGTGTAAATATTTTGTGAATCAAGGTACTTGGTCAAAAATATTGTGATATTTGATTTTGTCCATATCGCCCAGCCCAATATCCTCTGCACTCATATTTTGGGATGTGATTTTCACTGTTAAAAACTTATCTAGATAACAATAGAAGCGAAGAAAACAATGACACATTGGGGTAGCCAGCACATCGCCTGGCTACCCAGAGGTGGAGACTAGAACTCCAAGCTGAAATAGCCTAGTAGTAGTAGTTCTTCCTTGCCTCCAACTACGTCATTGTAAATTAAATGACAGCGCTGGTGCGAGAAGAACAACAGATTTTGCAGCTGCGCCCCAGAGACTAAAAACAGCTTGTTGAAATAATTTTTCTATTTTATCTCAATATCTTTGCCTACACTGACATTTTACCAAAATAAACAAGATAGTTTAATATTTTTTCCATGGAATTCAGATCACAAATGAAAATATTATTGGTAATCTGATTTGTTATCTACTGCCTTTGCCAATATGAAATAAAACCCACTGTATATTCTTATATAAATAAAGACCTACCAGAATAGTGGTCAAGCTTTCGCTGTAGTTCCTCTGAGATCATATTTTTCTCTTTTAAATCATCTAGCAGTGACTTTACAGTTTGTTTCTGCCTTTTTCACAATCCTTGGCTTTTCTCAGCTGCCTCTGCAGCTCCTCAACTCTTTCTTGAGCCTCAGCTATCTTATATTTGACTTGATCATCAATGATGATCTCATGAAATATAACACTTGTTGGGTAATTGCTATACAAAAGTGCTGCGGATAAGAACTGCTTTGTTACACTTACCGAGGTTGATGTGTTCAGCACTTCAGGAGATTCAGACACAGGTATAGGATTAATGCTTACCTCACCAGCTTGTGTTGATGTCCTTGTCAATCTGGCTTTATTGGGCACCTTCAAATTAAGGAAGAAATCAATATTAGAGAAATCGTAAAGAGACGTTTACTTTCAATATCAGGTTTAGTGGTAATTCTAGTTATGCTAGCAAGAGATAATTTGTATGCTCATCATTCCAGTCAATGTCCACTATACTGTATATTAACACCATTTTCCAAAATGAACACCATAACCTTATGACTTGAAAATACACTAACCTTGTTCAGATGGTCACACATTCCTTCACACACACACACTTTGCCCAGTACTGTCAAAATCATCCGCCTTGAAAGTACCATTTGGCTCAAAATCCTTGCGTCTGACAGCTAGAGCCCCAGCTTTCCTTAGTCCAGGATCTTTGGGGAACCTCTGACAAAAACAAGGCCATCACAGATTTACTTCTGGCATGTAGCTGAATGGTGCAGCCAGTGCATTAAGCTAGCAGCATAAATATGGCTTACTAGATCTAGCATGTATGATCTCATGAGCACAAACACATTCCAACTGATAATTTTCTATTAAGTAAATTACACAAAGAATGAGGTCATTGTTAAGTAAATATCATGTTTACCCCTAGTCATGTAGTGCTTTAACAATTATTCAGTAACGTCATGTTTGCTTTAGGTAGCCATCGTCACGAGAGTGTCAGGTCATTTTCAGGATAGTCTGAAGCGATATTGCACGTTCACTAACTTACATAACAGTAAAATACAATAAAATTGCCACTTACTTGTGAAAAGTTATACTGCTATGCCTGTTTTGAATGCTTTGTCTGTTTGTAAAGCCAAATGCAGCACATGCCTGCAGCATTTTTCCAGGCGATCTACCCTCTCTGACTCTTGACTGCCCCAATATGGCAACCATGCAGATGCATGTCAAATTGCAAGAGCGGTTATCTGCGCTTCTATATCTATGGGTACATGCCTTAAACTCAAGATTTTTGGTGAGCACAGAGAAACTTTCCACCTTCGGCAGATTAATTTGACAACAGCCTTCTACTGTCACACGATGCACATAGGGTCCTACATCATTCTGCACAGTGAAGCTCCAACATCACAGTCAGGTGACAAGAAAAACACATTTCTGACTGAAGGGGGCCTTTAAAAACAGGAACACCAAGGCTCAAATGGCTAGTTATTCACTGAACAGAAAAAAAGTGTATGATGAGTTGTTTCAGTGTTACTTCATGATTAAAATCTTAATTCATACTCTATAGCCTAATAATTTTGAAAAATATTTTTTGCTGTTTTAATGATTAATTTCACTGGTTTTAAATTTCTAATGGCTTGTGTGTGTGTTTTCAGGGCTGAATTCACTCCCTAAAAAGCTTACTGTTTACCAGAAATACAAATGGTCTTGTCATGTATTAGCTATAACCAGCCATTAATCCTTGAAAGCAAATGTGAGTTGGACAATGTCACAGCTGTGACTATGAAGTTCATAAAACTCTCTCTGAAGCCTGGCATGAAAAGTGGATGAAAACTATTTAGAGGCCCTTTCAATCTATACCAAGAAGAAAAGTAAATGCTGAGTATTCTGAAAGAAAAAAAAATCTGGTTATGGACTAACGTTCAATACTCTATACTCTCACTCACCCTGAAGACATACTGGAATACAGACGTTCAGATGCCAACCCACATACATCTAAAAGGTTGTGAGCTAGCTGCCAAGCTCAGATACGGCACTGATCATGAAGTCTGAAAATAGTATTGAGCATTCAAAGGCTTCATTTGCATTTTAATTAGTATGTTCAACAGAAAATTACACAAAAATGAAAATTAATTTGACGGGGAGAATTGAAACTAAAAAAGAAAAACACAACATGCCAACCAAAATAGCAATAAGGAGTCCACAAGGAATGATTGCAAGTCACGTCTTTGGATGTTCTCTAATGTCTCATCTTGCTCATAAAGTATATGTTTTCAGTTTGATCTTTAATGCTTTGAGAATGAATGTGATGAAAGAGATTTACTCCCTGCAATTGTTACCAGAAGGGGATTAACAGAGTTTTGGATTGAAACTGAGAGCCCTAAGAAGTCTGGTGGCACAATCTGCAGCAAACACAATCAATCACACTTAACAGCCTTAAAACCAGCAGTCCTTTTTCTCCTCTGCACCATAAACAGCAAAAAAAAAAAAAGTGAGCAGCGGCTGCTTTGCATGCCAGATAATAGGTTGTGACAAGCCTCTGAGCACTCAGCTACAGCCAGGAACTGGCCAGCTGTCAGCTATTATATACAAACAGGTGACAGGACATTGAACAGTGTCTGTGTGGACGTGACACTGTTAAGTGTCTCTGTTGTAACATATTATGTTACTTTACTTCACAGACATAATTGCATTTACAATTTCTATAGTTGCAATACTATATTCAGAAAAATATTAAAACTACTCACTACCTGTCAATGTTTGATTGACAGGTTATTAATATTGCAAATAAGCCGGTCATCAGTTTAAACCACACAGGAAAGAAAGCACTTCCTCCAACACTCCTACTGCAGTATTATCTCAACATGACCCACAAATTCAATCACAAACTCATTTATAATCCAATTTTAGACAAAGCAGTACAACCATACAGATTAATGTGTAATTAATTTGGATTTAGCACGCTGATTTGTCAAATGTCATGGGTATATCTATTGTGGGAAATGTGGAATTAGTTAGTATTTATATTCTCTATCAAGACCTCTGATTTGCAGTCAATCTAAACTTAGAGTATCTCTCATCATCCATTTCTGAGAGGTGTACGTCTTGCCTTTCACACTCTGGAAACACGCCCTGCTACCTTGGACCGAAGCAAACGCTAGCTTACTGGGAACACCGAGTGGTGCACACTTGGGCTAATGTTATTTGGCTAAATTGTGCTAACAAGGCAAGTACTGTTATCAAGTAACATTAAACTTACCAAAATTTACCGAAAAGTCTTCATATCTTATTAGAGAGCCGAGATTTAGCGATTGAGACTATAAAGAGTATTTCTAGAGAGAAGCTGAGGCTTTTTGAATGGGAGTCAGTTGGAGCCAGGGATTTTTTGGAGCCAGCATCTAGTGGTCATCGGTACTTTAGCCTCAAGCCATGGTAGCTACTACACCCAACATTTCTATGTTTATATATATTCAAGCAGATTTCTGGCAACTACCAAATTATAAATATTCAGCAAAACTTTTTCACATGGCAAGAGACCTAGTTTCAAAAGTTACAGTTTGGCAGAAAAAACATAAGTTGAAACTGAACAACTGTCATAGCAGAAGTCAGTATTCACTGACAGATTCAGATGACACTCAACGAAAATAGTCACAGCTAAATCAACACAGGGTTGTCAAAAATTGTATGTCATGGGCCTCAAAAGTCTGTTGTTCATGGAAGTTTCATAAGAAATTAAACAGAGTAATTAATGTGAGAATCTAATACTGGTATAAATATTTATATAACTGTTAATAGCAATCAAGGAAAAGGTGTGGTAGGACAGTGTTTCAAGGGACAGTGGCAAATGTAGAGATGTACAGAACAAATCAATTTAGCATAGAGCTTGGTAAATATAAAGGAGGATATGTTACATTTCTGCCTGTCTTATTACTGGCTTTTTAAACAGAGCAATCAGGAAAACACAAATAGTGGTCAAAACAACATCCTCTAGGATCACCTGGACACCACAATTGTGTCTCCTAGGAGCTAGAGTTAGCCTTAACAGGCTTTATCACAGCAGCCAGACTCATTTTATGTAAATAAACAGCAATGTGTAAAGAGTACACATAGAGCAGACTGTACAGCTTGGCCAAGGTTTGTAACTGAGACTATTTTTCACAATCAAAGTGTAGCAACATGGTGGATTGTTGTTTTTATACTGAGGCCACAGAAAATATATTTCTACGTTTCCAATTTCTAAATCTGTGTGCAAAAACTGCAGATTAACATAGCAACATATGCTTTATATTGATTTATGATTATTAACTCTTAATGGTTACAGGAATCAAACTATGAGTTTTGAAAAATGGTTGAAGATTTTTAGGGTTAAGTGTCCCTATGAGGACGATAATACATTCAAAGGTGTCCTTATGAAGCCCCACTTTATCTCATATTGTCCTTTTGTTCCTACCAGGACACCTTATTGTGTATAATCATTTACATTACTATTGGCTCTATTTGTGCCCATTTCATTTTGGCTTTTACTGACCTTTCTTTATATGAGCACATTTGCAAGCGTAATAATAATAATAAAAACAACAATAATAATAACAATAATAATAATAATAATGATAATACAGCGTAATAGATGAAAAAAGAAAATTGAATTCAGTTCATGACAACAGTTAACTTTCAAAAGAAGTGAAGAGTCACGACGTCAGTAGCTTACTGTCGGTTTACCCTGCCAAGAAAAGATGAGAGATGAATTGAGATAATAACATTGCAGTTGATTGATTTTCCAGTCAATCAACCCCAAAAGTGTCATTACCATAAATTGGACGGACAAAATATATGAAGTGACTCACTCAGCAATCCAAGAAATATTACATGAAATGGACCGAATGAACCCTGACTAACAGACTTTCTGGAAAAGCAAATATAGCATCTTCAAAAGACAGGAGAATTAAGACAGGAAGCTAAGCCTTGTACATGGAAGAATATCACAGTTTAATGCACCTAGCTGACACTACACCTAAGAAGGTAATAAGCAACAATAATACAGGCTTTAGAGCAACTTCATCAGACCAATTATTACCAAATCCAACAATCGTACTCTTCTTTAAATCTGAAAATGAGTAAAGGTTTGCTTAAAGCCACTGCAGAACATACATGCACCTTTGTTCCGTGCTAACATATTGCAATAATACCTTTTAATACACCTAGAGAATGCATTTCTCTCATAGCATAATCATTACAAAAATGCCCAAGCGACAGTGGTATCTGTTGAATATTTTGCAGCTGCCTCAGGCAATTAATTGTTTGACAGTTTCCCCCTACTTCATGAATAATCAATACTTTCAATTCGGGGTCTGAACCAGAGAGGTGCTTGATCATGCCTCAGTAATGAGAAAGCAAATAAAGAAAGGGGCTTCAAGCTCTTTCCTGCTTTATATCACCAATATCAGTGAAGGAAATGCAGATCCTTCCAGGGAGCCATCAAGACAGTAGTGACAGTCAGTCAGTGACAGTATGTATTGGCTTGCTTGTCTCACTCTGGGAAAATACTGATAAACAATGCCACTTGACGGACCCTTTAGGTTTGTGTGTGTACCATTAAACCTTTATTTAAATCTTAAACAGCCCTGACAGTCAAAGACGGTAAATGAAAACACCATAGTAGTTAGAACGTCAAAGCAAAATTATTATATCACTTCAAATTACCCATATTGTATTTCACTAAGTCAAGTTAATGAGTCATTGATTGTTCGGTCTCATGGCAAGGTAACTGATAATAAATTACTGCTTTCCCTACACTTAGGCCCTAATCTGTTTAATTTCCTCCATGACCTTTTTCGCCAGCTCTATGCAAGGTTCATACCGGCATTAAGACTTCAAAAAGACTGAGAGAACCTACCACTGGCTGCCATTGTTTCTTACAATTGAGATGTGCTGGTTTTCAGGGTCTCATTTAATTACTTTTTAGGCAAAGAATAATGTGGAATCACTCAGCAGGCTCAGATAAGTACGCGTAATCATGGACATTGCAAAGTTTGCTTGTTTGACCACAAATCAGAGTGATGGGTTCAATACAACTGTCTTTCTGTGGACCGCCACATCTCCTCCGATACACATACAGTAACGCCAGGTAACACTAAATGCTTTTTTTTTTACTCTGATCTCAACCAAGCACCCACTCTCAACAATGACACAACACAGATAACAAGTTATCTGAGTGACATATGCTATTCCATCACTTTAGTCAAACCATTAAGGAACTATAGGTCAGGAAAAACTGTTTCTGTCAAAACACTGAGGCTGACCCTTCTATCTACAGATCAAGGCTTCACTTCCCAACACTGCATGAATCAACCCACTCCTCACTTGAATGAACTGGAGTGACAAAGGCTCTTTGGAAGGTGCTCAACAACAATTTTATAACTTGTAGTGATAAGCTGTGTGAAGGACCTTTTCACGTTTGAATCTAGCTCAGGAGTTTGCAGTGACAGCTAAGCAGTTGATGAGACTTCTAGCTTGAATGATTTGACATTCAGTCATCAGATAAGAATAGAAATAGGAAGGTCACTGCAACTGGATAAATAAACTGTGAGCAGAAGTGCCCACATACAAGCAGGCCTACAAGCTCAACTTACATGTGTGTATATCACTTATGAAACTACAGATGGCCTATGGCCCAGAAGCCATGATATGATTTTATAGAAGATGATTAGAACACTTCATATTGCAGGTCAAGGACCAGGTAGAGAAATGTCAGGGCAGCAGGACTTGTACATGTACAATGGCCTGCCTAAGCAGCTGTAAGGGAAGTTGAGCAGCGCTCTAATGGTGTGCCGTCATACTGACCAATGCCCCAAACATTTCCCTGTCAGTCTCTTGCTTGAAGGCTATTGTTTGGTTTTCTTATAACCACTTGAACATTGCCACAAGTACCACTTAGTGGACAGATGCTGCCAAGGCCTTAAGAATATTGTTGACAGAGACAAAATGCTGCAGTTTGTTTCTAAAAATGTGAGAAAACATTTATAATCATTTGACATACAATTATTGCTCAAAAACACACACTCACACTGACATTGGGGGATGCCAAATGCAACATAGCATGACAGTCCACACAAAAGGACTCACCACATGAAACTTCTCTTTTTGTCATTGTTGATTAATTCCATCCGTGCAACTTCAGATTTACATAATGAAAACAAAATAACATTGAGATTGAGAGATGATGAAATCTGACTAACCTCCACAGCAGATGTGAACTCACAGGACTGGATCCCTATCACAAGCTGAGGTGTTAGAAAAATATGGGCATCTGTGACATCACTTGCAAGTTTGTCAAGGGATGTTTTCGATTTAGGTTGATTACTCACCATCATAACCAGCTGCTTGCAGAAAATCAGGAAAAGCCAAATCTTGGGTGGAGCTGATGTGGGGAGAGTATACTAACCACCACAACTCAGTGTGATAGAAACGGAGAGCCCGAAGTCGAGGCAAGAATCCTTCCAAACTTTCTGCTTTAACACTTGTTGATTAAATATTAATTTAAAACATCACTTGCTCTGATGATATGAGTGCTTGTCTGCATCTTTGCGCTCCGTGCTGCCCTGTGATGGCTGGAAAGATCTACTAAAAGTGACAGTGGACTAAGGACTTGCAATGCAGCATCTGGCCAACATTAGCATCGGTGGGGCGCCATAAGCTTTGGAATCTAAAGGTGGAGAAAGCACCATTGACTGTATAAAATAATGGACAGAGCTGCCATGTTGTGGACTCGCGTTTCGAAGGCTCGAGTTTGGCATTTAGACCGTCGCCATCTTGGATTTTTGGAGCCAGAAGTGATGAAAAGTGACCATATTGGGACGAGAAGGTGGAGCTGCACTAACGTTAGCTGCTAGCTTGGTTAGCACGGTGCATTTGCAGTCTATGGTTATTTGTGATAATGCTAATGCTAATGCTAATTTTCGCTAGCAAAAAACAGGCCTAAAAGTAAAACCATTTAATCAAAATTAACTTTCTGGAAACACTAAATATCCGACTCCTTAGAAGGTCCTCAAGTACAACCAAACTCTGAACAAGACTCTTTAGGCGACCAAAATGTATAAATGAACTGTCATGACTTGGAAACACACTGAAATAGCGACGGCTACGCCATGTTTACGTTAGTAACCAACATTGTAGCCGGGTGGTGACTTGTCAATCACAACGTAGCCACGCCCTATATCGTCCCCTACTTCATCATCAAATTTAAATTAAATGGCACCATAATTTATAAAATGAACATCATACTGTTTTGCGGAAGACTTGAAACTAGCGATTGAGACCATCAACTCATTAGGAAAGTGTTTACTGAGGTAACAAATCAGGTGAGAATTAGGGTCATTTTCTCATAGACTTCTATACACTTATTTTTTGAGCCAGTGGAGTCGCCCTCTGATGGCCATTAGAAAGAATGCAGATTTAAGGCACTTCCACATTGGTTCATTTTTCAGACCTGGAACTACCCGCTTTGCAGACACACAATTTAATATTTGTTAAGTTGGAATATTAAAATCAGTGTGATAATTGTGTGAGAAATTCTATTCTCACGCTAGTTTTACTCACCAAGAGCTTTTAAATTATAACTGTAATGAATGGAGTGAGCGTGCGTAATGCTTGGCAAAGTGTGATGCCTTTTGACATCTAACATGATTAAAGACAACATAATTCTTAAGACCATTTTCTGGGTTTCACAACACAGTGTCAGTTTTATTCAACCATTACTGACACAGTGAGAAATGTCAGTAAAAATGTTGCCAAAATATGGAAAAGGCATTACGCCTGGATTATAGTTGAGGAAAGTTTTATGATGTGCTTAAAGGACCCACTATGTTTTCATTTTGTTAATGGGTTTCAATTTAAATCTACATATTTTTTAGTCTTGGTGCCCAATGAATTTTCCCCGTATCAAAATGTTGAATTTTACTATACAGCTTCCCCTGAATTTTATCGAGATCCCATTAACGTATATATGCTCTATTTAAATCATCTCCATCTGTATGCAGGACTGGATATCTGTATCACAGGAGGCTGCCTCTCTTTCGCCTAGAGGTGAGCCTCTCCAGCACCTCCTCGTCGGTGATTAATGTGTGTCCTTTAACATCTCCGCGTTCTCCAACTGGAGACGCACAGTGCGCGTCACAGCAGGAGCGCATCGGAGCTTTGTTCGCAGCCAGCAAGTGGCGTTTTTTTATTTTCTGTACGTGCCCGATCTTCATGTCATTTGCTCCTCGTGCGTAATGCAGGCTACATTATGGGATTATCAAAAGTAAAATTCACACCGCAGAGAGATTTTCCACTTCGATACCGCCTAGTCAAACTTGAGGGATATGCATGCATGGAGAAGATGAATCTACCATAAACACTGAAATACTTCCATTCTTACAGAAGTGGCGCATTTTGTCACCAGTGAGATTAAATCCAACTGTAGGTAAGATTTTCACTTTGTTGTTGACTTACATCCAGTGACATTTTGCGAACTGTCACATGAGATGCACATATGCCTGTAGATGAAATAGAATATCACCAGTGATCATTCCAGGTAAATTCAGTGTAACAAAAAAAAATTCAACCTGCTCAAAATGTTTATCACTAATGCAAATGTATTTGCAGTTCCTAATGTGTCAATGTTCTAGCATGCAATTTTGCCTTTGGTAAAATTAATATTTTCTTGCAACAAAGTCATTATTTCATACCACAAAACCAAAAACAGTATTCTCACCTGAGTCTGTCCAGAGTTTTCCAGCATTGTTAATTCAATTTCTGACTTTACATCCCTCTCATTTTCCAAAAGCTGGCTTTTCATGATTGACTATCAGCATGTATTAATTTATTCAGCTGAACGTCCATTTTCTACCTTTTAGCCGCTAAAAGCAAAGGTGAGAAGCAGAATTTGTGGCCTTGAGCAGTGGAGGAGAAAAACGCTACATGAAAAAACTTTGAGGCCACTTTATTAAAATATTATTTTACTAGCCAGTTCTGATGACATATCACTTTCACTTTTTCACTTTCTTTTGACTGTAGGTGCTGGCTCTGTTTTTATAGAGAGAATACTTGTTTTACAGTATTCTCAGAAGCTAAAATACAACAATTTGCTGTAGCAGCTCATAAAATAGTATTCACCATATTATAATAGGTGTGCAAGCACATGATAGAATATGTTTCATACTTGATTTGTGATAGATTCAATTTATCGTTTACCCAAGTGCTTTAGAGGACATAGTATTTTATTTTGGTGGTCGGTTGTGCTGTTTATATAGGAATAATTAATTATCATATGCTTGTTTATATTATGCAAGACAAACAAAACATGTTTCCCCCCAGTGTGTTTCCAACTGTTACATTATGCAATATTCTGTCCGTCCACCTGACTCAGACAGACACATTTACGAACACCCTTTACCAACAATTGGTCACCAAAAAAAATAAGACTCCAGGCAGTGTCCATCCTATCCTGCTGCCGTGGAGAAAATGATAAACTGGCATAATAAAACCTCTTATGTTATTGGCACCAAACTAAGTTGTCAGACCAGCTTTGCCTCCTGTGCATTGGCAGTGACAAGCACTTCAATATGACTGCAGCTAGGCTATTGGCAGTACAGTGATTCCCCTCGTTCAATTACTTAGGCTGGGATTAATTTACATCCCATGCCCACCCCCTAATAAATTGAAAAAAAATGTGTCAGCAAAGAATTCAGTATAACCTGTCACAGCTGATCATTTAGCAGCATGTGAAGGGCAACCCTTCCCCAGGGAGATCTTATGACTGTAAGGTGTGTAGTGATTTCCCTTGGTAGCAGTGCCTGGCCAAACAAACACACAATGAAGGTTTGGTCTCAGGTAGTAAGCACTGCCTATAAGCTTTTGGGGCACTATTCTTCACATATGCTATCAATCAGGTCTGTTCTCAGGGAAGAGGATTTAGACGCAAAATCCATAAAATCCTCCAGGCCATAAGGGTGATTGGAAAAGAACTCATGACGGGCATTATTGCACTTGTTGCTCATGAGAACAATGTTATTGCAAAATGTCATGTGATAGCCACTCGTTATATTCAAATTAATTGGGTCAATACTCTAACATCCGTCCTTAAGTGGTCTGAATAGAGGAAGGAAGAGAGATCACATTCAATATCTGATGAAGATGATGATCATGGTTCTCACTTTTCTTCTTCTAGAAGGCAAAAAATCAATATCAGAATCAATATCAAGGAGAATCGTTATTTTATTCTCTGTAAACTAGACTAATATATCAATATCGTGAAAATGATTTAGGTCATTTTTAAGTATTTTATACTGTTATTGACATGTTGTCTTCATGTGCAGGTGGGATGTCATAATCCATGTGAGACAGAAAGAGACTGAGGCATCATGGACTCCTGGATCTTTCCATCATCCCCTCCGAACCTGTCGGAGCACCTCATGTATGACAGCTTCATGCAGGGCAATGAGTCAGACATCCATGGGAACTACACAGACCATAGCTTCAACAGAACCAGCACGGTGGTCATCACCTGCATGTACTTTCTGGTTTGCACGGTGGGGCTCTGTGGAAACGCCCTCGTCATCTACGTCATCCTGCGCTACGCCAAGATGAAGACAGTCACCAACATCTACATCCTCAACCTGGCAGTGGCTGATGTGCTCTTCATGCTTGGCCTGCCATTCATCGCCATCCAGCTGGCGCTGGTCCATTGGCCATTTGGCCCAGTGCTCTGCAGGGTAGTGATGACCGTCGACTCCCTGAACCAGTTCACCTCCATCTTCTGTCTCATGGTCATGAGCATTGACCGCTACCTGGCTGTGGTGCATCCAATTAAGTCCACAAAGTGGCGCAAGCCTCGCATGGCCAAGACTATCAACCTGACAGTGTGGGGGGTGTCTCTGATGGTGAACCTGCCCATCGTTATCTACAGCGGCGTGATCACAAAGCACGATGGATGCTTCTGCACCATCGTGTGGCCTGAGCCTCAAGAGGCCTACTACACAGCCTTCATGTTCTACACTTTCATCCTGGGCTTCTTCCTGCCCCTCATGGTCATCTGCCTTTGCTACTTGTTCATCATCATCAAGGTGAAGTCCTCAGGCATCCGGGTGAGCTCCTCCAAGAGGAAGCGCTCAGAGAGAAAGGTGACTCGGATGGTATCCATCGTGGTGGCAGTGTTCGTCTTCTGCTGGCTGCCTTTCTACGTCTTCAACGTCACCTCAGTGACGGGCACCATCAGTACCACCCCCATCCTCAGGAGCACCTTCGCTTTTGTGGTGGTTCTAGGATATGCCAACAGCTGTGCCAACCCAATCCTCTATGCCTTCCTGTCAGAGAACTTCAAGAAGAGTTTCCAGAATGTTCTCTGTCTTAAGAAGGTGGGTGGGCTGGATGAGGTGGAGCGCAGTGACAGCCGACAAGATAAGTCTCGTATGATGAACGACCCCACAGAGACCCAAAGTACTCTGCTGAATGGTGACCTGCAGACCAGCATCTGAGGGGAAGGTGATAGTACAGCCATCTCTGTGCAACTGAAAACAGTCAGCCCTTTTCAATCACTAATCAGAAGGTATATTACTAAACATTAAACAAGGAGCTAAAAAAATAGACGTGTCACTTGTTAAGGAGAAAACACAGACAGACATGAAAAACATGTTGAACTGCACTGTCCCTTTATCCACCTCCATTCATTGTTGGGTTTCCCCAACCGTGAACAAATCCATTACAACATAATCAAAAGGTCAAATGTTTGCTCTGTGCTGTAAATGAAATGATAATGAAATCTGGACCTCAGTGTATTGACTCTGACGTGGTAGAACGGACACTAACGTCCACTTACCGGTCCCCTGGGTGACATGAATGTCACCTGGAGACCCAAGATTATATACATAGTTTACAGCAGAGGGCCTGTGCCAAGTTTCCATAGTTCTGTGTGAAAATATCACAACAAACCTGTGTGCTCGTATGCTGTAAAACAGCAACATGCTGTTGATAAAACTGGCATTTCTCTATTTTCTTTCTGGAGAATGTTTTGACTGTAGATATCTGTATAAAAAACGGACATACTGTCAGAGGATTTTATATTTAGAGTTATTCAGTTTGGCTGGCTTGTAAATAAGTAATGATTTTTTTTTCAGTTACATAATGTAATAAGTGTCAGTGCCATTGATTCTGTTGTACAGCAGTATGATTTAATGTGCAAGCAGTATGCAGTTTTACATTTGATACAAATGTATTCAAATGCAAATGTGAATAACAATGTTAAGTCAGCGACCAACCAAAAATGTAGGTCTGTGTTGCTTTTACCCTGCTTCATAATAGTTACATGCATAATTTATATTTTGTTAATGGTAATGGCTAGGTCGATAATCCAAGCCAGCCTCTAACCAACGTGCTGCTATCATGTATAGAATTGATTCTACTACAATTATGTACAGAATTACATAAATGTCACCGTATGCCTGTTTTTATTGCACTGAATTTCTGTTTACCATTATTTAGGTGTGTCATGTAATAATTGTTTGCAGTTAAAGTAACTGCTAATATCAAAAACGCCAGACTGCGTGATTCTAAATTATTCAATATAAAAGTTGAGTAGTGGCTCAGCGACATGTTTTTTATGTCATCTGAGAGTATAACACTTGCTCAGATGATATTTCACAAATTATTATTCTACTCGCCTCCCTAGGGCTGTGGTGTGTCACCTGTTGACTGACCACCATTTCCCTGTATTTGGCTGGGGTTATAAGAAGAGGGTGGGTCTGTTTTTAACTTAAGATGGGTTTAAAAATATAATAGAAAGCAAGTATCCGTGTCTTTTGGTTACTCCAGTATTTCTCTTCTTTCTCTGACTTTGAGAATAAGGGACTGTCTCTTCGTTTGTCCCTGGCAGCCTCTTACTGCGAGCTACTTTCCAAAATTTGTATGCTGACACTGACCCATCCTTCTCTTATAATCCTTGACATTTGGGAGGCCGCGTTTCAAGTGTGGTTTTTGTCTCCGGCTGTATGAGAGACGTGAATTTTGAGAAGGGCTAGAACACTTATCCTCGAGAGGCTCTGGTGTTCCTTTATCATCATCATCGCCACGCTGCTCCGGGAGTCAACAGTTCATCTTGCCATCCCGTGACTCCCTGTCTCATGCTGTTGTCAGATTACTATCTGTATGAGTTATTAAAGCTTTAACCTACATGTGCAGGCTCCCTCACACACACCAGAATCAGTGACAGGTTATGATTAATGTGCAAAGTATCAGCTGGCCAGTCTCTAACAAATTTATGTCACATAGTCAAATAAATATAATTAAATTCAACACACTCAAACAAGTTGATTGAAAACATGTTGTTTTAAATATTTGCATACAACTTCTTCATGTGTGAGTGCATGACGCACAAGAGTGCACACACACACACACACAAACACACACACACACACACACACACACACACTGTGAGCCCCCAGCCATAACTAATCAAATTCCATTTCCACTTTGTCTCCTCAGTGTTGCTGAATTTGTTATCTAAACTCTAACATCTTATTACCACTGAAAGACACAACGCACCTCTAGTGTCCTATATTTCCATAGCAACAGTGACCAAGAGTGTTCACCCCATGAAAGCCTTCATTAGCGTAAAAACAACAGAGAGATGACTCTGGACATGAATTATGAATGTAGGCATTTCACAGATGACTGAAAAAAAAAGGCTTCATTGAGACCACTGTCCACCATCCACCTGCAAAACCAAACATCTCCATTACATATGACCAGTATAAAGTGTATATTTTGTGTGGTATTTGTACCAAATGTGAGCCAGAGCAAAGCTTAATGTTTTATAGTAGCAGATATTACAGAGAATATGACATTGTTTACTGTTAGTTGATGCAGAGCATGCATATGTTGTATAAAACCATCCAGCTAGTGCAGAGTTGTTGCAAATAATTATCATATACTTTTCTTACAACAATGCTTAGAATTTGTTTTCAGCTTTTTTTTAATAGATGCATTTTTATGATTGCATTTCTGATTTTCTACTTGGTATTTGTTGCATTTGTGCTATAGTTTAGTGTCGTGTACTTAATTTTAATTGTTCAAATGCTATGTTTTATGTGCTTTGGGAAATTTTACCACCATTGTTAAGACTTTGACTGTTTCCATAGAAAGTTTGCATTATGTGTACTTGTCCAATTTCTGTTCTGCTCAGTTATACGGCTACACCAAGTTTGATGGCGCAAACAAGAATTGTGTAAAGTTGTGCTGAAACTAAATAAAGAATAAGTGACATGCAGTAAGTTTTATTTTGGTGCAATATTGCAGTGCCCCTCTCTGTGAGACATTTACAATAAGAAGACTAAATACTTGAATAAATAGCAAATTTACTTAATTCAAAATCTTTTTAATTAGTGGTAAAATATGTTCACATTAATTTAATGTTTGTATTTCCCACATCACAATTGTTTCTAAAATAATTACAAGTTATCACAAATCACAAATGAATGTAGAACAAGCTTGTCACATGTAATCTTGCAGGTATGTTTAATGTCTGCTAAACAGTTTACAAATGTGCATTTTATGACAAAATGTTTTCTTTGAGGCTTTTTAATTGGGGATTATAAACTCAGTTTCTTCACATTGATTTCAGTCTGTAAGGCGTTTGCATACCCGCATAGTGCACAATCATGAGTGCAGGCTTGATTTTTTTTTTCCAGACCTCATTGTGCTTCTTGGTTTGGCCACAGAGTGGCAGCATAATCAAATGTAAAACTACAGCTGATCTGTGCTCAGAAATACAAGTGAGTTTTAGTAGAAAATGTAAAGATGAGAGTACGTTTGCACATGTGTTTCACTGTGTTCAGTCCATCAACTCTTGGTAAATAGAAGGTCATGTCTCCTTCACTGTCCTTTTCTTGTTTTGCCATGAGAATACCTTTGACACAGGGACTGTGCAACAGACCCCTTTAAACACAACTTGTGGAATTGGTGCAGAAAAAAGTGTGAAAGGAAAATTAAGTAAAAGACAGCACATACACATTCCAGTTTTGTTCTGAGTTTAATTACTGAAACGGATAATGAAGCTCTCCTCTTCGTTTCAGCTGCGTCCCTGAATGTCCTTGGGTGGCCTTAACTGCTCCATGATACATCAAAACCATAGTGCGACCATTTCACAAGTTTGACTGTTCAGAAACCCACGTTGCCCTCTAGCCGAGGTTCTGCAGCAGACCAAAGGATATGCATGTTTGTTTTCAATTACAGAGCAGCTAAACAACCAGGGGTTGTGGTTTGTATGTGGCATTACTTTGTGATAGGTTAGGGCCCTCATCTTATACATGAGTGGATTTTTTTTTTATTCAGTTTTTTAATACATACACAATCAAGTGATATTCAAACAAAACAGACCACAACACCCTGATGTGTATGTGCATTATCTAAAGTCTGACTTGACAGCATACTGATTGAATAGAGCACTGGGTTTACTGCACTGCAGAGGCAAGACACACCACGAACCACAGCGGTCTACACCAGCCACACAGTTGCCATGGAGAAGATAACACTGATGGATTCAGAGCCAGGCTGTGGTCGCACAGTGCCCATATACGTGCAATGTGTTTTACCCTCTATATATCCCATACGATCACTTTCCCATCCCCAAACTACAGAACAAATATCATGATGGGCGGCAGGCCTTGAGGCATTACTGAGGGCAAATTTTCACATATTATAAAATTATTAGAGCCCAGTTGCATGCAGTGTTGTTAAATTGGGCTTTTTTTTTTTTTTCTTTTTTGCACAGAGCATTCGAGGTGTTCAATGAGCAGAGACCACAGCATTCTCACATAATACAGGACCTCAACTGGAGTTCATGTATTGAGTCTTCTCTTCAGACTGCCATACGAAACCCAAAGCTCACATTCAACATACAATTCATAAACAGCAAAGGTGAGCCAATTTAATTTTCACCATCATTATACCAACAATTCCACAAGAATGAAAGTATAATACGTCCAAAAACATCTCCAGTACCAGGACAGCGAGGGACATAATGACTGTACTGAAATTTTTTTTTTTTTAAAAAAAGACACTGAAAAGAACAGTAAACAAAATCTCAAAATTCAATGAGTTGCTAAAAAAAATAGATATTCCCTGCCCTCAACCAGACTTAAAAATAAAACAACACAGTAAATAATGGAACATGAGCACACTCAGGTCCAAATCTGTTTAGTTTCCATGGCAGCGCTTCCCCAGCAACTGGCAAAGGCAGCGTCTCTACACTCTCCCATGTTTTCTTTGCTCTTAAAAAATAGATGTATACTACTGTAGATTCATACAGTATTTCATAACTAAAATCACAAATGATAAGAATCATAACCATAGCTTTAAAAATGTTCTTGCAAAGTTCATAATACGTTGATTTTATTTTATTTTTTTGCGTTCAGTCCCGTATGCATATGACAACAAACTGTCTTCCATCAAGTTAAATGCTTGGTCAGTTGAAACGAGAGCACCATGGGAGAGAAATGGAGGGTGTGTGTGTGTGTGTGTGTATGTGTTTGTGTTTGTGTGTGCGTGTGGGGTGGGGGTGGGGGGGTCAGAATACTGTAATAAGAATCCAGATGTGCCCAATCGACATGACAGTCAGTCACGCTCAGACTCTGCCCCTGCAGCAGGAAGGGGTGAGAGAGTGAGGGGGTGGGGCCTCTTCCCTCTGCCCAAGCCTGGAACTGACGACGCCTGACTCTTCCTCCTTCTCTCCTCTTCATTCAGTTTTGTCAAGTAGATGCCAAGAAGTAGCTCAGTGCTTGTTTTTTTTTTTTTTTCTTTTGAAAGGTTGCATGATTTCACACGTCTTTTTTTTTTTTTTGTCCTCCAGAGCTGGAGGAGCAGACTGGTAGTCAAAGAGTTTCAGGTAGGTTTGTGTGTTTGTGTTTCATACTGTCCCCAGTCCCTTGACTCTCTCATTAGAAGCAGTGGTTCTTCATGGTCAGTGGTCACAAAGACTACTCATACTCAAGGAACTGTTTATGGTAGAATAAGAGATACCTGAGGGAAAAAAGAAACATTGGATTAGGGCAACTAACGATTATTTTCATTAGTGATTCATCTGTCAATTATTTTCTCGATTAATCTACGAGTTATTTGGTCCATGAAATGTCAGAAAATGGTGAAAAATGTCAACTGTTTCCCAAAGCCCAAGGTGACATCTTAAAATGTCTTGTATTGTCCACAACAGTCCACAATCCAAAGATATCCACTTTACTGTCATAAAAGACCAAAGAAACCAGAAAAGATTCACATTTGAGAAGCTGGAATCAGAGAATTTGGGCATTTTTTTTCCTTAAAAAAATAATTAATCACTGCAGCTCTACACTGGATTCTGGAGCTTGTATACTGTATAATGATTTGGAGTATTGCTACTGTTTCTTTTCTTACCCTTCACTATCAAGTACATCCTTAATGCTGGCCTTGGTGATTATGGCATCATCACATTTGAACCACTGGTCTTTGTGCTGGCGGATGAAGCTGGTGTAGTGGCCACTCTCTAATGTGCCTTGGTGGTTGACCACCGCAAACAAGGAATACCTGAAAATAAAAAGACATTCAAAAAGGTATGATGAGCAGGCCTTTTTTTTTTGCCTTTGTTCTGCTGTCTAACTTCACCTACTCCATTATCCTCACCATACACAGGCGCTTAAATCTCACAATTTTAGAGAGCTCTCTGTATAGTGCCTCTTGTCTTTAGCACAAACAACCTGTCAACCACATTAAGACAGTAAATTCTAAGTAAATGTCCTGGAAAATGAAAGCCATTGTAACTGCCATGGATGAAGAAAAGCAAGCAGCTTTTAATAGGCTTCAAATTGATTTAATTTGGGGAAGTCACAGCCCACTGCTTCAGATCATTAGCATGTGCTGCTGTGCTAGAGTAGAAATTTCTACTGTGATGTCAGTGCTGCTGGCGGTGGAGTGTTAATAAATCAGTTTGCTGTAATACATGTTTCCCAAGATACTCACTTATTGTCGTTGTTTAAAACATCAACCGTCTGTTGATACTGCCCGTTCATTCTGCTCTCTTTACTGTGGGAGACAGGGAAGGAAAAAAAAAAAAAAAGACATTAGCGTTCTTAAATCCTGTGTAAACATGCTGCGGGGTTAGAAATATCCACTAGGTGGCAGGGTTATCCCATCTATGAAAGCAGATATCTTTGTTGCCAGTAACTCTAATGATCTCACTATCTCTCTGAACAGCGCTGAATGGACGCTACAACCAGGGGTGGGGCAAGACCGCTGCTGCATGCTCCACTGACACTAATATATATTTATAGGGAACATTTCATGAAGCTGTTTTAGCATAAATGCAGACATGTGCAACAACTGTGAGTACACAGCGCACACATGTATAATATATCATATGTACATGTGTAAACATTAAAATATATTAAGCTAGTTAGAGAGGCTTACATGGGGTTTTTCTGTCTGGATGTTCACACTGGCAGTACAGCGTTTAAAATATGGGTAGAGAACTTGAGGGGCTGCTAGGTTAAAAAAAAAAAAAAAAAAAACTGCTATGGGAGTCTCACCTGGATGCCATGAAGGGCGTCATGTCCAACTCTAGAGGAAAGGAAACATATGTAGTGATCTTCCTCCGCAGTTTAGCAGAGTGCTCAAACCGCTGGAGATGGCCAGAGAGGGAGGATGAGAGAAGAGAGGGGGGAAGGGGCAGAGAAATGGCAAGAGAGAGAGAGAGGGAGAGAGAGTGTGTGTGGGGGGGGGGAGGGGAGAAGAAACATATTTAGAAATAACAAGCATCACCATTACAACATACAAAATATCACACAGCAAGTGAGAAGTGGAAATGCATGTTTTCTAACCTGGTTGTCACACATTTACACATTCATAGAAAGATAATAACAAGCTTGGATTGATCTAAGACGATCTTCTTGCAGCCTGTTCCTATGAATATCATAAATACATTATAGCCTCCAAATACTGTATGATAAATAAAACATGGACAATGGAGGACTGTACGAGTCATTAAAAATCACAGGTGTCCTGGGACACTGTGTGAGAGGGTTACACAGCAGGATGTAATGCACCAACAACTGAATCGAATTATGAACACACCTACGCACAAGCAATGTACCAGACAGCTAAGTCACTGCAAAATCTGAACTTTGCTTCCATCAGATGTAAGGCTGCATACACACAGGGCAAAATGTATCATATATTACTACATACATATATATTTATATATTGCAATATGGTATGGATGAAAGTACTAAAACACTACTGTATCTTCTAGTTTGTGTTAATGACTGATCTAAATTAGGTGTGTGAGTAAAGCTCATTGTTCCCTTAAATGATTACATTGTCAGACGGTGACAGATATTGTAACAAGTGATAATTGGCAGTATGTTGTCACTGGCTGACTTACTTTGAGATGGAAACATGCTACGATGGGGAGCTTCTTCATTGTCAGCTGTTTGGTGGACTCCTGGTAACTATGGCAACCGCCGCACTTGATTTTGGCACTGCTTCCTAGATGCTCTGGCCGTGTGAACCTGCAAGAGTGAGGAATGAAATAACAGAGAAGGGAGAGAATGTGTAAGAGCGGAGAACACGTGGGCCAAAAAAGAAAGAGGAGGAAAGCTATTATGGTTTCTTTGGTTATGTCACACATGTTCTTTGATTGTTCCTTTTGCACCCAGCCACACTTAGTTTAGTCATATGAGTCCAGGCGCGAGGTTAATGTGAAGATATCTGAAGGCCTGTGCCTGCAGAGTTTTGGTGCAGCCACTCTGTATGTCAGCACACACAACCCAGAGCCCTGCTGGTATTGCCAACGCCTCTGTCACCACGGCAACAGCAGCAACCAGTTCTGTACCTTTAAGAGACTTGCTGCAGCAACTAGGGGTGTGTGAGGAGCTGCAGTAGGAAAAAAAAGTCAGAGGGAAAGGAGGCGAGAGAAAGAGAGGGGGAGGATGAGACAAATGCGAGAGGTAGAGAGTGAGAGGGCACGGGGGAAAAGGAATTAGGTGGAGAGGGGAGGGAATGAAATAAGATAAGGAGAGGAGGAAAAGAAATTGCAAGAATGAAGAGGCAGAAGAGGAGATATGAGAGGTCACACCTGCTCTGCCAACCTGGTGATGGCAGAAGATGAGATCCCGTGATAACAGGGTTGTTGTGCCTGAGCAGACACCATATGTGACCCCTCGTACAAGTGAAGGAATGAATGAAATTTATTTGTCTGAGTGGAGACGTTTGATACCCATGAATTTAGAGAAAGCGAAGGAGGGATAAAGGGGGAAAAAAAAGCCTATTGAAAGAAAATAGTTAGGGAGTGGCAATACCGCCTCTCCTTTCCAAATCTAATGAATATGAATCATTTCAATCCACTAACAAAGCTTTTAGTGCTATTGTGCTTCAGCGCAGATGAGCATAGCTAGAAATAGTATGTCAAATGCATCTGACATGTGAGGGGGACATTTGCAAGGAACTCTTTTGATTAATACTACTACTATCTATTCAACAACCAGGATGACTACAAACTTAGTTTAAACATGTACAAAAAGAGTGACAGGCAATAAAAAGACGACCTGTCTGGTGTCATCTGAGACTGAAGCTGTACCTGCGTAGGCAGTCTGTGAGCGTGGTGGACCCTGTCAGGTGGCTCTCTCCGTTGACTGTGCTGCCATCCCCTCCAGGACTCAGGGGCCAGAAAGGCGTGGATGAGCCAGGCAAATCCAGACTGATATCCCAGAATGGATCTATCGTCGTGGAAACCCCACTGGAGGAAAAGGAGACGAGAGAGGGCATCCTTCAGTCCAAATTTTTTACATTCGATAAATAATGCGTGGTTGTATGTAGGTTTGTGTGTCACACGTTACAAGCCGTGGTGAAAGGATGATGACATAGAGGGCAATACGTAAGCTTGAATTCACACAGCCTCTGTAGATTCTGATCATGTTTTTTGTAAAAGGCTGCTGGGAGATTGAGTGTGTGCATGTGCATAATATCCACACTGTTCTTCCAGCTCCATTTGCAATTCAATGAAGTTACATCAGAGAAAATTGGCTTTACATAAGGAATTTGTATTATTACAACCCAGTGAGTGTAATGGACTGCAGCCCAGGCAAAATGGAGGCTCCACTGTAGAATACATGCATTATAAACAAATATACTGTATATGTACAGTGGATGTGCTCTACATCATCACTGTTGATTAGATGAGTCATGGTGCTGTAATACCCGGAGGTACCAGCAGGTGGCTGTTAAGGCAAGTGGTCACGCATTTATGGCGCTAAGAGGACCAACCCTGCAGTAACATGCTATCAATATGAAACCACTTTTGCTCAAAAAACCCTGGGGAGGGAACACATTTTCTGTTGCTCAAGGCCTTACCCATGGACGATCTGTAGTCAACATGAAAATCGTTTCATGATTGTGGAGTGGTTCAATTTATGGTCAGAATGATACACAACAATCAGCATCACATCAGCTGTGTTTCTTTTAACTGTGGAGGCAGGTAATGTTGCATGGAGCTGGGCCCGGCTTGCCTGCTAGACAGGGCGAGGTGCTTTGCAGTTCAGTGCAGCGTGTTAGTGTTAATGTGACAGGACAGCTCTAGGGGGCAGGCAGGCAACGCTTGAGTTGTGCTGCTGTCTAGACAACCCCCCTTACAGCGGCTCTGCAGGGACCAGGCCTTTAAATAAGAGCAGTGGAGAGGACACAACCAGTGCTTCGCCCACTCTGGGAGGACAGGTGGTGTCCGCAGCGATCAGCCCAGTGGTGAGAGGTGACTACGACGGCATCAGAGAACAACAGGGATAGATGGATGATGTATGAATGGGTAAATGTAGACGGTGAAGGAGGGGCAGCGTAGGAACTGATGCAGTGTTCTATCAGGATGAATCAACAGCAAACATCTCCGGTGGGACTGTGTTTCAGCGAACTCTCCCTTGCTGCTTTACACTTTTTTAAAGTCACACTAGACACACTTACTGGCAAACTTGACAAGTAACATCTGATTGCAGGCCCCCAGTGAAGATTTGGTCAATGATGCAGTTACAGTGGTTTGGATTGTTGGCCTTCTTCCCATTGTCATCTCCTGCAGAGCACAGAGAGCAGAAAGTATAAATACACACCGAGATAACACCGACAACCTCTTTAGCACCTCTGAAGGACTCTGTCTGTCTGTATTTCTCACTTCACCATTCCCCTGCTGCGAACCCTTTTTGGCACTTCAAAACTCTCTGCATTCTCTATAGCCAATCAGAGTGAGCCTTACTGCGGGGTCTGTGGGTGATTGAGCCTGTCATTGTACTGTAGCAGGGCATATTGACATTTCTCACACGGCTTGCTTGCCGTCCCTTTGGTACACACTATTGTGGGTGTCCTTCAGTATGTTTCCAGTGAAGTAAGGCGATGTGCACTGGTCTGACAGAAAATATTCAAGAACGCACATGCAAAAAAACAACATCTAGAGTAAACACGTTAAAGTCACTGTATTTAAGGACAGCATGCTATGATTTTTGTATCCTAAATGTGGTATTAATAATAGTGCGATTGGTCTCATGGAGTCAAGTGAAACTTACTGATGGTGTCCCCTTTGCAGTGCCTGTGTAGTACATCCAAGGCTGCGATGAGGAACTCGTGGGCGTCTTGCTGCTCGTAGCCTGCGAGGTGACGTGCATGAGTCCACACCAGGTGCAGCAGCCGGAAGGGAATGTGGGGCGAGCGGTGGCCCGAGTAGAACTGAGAGCAGGGAAGAAAGATGGGAGAGGTGGTGGGGATGAAGGGGAGAGGTAGTTAGCCTATTTTTCCAGGTATTACTAGGTGTAATATATTTTATCACCTCTTTGCCAGTTTCATAGCTACATTTCTCATCGCCATCTATAATTCATGGTGGAACCATAACAGAAATGCTCTGTCAGTCATGGTGATTATCTCTCTTAACGGCTCCTTTCTACAGGCCTTGTCAGATATGAATGAATTCCACCACGTCACCTAAAAGCATATCCATAGAGACGGGAGGTGTGAGGCACAAGGCAGAGAAGACAAAGTGGCTGCAAAACGGGAGCGTTTGTAGCAAAAAACATCCATCTGTAAAGCGTTGCAGAGTCTTTGGGTTGCCATGGGAATTAAGAGTGAGTGACAATCCAGGTCAGGGTCAAAATATGTGAGTAAGAAAGTAACACAACTAAGCAGAGTGCAAGAGTTGGCAGGGTGCAAACGCTACGATGAAGTTCCAACCAGAGCTCATTAATGACTGAGAGGGCTCTCATTTCTCGACACGTAGATGTCGCGCACACCTCGCTTTATTTTCCTCTGCTCTCTCTGAAGTCTGATTGAGCTGTGAGAGGGGAAAAACATGCCGCGCTGACGTCCCTTTTGAATCTTGCAATCTTACAGAGTCTGCTCCTTTTCAGCAGTTTGAAAGTGGTTGACAAACGAAAAGACGTGACAAGAAGAGGAGGAAACGAGGGAGGGGGGTGGGGGGGGTTGGAGGGGGGGTGGGGTGGGGGTGGAGAGAGAGTGGCTGATCAAAGCAGGCTGTGCCTCTTCTCACCTCCACATCTAAAAAGCTCTGAGCACAACACACGTGTGTGTGTGTGTGTGTGTGTGTGTATGCTTGTGTGCGCTTGAGTCACGCTTTTGATGACGATAAGGAGGTGTGTTGGAAGTAAGCAATGAAATTAGAGAGCTGGGGACAGAGTGTGGTGGTGGGAATGATAACTGTGTGTGTTGGGGAGTGTTTAAATAGATTAATTTCTATGGTATGACTGCCCCTGAATTTTCTGTTGCAGACGCAGTTGAATACTCAATCAATGTCTGCCTCCCTGGGTGATGGAGGTGAGCGATTACCTACTTTATGTGTTATGTAGCTGATCGGTTCAGCCAACTGAGACAGGGCAGAGCTGTGTGTGTGTGTGTGTGCGCGCGCTGTGAAGGGGGGGGAGGGGGGAGGCGGGTGATGACTCAAATCATTATAGCACCACTTGCCATCTGTGGGCCCATATATACCGGGAAGTGAGAGGGTGTAAGAAAAAAGCGAGGCAGTGTGGGAGCAGAGCAGGCAGCCATTACATAACAGTCAGGGCCAATGAGTTTGTCAGATGTAAAATGCCAAACTTTCATATCAAAGAGTTGGGATTAAAAGGCTATAAATGGCCACGCAACATAATTCAATAAAGGTGTAATTACTGAATTCTGCTCGTTCATTTGTATGTGGTTCTGTACATTCCTTTCAGGCAGGATTTTTTTTTTTCCCCTCCTCTCTGCCTCTCCCTTGCACTCGACAAAAGAGTGCAACAGTGACTCAGCCTTCTGCAGTGGGTTTCACTGCGAGAGAACATTCTGTGTTATATGGTTGTTAAAAACTCCCAATTTATGGCTCAGTTTTGACCAAAAGAATACACTTTCCTTTTTTTATTTTTCCCTTTGTAAACTTATAATCCCACACACATAAAAACTGTGTATCGTACCTCCTGAAAGAGCTGCGACATCTCACACACCAGACAGGAGTTTGATTGCATCTCGCACTTGTGTCTGTCGGAAAGAAAGAAGTCTCGCAGCAGCGGTGTGTGTGTTAGGGCCTGAACAATACAGTTCATGAAACATGTGTTGCCCAGGTTTATTAACCCTCGTAAACCTGCGGGAGAAGAAGAGAGAAAGAGAAGTATGAGAACAGCATGGAAATGAAGATTAAACATTACAGTGCGTCTGATTCATACTGCTGGCAATGTAGGGAATTTGAATCACCACTAAAGCCCTGATTATTCTCCATTTCTCTGGACTGGCTGAGTTATATCTGTGGCCAACTTGCTTATTACTTATCAACAAAATTGCAGTCTCGTTATGCCTGTATAGTTACTAGACATAAAACCCTCTGGCGTTTTCAGATTCATTTTTTTTGTATGCATGTGTGGCTGTAAAGTTAACAATATGGTGTTGGGTCCGGTGTGCCAGCAAAACTGTGTGTATCCTGGAGCAGACCCCGAAGCTGTGAATGGATTCATTTAGTGCAAGAAAGCTACAGTCTTCCAGTGATGGCCAGCAGAACAGGTGAGACACAGCGTGGTCTTGGGTGTAATCCAATTGAGCAAGGTTTGGTTCTGGAAGAGAGCGCTCAGTGAGGGCTTAAAGACTGTAGACTGGTCCTGGTGTGCACACAAAAACAAAGTCTACTGCCCAGCCCCAGCTCTTTAAAGATATAAGGGGGTGAAGGATGGCAAAAGACAGCATGCAGGGGGCAAAAAAAAAAAAGATAAAATCAGCAAAAATCCATGTACATAATCAGAGACACAAAGGAGATAGCGGGACGAAACCAAACAACAGATCACTGAGAGAACGGAACAGAGAGAAAACAAGTTCTGGAGAGACACAGAGACAAACTCAGGCCTGTTGTGGTGTGCATCTATCAGAGAGGGAACACTGTGTTCTGCCTCTCTGCGTGCGCTGCCTGTGGGGCTGCCCGGTCCTGTTGACCTTGGGTATCACACTTAAATGCATGAGTGACCCTAAGTACAGTTGCGCCATAGGCCCATGTACACACACAGAGAGTAACAGAGAATCCCCACAGCACACACACCAACTGTTTAGAAACAGTGCAGTCTATTGCCCACCTATGGTACAGTTCGTAGTGATTTTCCTCCGCTTTGGATTGTGTCGTAATAATTCTAGCTCCCTCTTGGTAGGCTCCCATGTTGTGTATTTCTCCCCTATGCCTGTGGATACAAAGAAACAAAAATGTGACATCACTGTAACAGCAATCGGCCTTGTATAAAAAAAAGCAACCTTAAGTTCAGTGATAGAAAAGCACAGTGCTATACCTTGTAATTTCCAGGCTTTCCTCTGTTCCTCTTTGGCAATCTGCTCCATGTCTTTGTCGTATATGTAGTCTTGACACACAAAACAATATATTCCACCGTATAATAAGTCTATCGCTGCAAGGGGGGGGAAAAGAAGGAGAAAGAGAGATTGCACCATAATTACAAATAGATTTTTTTTTCCAGCATAGTAATACACTTTGGGTTTTATTTTAATGTTCCACTTCGCCGGTAGAGCCAGCCTCAAGATAAGCGTTTCCTTTCTTCAACCTGCATTTTGGGCACTCACCGCAATATGTTTCCATCTCATTGCTAGAACTGAACAATTATAAGGAGATGTGAGGGGAGCGGTGATGGAATAGATGTATTTGTCTCCAACCCCCACCTGTGCTTTCAACTAACACACCATTCCTCTTCCATTCTCAAACTCCACGGCAACAATACCTCGGCTCTGTTGCCGTGACAACCTATTTTTAGCCTAACCGGACATTTTTCTGGTTTTGGTGCTACCCACACTGAGAAAGTGAGCTAACACTTTATGTAAAAGAAAAAAAAAAAAAAACCTCACTGATGTATATGATGCGGTCATGGTGGCATGATTTGTGTGTGTGTGTGTGTGTCAAACATGTGCTTGAAATGTGAGAACATACAGGAAATAAATAATGAGAAAGAAAAATCAACTAACCAATATGAAAAAAAAATATTAATCTTTCCAAGGTGTCTTTTTTTTAATGATAAACCAAGAGCATATTTGTTAACAGCTTCTCTCTTCTCTCAAGTGGTAGCAAGATAAAGAAGATATAGACCATGAGTACTGCACAAAACATGAGCAGGAATTCATAAATTTCGCTCACTTGAGTGAAGGACAAGAGCAAGGATGAGAGTTTAGTAGAGAGGGATAAGATGCTGACAAAAAAAAAAAAAAAAAAAAGAGTTAGTGTTATAAAAGTGTTATAAGATGTGAGAGGAGTCCTGACGAGTGAAGTTGTTAGGAAAAGGAGGAGAAAAAGATGTTAAAGTAGTCCCGAGGAGGGAGCTTTGCTATCTAGCAGTCTAGCAGACTAGGGAGTTTGGATTAATTTGATTAGAGGTGGAGAAGAACAGAGTGCCAATGTCAGAGAGGCTCCTGTGGAAAGCTCAAACCTAATTAACACTGTAGCCCTGCACTTGGGGTATGTGTGTGTAACCAAACTGTTGGAATGCATTAAATCAATTAAAGCCATTCAAGTCAGCTACCAAACCACCCAACTGTGTCCCCTGTTTCCATATTTAGCTGTCCTCGTCAGGATAACAAGACATCAAAATCTTGCTCATTAGCGCCATTACCTTATTTAGCATAATTAGCATGTGAGGTTGAAGCTGAGCTTTCTGGTAGCTGTGGATTAGCGATGTGTAGCCCTCCCTTGCTGCTGTATGAAGGGGAGTGTAGTAGCTTAAACCCATGACTTGACTGGCGCTCCCACCAGAATGGTAATGTGCTGCGGTTAGAGTGAGGCTCGGCTCCCTGTAAGCTCAGAGGAGGAAGGTGCCCAAAGTAATGCTGTAATCCTTCACTGATAATAGCTGATGCTGCACTTGGCCACAGGGGTGCATGTGAATGTGAAGACTGACATGATGGGACTGAGCATTGGATGTAAGAAGGGATAATATATCGATATTATCATTTTAGCTCTGTTGTGATTAGTGTGAAGTAACACTACAAAGCAATTACTTAATCAAACGTCTTCCTGAATGGTTTCTGACACAGTTGAGAGTGAGTGACCGAGTGCGTGGCTTACCTAGATTGTGTCTCTTGTTTTTTGCGTGCTCGTGGATGTGTTTCTTCGTAAAACAGCCGAAAAAGACGCAGTAGAGACAAGAGTGGAGTCGGTTCAGGTGGGCGCCACACATGTGACAGATACACGACTTGGCCTGGAAAGAGAGACACAAGGGAGGAAGGGGGATGGGTTCGGGACAAACGGAAGAGGAATTGAGAGCAGGGAAAGAGAGGATGGTCAGAAAATCCACTGCAGCAGGACAGAGCCCTGAGATGAGATGTAGAGTGGCGTAGGCAGACAGAGTGGAACTCCCTGCCAGCTAAAGTAGATTTCTATCTGCCAGTCAGTCACACAAACACTTCAGAGGACACGGTGCTTGAATAGGCCTGATATGAAGACAGACTAAAGATTACTGGGCCTGTTGACAAATCCAGTGCAGTTGAATAACATATTTCCACGCTGAATCTTTCACTCTCTAACACATGCAGGGCATGATGGGATTTAATGCTTGGCAGGCACACTGGAGAAGGCAAGCAGAAATCTGTCTGAAGCACACACTAACAGCGGCTGGAGTGTGTGCGATTGGTTTGACTACAGCACTCATTGGTTACCGGAGAAATTTTGCATTAGAATGTCTGACATATTCAACAAACCTGCAAAAATGAGCTCAACAGGGGCTAAACAGGAGCACAGATTCCCATCTTATACAAAATCAGATTATATTTTGATGGTTTCACTGTATGTAAAATTTTAAAAACAAGAAATGGAGGTACTGACGGGGGTTGCCCGTCCACCAAGTGTGGTAGACAAGTGGACAGGGTCGCAAATTGTGGAGAGGAATGTGATACAGATGCTGTGTGTGAGCATACATTAGTAAACACAACCCCAATCGCGTTCTAACAGGTTTCACAATAAAGTCATCCAATGACATTCGAGGTAATAGACACAGCAACGGAGGCCACGCAGACATACAGGCTTTATGTCTGCTGTGATGACAGAAAATTAAGTCTAAATCACGCTGGAGCTGTCTGAGGTGGCATTGTTGGTTCACTATGATGGACACTACGATAGCTTCAACAGCTGCTCCACTCCACGGGTGAAAACTAGAAATACTGCCTCGCGGTTGTATGCCTCCGCCAACCAGTGGAGTTGCAGTTTACATCCATTTCTGTCCAGTCTCATATAATATTTGTAGTGAGGACTTTGAAGGAATTTAATAAAAAAGGTATTAAGTCTATTTTCCTTGTATGTGTTCACATGTTTGGCCAATAAAGCTGATTCTGATAGAACACAAAGTTGTAGCCATGACAGTAGACAAAGCTTCAGATATGGATGTTGCTGCAAAGAAGCTACAAATTCTAAAACTCGGATGCTTCACACATATCTTCAACCGGGCAGCACAGAAAATCTATACAGTCACCACACCAAGGTGAGCACCCAAGATTAGTGTCACCAATTCAGTATCCGACCAAATATGGCATATGGTCACAATCTCCGCTTCTGTTCCTGAGTTATGGCGTTGCATAATGGCCAGAAAAGTGTGAACATTATGATGTCACAGTGAAGTTGACCTTTGACCTTTTGAACATAAAATGTCATCATTTTATCCTATTAGACATTTGTTTGAAACTTGGTCATAATTAGCGTATGAATTCTTGAGTTACAGCCAATAACCTTTTTTGTGTTTTGTAAGGTCACAGTAACCGTGAACCTTTGACCACCAAATTCTAATCAGCTCATCCTTGAGTCGTGCCAGATGTAATAAAATTCCCTCCAGGCGTTCCTGAGATATCACGTTCACGAGATTGGGAAGGACGTGAGGTCACAGTGACCTTGACCTTTGACCACCAAAATCTAATCAGTTCATCCTTGAGCCCCAGTGGAAGTTTGTGCCAAATATTAAGAAATTCCCTCAAGGCGTTCCTGAGATATTGCGTTCACAAGAATGGGACGGACGGACAGACAACCCGAAAACATAATGCCTCCACGCCATGGCTGTCACAGAGGCATTAAAAAAAAAAGCATCGAAGACGTAATAAGGTAGTTTATAAGGAATACTCCTGAATCCATTTCACATTCAGAACCTCTAAAAACCTCACAGCGAGAGGGTTCTGGGTTCAAATCTACTTGCCAGCTGGAGCCCTTCTGTGTGGAGTTTGCATGTTCTCCCCATGCCTGCATGGGTTCTCTTTGGGTACTACGGCTTCATCCCACAGATCAATAACATGCAGGTTAGGTTAATTGGTGACTCTAGATTGCTCATAGGTGTGAACATGAGTTTAAATGGCTGTCTCTATACTATATATTAGCCCTGTGATTGACTGGCGATCTGTCCAGGGTGTACCCCGTCTCGCCCAATGTCAGCTGGCTCCAGCTCCCCCACAACCCTCTCGAGGATAAGCGGTAAAGAAAATGGATGGAACCTCTAAAAATGTACAGCATGCAGAGTGTCAACTAAAACACCTTGGATCTGGTTACTTTAAAAACAAGCAGTACACCAGCGAATGCAAAACATTTCAGCCAAGCTGAAGTGCTTTGCCTTGAATCATTCTATTGGTGATGTGAAAGTACAACAGAAACCTGTCAGAAGGAGAAAATTGAATAATAACAGCAGAGGTGGAGAGAGAGGAAAGACAGTGCGATCTAATCAAAGCTTTTCAGGGTGCAGACCTGCCGCAATGAGTCGCCCACTCATAAAGAGGAGACAGAGAAAAGGGAGGCGTGTAGCAAAGGTGAAGAGAGATTAAATGAAAAGAAACTATTGGCTGCAGATATTTACCAGGTTTCAGTTTCTGGTACACTGTGTAAAAGTAGCTTGTAAGACAGACTCATACTCCTACACGCCTAACTTAAGCTATTGGACATGAACTCAATGACCCTGTACTGTATTGTCTGCCTATTGCCATCTTTTGACTAGAGATACAATAGTATAACCTGACACCATCTGAACGACATTAAAGCTTATTGTACCAGAGAAATAAGAGGTTCTGCAAGTCAGTTTCACTTCCCTCTCTCTGGATGACACATAACACACAACAGTCTGTGGAATGGGATGACAATAACAACTAAAAGTGATATCGCTTTATGTGGTATAATAAAGCAATGACTATCACGCTAGTTAAAGTTACTCATTTTGTGTTGATTTTGGCAGCCCCTGTGGACAAAAGCGGTAGTGTTTACCTGAATGAAGACTGCATTTCCCATGAGCACCACAGCCTCGTGTCATAAAGGTCTTGATCTGGCTAGTGGGTGCATTTGTTTTGGAAGCGAGTGAAAAATATTATTTATAATATTATTATATTAATGTTATTTTTAATACTTTGCAGGCTGCATAGTGATGAGGTAATCTATCTATTTGTGGCTATGTAAGATTAATAATTGTAATATGACAAAACAAACAACTTTGTTTTAGTACCATTCATACACCCAGGATACATGTAATGCTGCATTCACACCAAATCTGGCACCTTCCCGCAGCGTTGTGGGGAAGAGTGAGCGTTTATTTGTGCTTTAGAACGTTACTGCCACGAAACGATCAAAAAAATCTAAACCTTGAAAAAAAAAAATACATTAACTTGTAAACGATAACACTGCTTTCCACCATCTGGCATTTCTTGCTAGGGGAAACAACAAAACAGCCGATAATGTTTCTACTGCCTGAAGCTTAAGCTATTTGTATATATTTTTATATTTAAAAAAGGTACTTTACTAAGACTACCCTGAAGCAGCAATAAAAACAAATATCCATAAGATTCTACTTGTGTATTATTTTTCCTGTCAGATAATACAGACAGATTTTTAAACCCCCCCGCTTCCCCCTCCCGAAAAAAAGATGATAGGGACCTGTATATCTGCAGAACTGGGATGGCTCATCTGTGGGAGTGGGCGGAAACTGTTGGAAATTCTGCCCGATCGGGTGGGTGCAAGATTGAAATAACAGTCCCATGCAGATCTTCCAGAGCACCAGTGGACAGAATGTACATAAGTAATTTAATATTCAGTTGTTCATTTGCTAGTGTCTGGGTTCCCTGGGGATGGGCGTCGCATGAAACACCAGACACACGCTACTATGCACTGTCACAGAGATAGGCAGCAAAACTCACAGACAGGTCTGTGTTTTGGCTGAGCATTAGTAGGCGTGGGCTAGATTGTGATGACATTGCAGTACAGGGGATATGCAGGGTAGCAGACACTAAGCTCTGTTTTTATTCAAATTGGTCCATTAGCCAGGCAGCTCTGAAAGGGTGTGTGAGAGAAGGGGGCAGCATCAAAGCAGGGAGGAGGCTTTTCCATGTGGGGATAAATGGTTGGTGATGGACTGAGGGAAGAAACAAGAACAAACCAAGATCAAGACTGACATCTAGTAGAGTCTTTAAACTTGTAGGGTAGATCTTGTCTGATTGGCTAAGAGAAATAAAAGGCAGAGAGGAGATAAAAAAAAGGGATTGAGAGTGAAGCAGGACTTATGTTTTCAAAGTCTGCATGAAAACCTCTATGGCACTAGGAAAAGGTAAAACGACAAGCCCCACGTCATGTGGAAAGACAGTTGAGTCTGACTGAAATCCTAAATCTAAGCCTATCCTACCTAAGCAGTGATGCTGTTAATCCCCAACCCCTCCTCCTCCTCCTCCTCCTCTTCCTCTTCCTCTGCACCAGGATTCCAAGTCAAAAACAAGAAACCCTGCCAATGCCACGCCTTGCCCTCCTCCTCACCCTCACCAGCCTCAACGCCCCTTTTGCGGGCAGAAAATCCATCTCTGCTCCAGCCCCCCCTTCGGTTTCACTCCCTCTCACCATGGTTCACAGGCTGTCTATTCCTCAGTGTCAGCAGTCCTGCGTCTCTCTGCACCCAGGGCTTTTAATGTTCTATTAGATCAGCTATTGATCAGCCGCTGGCTCAGATGACTGGAACAAGTGTCAGACAGGTAGCAAGCTCACGTTCGCTCTGCGCTAGGCTGCATCTCCCATCTGGGATGCGCTCTAGGCAAGTTAGGATGGGCTCTGTGTCCAGGGGAATGGCCCATTAACGTACAAAGCTGCTGATTGATGGAAGAACAGATCTAGGCAGGCATTAGCTGGATGAATAGATCTCCAATACATCTTTAACTTGAAGATAAGATAGCATTACATGCTTTGTGTGTCTGATGAGTCTGTGAATGGCCTTCAGATAACAATGACCCAGGTCCAACAGCTATTAATCCTCCAGTGTTCTACATCAAGCTGCATAACACATATCCAAATAAAGTAACCATCCTTGCATCACACTCTCCATCTCCTTCTGCGTTTTTCTCAATCTGACTGCGTTATTCCTCTCTCAGCATTTAGGTTAATGCATTCATATATTCAAACAGAGCCAATAATGTGATGAGCTATAACTGAGGAGGAGAGAGAGAATGACGATGACAATTATGATGTGGACAAAGGTCTGGCTCTACTGAGCACGCTCCTGCTGCTGCAAAGAACAGACCGGGGAGGGGAGAGTCAATACAGTGTGGAGTGCTGCTATACGAGAGCAGTGACTCACCATGCCACCTCACACCTCAACACACACACGTACATATATGAACAAAAATTAACGACAGCTGACTGCACATGATAAATACGCATAGCAAATATACAAACTGACATAATTAGACATTTGCTATGTGTACTAAAACACACAGTCCTCTCTGATTCTATATTTAATATCCCCAATCCCAGGGAAGATGGGGAAGGAGACTGATAGTGATGCTCCAGAGCTGTGCTGCCGACTGACCCCGTGGGGCTGCAGCCTGTCAGTGCCTTGGCAGGATGATGTTGTTACCCCCGCCCGGCTGCCCCTCCTCCCCACTATCTCCACATGACAATGCCTGCCCTGCAATATGCAGTCTCACGAAGCAGCCCTGACACAATATGAATTTTACTCTATTCTTTTTTTCACTTCCGTCCTCCACCGGCTCATTGTAACCTCTGCTGACAATGACGTCTGTGTGGTCTTTGCGTGCGACTCTATTCCCACTTCATCCAAATGAATCCGGGTTCTGGGAGAGATGAGGGATTGTTGGGAGTGTGTAGTTTGGCCTCATACTGTCACGCTGCTATAAGGACATTATAGCTAAACCGTGAGCCCCAGCCTACGGAGTCTAGCCTGTTGCCAGCTACGGAAAAGAAATAAAAGTGAATAAAATGTGGACAGAGTGGAACTATGCTGAGATATTCACAGTGGAATAGCCTTGACGTCATGATAAAAAAAAAAAAAATGCTGTCCAATGCTTCTCATGGGTTTGTGAAAGTTATGTAGGTTGGTACGATAAGACAGGGTTTGCATCACATGTGAAAGGGTACAAAGGCGTGCATGTGTAAGTGTGATTAAGATCACTTGATTATGATGAGATGGTTGTGCTTGATTTTCAGAGATCAGAGGGTGTAGGTAAAAAAAAAATAGAGGCAGTAGAGGCATTTCGACTTGAGCAGCTTAGGTTTTGTATCACAGACAACCCACAAGTACAGTTTCAAATGATGGTCTGTACTATATTTTTGTGTTGTGCTAGTATTGTGGTGTGAAAGAATCTTTTTTTTTGCTAGACTGGCTGCCTCTGTCCATATACACATGGTCAGAGAAGGCCTAGATGAATACACACATTCACAGAAACGGGCCACACTGCCTCATAAAGGAATCAGAAGTAGTCGAAGAAAGCCCCATCACACAAGGGCACCGACCCGACACTTATCCAGTTCATACTGACTTATGCTGCAAAGAACACCAACAAGAAAAAACATTGACAAATATGTACGGAAAGAGGGCCCATCATGCAGACAGCAGTGTCTTTATGTTTATTTGCACAGATGGTTAACAGTCTAGCTCCAGCTTAACAAAAGACTGCGTGATCATTTGTCAACCCTTGCTGCTACCAGATGCCCGCAGCCACTCCGCTTCACCAGCAGAACACACGCACACTCACAGACATTCAAAAGGGACTGTTCATGTAACTGACACCCACAACGCTTCTGAATGGTCCCCCTGGACTCAAATCTCATCTGATCACAAGTTGGTTTCTCCTTTATCCCCATGCCACCAATCAGGGTCCACAGAGCCTTGAACAGGAACAAATTACCTCCAGGAAAATCTATAAGCACTACCTACAGAGCAGAGGCACAGTGGGGCTATTAGTGCACTACAGAATCTTTAAAAGTCAGTATATATAGGGCAGGTAATGAATTATCCTGCAAAGGTCTAATGCCACAATGTTCGCCCTTTTCACAAGCACAGAGAACCATTTACAGACAAAATGCCTAGCCCCAAAAAAGCTGTCACTTGGGTCCAAGGTTTTAACAATGGGGAATAATTGAGTGTCCACACTAGAAGAGATTGATTGCCTCTTGGTTTTGGGCTTGGTCAGCCCCTGGAGAGTGATTGACAGCTCATTAGCCAGATGGTGGTACTAAGGGAGGGCTGGACAGCAGCCTCATTGGCTGGCTCAGGCCATGACCAGCATGCTTTGTGGCAGTGATGTCGTTCCAGCGCCTGTTGGCCAGACAAATGAGAGGTATCGTCTTTAGTTGGAGAAGATATGGTCCATGGGAGGGAGAGATGGGAGAGGGAAATCAGTCAAAGTGAGCTTTCACAGAGATGAGCATCAAAATGCAAAGTCATGCTTCTGTCACACAAACAACCATACTTAAATCTAAGACCAAGTGAAAAACCCTTACTAGACCCATGACAGAGTACCTCAACACCTAATAAAAATAAGCTTACGTGGTCAATGCGCATATTGGACTATAACAAAAAACACAAAACATCTTTTTTGTAAACCTTGTTACTGCGTTTTCCATAAGTCTCCATTACTGCTATGAAGGCAAATGCCCAATTAACAAACCTCATGCAGCATCCCACCCCTCTCATTTTCCTTATGTGCTTACATCGTATCTACTTCACCAGGTTTCTTACCTAGTGGCAGATTGCTAAAGCATTGTAAGAGAACAAGCTTTCAGTAAGTGGCAGAAAAAAAAAAGTTTAGCATCTCTGATCTGAAAATACAGCAAGGATGAAAGCACTGTGGCACTACACTCCCAGCACAAGGAGTGCAAAGACATCAAGTAAATTACAGTGCCTTCATACTATTGAATAAGATGCTGAATGTCTATAGGAGCCTAGGTTCTCTTATTCTTCAACACAGGGATGCAGTTAGCATGCCAGAGGGACGCCACAAGGTGACACACCAGGCCCAAGCTTTCTCTGGGAGGAGGTTACAGACCTTTTGCCATTTATTTAGTCTGAGTCACTGAGCACAGCTACAGTGACTGACAGACTGAAAGCCACATTAGACAAGACTTGGGACTGACGGAGAGTGCACAGACATGGAAGAAATAGGCCTGGATGAGGGCCAGAAACCAAAGTCTGACATCACCAAACCCACTGAGTGTTGACTATGAGGCAGTGGGATGAGAGAAAAAAAGAAGAGGACGGGAAGAGGGGAGAATGAGAGGATTAGAGGCTTGGCTATGAATTTCTCAGGATCCCAAAAAGAAAAATCAAAAGCAAAAAAAGGCAGTGATATTTTAATAACACCGTTAAACAATGCAGTGAATTCTTTGTCTAGCTCTAAAACCGCCAACAACAACAATATCACAATTCTTAAAACAATAAATGCAATTTTTGCGCAGATTTAATGGGATGATCTAGAGGTAACAAGAACCGTGGGCTGAACTTGATTCGCAAATAGAAGAAAAGCAAAAGCGCGGAAAAGGAGGAAGAAAAAAGCGTGGGAGAGAGCGCAGAAGAGGAACAAGCGAGGGCTATGAAGAGGCTGGAGGAATAGGTCCTGATGCTACAAACGTATGCTGATGAGTCAGGGAGCAGGCCTGTGATGTGATGGAGACTGATCTGACAAAGAGATCTGCTCACAGCACAGGAATCAGCCGCTCTCTGGGATGGGCTGTGCCTCAGTGCATTGTGTGTGTGTGTGTGTGTATATGTGTGTTTGTGTGTGTAGTAAAAGAACAGAGGGGGAAGGGGGTAACAGAAGGAAGTAAATGTGTCATCCTTGAAAATATACCCATTTTCTACCTCTGAAATTCCCAGCAACATCTAGCGAATGATATCTCTCTCATCTTCCCAGATCATAAGCAGAAAGGGGGTTTTCACTTGCGGGATGGAGGGGGGGGTTATGGTTCCTCTGATCATATATGATTTATCAAAACTAGAGGGGGGGAAAAAAAAAAAAAGTTGAGTTCAGTCAGCTCTCTAATCACGACCTTTACCCCTTTAATCAAAGTGACAGCAGACTCTTCAAAGCATTTATCGCTGTAAAATTCTGCTAACCCCACCCACCCTGCTTTTCCTCTCATCGACACTCAACCTAAGATAATAGCTCTGGTTTAACTGCGTAGCGGATTCCTTCACGGTGGCAGTGTTTTAGTAGACATGCCAGTAAATTCCGTCCAATATGCTGGATGGAGGCGCGCACACAAAATAAATAACCATGACCTTCATGAATATTCACACTATCCCTCCACCATCATAGCCATTCACAAACTATAAATTATGAATATGGCTGGAGTTGGGAGGACAGGAAGAATGAATTTAACAGTTAAAAGCAAAGGCAGGTTTCTATCTGTGAGATCTGTTTACATCCTTCTGTGCAAGTCTGCTTGTATGGCGCTTGGCAATCTGATGGAACATAAATCTCAATTAAGAGAGAAAACATCTGAAATCTGTTTAGGCGAAAGGCGTAGTAATGCTCATGTCCCATTTGCATGCGTTCACTCACAAAACACACACAAACACAAAAAAGTACAGATAAAGAGACAGAGGTTGAAGTAAGACAGAAAGGGAAGTAGATCAGAACAATAGTTCCTCCTCTGCAGTTCTGAAACGGAGCCAGTTTCTGTTACATGAGACAAACTGACTACATGGGGTGTAGCCCCTCTGACTACATGGTATGGTCCATCACAACCTTTCTATTAACTGACACCTCAACCAGAACAGAATATAATAAAACACAGAAGAAATGGGTAGCATCATGGTATGGTATACTATATAGTTACACTATTGCATACTTGCTTATGCGTGCCATCTCCCTTATTTAATACACTGCTTAAGTTGCATTTCAGTTGTTTTCTCCATAGACTGTTTGTATCACATTCAATTATAAAAGTATTATTAGTGTTTGTGCACATTGTTATGGACAAATACATGAGACTAGAGGCCTACAGTAGTCACAACAAATCATATTTGTCACCAAGTTGAACCCATAATTTACAATTGACATTTGTGTGCCAGTTCCAAAGTATACATTCACACACAGTCTGTCTGTGTAAACCTACATGCCCATCCCAAGCTAATGGGATATTTCATCTAGGGCCAACATAACAAAATGAATTATTATACTAATGTCGCCTGATAAAGATGGTGCATCCTGAGCCACACTGGGCCGCAGTGTCGTCTCTAGCAACTCCTAACTCTTGCATTCATTCTGCCATTTGTTACCCATGTGGGCTTTAGATTGTGCATGCAGAGCAGGTGACAGATTTTCCACCAATGTTCCCGCACATCGCCTGGGAATTGATTTTAGCTTGAGGTAGAGAGGATGACAGCTTGCAGGGAGGCTGCTGGGGACAGACTACTGAAAAGGACAAAAAAAAAGGGGGGGGTAAAAAAGGGGAGGTGAAAAACAGCAATTCAGGATAAAAGGCATTGGCTAATGAGATCAAGTCTGAACACAATGTCAAGATGCATCTTTTATATCCCTCAGTCACTGAATGGCATGGTCTGTCAATTTCCCTCAATGCAGGTGCTAAATCTTTTACTACAGTCCTTGCTGTGTATTTGCTACTATTGTAGCTCCATAAAGGAGAAAATGCGGTAAGGAGAGCAACGATAAGCTCTTGTTTTATCAACCATGCGAACATTAACAGCATTAATGTCATCTATTCCAATAACCATTCCAACATAGCAGTGACAGATGAAGGATTTGTAAGTCTGTTTATTCCACAATGTTAGGAAACCAGGATGTAATAGTCAGCTAGCTCATAATTTAATGTTGAACAAAAATGAAGATTCCCTCACCTCAGGAGAATACACTGCCTGTGTACCACTGAAGCAGCACCACACCTGCTCTGCATGTCAGATTAGTTAGGTGGTAAAAAGTCTCAGTGAAGCGGGGGTGAAGCACAATAGACCTACTCAAATATAGCCATCCTGGACTACATTTAGGCAGTAGTGAAAACTCTTCGGTCAGAAGTCACATTTGTCTCCTTTCTCTCTGCATTAGTCACCTGTACTGTCAGGGTTGTACCATCTGAGACAAGAAGGGCAGAGCAGAACCACTATATACACACAGTAAGAGATGTTAGGCAACAAAATCATATACAAAAGGTTAAAGAATGGCACTTGCAAGCAAAACTGACTTTAAATGCTATTTGCCAAACAACCCCATTTGTCAACAACTGTGTTCGGAAATAAACAACATGTCCGCTTTCAAAGCATAGCTTATGGAAGAAATATGTCCATCGCGGCATTTCTAATATAAATGAACAAATACAGAGACTTTAAGGCCAAAATGTATCATATTAGATTCAGTAAAGGTATTACAATGATAGAAACAATACAAGGCCAGTTATCAGTTATGTAAGATTACTTCAAGATTCCAAGGCCACAGCTGTACTGCGATGAAGTGGCATATGAGCAGAATTAGGTGGTATTCATTTCTAAGGAGAAAAAAAAAAAACTGCACTGATAGATGACATAGACTGGAGGACAGAGCATAAAAATACAATACAATCTAGTCTGAAACCAACAATGACAGACTCAAAGAGTACAAAACCTACTCAAGACAGCACAACCTAAATGGTTATGATAGAAATATGTCCATGAATGTTATCTGACTTGAGGACTACGTAAATTAGGCTTAAAACCTGAAGGTCTGGATTTCCACATGGTAGAACAACAGCGAAGAGACACTTCACGATACTCATATATTTTTGCTGTTTCTGTCAAGTCATGACGAGTTTTTGTCAGAGGCAAATCTTAAGTGAAAAGTGGCTGTAGCTGATGACGTAATGGTTGTGGAAGAAATCGTCATGACAAACGTGACAGAGCTGCAAGGATGGCAGGAAGAGACAGTGAGGCTCTAAAACCTGGTATACAAAAATGTTCTCCAAAAATCTGACATGTTAGGTTTGCAAGAGCTAAATAATGTTGAGAAGAACACTGTGAATTGCTAAGAAGTGAGCTAAACAAAGGGCCTTTTTTTATTTCTGTGACAGACTGACAGAGTGGATGATTGCATTCATGTCTGGTAAGACTGTAAGACAGGAACCAGACAGTTGAAATTAACGTTCAATAATAACAATTGTTGCAGGGTCACCCGCTACACTGTCTGATAACCTTTTAAAACTGTAACACACATTTTCAGATGCTCACCTGCACTTTTTAAAAAAAAAAAAATTCTGATGTATTTCAGAGTGTTATGAGATGGTATTATTATGAACAAGGTGAGCACTGTTCTAGAAGCAAAGCATATCACTACAACACAGTATAAACAAAAGGGTCATCGACCATTCTGCACTAGCTATTTGCTTTAACATGCCTGCAATGTAACTGAGCTAGGCTGTTCTGCTTGTGGTCCACCCTCCCACTAGGTAATCTTACTAGCTGTAACAGTGCATCACAGCAGACACAAGGATCAGGCTGTTTCCTTCCACTACATACAGTAAAGTAGGTTTACATTTAATATTCAGTCCATTAGATGAAAAGGCTCTGAGGCGCACAGGTAGAGAGGAGCAAGAGGAGAGAAAGCAAGCCAGCTCTTATTAATCTGAACTACCAACAGCATGTCAATGCAAGATGAAAAGGGGATAAGCATCAACTCACCAGCTCTGTCCATCCCGCATCACTCTGAAGCACCTATTTTATCACAACAAAATAAAAATGTATGACACATATAAGAGACGCATGGATTTCTAGTGACAACAGTCAGTCAAGCAACCTAACTTACAAAATGCTGCTAATCCACTGTGAAAAATGAAGCTTCTAGGTTTTCATCAGAATGAACATCATAGCACCAAGAGAGAAAAAAAACAAGTTTAAGTTGACAAAAAGGAAAAGAAAGGGAGGGAAAGTGAGTGAAAACTGCAACACAGTCCAGTGATGACATCACATTGTAGAAAGCTATTCGGAGCTGTGTAGGCCGAGCAGGTGTGGTATGAGCCCAAAAAGAAATTGGCACTAAAGTCATGAGCTGACGTCCCAGCATCCAAACTTAGGAGTGAATGAGCACCGCAGAGAAAACACTAACCTGGGATGCCCGGGAGATAACCTGCTTATCTGTGGACCCGGTATGTGCGTGTGGAAAGACACAATGGGTCCATTTGGTGTGGTAATGTTAGCCCATGGCCACAACTCTCCTCAAATCTAAGTTTAGTCGTCCGGCTAACTGTTCAGCATCAACCAAACAAAACCGCTCGGCTTATCTAGATGGTTGGCTCACGATACAACATGAATAATCAATGCTTGAGCTTATAAAGAGAAATTAAGGGTTGCAAAGAGGCAACCATTCTCCGCAGTTCGCCAAGCAGAGTCTTGCTAGCTAACATACCGGTGATAACACTAGCTGGCTAACCTGTGTGCTAGCAACATTATTGCTGCAAGAGAGTGGTTTCATTAAGACCCTTTTTTTGTTAAGCCCGTTCAGTGATTGTGCTTCATGTGGGACATCATTTGCACTCCAGTTCTGTGTCAAGTCTGTGCCACATTAACATTACTTCACTTTTGTTTCTGAAGCTAACGTTGCAGTTCCTGTGTTTTTACCTTGCGTCTCCTGGTCTCAGCAGTACCACTCCAAACAAAGCATTGGTATATGACTCGAAGATTTTGTTTCCAATTATCCACCTTATAACCGTTCACATGGGAGCACCCGGCCGGACTCATGACAGACAAAACATTCAGTTTAGGTTTTTAGGTGACAATGAAAAGTCTCCTGGATGATTCACTTAGCTAGCTAGCTAGCACGAACTATCTTGTCCAGAAATGGTTTCCGTTTGGAAATGGGACAATCGATGTAGTATCCAAAAATGCTCCTCGGGCATCTGACAAACACGGTCTTTGATTAACTAGCAACAAATCTGTTCATGTAGTCATCTAAGAGAATTATCACTTCACTAAAATTTCTGTTCCCGCTGCTGTTTTGACAGTTGGCTTTTCCTTTAACGTTAGCTCCACTTCCACTCTCACGATTAGTTAGCTTTCTTTCTCTAGTTAGCCTGCTAACACTCAACTACTGCTTCACAATGCCCGCCCAGCGTACACCGTGATTTGCCAACACAAAAAGTTTACGTCACCACGTTGATATTGGAGCACGTTGGGTGCGCTTGTTTTGGAACCCAGGGTGTTCCGTATGAGTGGAATTTGGATTTTAACAATGCGTTGCATCGATGACGTTGTCCTGACAAAAAAACACCTCCCATTCAGGGTAGTCTGGAATATAAAACCGACCCAAAACTTTACAACAATGTTATTATGAATGGTGCAAAGCGGTGCTTTTTCTGTAGTAGCCGTCATTGCCGTCAGGAAGTCAGTTGTTACTGCCCTAACCTTATGTCAGTCATTGGTGTTTGTTATTTGTGAGAGATGCCCTTCCATTGTCTCATAGAAGTGTTTACTAGTCAATTATCACGTGCCATTTTATGGTTGCAATTTAGTAAGTATGTGACATCTAAAAAGTATAAACGAAATATTTTAATGTGAACAACAAAAATCGCATGTATTTATTTGAATTTATAATTAGTCAAAGTTCAACCGTTTCAGTATCAATTAAAGCCTACCACCTAGTGGTTATATCGTGTATGTGTGCAACCATTAATAAAAATGTTTGAGGCTTACACTGAAATGAAGCATGCAAATCTTAATTACTGAGAACTTCTATGATGATGTGAAAGCATGTGTGGATACAAAGCAGGTCAATGGGTCTGGGGGGTAAAGCAGATGTCTCTGACCATACAATAGGGGGCCTCATATTAATGTATTGAGGCCTCATCCTTGACTGACCTGAGAGCAAGATGTGGTGTTTAGAATACACTGAGAACAAGGGTGGATGTAACAAATCTAAATCTGTGAATAAATTATAGGAATTAGGTATAGGATATCAAAAACATTTTCCACTGGACGACAACAGGCTCATATCAACCGTTTAAAATGATACCAAGCTCAGAACGCCACTTACAGTAGAATTTATATCCACTCAGTTCAGTAACTATCACTCCTTTTGAAGATAAAAAAAAAAATCAAGTTTTGTACTAATTTACATGATGTTTTTGAAGAAATTTAGATTCTTATAAAATATAGTGTGTGTACTTACAGTAACTATAAGCATTGCACTGGAATGCAAACCATGTGCACACAATCATAATGTGGCATTGTCTTTTTTAAATTATTGACTATGTATTCAGGTGTGAATGTGAAATGATGGTTTCAGATTGGTCAGATTTGGCTTTTAGGTGAATTTGAACTAGTGGTAACAGCCTGAAATATATGTCACATATACATGTGACCGTGTCCTGAGGGATATCCTCATACTCATCCATGAGTGGTGGTGGGAAAAGTGGTGGGGGTTGTTCTAATAGACAAGATCTGTACCTGAGAAGAGTATAACCCACATACCTGAGAGCAAGGAGCTGGCCTGGATTTATTCTTATTTTTATCTCAGGTGTAGCCCCACTCACATTACAACACAACCTTCATACAAATAACCATTACATATGTTGAACAAAAGGTTGCTGTCCAGCTAACTTTGCCTTGTAGCATGATTTGCAGCTCTAATTTGGGGTTCAAGATTTAAAAAAAAAAAAAAAAAAAAAAAGAAGCTATTTCACCATGTTTGTGGATACATTCAAAATGTTACCTCCCTTGATCCTCCACGTGGGGGCAGTGCAGGCCTTTGTATTGACAGTTCAATTTAGCTCTCAGGTAGAAACCTTTCCATTATTTTTAGTCATGTATAAACATAATTGAACAATGATCACTATTATTACTACCCTTATTATTTGTATGACATCATTTTAAAAATAATTTCCTCTGATATTTTTATGCGTTTTGCAAGAGGTATTTATACACACTTCAGCTTCCACTTCTTGTTTTTACAATATTTTCCATTATGTGTATTTAAATATTTTTTTTCGGTGCAAATAATTGGACTCTTGGAATTCTGCTTCTAGCAAGGTATACACTGGATGGGTTTGGGTTGTTTGCATTGTTATTGGGTGCTTGGTATTAACAGGAAAGCAAAAATAAAATCATGATTAAGACAGTGAGTAGAGGATAATCTATATTAATGTCTATAATAGATTAAAAATCAAACTACATAAGGCCAAGTGACCAATAATATGAGAATTTTGTCACTTATCCATGCATTGCAGAGAGACTTGCAGAGAGACTGGCACAGCTCGTCAATGAGTCTCTAAGTTTAAGCTTCAGTCAGCTGCTGTCTTAACAGAAAAATTAATGTGTCTCAGATGATGCTGTTTATCATGGGCTAAATGGAGTAAAAACCTGTTCTTGTCTGTGACAGTTAGAGAGGTTTTAGGAACAGGCCCTCAGCGTATTGGTGGATATCTCACAAACAAGATCCTCTTAGCGAGGGAACAGCAAGTTCACATTTTGTCTATTTCCATGGAGCCAGTTCACGGTTGGGTATTAATCAACCCTAGTGTCAGGAAAATCTTCTCAAAATTACATAACTTATTTTTCATTTGCCGGACATGTAGGAATTTAAAAATAAAATGAAAATTACATAATAAATTACAAATGATGAATAATTGCCACATTTGCATAACCACTGGAGTTTTACTGTTGTGAATTATAGATTTAGCTTTTATAATAATACCGGTGTCTCTCGTCTGGAATGGAATTTTCCTTTCTCATAACACACAAGCCCGCACACTCACACAACAAATTAAGTGCTTACCCTGCAAACAGTCATAGCCTTTTGCCTGCAGTGCTTAATTGATTGATTTGAACAGGCAGTAACTACACTGTTTGTTCAAAGCTTGACTCCTTTGCATGAATCCTTTTCAGCAATAACACCAGCTGTAATGCAATTATGGCACCAAAGAGGCCTGTTAAAAACCAGGAGATTATCAAGGCTCCATGGAAGAGAGCCTTGGCTTTCTAGGAAATCTGAGTGCCCACACAGACACTGATGGGTATGAGCTAGTTCTATGGTAATAATCTAGTAGCAGCAGCCTGGGTAAAATGATTGATATGCAAACATTTCGTTTTGCATGACTTTATTCCATTCTATATCTATTAACTGTCCAAATGGATGGGAAAAGGTTGAAGGACAAGGATGTTAGTCACTGACAGTGCAAAGTGCAAGTCATGTATATGTACACTGAAGAGGAGTTCACTATCCGGGACAGTGAACCCTACACTGACTCATGATCCATCTTTCCCACACAGGATTTCATGACTGAATGACCCTAAATATGCTTGACTAAGAAGCATTGTTGATTCAATTAACTTAGAAATGAATTATTATTAGCAGTTGACTAGCCACTTTCTTTTTGGTATTCATGAAGTTGAAAGTTGTTGTTTTTTGGGGTTTTTTTCCCACAAAGCTTCTCTGGAATCCAGACTCACATGATGAGAAAATATTTCCTGTCAAATGAAACTTTCATTTTGCACAGGCAACCATACGATAACCGACCTTAATGTGTGCTTAGTATATTTAGCAGGTTTAACAAGAAAGGTTTGTCCCTTTGGAAAAAACATCAGATTGAATGATGTTCAGCTTCAGTGACTGACTGTGTTAGATCAGGTAGAAACTTTTCCATTATTTTTAGTCATGTATAAACATAATTGAACAATGATCATTATTATTACTACCCTTATTATATTATCTATAATAGATTAAAAATCAAACTACATAAAGCCAAGTGACCAATAATATGAGAATTTTGTCACTTATCCATGCATTGCAGAGAGACTTGCAGAGAGACTGGTACAGCTCGTCAATGAGTCTCTAAGTTTAAGCTTCAGTCAGCTGCTGTCTTAACAGAAAAATTAATGTGTCTCAGATGATGCTGTTTATCATGGGCTAAATGGAGTAAAAACCTGTTCTTGTCTGAGACAGTTAGAGAGGTTTTAGGAACAGGCCCTCAGCGTATTGGTGGATATCTCACAAACAAGATCCTCTTAGTGAGGGATCACCAAGTTCACATTTTGTCTATTTCCATGGAGCAGCTGACTAACTACTTTGTTTTTGGTATTCATAAAGTTGAAAGTTGTGTTTTTTTGGGATTTTTTCCCACAAAGCGTCTCTGGAATCCAGACTCACATGATGAGAAAATATTTCCTGTCAAGTGAAACTTTTGTTTTGCACAGGCAACCATACGATAACCGACCTTAATCTGTGCTTAGTATATTTAGCAGGTTTAACAAGAAAGGTTCGTCCCTTTGGAAAAACATCAGATTGAATGATGTTCAGCTTCAGTGACTGACTGTGTTAGATCATCTGTCATATGGAGAAGCATGCTAAGATTAGACGGCAGATGAGCAGGCAGGACATCTGCATCCTGCCACTTCTCCACCAGAGATACTAGCCTGGGAGGTGTCACATCTGTTAGAAGCTATCAGCGGCCCTTTCACGTCATCACAGAGGCTGAGTGGGGCAGAGCAAGCCACTAGGGGACTGCCTTGGAAGGGTTTAACTAAAAGTGGCCTGAAGTCACCCAGGCCTTAAGTTCCTTCAGAAGTCCCTTGTTAGTCATAAATTACATGTTTAGTCCTGGCTGCAGATGTGATATTTTCAAGAAACATGTTTCTCCTCTGGAGTTAATACATGAGAATTTCTGTTATATAGGAGCCAGAATAGCCTTTATCACTGATTTCTGCTTAACATGATACGTTATCTTTTATGCAGCATATGATGAAAACAGAGACAGTTGTGTTCATTGTGTTTCATGGAAATTTGCCTGATGTTTGCTGTTAAGAAGGATTCGACTTGTTTGAGCTGAATAATATTACTCAAGAACAATAATGCATGTTTTTTGGGGTAGACCTAAGCTTTCTCAAGAACCAAAGAACCAGTTCAGACAGTGACTGAATAATGTATACCAATGGCTCACCATGACACTGTGCAGAGGGAGATATACAGTACCAGTAGATTCAAAATGCATTTACTGGTACTTCAATATAAAAAAAAATTGAGGGGGATAAAAACTGTCTATCTCTAAAAAACTACAGTCAACCCTACAGAGGAAAACATGTATTTCTCTCATTCTCTACCTGTTGTTGTTGAGATGAGCTGAGTATGGAACTGCAGGAGAGCCAGGGAGTGTGGAAGTGTGCGTTGACTGAATGTAAATTAATAAATAAGATATTTTCATTACATTAGAGGCTCAGGAACTTCTGCATCTTTAATAGTTATAATATTCTGCTGACTGTGAGGAGATGTACAGGCCTTAAGATGAATAAGACTATGAGATAATCTTCACTTTCCATATATTTAAAGAAAAAAATGTACATTTATCAATATATTGTATTTGCTGACACTTTTAATAGCTTTGCCTTTTGTAAGACTTCTGTAAGCCCTCAGTGATTAACCTTTTCTAAAAAGTGGGGTTATTGATAACTTCACATACTGTATGTCACAAAAGCAAAAAAATCACTATCTCTGGGAAAAGGAAGAATTCATACACATTAGACTTTGAAGGTGAAGGTGAAGTATATATGTATGTTTCTTTTTTTTTCTTTAAATTAAGATATTATAAAGATAACAAATTTGACATGTTGATGTAAGACACGGCTCTTTACATGCCTTAAACAGCAAGTTACATTTAATAGATGAGGACACAATCAAAACAATGACCTCATTGATGCTTTTCATACTGCCATAATTATATATTTTAAATTGGCACAAAGTTCGTTCCGTTGACAATCCATTGCAATGGGAAGATATTGAACAAATTTGTCAGATAAATACACTCAAACGCATAAAATCATTAAAGGGCAAATATTAAATCATGGCATTAAAACTTAAACATTAAAATAACCATTACTTGTAATTCTTATATAAGATGATAATGTGAATGGATATCAAAAGATCAACAGCATCCTATTCGCACAAGATAATAAGATTTTTTCCTTATTTGTGAAATTGGTTGCTGGCTTTTCAAGGGTCGAAGGGACAATAAACAATCAATCAGAAAAAGGATATGTTTGTGTGGGTTGTGAAATGATTCATTTTTCAGAACTCATAAATGTGAGGTGTCATAGCCTTCCCCATTGACTCACATGGTAAACACTTGGGCTTCATAATGCCCTACAAACTCAAATCTGGGTCACATATGCTCTGCAAGTTTCAGCAGTATGTGATGCTCAAAGTCATACTAGAAATTAGAAGCACTAAATAATTGTTAAAATGTCTGAAAAGATCATCATCACTACAGCTCATGTCACTACAGCTACTCTTTAATTAGGTCTTCACTGTCTGTCTCACAGTGGTGGCCTCTCTGCCGTGGTGGCTAATGAGAATTTGTCTCTACAGTGTTTACCAGGTGTGGATGGTGTGAAGGGATCAATTGCTGAGTCTATCCTTATCCCTTTATAGAACATATAGCTGTGAAAATATACTGTAAATCAGCCTGGTTTAGAAGAGCAAGGAGATAAAAACAACTCCCTTTATGAGAAAAGACGATAAAATTTTGACAACTACATCAAGAGTCAACATAAAACAATCCTGATTTGTGCTTTTAAAAGGCAATACACCTCTGATTCTTTGCAGATGAATCAACTACTACACATCATGAACACAGTATGTAATCTGCTGATGCTGTTCATCATGGGTGTCTACATAATCCCTCCATTTGCAGGGGGACGATAAGCTACTAAATAAATACTACAGTGGTCATAACCAATATTAACTCACTCTCACAACTTATCAGTTGTCAAACATCAAGCAAGCCTATTGCAAAATCAGTTAAGTTGCCAGACTATTGAGGTGGGTGATTGAGGCCTGATAGCGCAGGAATATGGGTCAATGAAGGGGGGAAAAAAGATGGGTCAGACTGGGTTTGTATTTGCAGAGCCACAGTATTGCTCTATGTAACTCATGCCTATTTGTTGCTATTTGCATTATGTTGATACCCATTGCAAAGAGAGATAGGCTACTGCATGAGTGCATGTTAACAGCTACATTTGAGAGGCAGTAGTCTGTTGCGCAGAATATGTGGTAGATAGTAGACAGGAAGCAGTATTGCTTACAGCTGTCAATATGTTTTCCCCTATATGCCATTAGTCTAATTTCACATGTGTGCAAGAGGGAAGAATATCCAACTAGAAAAACATGACCTGAATACAACTCTTGACTGATATAGAATAGACATATATATTAGGACTCATTGCAGCCCATTAGACCATATTTGTGCCAATCACGCACACTATTGTTTACACAGGTTGCCACAGGTTCACTACATACACGCCACATGCTGTGGCACAATTGTAGACATAGGAGGTTGAATTTAGGAATAGATGCTTAAGGTTGCTAGGTAGTGGGATGTGAAGCATTAATTCCCAGCTATCACAGGTCAGGTTTGTTTGCTCTGTGTATTAATGGAGTGTCTGTGGCCTATTTTGTGGGAAATATAGGTTATCAGGGGTTCCATTTAAAAGGGAGTCCACGTGTCTTACATTAATCACAGGGTAATAAAACATGTTAAACGGGAAAAGAAGTTCATATAAGGCCTTGATGACAAAATAGGTCAGAGTTTAAGTATTTCCTCTGGTGTCCCATGATGGTTAGATATGACCTCTGAATTGTATAATTTGGCCAGAGGGGAGTAAACATGGTAGAGGGTGAAACTTGAGGCAATACAGTCATCTTTCCACCTAATTTTGTTGTGAGAGAAGTGAAATAAGAGTGAACTCTTCAGCAAGATTCTGAGATCTTCCTGGGATCACCACATTTTGACACAACTTTACAATAAAATACAATAAAATAAAATGAAAAGAAAATAAAGAATACAGCAGTACAGTTTCTTTAGTATTTTCCTGACAACTCAGCATCCAATTATCAAAAAATAGATACATAAATATATAAAATAAAAAAATTACAAGACTATAGTGTTTTATGATATTTTATCTGCTTTATTATCTATAACATTTATTTATGCATAAAAGAAAGTGTGATTGTGAAATTTTTCAACACGCTTTGAAACAGTGGTGTTGACATTCTGTCATGTTGTAATTCTCTAAATGTTTCTTATGAGCACATATAGCTAATGAAGCCTATTTGAAGCAGTGCCATTCAACGTTTACAGATATTTGTATAAAACAAATATACAACAATTTTACAGCACTTTGTGTATACAACTTGAGTCTGCAATCACCAACACACCAGGGGGACTAAAGGTTTTAAAAAATAATAATAATAATAATTTTAAAAAAACTTAAATAATATCTTATAAAGCTTAAAGTGGTTATACGTTTTAACAGCTTTTTTGTTTGTACATTCAGATATGGAAAAAAATGTATTGTTTGATATGGAAAGTCACCTGAGAAATGTATGGCTTTTTTCTTATTGCTAATTTGGGTTTGTGAATATGAAATTTGATCAAAATAGTAAGCAAATGAATTAAATAGAACTGCGAACAGAGATTGCTGTCATATTCACCGAATCCAAACAACACCTTTTTCCCCAAAGTCATAAAATGAGGGTAGATATGATCAGCAATCAATTAGTGGCCTATTTGAAGCGTGTCGGTGACGTCATCTTGTGGTGCATGACGTAAACTATCTGCGCCGCGAAGCAGGGAGCGTGATGGCGGTGGCTCAACCAAAGCTAGAGAAAGAGGGCGATGATTGCTCTCTGCTGCCTTTAGTCCACGATATTATCAAATGGTGAGATTACAGACTGGTTCATGTGTGTTACATGTTCATTCGCGGCGCTGTGGCAGCCGCTTTACATGTCGTAAACAGGTGAAGATACTGAGCGTGTTGTTAGCTGAAGCTAACATTAGCTATCGCAGCTACGTTAGAGTAACTAGAAAAGAGACGTTAAATGTCCAAAATAGCAATATACACGAATAACATATCATATATTCATCTTTGTCTCTATCTTTTTAAGCATGGACAAGGACAGCCAGGATGTCCACCAAGAACTGGCCAAGCTGAAGGCGAAGATCCAGGAGGCTCGGGAGCAGATCTCCAACATGCCCGGGATAGACAGCAGTCCGCCGGAGCAGCAGCAGCAGCTGGCCACGCTGCGGGAGCAGGTCCGCACCAAGAACCAGCTGCTGCAGAAATATAAAAGCCTGTGTATGTTCGACGTGCCAAAAGCATCGTGAAACTGCAGACTGGATTACTGCACCGACCGCAGGGAGCTCATAGACATTCAAGGTGCAGGAGGGACTTTTTGTTTACATCCTCAGCTGTGGAGCTTGGACGTTAAAAACAGGAATGATTTGTCTTCCTCCACTGCATTGCAAGGTGTTTTTGAACGTCAGACAATGTCCTTAATTTTTATTGTGTTTCAAATCTAGTTATGCATTATTTGTATAAATTGCAGTGTGTTTTTTCCAATGTTTCACTTTTCTCAACTTAAGCTATATTTTGTAATTAAATGAAGAATACACTGACAACTGATTGACTTGATGCTTTTTTTGTAACTTGCAGTAGTATGCATTGATTTAAGTCATTGGCCTTGATCATTAGTGAGGCTCTTTAATCCAGTAAGTCACAACTTCCATTTGTATGCAAAGCCATTATTCATTCTGTTTCTTACTATAGACTAAAGGAGGAACTGTGTTTATTCAGAATCCAGTGATTGAATGGTGGAAGAAATGTGCCCATACTCCGCACTAGCAGTAGAAGACTGGAATAATATTTTCAACTCAGTCTGAGGATAGCTGTGTTAAAACTATAGACATACAGTGTGTGAGATGTGTTGAGGGACTCTGAAGGGCTCTCAGTTACATATGTTGCAATTCTAACATGCAGTATGGTAGTTTTTCTGCTTGTGGATTGCTGGATAACCAATATAGTGAAATGTACTCTATTTCAGCATTCTGAACAAATGGAGGGCATTATCTAAGGACTGTTGCACAATAAGATGTGCAATGTTTAAGACACCATTAGCTCACTCAAAAAGTGTCTTTCCTGTTCCTTTAGTTGGATGTTTGAGCTTCGCTGTGCAGACTGATGTATGTGCAGAGTTTGACACTAGAAGGCTGTTTTCACATTCATCTGCTGAAGGTGGAAAGTTTCTCCTTGCTCACCTTCAGTTTAAGGGGTATACCTACAATCATGATTTGTTACATCAGAAGTTCGTGGCCAATCAAGGTCCAATATGAAACGTAAAAATGTGTGATATGGAAACACGTAGCCTCCAGTGCACTGACAATTGACTTTACACTCAGAAGGAGACATCTTGTGTCCAGCAGTGAAACTTTTGAAATGAACAATATTCAATATTCTTAGATTCTGGATTTTTCAGTGAGGGAGAAAGTGAAGATGTAATTTGAAATATTTTTTTTTTTGTGGGAAAATCATATCAGACACAATTTATTATCCCAAACAGAGGAGTCATGTCTGGAGGGGATCTTTACAAGGAAAGAGAAGAGGAAGACAGACTATGAATGTAACAAGTGTTTTTATTTTCTCTTTTATGTAAAAGTTGACATACAGTAGACATAATAAATACACATTCAGGATCAGATTTGTTCATAATGCCACATACATTCAAGTTCCACCAAGTTTGAAAAAAATTCCAAAATGTAAACAATTTTTTCTCAAGTGCCGCTTTTAGTAAGTTTTAGTAGCAGATTTTACAACATTTTCAGAGCATCTACTGCATTACTACACAGGGAGAGACTTAATGATCTCAGCCCCGTGTGTTCTGCACTGTTTGGATCTCAACGTATGTCGCCTGAGGCACTGAAGTCTACAGTGTATGCAGAACGGCTGGCCACCGCTTCATCTCTGGAAAGTCTCACAGAAAGTCTTTGCAGGCTGGCTGATAAAAAGTGTCAGCATATGACGCAGCCTTTCTCTTTCGCTTGGCTGCCTCCCACGGCTTTCTCTTTTATGTACATCAAGTCACTGTGCACGCTCGGTCTCCGCGCAAACGGCGCCACAATCCCATACGCGTTCCCGTCTTTGCATTTCTTGTTTCTGAAGGACTTTCTGTGCAGAACCTCGCAGTACTGCAGCGAAACTTTGCAGTGACGGTCGGGGCTCATTTCGTTGGGCAGCTTGGCCATAGTAAAAAGAGTCTGAAACATCTGGTCTACGTTGGTGTTCTTCTTTGCTGAGATTTCAAAGTACGCGCAGTGCTCGTCTCCACCAACCAGCTGCTCGATCTCGTCCTCCTGCACCTCACGATAAAAGTCACTGTCGCACTTGTTGCCGCAGATGACCAGCGGGACGTTCACGTTCTCCTTGGTTTTGTTTCGCAGGCAGGACTTGGTTTCAAATATCTGGCGTTTCAGGCGCCGAACCTCCTCGAAGGAGTCTCTGTTGTCTAGGCTGAATACCAAGATGAACACATCACCTGGAAAACACAAGGAGAGACACGTTCAATGCCAAGTACTAATAATATATTAGCAGTAGACAATGAACTCTGCAAATATCTGCATCATACACCAGAGGTGGTTTTAAAACTCAACTCACCGGTAAGAATTGAGAGTCTCCTCATTGCAGGGAAGGGATGGTTTCCAGATGTGTCCAAAATGTCCAACTGGTAAACGTCTCCCTTGATGCTGTAGAATTTCCTATGAAAGTCCTCAATAGTCGGTGTGTACTGGTCATCAAACCTCTCGTTCAGAAACCGAGAAATGATGGCTGTCTTCCCAACTTTAGTGGAGCCCAGAATCACCATCCTGTAGCAGTTCTTGGCCGGTATGTCGAACTCATTCTCTGACGGTGACATTTTCTTAATCATATTTGCAGCAGATGCACCCGATAAGGTATGGTGCTGTAAGCAGGAGGTGGGTTTTAAATCCTTTCTGTGATGTGAGGGGTCTAACCTCTCTCTGTCTCTGAAGCCAGAATGGAGCAGGCTGGGGGAATTTATAGGGGGAAGTTTGCCGCGCCTCCCCGATGCGTCATGCATCATCCTCCAGCTTGGGGAGCAGGAGCAGACCCGAAATTATAATGTTACTATGGCTGGTTTTGTGCGTCAGCTCTGTCCACCCCTCTTCAACAGAAAAACGGTGGAAATATGGGCTTGTTTTCAACATAACCCTTAATTGTCACTATGATATTTCCATGCGTAATTACCACCAATTAACTGTCTATGAAATGGCGATAATGTCATTTTAATTTTTAAAATCTTAAACAGGCTATATAATTTATCAGTTTGCGCACAACTGAGGCAGTGTGTGCATTATATTAAACCAAACCGTGCACTATCTCAAATTAATTTTTTATGTGCATGCACCTAATGAGCGTATACTCAGGGGGTTTTGTCGCTGAGGGAGCACAGGTACAGGTCAAGCAACAGTGAAATTACTTTCGATAATCATGCGTTTTCTCAAGCATCAGTAAACAGACGCTCCCCGAGGAAAAATCAGCTGGAATATGAGGTTAGGGAACGGAGAGGGACACAGCGGTTCCCATACGCATCATTTTAAAGGGGTCAAAGTGTGTTTTTTGCTTTTAGAGTCCTCATATCGAGTGTTTGGATTGGATCTGGATACATGTTTTCCTACATGCATGACTTTATCTGTCAGCCTATTCGGACTCTCTATATTTAATTGATATATTATGTGCATATTTATCATTATTGTAGTTTCATTATTTAATTAAAAAGATTGTTCATTTTCACTCCAACCTTATGACACAATCCACAGGAAAACTGAAGTCTCACAGAGGTTAATTGTAGGGTTCAAGAAGATTTTTAATGGATTTATCCACCTTCTAAAAATACAAACTCGTAATCTCTGCCAGGTATCACTGTCAGATCATCATAGATGCAAGCAATAATGTACAAACGTCACAATGAAAAGAAAGACACACAACTGAAGAACAGCTGGGTGTAACTGCTGCCTGGGAGCCATCCAATCCAATTTGTATTGACTTTCTCATATGTGTTAATCGAGGTACCCTACAGACTGTCTAAAGATAGAGCCCGGTGTTTGTGACTCAAACTCGGCTCATCCACTTTACCACCTTAACCACTTGTCACCTTTAAATTATCTTCTCACCTGGGGACCCATGGAGAGGGAGAAGATGACTTCTGAAAAAGAAAGTCTACTTGTGAATGATTCAGGTGTGGTGCTGTCAATTGTCAGTATCAGCATCAACTGTAATATTAACTGTAACATTTACTGTGTAAACAATATATATACTGCTGTTGTTTCATCATACATACTCTGTTTTTATGTACAATATCAGTCAAAAGTTTGGACACAACTTCCCATTCACTTGAATGAGAAAGTGTATCCAAACTTTTAACAGGTGAAAACAGACAAATGAAGAGAGATAGTACAATATAATACAAGAGATAATATCAATCAGTTTAACTTGTATCATCACTGGATTAAGTTGAAGTATTAGCATCTATATATTACACAATATCAACAACAGTTATAAGAAAAAACTTAGTTTCTGTCTTAGTATTTATTTACTGTGATTTCTGGTGCAACAAAACTCGCCAACACTGATGACCTTTTTTAGCACTCTGTAGGGCATCAGGGATGAAATCAGATAGGTGTACTTAAGCCTGGCTGTTCAAGGCTTGAGCGATGGGTTTGTGTAACCAGGGTGGAGTGGACCACTGCTACACCCTTGACTATTGGTCAGTAATTAAGCCAGTGTGTTCCCAGCGATGCGTATAACAGGACACGTGCAGAATGGCTCGTCCTACAACGCACTGCCATAACACTGCCTGCACAAAAACATAAATGTTCTCAGCTATAGGGGAACGCATCCTCACGTATCTCTGTGAGTTTTAGATCGTTGTTGTCAAGATCAATCAATTAATCAAAAGTACTTTTTTTATTATTGTTATGAGATAATTGAGGATTTTTCCTCATGTATTAGTTAAGTAGCTACAGCACAGATTGAAGCCACTCTGTACCTATGTGCCCAGAGAGGTTAATTTTTTTGGATTAAAATAGAAATTTGACACGTTATTCCATTTCTTGGTAACAACTCGCATAGAATAGGTCATGGTCAGATCTTATCCAGCAAATGGTTTTTTATTTGTTTGGTCAGAGGAAGAGAAACATCAACATTTTCTCTGTCAATTATCTTGAACCTCAGGGGCAAATACACAAACCCTGGCTGCTCACCTGTAAACCAGCTCATGGTCAGTTCTAGAAAACACACACACACAGGCATAATATCTTTGTCTGTGTGCATCCTCACTCTTGTCTCTAGTCTTGAACCGTGTTTGTGTCCCAGCCTGTTTGCCGCCTGTTCTGTTACATAGCTGGACCTCAACACATGCACTGTCCTGGCAACGGGGCCCTCAAGCAGAGTAAACACACCAGCTGCAGCCCACTCAGGTTATGGCCAATCATACACATTAGACTAATTTCCTTCTCAGCCATGTTTGCCTTCATCAATTAGTAAAGAGGACACCAAAGCCTGGAAAAAAAGGATACTGCTGCCCTCTGTCAGGACTCAACGCTTCACAGCTGATGTGAAAACAAAATTGTTTTTTGATTAAACCAGTGACTGACCCAGTGCCAATAAACTTGTATCTTAGATGTTGTCTCAGTTTTCTGTATAGGCACACCAAAGCACCAAAGTTTTATTGTCAAAGAACCAATCCAGTTAAAAAAAAGGTGAGACAGGAACGGGGATCGTCTCTTTATTTTTGTCAATAAAAATATCATAAAGGCTGATGACGCAACTGCGGCAGACTGTGGAGACGCAGTCTAGGAGATATGACCTGTCTTTTTGTTGAGAGAAGTTTCAGAGATTTTTATAATGTTTTTTGTGGTTTTACCTCATTTGCAGGTTTATGGATGAAACATTATGTGGCTGAAGCACGAAAAACACCAATGACATATTTGGTATTAAAGCACATGTGCTAGAAATCTGATCGGAGACAGAACTGTTACATTTTTTGCATCGTGTTATCACCCCCATTCCTTGTGTGTAACGTGCTTGATGCATCATCAGTTAGTGAGAAGTCTAATTAACAGTAAGCAAGAGCATATGAGCACGTGTGTGTGTGTACAAGTTAGCGACAATCCACATTGATTTACATGGCTTTAGGCTCCTGGGAATGCTTTTGGCAAAAGAGGCAGTGAAGCTCACAATTCCAGTGTATTTCCTGAATTTATTCCAAGACCAAAAACTACTGCAGAATTTCCTTGTTTTCCAGAGTAACTATTTATAAGTCATGAACAGGCCATGTGACTATGAGGCAGCGATAAATGTAGATGCTCCCTACAATACCCTCCACAATTCTTTGCTTCACTTAATACCGTAACTCTTATTCTAACACAGTCCATACTACACTATATACTATACAATACTATACTATACTATGCTATACTATTAATGGCATTTTCATTTTTTTCACTTTCTTCTGCAGAGATTTACAAAATTTCATACACAATACATTTGAAGAAGCCTTAAAAAGTTAAATATTGTTTTTTTAAAAATCCAATAATTGGTTTATTTGGCCTAAACTGTGATATGTTTTGAACACGTTTGTGCCATTCCAAAGCCCAAAAATTCCTAGAAAGGATATTGGAATTCTTTGAAATCCCATAGTGTGAGTCCGGGAACAAGCAGAGAATTACATCAAATATGTATTTGACGTAACTGATGGTAGGACTCAGTCTTGGACGTTAATTCAGTGTGTAGTTATTGTTTCATTGGAACTATTTTTAAATTTAGAGGCTTGTGCAGCCTTGAGGGAGGTTTTCACTCCCTGAGTGCTTTCTAGTTATAGTACATTTACTGTGCAGCATGAGTTTTTGCTTGGTGAGAACACAAGACAAGGTAATATGACACAGTCTCTGCCCTTACAGGATGTCTGCTACAAAACTCCAATCAATCATCCGTGTTTGGGAAACTTAATTCTCTACATGCGCCAGCTTGCAACTAAATAGATGCAAAAATGCAAAAAAGTCAACTTTACCACCCTGGATGGAGCCAAAGAGCCAGATACCTCATCTGTAACAACAAAGAATTTGTTCAAACAATCAGGTTTCTCTCTACAGAATCAATATTGTTTAGTTTAATTCAGTGAGATCAAATCTGCCAGTGTGGAAAGATAAATCTTGATGAATTCAGTCGTCTGGGTGCAGGAGAGGCCATCTGATCTTGTGTGTTGAAGGTTAAGAATGGGTCATGCTGTGTTTAGATGGCGTGAGACTCGGGGCTGTTGCGTGTCAGGCTAGGCCATCTTGCAAGGAAAGTGTTGAATGAAGCATGAGCCTGCGGTTTCCAATACAAAGGCTTCAGATTTCAGAGCCAATCAGAGTTCTGGCTTCAGTCCAGCTTTAGTCTGCTGACCACCTGTATGTTTTGATAAACCAACAATCTGTCAGCTCTGTTTTTATCTGTGACATGCAAGCTGATGTCGGCCCCTGGGCATGACGTAGAACATGAGGCTATGTGAAACAAACATCACTTTGTATGGTTTTATGCCAGCCGTGCACAAGTAGGGTGACACCTGTGTTTTTATTATTGTATGTGCCTGGCCTGTTTTAGTGATTTCATCTCCCTCTAGAGATGAAATTGTGGAAACAGAATATTCTGGAAACAAAACTGGAATATTTTGAATGTTTGATGCATCGATGCGATTTTAGACTTTTAAGAGATGAAGTCTGAACAGGTTGTACTTTCAGATGTCCAACCGCTGTCTCTGAGTGACCAAAATTGTGGCATTGGTTAATAACCTCTCATTGCACAGACTGTGGCTCAGAGGGTTCTCCTTGTCTGACCTGGGATTCATCTGGCCAAGTGGCTATTTACCTAATGAACTGTGAAAGATGAGATCGCACATACAAAAACATCTTATTATTATGTGGCCTGAAGACCTGAGCTTACCTCGCAATGTTGGGAGGATCAATCAGATCAATAAACATGCTTCTGTCTTGAAGCAAACTGAAGGACACGCAGGCAAAAAGTTGGGGATTTGGTGGCACCATTGAGCACTAACAAATTCAGGGAGTGTAGTTTTCATTATTTTAGTTCATAATATATCTTTAAACAAATCTTATTATTTAAGACAAGCAAGATAATAACTACCATAATAAGTTTTGATTTCTTAGATAAATCATGTGTTTTCTTTTTATTTCATCAAAATGAAACTTAACACAAATTTAAAGGGTCATAACTTAAATAACTTTTCATTAATTCTGTTCTTTTTCGTCATTTTTCTTTATTTATTTCTATGAATAAATGCAATTTATAGAAGGATTCAGAAAAATTAAGAATCCTTAAAAGCTTATAGTCTTGGAGAGTTCTGTGATAACAAATAAGGGTCAAATAAGACCTCTCACATAATACACAGTACATGTTGTTTTAAGGTAGTTGTTTGACCTTTAATTCAGAGCTGTATGTCATAGATAAGCTCATCTGTTTCCTTATGAGTCTGTAGACAAAGGAGCTCAGTGAAAAGCACTTTTGGAAAATTGGCGGTAGTTGATTTACTGTTTCCATGAGGCATTCTGCAGACTTGTGTCAGAGGTAATGGTTAGTTCCAAATCTGTGTTACTTCACTGAGCAGTGTAGCTGGTAAATGTGACCACCACTGAGTGATCTTATAAATGCTTAACCTTAGACGTCAGTGAGCTGCTGCCCTTTGCAGTTCTGTTTACGTAACTCTAATAGCTTCACGTAGAGAAAAAAAAAGAGAGAGAGAGAGAGAGAGGAGGTAAGAAATTAAAGAGAGTAAGTCTTTGGTGAGGATTGATATTTTTAATTCCACCTCACACACCTGCATGTACGCATATTTAATACTAAATATTAAAAACATCAGTTGCACCACCCTCCAGGCAGTTATTTCAACATTTAAACTCTCCCCCTGCCAGTTACCCTTCCCTCCTTCCAACAAATATTACATTAAAAAAATTACATAAAATGAAATGTCTAAGATAAAGAAGATAAATGATATTAAGACTCAAATATTCTTAGTAAAAAGTAGGACAGATATGGTTTGTATCAAGAAATCTATGTACAAATCTAAATTTCACGGCCTGTGAAAGTGCTGACTGCAGTGACGCCTAATTAACGCTGAATCAGCTGATAAGCAGGCCTCCAAAGGTGTGCGTCAAGGCTGCATTATACAGTTCCTCATGGTTGAATGCACACCTTGTTGTGATTAATCCTATTTATCATTTGCTACATGCAACATTACATTTACACAATATAAAACACACAAAAAGATAGATCATGATGAAATATTTAACCATGATAATAATTATATTTACAATATTACAAACAAAATCTGAATGAGTTAAAAATTGGTTTCAGATTTCACCTGATAAGTGATCTGCATATGCCCTAAATATTTGGAAGCAGGGCATGCACAATTCTTTTATTTTGCATTGCTATTTGTATAGTGGCCAGTATACAATAAATACAAGATAAGCTTTATTTGTCATAGTTTTCTTATTCATTGTTGCTCTTTCAAAATCCCCAGAGGTCTGGGATCCATCACATCTCTCTCATGCCTTTTTTTTGAAAAAAAAAAAAGCCTTTGATACTCAGAAGTGACACAGCATCAACCACAGCTAGACGTCTGGGTTTGCATATGATGTGTGAGATAAACTGAAAAGATTTTACTGACATTTCTTGCAAGAGGGAACATCTCTCCAGGTGCTGTGACTAAGGTCAACAAAGAAAGATTTCATAACACAAGATGAGCCACAGAAAATCATATGCACACACACACTGCACAGATGGCCTGTACTGCCCATTTTCTCCCTGTTTTTGTTTACATCTACGCTGTGTAACCAACACTCGTTCTGACTCAGTGTGATGCCAATCCCACCAACTGCTGGGAGGGTTAGCGCTCAGTGGCCAGCACGGACATTCCTACTGTTCAGCTAACAAGGGATATATGCACGTTCTTTTCAAATAATTACATAGGCAGCATGCACAGGCATGCTCACTACACCGGTACAGTGGCCTTCAAGTTGGACACATGATTCAGCCTTCATAATGAGCTCTGATCTGTGTATGTGTTTGTCTTTCTCCGTGTTGATTTGCTTAGACAATTTTTGATTTTGATTAGACATGTACAATAAACAGGAAGGTGCCTCGTGGATCCCAAAGCATACACAGATATAATTAGAAACACAAACACCTCACACACACCAACAGTGAAGGACATTTTTTCTAATCTGAAACATTTGGTGTACTGAAACAAGTGTGCTGTGCAGGCAGTAGAAGTAGCAACCTTCAAAAGGTTGCAGGTCAAATACTATGAAAGCCATAAATAAACCGTATCTGTTTCCTCAATAGAACAACAGTGTATCCACAGATTTTACAATGAGGAAAAATGTCACAGTATACAGATATGTCATACAAAGTTCCATCAAAACACAACAGGCAGAAATGCATACAGCAAGAAAAGGCACTCCATTCAGGGAAAGTAGACTAGAGTCTTAAGAGTTATAACAACAACACCATCCTGACCTTTACCAAATATTAGAAAAAAGCCTGACTGGTGTTTCCACTCCATTACTTTGTTTAAATCACTATTCTGTAAAAATCTTGTGTCATGGAAACTGATTGAAAAGCTTGAGCTATAAATAATCCTAGGACTGAAAAATCCACTGTATGTTAGCTTGATTTCTTAAGCCCCCTCAGGAGGTTTTGACCTTAGTGGGCTAATACAAAATTGATGGATAAAATACGCTGTCTCATCTAATTCTACTTTCACATAACTGTATGCTCCAGTGTTCATGTGATCAGCATGTCAAATTCATCATGCAAGGTTACAAGGACAAATACTCTAATTATGAAAGAGCTATGTATATGAATTAATAAAAAATAGTACATTACCAGAGGCTTTTGTACTTACTGTACATACTTCTCATGAGGGGAGCATTCATAAAGGTTTTGCTACATGAATGGCTTCAAAGTGTATTGAAAGGTTCAATATATATATATACATAGGGAATATATACAGGAATTGTGTTCAGGACAACTTGACATCACATGAAGAGGAGCCAATTGAACCGTTCAATATGCCTTGAGGCCATTCATGTAGCAAAATCTTATAACTCATATGACCTTTCACGTTTCATGTAACTTGATAGCAGTACATGTTAGTTTGCTGCTGCATGTGTCAAATCTTAGATAAAGTAAGTAATATACTACTGGAGACCAATTTCAGTTCAATTTGATTGGGATCTGCTGGAAAATCAAGGTTAGATAGCTATAAACCTTTTTTTCTCAAGAACTTCATCAACATTTCATCATTTAACAGAAGCATTTTCACTGTTGAAACAGTATCAGTGGCTGCTGTGGGAAGGTGAGTATGCTTGCAGTGAGACTTCCTCTCAGCTCTTGGTTGCTATCCAGCTAATTAGTCCACACCTAGCAAAGCTTGTCTCCTGCTGTTCACAGCCAGACTCTTCACCTTTGTACCTCCCTTTGTACCACCGGCAGTGCAAGGTCTCCGGTGAGGCAATACTGCTTCCTTATCCGATGCTGTCCTTTCCCCATCCAAATGGGGTCCTGCCAAATGTCATTCAATAAATCATTTTATATTCATGGTTTTTGGTTGCAATGCCCAATGACTAAACTGAAGTTTAGCTTAAGTTGGTGTAGACAAAAGCTCATATTTTCCATTAAGGCCAGTGTCAAATATACATAATGTCCCATAGTAATTGGTTCTTAGAATTCAGAGTAAATAATGGCTGGGACTGAAATTTGCAGGCTGCAAATTGGGACGCCTATGTACTGTATTCTATTTTTAAATGAAACTATGGTTATGTATTTTTCTTTGTTTTATTTTTTTAGTGTGTTATCTAAAATATGCTCACATTATTTTTTTTCATGTTTCAAAAGGAAAATAAAAAACATAAACTTCGGGGCTTAAAATTGTAAAATGCTTTGGTTTAAAAGTGCCATATAAATGCAACCATATACCAAATATATATGAAAAATTATAAGCCTCTTGTCTAGAACACAGTGACTACAAAAAGCAGGTTAATTATATTTTTCCTAAAGCCACCAGTCTCCAATGACTACTACTACTCTACTACTCTGCTACTATGGATTATTCCCTTGCCTCAATTTTGTGGCAAGAATTAGATTGCACTGATGTCACTGCTCAATAATGTTACGGCCCAAGTGCAGACAAACGGGAATAAGAAAGTTTTTGATGTCACTGTGAACAGATGGTGAGGTACTGGAACAGAAAGGGCAAACCTGCTCCGGCAACAGAATAACATTAACAATCTGGCGAACAAGGAGGGGTGAAAAGTTTTATATTTATAGCAAAGAGCTAACGACTGAACTAAGAATAGCTGTGCAGAAAGATGACTAATGGCCAGGTGAGTGGCAGAGGTGGGAAAACCAAACAGTAGGAGTTTGTGGACAGGTACCTGAGGGGGGGAGGGGGATGACTCAGATGTTATCCTAACAGATAATTTGATAAAGATAAGATTTATGAAGGGATATGCATAATGAGAACACAAGCTTAAAGCACCTGAAAACTGACGACTTAATATGCAACAATCAAAGTTAATGTCTGAAAAGAAAACACTTCTAGTATTATTATTAAGAGTTTAACCCTCAAATATTCTGCTAATCTGCTTCATTAGGTGTGGTTTAATCAGATTTGATTGTCTTTTTCAAACCGTAAAACTATTTTAGAGTCAACTTTAATGACTTGATTATGGAGATATTCTGCATACTGTCATGCTGCCCCATCATTAATTCAGCCGCTAAACCCCGTTTATCATAGTGCATTACGCTTTTTCACCAATGACAAATTTCACACTCATCATTGTTCTCTGTATCACAAGGTTGGATGGACTTCCTTACAGACAAGAGGAAATACTCATCTCATGATATTCGTCTTTAAAGCTCTACTGTTGAAGCTTCCTCACATCTCTTCTCTCATTTAAATCTTATAACTACAGTAAACTACCCAGGTACTACTTAACCTTAGATATCTCATATGTATGCACTAATCCTGGCAGAACTGGTTTCAGGTATTATGTACCTTTCAAATGGAATGAAACTCAAACTGGAGTCATTCATTCCCCTTGGAGATTTTAAAGCTGTATTATCTGATGTTTTTTATGACTCCTTTAACTGTTTTTTCTTAATTCTTTGTTGATGGTGACTGCCTAGCCTTAGTCATGTTGTTTTTGTTTGCTGATTGTGTGCTTGTCTGATTATGAATATTTCATGTTCTCAGGTCTCTCTTGAAAAAGAGATCTCAATCTCAATGAGACTACCTGATTAAATAAAGATTAGATTTAAAAAAAATGTCAGTGGCCTGGAAACATAAACAAACAACCCCACAATTGTTATCAAATTTTGATTAAAATCTTGCTGAAATCCTGATTCATTCACATGACTATGTGACATCACAGTGCCACTGCGCCATTGTTTGAAGCTGGACAGACCAGAAAGAAAATTTTGATATTGAATTTTTGACATTTCTGATGTTGATCTTCGTGTTGACTTCCTACCTAATGATCCTTGATATAATTTTCTAATTAAAACAACGCTTATATTCTGTTATTGTATTTACCCAACTTAGTAGGTGTCCAACCAAAAAAACATTGTTCAGAAACTAAATGTGCTGTTTAAAATCAAAATCAAATTTGCAACCCTGATTCCAAAATGTTTAGTGAATTAATTAAAGCTTGTAATCACTCAAAGAGGTGAATGTCAGAAAAGTAAAGATCAGATCATTTCTCAGAAAGAAATGAGAGTGTTAATTGAAGTGTTCTTATATGCCCTCAGTATAAGTTAGGTAATAGAAAGTAGAAAGTGTGCCTGGGTGAGCAGAAATGATGGAAATAGACTATTATGATGTTGCAAATATAATCACATGTACTTATCTGGGTTGACCACTGAACATTTTAAGAATCAGTTCACAGAGTTTAAATCATACATAGCCGACTGTTTCCACAAAATAGTCTGTCTGGATGAATTCAGGTAAAAGTTGATTATGAGTGCTTGTAAGTACACTGCAATCATAAAGGAGAACTTTCAACCATTTTTCCTGGAGACACAGGTCCCTTTATAACTGATTTTACTGATAAGTGATACCTTGCACTGTAATTTGAGGATTTCATCCAGTTTGGCACTGTAAGCTTGGAGACTATTAATCTAAAAGCTGCTTGTATCAAACATAGTTTTGCCTTCCTGGTAGTTGTTGAGTCCAATGGTGCTAATAATTTTAGCACTGTGTGCAGGATGCTTAAGGCAGCAAAGGTTAAGAGTGACTGGCAGTGAGCTAAGTGATAAGTAGACAAGATCATCCCTGCTTGTCTGCTTCGCTGCCCTTCTTCTTCCACCGAAATTTAGGGACAACTCAATGTAAACACCAATAAATGCACACATGCACACATGAAAACAAATTTAGAGAAAAAGTGGGAGGGACTGCAGTGGGGATACGGGTGCTTGAGTGGGTAGGGGGGTGTGGGGAGTCAAAATTAGCTGATATGCCATGAGGAAATGACCAAAATATTTAGCAGGAACCTATGTTCCTGCTAAATATGGCAGGCAGTAATGTCTGTAAGTTGTTGGACCATGTGACAACGCGAGGGAACACAAGGCTATGTCCTACAATCTGTGTGTCGCTGTCCAACTGGAACTCTTGGGCCCCTAACAGCCATTACCTACAGCGGCAGTACACAGTGTGCTGACTAAATGACAGAACGGGTCAATAATGGCTGCCTGTTAGCCAGTGCACCGTGCTAATTATGTATAATTGGTCCTAGCTGCTCTGAGTGCATTAGTGGCTCAGAGTCCACCATGACTCCAGGGATGAACCCGGTGGAGGAACTGATGTTCTGTAATGTGAGAATGGACGCAGAGGTGAACAGGTGCAAACATATATAAGCGATGTACATAACACACATACACATGCATGCGTGGATCTGTATGAACTCATACACACATGCAAATACTGAACTTTGGTGCACTCTTTTACCTGACTTCTCACCTGAATTCATGAGTCATCTGAGTTCACTCTGCGTCACGGCAGCTTTTTTGTTCAGACTATCTTTCATATCTTAATTTGACCAACCATGTTTATGGAGCATGATAGTGATCAACATCCCCCCTCAATGAATAACTCTGTGCACCCAGTGTTTCTCTGACCTCAAGGAACCTGGCTACTTAAGCCTTACCACGTACAAAGTGTACTGGTGTGTATCTGACTACACTGTTGGGAATACCTTGTTGTTGTTGCCAAGGAGAGGATTTAATTGCTTACACTTTAAAGAAAAATTAGCCGATGAAACCAGGGTTTCTCAACCATTTTAGTATCCAAAGTTCTCATAACCCCAGCAGATTAAAAACATCTTGGGGATGAGAGAGTAGAAATGAATAGATCTTGTTTTGATTCCTTTCATTCACCGTCTTGACAAGAAGCAGAATAGGACAAACAGACAAAGCGTGTGGTCTAGTCACGATTTTTTTTGTCCTTGTGGAGTATTGATTTTATATACAGTAAGACTGAATGAGTGTTTGGCAGGCTGAATAGCTCAGAGGCAGTGTGTGCCACTTTTAGAACACTTAATAATTCTGTTGGTGTTGTGTTCACATTTATAAATGCATGAGGCATTCAATAACTTTATTATTATTATTATATCAATATTTAATCAGGCAAAGTTCCTGAAGGCAGTCAGCATCTCCTTGGGTACCCAGATCATGGTGTCTTGAATGCTAAACCTCACGGTTGAAAGAACACAGTTGCTCGATTCTCACAAGCTTTCTCAGTAGCTCTTTAAAGAACTATACAGCAGACCATTGCCAGCCACTAGCAATAATTTTGTATCTCAAAGTAGACCATTTGACATCTGAATTGTGAAACAGAAGTTATGTGACAAAATCAGAAAGTTTAGCATATATTGCTAATTAGCACTAAATTGGCCACTTTCATGTTCACTTGCATCAAACTCCTCCTTAGCTGAACATCGATTGTACTTGCACAATACTCTGTCAAGTAATTTGTGAAGTGTAATATTGATTTCCTGGTGAAATAACATTTAAGGAATCAATCACTGAGATACAATAGTTCATCCTTTCTTTTGAATCGAGATGTTCTTGCATGGGAAAGAAAAACTTTCTTTAAACAATATGTTCTGCGAATTTACACAATGTACACCCTTTGTCACAAGCACACTGGATACAGAAGCTAACAAGAAGCCAGGCGATGTAACGCAGGTCAATTCTGAATAATTAAGTGTTCCCTTACTGCGTTGAGTGTGGCCACCTTGTTGACACTTTCACATGCAGTATGTATGCATGGTCAGGTGGTTCATTTTATGGTTAAGAGCACTGAGTATGTATAACATAAATGGACGGGAAGCTAAATGTATAAGGCAATGAATTGCCCTCCCACAGGCACTCTGGCCCCTGCCCATAAATGTAAAGGTTTAATATGTCAGATGTTATGTAATCTAACTGGAGAAGAGGTGGCCAGAACTACATTCAGCATTTTTGCGTGACATTGGCAACAGTTGGTTTCTGTTGCTTGGAAACACCAGGAAAAACATATTTGTGGATTAGGCGGAAGCAGTGAAACATAGAGAGTGACAGAGAGAGAGAGTGTTTGATGTTACACTTAAACAGGATTAGTGTGGCTATCTTGTAATGGTTAATCAAAACTAGCTGTGGCACGCCTCCATCTGCTTTCATTTTTCATAGATTTTCTCGGAGCCTTTGAAGATCAAAGAAGACCAGAGTCTGTGACATTCTGTTCGTCTGTTTATTAGTGGCATGGCGTAAAGAAGATTGCATAACCATTCAATACAAGAACAACCATTATACTGTAAAATTAAATAGCACTCCCAGCAAGAATATGAAAACATTTTTATTTTGAGCGTTGGCTGCACAGGTCAATATAGTTTCCCAGTGTGTGTGTTACTGTAGTCTCTCAGGAGAGTGTGGTGTATGTATGGACGCTTCAGTACAAACTGTACCTATATATATGTCCAAGTCAAAGTCAAGTTTATTGTCATCCCAACTCTACACAGCAAAGGTATACAGTGGGATGAAATTTCATTTCTCTCAAAAGACCTACAAATAGACATTTGGATTAAGAACACAACACATCAATATAAAATAGCAAAAGACAAGACACATATCAATAGGACAAGCCCTATCAATAATGAAAAATGTAAAAGTGCAAAAGTACACTATGCAAATGGCTGCAAGTTTAATTAATAAATATAATAAAGATATAAAGAGTACGGTCTTGACCTGCTCTATGTGAAAAGTGCCTTGAGATGACTTTTGTTGTGATATGGCGCTATATAAATAAAAATTGATTGATTGATTGATTGATTGATAAAAAAATATAGCTAAAAATGGATGTGGTGGCATTCCCTTGGTCTGAATGAGAGCACTAGTGGGATGTAAGAAGTGGGGTGGGGACCACATTGAGATGAATGGATGGGGGCAGCAGTGAGTTTGTCAGTCTGACAGCCTTGGAGAAAAAGCTGTTGCACAGTCTGGTAGTCTGTGTACGGATGCTTCTGAACCTACTGCCAGATGACAGAGGGACAAAAAGCAAGTGTGGGGGGTGGGAGAGGTCCTCCACAATGCTGGAGGCCTTCCGAACAGAGCGTATGTGGAAAATGTCCTGAATGGAGAGGAGAGAGATGCCAATGATATTCTCAGCTGCCTGCATAACTCTGTAGAGCCTTGCCATCAGCGGCATGGCAGGTCCCATACCACACAGTGATACATCTGGTGAGGATGCTCTCAATAGTTCCTCTGTAAAAGGTGGTGAGGATGGGAAGGAGTAGGTTCACCTTCTTCAGCTCCCGTGAGGAGTACAGTTGCTGCTGGGATCTCTTGGCCAAAGAGCTGGTGTTGGTGGTCCAGGTAAGGTCCTCCATGATGTGTACATCAAGGAACTTGGTGCATTTTAACCCTTTCCACTTTGGAGCTGTTGGTGTTCAGTTTGGAGTCACAGTTTTTCAAGCATAATGTATCACCACACATTGTATATTACTGTTTGTGTGACCCTGAGTTCAATTTACAGATGACCCTGTCACAACCGCTGCCTCAGTCCTGTTTGTTTTGCCATCAGCCACATTCTCCCTTCCCTCAGCTCCTGCATTTCTTTGGAACTTTCCAGTCCTTGCCACTCACCACCTGACCACCAGATACCCTCAGACTGGTCCCATTCACCTGACTCCTCATACCGGCTGTTTCTACCTTCTCCCTGCCAGATGGTCATGTTTATAATGTTGCAAGCTTATCACTATGCTCTACCCATCCTGCCTATTGCCTGTTCCCGTTTCTACCGGTTCCTAGTCTAAATATTTTCAAAGTGTTACACATACTCTCATTCATTCACATTCATGGTATTCATGTTCAGAGTAGAACACACATCAATAAAAACACTTACAACACAATACTTTTACCAGTCCTCCATCTATCGCATGCATGTGACAAAGTCGAAATGTGTTCTTTTTTGTATGTACAAGATGTACCATAACAATTAGCTCCCTGGGTCTATAATGAGCTGTAATTATGCAATATACGTGCAATGCAATCTTGTTTTAATCATCATAATGACATGCATTATCACACCTCAACCACAAACTGTGTTTTTAGCACATCTGCAGATCGTGTGAGCACTTAAATCCACAGAAGATTTGATTAAAGCCACCAGAATACCTACCTGTACTGATTTATCCTTAAATATGTTTTAATTTCACTCGCTATAATGACAATAACACTTAAAATTGTGATAAGTGGCAGGAAATCTGTTTGATGTTTGGGTTAAATATGATAAGAGCCCATGTTGCTCAGGTATACAAAGGCAAAGAAAAGATGTCAGTATATTCAATCATTTTATAAAACTTTGAATATGAATTATAATAGTTTCTCTAGATTATTGAGATTATTAAGACACAGATAGAGATAGATAGAGATTCATGTTCTTCTTAAAAAACACAATGAGGCCCTGTGAGAAACAATAAAAAAGTAGAAGTCTGAATTCAGGGATTAAATCAGTATTCTGAGATTTTTGTTTTATAGATTTAAAGGAAAAATTCACTGCTATGAATATGATAATTTCTTAAAACTAGGTCATCCATGTGGTGGAAATGTGCAATAATTTTTGAAATTGGTGACTAGAGAAAACTGAAAAAAAGGCTTGGATTCTCCATATCACTCATAAGGGGGAACCCCACAGCAACTAGAATGTATTGTGTGCATCTTGTCCAATCAGACTGACTGACTACTGACGGTGTGTTCGAGGCGAGCCTAGAACCAAGGACAAAGATAGCAGAGACAAAGTAGCATTATATCTCTTTACTGAGGCTTATTTTCATTTACAAAACATTTTTCCTCATTGAGTCTGAATATATTGTACCGGTAAGCAAGGATCGTACAAGAAATGGCACGCTGGAGTCACGTTATGTTAGTGGATCAACTTACCAAGTGCTGCATGGTGCTGCTGGCAAAGTCAGGTTTACCAAAGCACTGTGAAGTTTGTTGCAGCATGGAGTTTTCTGTCTGTCTCCATTGTCCCTGATGATCATCACTGGGCACCGGTCATATTGCAGCAGTTACTCCAGCTGCAGTGCCTCTCTATCAGTTGCCACTGTACCGTAGCTCCAGTGGACACTTCTTCCTCCAAACTCTGTTTTCTGATTCCACAACATTATATTTGGCCTTATAAGTTATATAGTAATGCCACAACTCTGCTCTGACATGATGTTGTAAAGCTAGTTGTTTGTTTGTGTTAGTGTTAGTGTTATCACAGAAAAACTCAGCAGCTGAAGTCAGTTTGCAGCTTTAACATTGCTCTGGTGGTCGCTTCCTCTTCCAGACTCTGCTGTGTCTGATTCAACAGCTCAATATTCAGCCTTGCATCATGAAACTAGTTTTCTTCCAAATATACTGATATATTAAAGTAAATAGTAGTATGATATTTTAGTGTCTGCTTTTCCCTATTGCTATTTTACCGTCCTTGAAGGCACCACTACAGAAAATGTGGAAACATAGTTTGTAGTTCAGACTTTTCCAGGCAAATGAGCAGGGGAGCCCTGGGTTCATTTGCATTTGCATTTGCAACATTGTTCATTTGCATATACTATCCACATTGTAATGATACAATGCTGGTTGAGAAACAGCAGTTTCCCTTTAAGTTTAAAGTCACAACTCTACAATCTGCATCTGAAAAGAAATGTCTTTAAATGTGCACACCAGTGATGCACAAGCAATTAATTAGAAAAAAGATTCAAGAAATCAGAGCTCTTCCTAGCATCTCCTGCTAGTTTTTGCTTTATTTTATTTCTGTCGCAGGTTCTCATTTTGTCTCATTCATATCAAGAAACAACACTCATCATCCAAGCTATTTATATGAAAAAGAACACAACATTTTGGTATTAACATTAGCAAGGATTAAAAGGACAATGCAGTGGCTGGAACGTACATAGGAAGTGGACAGACCTGAACACAGAGTTTCAGCCACAGAAGCAGCAGCTGGGAGGGAGGGCCGTTATCCAAGACATGTATTCCCTCAGAACAGCAAGAGACAAGGACACACCTGCCCTCATGTAGACCTCCACGGGTCTTTTTGGTATTGATGGACCCAGTGACCCATAACAAGTACAGATAGAAAATGTAACCAAAGTTGAAGAGGATTAGTAGTTGGTGTATACATATCCTTGATTAAAGTTAGAAATGTTTATCTGTATCACGCATCACCTCCCTGTTGCAAAAGTGCATTATAAGTGCTGAAAGAAAGTTTACCCTAGCCGCTAACAGCTGGCTGGAATCCTCTCATATCATTTAACATGAACCCTCCAATTCCAATAAAAATAGAACAGAAGCAGAAGATTATTAATAGTGTGCTCTATATCTGCATGACTGCTTGCATGTATCTGCCAAAGTGGAAAAGAAGTGTGAAGAGAAACTTAAATTCCCTTTATGGCATGAATGACCAACATATTAAACTATTACCAGTGTGCACAGTAAAAAGTACAAAGAAAGAAATGAATGAAATAAAAACAAACCTTATTGTGTCCCTGGTGTAACAAGGTAAAATTAAAAAATTAAAAACCTGAACCCTCATCTCTGATAATCTGTTTATCCAGATCAATCAGGAATAGATTGTTCTCAATGACTGTTTCATTATTCAACAGGTTACAAACGCTCTCATGGGGTGAAACAGTTTGGAGAAGACACACATAATGGATCTCTTTCAAAAGGTAGTGCAATACAAAAAAAAAAATCAGAAGTCAGAAGTCATCTTGACTATCACACTTTGTTCTTTGGAGAGAACAGGGAATAAAGCCAAGAAAGACATGAACAAAATGAGAAAAGTGCTGACTTTCATAAGTATCGCAAGACCTTCATGCTAAGGCCATCTCTGCCAAAGCATAATTAAAAGAGCAGAACATTATCCTAGGCGCTTAGCACGGCTTGGACCGAAAGTAGAACCTGTAGTGGAAAAGGTTAAGAGGAGAGGACGCTTAGATCTGGCTAACACTCACTCACACACACACACACACACACATACACACACACACACACCGGACAAGCTGTTCTCTCTCCTGACTCAGCAGGCGAAACACAGCCTGACTAGTGTGTGTGCGTGCACACTAGTTATGCACATCTTTACACCTTGCTGATTCCTGTTTCCAACAGAGATTTTTTTTCCTCTTCTGTCTCCCTATCACGACAGCTGAGCTGCACACACACACACACACACACACACACAACATACACATACTGTTCTTGTTAGCATTTAGCACAGGCAGAATCCCTTTTCCATTATTTAGACAAAAAGGAAAACTATGATCTCTCTCCCACTCCCACCTCCCCAGACTGCACAGTCAGATCCCTTTTAATCCCTATCAATAATATGCAAGGACAGGTAACATCTTGAACAATGATGTTTCTGTCACTCCCATTAGGAGAGAGGAAGAGGGTTTGATGGAGCAGATAATAAAACCTTACGTCTATGTATGAGAACATGCTATTCCTCTGCTTCAGTGTCAGACCCACTGGCTAATCCTATTGAAGTGTAGATGAGTTAGTGGTGGGTGGCATGGAATAGAAAAACAGCTCATTTCAGAAAATACACAGACATTGTTCCTCTCACAGTTGGGTATTCTTTTTTAATATATATTTTTAATTCATTCATTATGCCGCATAATTATTACCTTCGTAGCAGGATAAGCTGATGCATTGGTCCTCAGGCATCATTCAATTTATTTTGATTTTACTACCACTACGAATAAAAACAGCTATTGTTTACTGGTTTCATTTATTGGTGTTTTTGCGCTTTCATCATCACGTTGGTAAGTGGCGACAGAAGTCCTTGTTGCATATCCTCTAAATTAAGTAATTGCAAAGTGGAAGCATATTCCATTCAAGTAGAATCCATGCAAACAAACGTTTACTTAAGTCAAAGTGGGTGGTCCACCTGGACCACCAGGTGGCACGTCAAGGTGGTTAAGTTGGTGCCAAAGCTGGTGACTTGATCATATGTTTTAAGGTTTTAAAGATATTCTCCCTGAGTTTGTCCCCTAACATCCCCACTGTTGATGTTTTGAAAACTTTTTCAATTTAAAGATTCCCTGCTGACATGTCATGACAGATATATACAAAATCCTCTGCTTGAAATAATATGTCTAACAGGTTTTTTCCACAAAAAATAAAAATACAAATACCTAATAAAAAACCTCATTACATCCATTCTTTCTCCCTCATTGAAAAATTCAGAATCTATGAATATGCATATATTGTTCATTTCAGAAGTTAAACAGCTAGACAAAAGATTTCCTGTAAAGTCCATTCTCAGTTTATATGCACTGTAAGCTTCAAGTTTCCACATCACACTTGTGTAAGTTGCATACTGGACCATGATTAGCTCTAAACTACTTGTGATGTCACAAACCATGCTCTTTGGCCCACTCTTTACACTCAGATTTTCAATGAGCACAGAGAAACTTTACACTTTCAGCAGATGAATGTGAAAACAGCCTTTTAGTTTCAAAGTCTGCACACACATCGTTCTGCACAGTGAAGCTCAAACATCCAACTGAAGGAACACTCAGCAAAACACATTTTTTGAGTGGAGGGGGACTTTAAGATTCATGACCAATACTGAGGATGGGGATGTGTGAGAGCTATAATTCAGAAGTATATTCTATATATACATCTGAAAATGGAGTATATGAAGTTTTATAAACTTGAAATACAGCATAGAGCCTCCAAATAAATACATAACTTAGGTAAATAGTAATAAGAGCGGGTAGTGAAATATTAAAATAGTATTGACAGAAGCGACATCAACTCTCTGTGTCCACAGTTTAACAACCAACTGAGGCTTATTTTTCTCTCTTCATATCTTTATTAGACTATATTTAGAACAATGATATTCATCAATTTTAAAACACAAACCCTTCATCAGTACCCTGAAGGAACTGTGTGACTCATTTTAATTTTGATGGACTTGCATTGACATTCACATTGGTCTGCACCTCACAGTGTGTGCATGCATTCTCAAAAGTATTCAAAGCTGTTTAATTCAAAGTGTGCCTCCAAAGCAATTTCTGCCTGTGGTCTCTAAAAGAGTGCAGCTGACCCAGTGGAGAAAAACGTGAAGCAAATTCTCACGACAGCTTCTTTCTTTCATCAGTTTGACCCTCCAAGCAGACAGTGAGCACGGTCACAGAAAATCAATTACTGAAAGACCAGAACAAAAGACAACATGTTTCTTTAGCTGTGAGGAGATTCTATTCACTTGGGTATGCATAATCAACACATCTCACACACTGACAGACTGGGATTGCATTGAAGCTAATACCTCAAACAAATAATGAGTTGGAAGTTGCTGGTTCAGTTCCCCTGACAAATTGGAGAAATGTGGTCAACAATATCTGTATTCAATGTTCCTTTAATTTGAGACTAATTGTTACCAATGGGCACTGACTGTTGTTTGCTATAAACCAATAAACATAACAGAATAACAAGTGACAGGAATAATTTTTCTTATGAGACCAAATCAAGCATGCAGATTTGGGTTTAGGGGTTTTGACTGACTTAATAGACCAGACAAAGAAACTGTATGCTTTCATCTAAAACTGGGCAGCACAACACAGCGCGACACAGCACACCGTATATTGTCATATTATATCATTGTTATAATTAAGCATTCATCAGAAAAATATGAAGGCACAGCTTGTTTGGTTTGCTCATTTACTTCAGCCAATTTCCATGCTCAATTAGCTAAGAATTATGTTCTTGACCATATCAGACTCAACTCAAGGTTAGATCAACACTTAATGATGGAACAAGTGATAAATTAAATTGATTTACATTCAATAGCTTGAGTTCAGAGCCTTTCTGAGAAAAATTCACATTGTGCTGTGAATTATTTGTCATATACTATAAAAACATTTCAATCTACACTCAACTGGTTATGAGTGACTGAACAAGCTTCTGATGCTTCTGAAGCCCTGTGAAGCTGTTTGTGTTTTTTTGAGTTTTAATGTAATGCCACATTATTCACCTAATTGTGATGCTAATATCTTCAAAGAGCCCCCCAAAAACATTACATTACATAACTTTAATCATTTACATTCTCACGTGTTAATCATGAACAAGGACTAACTGATTGACTTTGTACCACGGCTATGCTGAAGTGATCATTATTGTAAGCTGATTGAGCTTGAAACAAAGGTGGCCATCATTCTCATTTGATGCTCAGGTCTCATGATTGCTATTGCAAGTCTTAAGGATGCTATTGTTGTTGCTGCTTACCTATTATGTGCACGGTCGAGTATAACAGTTAACAGTTAATTATTATAATCACAGATGATAGACTGTCAGTCTAGAACTGTTTGTTTTTCTTTTTAAGCAGAATCAAATACACTGTATGTGCAAGTGGGGATATGATGTCATCTGCCTAATAGGGGTATGCCCAAATACAAATACATTATTCGGCAAAGCCCAAATAGTGTTTTTTATCTACGAATATTTGTTTCATACAAATATTTGAAAAATTATTTGTTTTTGGGAAGAAAAAAAAAACATGTCAAATACCAGGGTGCAGGTCGGTTACATCGCTATCTCAGTCTCTCTCCTCTGCTCTGCTGTTATGTATAACAGCAGGTCTCAACGAGGGGAGCCAAATCCACCTGCTACATGACGCACATTTCCTAATTTTGGGGGTGTTCCCCAGAGATAAAACTGAGCCACTGACACACGCAAAGTGCTTTCCAGGGACTCTCCATAACCTGTTGTACCCCTTCTCCTTTCCACAAAGTTAGGTTGTAAAAAATAGGCAATAAATGAAAAGTGCAAAGCAAGAATTGCCTTTGAAGTTCTTTTCTACACGTTACACGCTGTGCTGTCTCTGTGTTATGGGTGTATAAATAAGTAAAGGTCTGTCTGCAATGAGGCGATATGTAAAGTTTTAACTCAATAGTCAGTGCAGTCGTCTATGATCTGGGAGACTCCATTTGAGACTTGGTGTGGGGACCTCCTTCGTAAGGTAGTTTATTCATGAACACTTATTGTAACATTTTAATTTTCTAAAATTAAAAGTGTAATACAAACAAAAAAAGGATTTTTAAGCCTCTTTCCACTTTTATTTGAATACAAATACAAATAATTTTGCTGCCTCAACAAATATAGATACAAATGCAAATACTGGGCTCTGTGCATATCCCTACTGTCTAAAGCAAGTTTGTGAACATCTGACATCAACTTTACATACACAGACTATTCCTATTGCAAGCTGATTATACAAAGACTTCCACCTTTCATCCTCCCAATCTGCAACACAGAGCACGCAGACTTCTGCAGCACAGGCTGTTCAATTGTCACACAATAGACCTAGTACATATTTTGTGTAGAAATATGCCTGATGCAGTGGTGTCAGACAGGAAGCATTTTATGCTGGAGAAAGCAATAATGGCACTAAAGATAAGAACCATAAGTATTGTAGGAAATGTTCTTTGATGCAGCAGTTTGTGATTATATTGGTGTAACAGTTTGTCAGCTTTTATGTGTGTAGAATGTTTAACATTTTGTACTTTTGTTCATGCACTAGCATCATAAGTTTACAGGTATAAACCATATGCTACTTCACCATACTGGCTTAGAAACAGTTCCAAAAGGTGAGCTGCACCACCTGGGTTGGCTGAAAACACACCAGTTGCTGCCTAAATGCAATTGTAGCCTCTATTGACACACCCACACTCAGTCATCCCTGTAGCATTTGCAACAGGTGGTTTGCTGGTAGCAGCGCTTGTGAATCATCATCATTCCAAGGTGGAGGAATACAAAACCGGAAGACAGACCTTGAAGCAGGCTGGGTACTTCACATCACACACACACAGTAAAAACATACTGTTGAGCACATGAAAGCAACTTTGTAACCAACCTACTGAGCTGCTGACGTCGATTCTGTTCTCCAGCTCACACACAAGGACACGTGCCTGGTACACACTGAGACATCCTCTTGGAGAAACACTCAGAAACAATGACACACAGGCACATGCTTGCTGGTTTTACACACATAAACACTCACAAACACAATAATGGACATACAGTAGTGACAAAAACACAGCAGCTTAATGGGATTTATAAATTTGTTCCTGTGCTGTTGATGTCTTCCAGAAAAAAGCCTCTTTTATCAAATAACAAAATTATATTCAGCCATTGTATCCTCATTAGTGGAAAATGTTTGAATAAATGTAAAAACATCCACCCGTTATTACAAGACATTTTCACAGGAATTTAGAGTGAGTGAATTGTGCTTAACCACAAGACATCGCTGCTTCTTATGATGCATGAATATGCAATTCAGTGTCATAATTTCTCTGCCAAAGAGAGTCAGAATGTGGGAAACCAAGAGTTGACCAAGAGCCCTCCTGATTACAATCTAAAAGAAAATGCTTTTATCGATGCAAAGGATGGGGGTGGTTGCAGGACATTTTCAGATTCAGTGGAATGATTATTTCAAAGTCACCCACAGTTGATTTATCTTGGTGTCATAACTGGTCCATGTACCCAAGGTGGAAATAACATAAATGGATAAATCAGCAACATGCACCCAAAGCCATGTGACAAAAGCAAAACTACTCACATTATGTCAGGAACTGTGGGCATAGTCATTGAGAACACTGATCTGCTTGGTGGCCATGGTGATGCTATATCAATTATGTTTTGCATTGCCATGTAACTTTGAGTGATCACTGGCAGCGCTTTGATGTGTGTGTCTGTCTCTGTTCAACTGCTGAGAGGAAGAAGAAGCAAGGGCAAACAAATGCTTCCCAAAGTGAAAATGGCTATGCCCCCACATCAATAATCATGTTGGTTTTATTTTATTTATTTTTTTGATTTTACCCTCTGATACAAAGTCAATTACCACAGGTGTGGTGGCTGTCATCCTGGTCTGCTGTCTTCTAATTATCTTTTAATGCCGCCTATGTGCACCAGCACTGGGAGGAAAAGAAGCTCATGCTTATCCTCTTAAAGGAATAAGACCTGATAATTAGACTTAATACTTGTCCCAGCAGCATCACTATTACCAGGGGATTTCTGGTGACTTCAATTATGATGTTAGGGGTCCAGGACTCTGATATTGTGCTAAAATAGTACCAGCATTTGGGCACAAATTATTGCTGAAATCTCCTGTATTTCCCAGTAACTCTTGTATCCTAAGGTTAATTTTACTACCATCCAGAGCTCTATTTCACACAATAATCACTCCATATGCTTCATTTGACTTTCAAAGGCTGCAGGATAGTAAGATGATTTTGATAATATAAACAAAGAGCCAAAGTCCCTCTTTGTTCTGCTAGTAGGTTTCTTTCAACAACCTTTGTTTTTAAAAACTCATACCTGAAATAATTTTGTCTCTTTTCAAAACTTAAGTTGAATGTGACTCTAATATCACGTTTTTTCTCCCGATACAATGCTCACCCCCTGCAAATTATCTACGGTAACTCCGACTGTCAGAGTAAAACCTCCACAGACGAGGGCTAATTAGAAACATCACCAGGAGGAGACCATATGGACCAGGAGACAGATATCATCCCATTGGCTGTCATGGAACAAATTACCTCAATCACACTTGCCCATGCAGAGTACCTACACCTTTGCTCATTAAATAACTTTGAGGCTATTTATAAAGCAGCATCACATGTACAGTAGCCCTTACTTGAATGGACTATAAATGAATTATGGAGGGATCCAATGCATTGTATGGAGGAGATTTTGTAGCAGATCAATTTTTTTAATTACCTGGATTTTGTGTCCACACTAGCCCAAATACAAATATTATTATTTATTATTCGGGCAAAGCACAAATAGTGGTTTTGTTTTTTTGTTTTTTTTTTTACAAATATTTATTTCATACAAATATTTTTAAAAATGATTTGTTTTCGGGAAGAAAAAAAACAAAAAACATGTCAAATACCAGCATGCAGATCAGTTACATCGCTATCTCAGTCTCTCTCCTCTGCTCCGCTGTCACGTAGGCCTATATCAGCAGGTCTCAATGAGGGGAGTCACATCCACCTGCTACATGACGCGCATTTCCTAATTTGGACATCAGTCCCAGAGTCGGGGGTGTTCCCCAGAGATAAAGCTGAGCTACTGACACACACGAAGTGCTCCCAAGGGACTCTCCATAACCTGTTGTTCCACTTCTCCTTTTCACAAAGTTAGGTTGTAAAAAATAGGCAATAAATGAAAAGTGCAAAGCAAGAATTGCCTTTGAAGTTCTTCCCCACACATTACACCATGTGCTGTCTCTGTGTCATGGGTGTATAAATAAGCAGAGGTCTGTCGGCAATGAGGCGATGTGTAAAGTTTTAACTCAGTAGTCAACGCAGTCGTCTATGATCTGAGAGACTCCAGTTCAAGACCCGGGCAGGGACTTCCTTCGTAAGACAGTTTACTCATGAATACTTATTGTAACACTTTAATTTACTAAAATTAAAAGTGTAATAATAATTAAAACTTTTCCACTTTTATTCAAATACAAATACAAATACAAATACAAATAATTTTGCTGCCTCAACAGATACAAATACAAATACTGGGCCCTCTGCACATCCCTGATCCACACACACCCAAAAGATATGTTTCCTGTCATCTCATTAAAAAAAAACAAAATTCAAATTATCCCATAGAGACCATTATCCATCACCTTAATCTTAAAAAGCATATATTTTTTAAAAGTAGCACACTAGTTTAATCCGAATTTTACCCAGATTTTATGTCCCCATGCAACAAGAGGAGACTGATCAACGTTGTTCACAGTAAACAGCGTCCTCTTGCTATGTTGACTACCCAGAAAAAACTTGGGTGGTAGAAATGGATGAGAAAGTGGTGGGAAAGTGCAAAGAAGCTGAAAGATGAAGGTATAAGGAGCAGTTTGTTGTAATCACAATCCTCTGGCTCCCTAGATGATCACTTTAATCTCTTATGGTAAACAAGCAGGGTTTAAATCCAGCAGCCAGTGGAACAAAATACTCATACTCAATACCAGTATTCAGACAGGAAGTCGCCATTCACTCATGTCTCTCATCTAAGTAATTAACTTTTCAATCACCTGTCGAAGGTGACAGCCAAGGCGGAGCAGTATACCATATCTGAAAACTTTCTTCCTGTGATGTAAGAGTTTGTGACAGCTCTGAATCACCAGCTGAGAGCAGGAAATAAAGGTTAACAAAGTGCTGAAGAGTTGTTTATGACATTTCTGGAAGTTAATGGCAAGCCTCCGGCACAATTAACACCAATATAACTGCAAATTACAAATTATGGTCTAATTTAAAGGTAACTATTTAACTGTAAGGATACAAGATGCACAGAAAATGACAACCAATGCAAATAGGTCCCATTGAGTATTTCTTAAGGCCCAATTACAGTATATAGTGTCTTTGGAGTGATCTCAGCTCTCTAGTCCCATAAATAATCAGATATTTCAATTTGTTCTTTGGGAAACAATGACCCCCCAATTTGGGATTTTCAAAGGAGATGAAGCCAAACATTGGATGTTCAGGATGTCATTGGGGATTGGGGGTGAAGGGGATTGTTGTCAACAAGTATTTTTTCCAAGTATTTTTCTTCTTTATCAATGTGACCTTTTAGTGACAGCAACAATGAATTTTATTGTAAATTGTTAAGTTGGAAAATGTATTGTGGCTTCAATTTTGTACTGGGAAACAGCTCAAAGCTTACCAAATATACCTCACAAAATATGTCAGTATGTTATTATATGTTATCATACATATAAATATGTTGAAGAACACATAAATTCTGCCGTTCTTGATAGGCATCTGGTTGTGATGTGTGACAGCAAAAACATTTTGTTTTTTAATGACTTTTGTGAGATGTAGTGTGTTTTCAGTGATGCAACTTAATTTTAGAATCTTTCTAATTGAATCTATATAATTGTAATCCTAACATCACCATTAATCATTGTATTATTAGGTTAAAATATACAAAACATGTAGCCTATTTAAATGCACTGAGCCACATAAAACTGGGATGAAATTCTTTTTGTCTGGCTACATTCTTTACCACGGCAACTTTATGTTGTATGTTGCAAAATGAGCTTACTTAAAATCTTGCAACAAATGGGTTCTTCTCTTAGCTTGGTTGAACCTCAGTTAACATAGTGCTAAGTTATCATATAGCTGCGATAGGGACTGTCCTATTCATTACAGGCACGTGAGGCTGCTGATCTCAGTGACATACTAATACAACTGAGCTCAAAAATGGCTCTAAATCAAAGACACAATCAGTACTGTACATGTAAAACACATTAGCACGTGAACGCATGCACAATTCTCTGCATACACTGACACACACACACAAACACCATTGGCACACAAGTAAATGGATCCAGGTGGGTCAAGTCACTAGCTCAGGCAGTCACTAAACATCAGGCACAGCTGTGTCACATGAGGAGCCAGATAGGACACGTGCAGAGCTGGCGGTCATCAATCGCAGGACTGGAGGTGTGTGTACAACACTATAAATATATGTGTATAACCCTGTCACACTCATATAATCTAATTAGTCAATGTCTCTCTGTGCGTGTGTGTGTGTGTGTGTCTGTGCGTGCATGTGTGTGTGTGTGTGTGTGTGTGAATCCCTGTCACACAAGTATCTTCTGCTCAGACCAGTGAGGGTGAGTTTTGGTCTTGTGGGTGTACCAGAATGTTTCTACAGACCACGCACACAGTAAATTATATTTATCACTAACGATGTGGTCAAACCATGCAAACCCTACCATTATGTAAAACACATAATGAATCTTACAGTGCTTGAAGGTGCTCTTTCAAAGCAAAGCCACTACTGGAGACCTGTTAAAGTTGCATTTCAGAGTGCTGACAAAAACAGAAACTGTCAACGTCAACGTCACCTAGTTGACAGCAGAGAAGTCGATAGAAGAAAAAGAGATCAACGCCGAGATGGGAGTAAATAATGAAAGTCCTAATCGGACTTGCACGTGCAAGGAAGGTGTTAATACATGTGCATGCCATTTTAAAGGCATCACGTGCCAAACAGAGAACACTGAGGTTAGAGGAAGTAATTCATCACACTGCACCTGGAAAAGCATTTAGATGTTCTGTTTGCGACTATTCAGCGTTTTTGTTTGGCCTAAATGAAAACACCACTGCTTTAACATTTTGACTACTAACTTAAAAACTGTTCCCATGTTGTCCACATGGAAACATGTCATATATTAGTGTTATAATAATACCAACTTAAATCAAAAAAACTTGTGTGCACACAGTTTCGTAATGGTAACAGCGGACTGTTTACTGGCCAAGACATAAAGCCAAATTGTTTGCCTTTCCCTCCATTACACACTTGAAACCATTAGTATTTTTCTTCCTGTCCCATCAGAGCAGACAAACCCTGCTACCCCCTCTGCTGCCACTCCCCTCTGCTGGCACTTGTTTGTGTCTGGCAGAGCTCACTGATTAAAAACACCTCACCCTAGTTGTTTTGCTGAGGCATTAGAAGGAAACAAATTACTCTTCACCACTGAAAAGACCTTCAGGTAGTGTTTTACACTGAATGTATTTTTTCTTCTGAGATCTGTCAAGTGCACGGCTATTATGCAACTACTGACTGTGTCTCATTAGTACAAAGGTGTTGGGAGTCTGTGTCCTTTTAAAATGCCACTATGTTATGAAGAAGTAAACAGCACACTCATATTGACTCATACAAATAAGTTGGTCTCCATTAGCTTCTTAATAAAATGAAAAACAATCTGTGCACATCTGTATGGAAGACAGGTGCTTTGTATGACATACAAGGACAAAAGAAAACATTGTCTTTCCTTATTTACATAATCTTCATTCCCTCATTACCAGGAGATATACATATATGTTAATATATAATTAAAATTGCCCTGTTTTAATTATTTCAGTAGGCAGAACAGTGTCAATCCAAACACCATTATAGATGTGATACATTCATTACAAAAGTTCATGTTCTCTGTCGAAATTGAAAAATTCTTAATAGACACCTAAGCTCTAAGTCTCTTGGGTTGTATTTGTGGCTTTTTTTAGCGACAGCTAATTCTTTGTACGCTTGTTGTTTCTGGCTCGCAGCTACAGCCATTGGGGCACAAGTAACGCTGTAAGCTATTTTGGAGGGAGTGTAATCGAATTTGAAAACTGCAGAGTGTACATAGAACACTGGAAAAGCTGTGGTGACATAAGCTAAGGAGCACATGAACAAAAACAAAACCCCAGCCTCAACCAGATGTGCCCCACTTGTCGAAATTCTGCCCTGCATTTATGTATGAGGACCTGAACATATTATTATTATATTTTTGTACATATGTGACCTCCATTTATAAATACCATGAATTCCCAGCCAACCAGATTTGTGGAGCAAGTGTACAGTATGCTATCAAATGCTATATTATGCAGTGTTATTGAGAGTAAGACAACAAATAGACACATCGCTCTAAGAATTCAGTGTGTTCTTGAAGTTGCTACAGTTCCTGACATGAACTGCAACCTTAAACACAAACTGAAACACATTAAAGGAACTTGTGTATGAGACAAGCCAACAACAACAAAAAAAAACCCAATATGACTTTAAAAGTATCTCTGTAGGTAAATGTGACAATTGTTTTGATTGTTGTCTTGGAACTTTCCATTGCAAAAAAATGTAGAAGTAAGTTATCCAAGGAAATAAAGGACAGAAAGTGTTAATATTATGACTGTCGTGACTATATTGATATGACCATTAATTTCTTGGCAGCTTTTTCATTCACGATCAACTGCTGCAACAGTTTGTATTTGATTGTGCTATGGATCCCCCATGAACAATTCAATTGAATTGAAGTGAATTGAATTGAATTGACTGATTCTTAATTTTGCTAACTGATGGACTGACAGCTCTTCCTAACTTAAAGAGACAGTCATCAATGTCACAGTTTTTGGAGCAGCTATGTCAATTCTTAGAAAATATCCCTGATGATGTCATAGTGATGTCATACTAATGTCATGAGGGATATCTTGGCTTGGACAACACATTTTTAAGAGAAAGTCTATGTTACAAACTGGGGTCGTGGAGTTTGAAAGATGACAGTATTAACCAGACAGATGTGGTCTAATGAAAAGATGCTGTTGAGTTGCATTATGGTAAATGTAGGATCTAATACTTTGGAGCTTGCCTCATACTAAGGACTAAAAGTCAGAATATCTTGGCCTCTGCTGTTTCGACTATTCTTTTTAAAATGTGTGTCTCACAAGTCCCCCGACTGTATGGAAGTGTTAGGAAGTGACATACAAAATCACTGAAGAGCCCTTTAACTGTCAATGAATTTGATGAAACTAAAAGTAAATACATACATACATAACACAGACATCCTTGACAGACTGGTTTACTCTGGGGATGTTAAATAGTCAGTCCACCACCGGGTCATCAATTATTCCCATTCGGGGGAACTAATATTTTCAGAAAAATGAAATGACATTAGTTGTTCCCTGTTTCGCTGGTTGACCTGTTTGAGCATCAGGAGTCTGTCCATCACTGTGACTCACTCTACTCCAGGCTCAATCAAGACATAAAATTGCTGAAGTAGAACTCTTAATGCCTTCCTGTACTTGGAAAAGACAAAAAATAAATAATAAAAAAGCTGACTCATTTCTCCTCTAACTAGTGCCCTATGTCTGAGAAAATTAAACGAGAAAGGGCAGAAAGGATACATCAGAGATTTTAGCAAGGTGTATGAAGGTCACTATGGTGCATTAGGGACAAAAACTAATAGTCATCATGTTGTTTTCTCCAGTGTCTCCTTATTTTGAACTTTTGCGTAGTTGATCGCATTTGTTAACCCTCAACAATAATCCATGTCTATGCAATAATGCATACCTCACTTTTAGATCACAGTTTAACACAAAACAACCATAGGCTACAGATACTGAACAGCAACAGTTAAAAGTGTCATGACTCATAATCTGTTGTACAGTTCTCATGATAAAACTTTTATATCATCAAAATTAAAGCATCAAAAAACAGAATGTATTCAGAGGAAAGTTATATTAGCCTTAAGGAGCCATAGGATTTGTGTTTTGCTGCACTGAGCTGTGTTTGGAAGGTCCTTCTTCAGATAAGACAAAAACTGCAACTGCTCATCAGTGTTGTATTAATATGCCATCTAGTGGCCTTATTAGTTGCAGGTTTAAGAGAATGAATTGATAGGAAAGGGAGGCAATATCAAATGATGTGTGAGGATTAATGATGGCTCAATGGATATGTCTTATAGAATTCTTGAATAAGATATATTCATCTGATAAGAAAATCTTCTTTATCTTTGCTACACTTTTTAAAATGATCTTTTATCATTTGTATTTCTTGGGTGAGCTGTGTTTCATTCATCTGGTTACTGGAATTAATACATTACATTACCAAAATATTTTAGCAATAAGTCTTGGCCAAAGTGCTGGCATGATCTTTGTCTCATATTGGCTTTAATCATTTAAGTCAACAAAGTAAGACACAGTTTGCAAGACATTCAGTATAGACCCCCGCCAAGAAAAAATGTTACCACTGAATTTTATTCAGTGCATCAGTTGATTTTAAATGTTGGACCACAACAGTTTACCTTCTAAAACCCTTAGGTGCAGATGTGATGTTTCTCTCACCTTCAAGTGTGTAAGTGTGTGTGCACATGCACTGTTAACCCGAAAGTTCTTTCTATGCAAACAGTTTGAGTTAATACCACTTTTAAAAATTAGTTTTATTGCATTACTTAAACAGTATGAGTATATCAAGAGTGTATGAGACAGTCATTGAGTGCACTCATTTTTGTAAGTTTGACAGACTTAAACTATTAAGTTCTATCTCAGGCCACAGTGCTGCCCTGTTGTGATTGGCTCAAAACTCAAGACAAGTCCGTGCTTGTCCAACACCTCCACAATCAAACAGTGTGGTTATGAGAAAGTTCCGCAACCTCTTGTCCATGATCTTGTCTCATTAGAACAGCATGGTGTTTATGTAGAGCAGCTAGGCACAAGTGTGAAGGGAACAGTTTTGTGTGTAGCAGCAGATAACCTTGCTGCCCATTCACTTGCAGGTTTCCATGAGAGCTTCACAGTAAACAAGTTTTGCAGAGTCTGCACAGCATCCAGAGGTGACATTCAGCAACAAGAGGTACGTTGTGGTTTGTTTCATCTCAGAGATAAAAACACTCATGACAGACATGTGCAAGAGGTGAGGAAAGACTCAAACTTAAGTCAAAACTCTGGGGTGAAAGAACAGTGTCCTCTTACTAAAAGTCTGAAACACTTCCATGTGGTCAAGGGTTACCCCATTTTACATGATGTCTTGGAAGGAATTGTCCCAGTTGAGGTATCTTTGTGTCTGACAGACCTGATTGCCAAGAAGTATTTTACTTTAGATATGCTAAATGAAGCCATCAGATCATTTAAATACATGTTTACAGAAAAGACTGATCAGTCTCAGACAATTGGCAAAGGATTTTCAACCAAAGGGACCATTGGTGGAAATGAGAACCGGTCCATCATCAGGCCTCTTCCACTTTTTATTGGTCACTGTGTCCCTGAGGGAAATAACTTGGGAAATTCTCATGCTCCTCAAAGATATTGTAGAGCTTGTTGTGGCACCTAAGCATACTGATGACACTCTGCATTTTCTGGAATGCAAGTTGGCAGAGCACAGAGAGGTGCTGCAGTCAACCTTTCCAAATTTCAGGTTGCGACCAAAACATCACTATGTGGAACATTATCCTCACCTGATAAAGAAATTTGGTCCTTTGACTGATGTTTGGACAATGCGCTTTGAGGGTAAGCATAAATTCTTCAAAAAAGTAGTCAGAGAGTCCTTGAATTTTAACACTGACACTTGCTACTAAACACCAGAAAGCCCTCAGCTACCATTTGGACTGTAGCTCAGGCCAGCAGTTGATATTGCAAATGTTGCAATGGTCTTGGTCACATCTTTTCCCAGTGATGTTCAGAGAGTACTCCCTGAAAACATAACCACTGGTGGGTCAGTGCTTGTTGCATCGTCTCTCTGCATCGACGGAATCAAGTATAACCTAGATATGATGCTCTGTATTGGTTCCTGTTCAGGTCTTCCTGAATTTGGTCAGACTTCACAGATTGTTGCAGCTAACACAGACATTTTGTTTGTCTGCAAAAAAATGACAGCATGGTTGTAGAAAAATTGCTGTTAACCTGGATATCCTCTTTTTGTCTTGTTTCTCTCACTATAGGCTCTTAATGAGGGAGACTCCGTGGACATTCCAGTGGGAATCCTCCGCTATGAGGACACCAGCGCTGCAAACCCAGAAAGCTCAGCATTGCCACAACTAAACCTCTCAAGAGTGGGGATCATCCTAGAGGGCAGCCTTGTAATGGAAGTACTCACCAACCTACCTCAAGCAATGTGCCTCTTGTTTGGCTTTACCTATGCACTCCACCTGCAGTACCCAAAGTGCTTGAAAAACACTTTTACCTTCATTCAGCAGGTGCTGAATTTGGGTTGAAGTGAGCTACCTCCAAAGGTTCTGTTGGGCCTCAAACCATGAGGTCACACAGAGAAGGCCTATATGTAACCTGTGAGGCCTGACCACGAGGTGCTTTTTCCTTTGTTTCCCCCGAGACAAAGGAATAGCGCCAAAATGCTGCTTACAGCCAATGGGAGTCCATTGCAAACTCCATTTCCAAGGATGCTTTGTGATTTTCACACCTCAGCAGTGAACAGTCAACATACAGTCCCTCATTGAGAGACGCTCCTGCAGCGTCCTGATGACGGAGCCATGACATCACCGCCCCTTTAAAAACTGAACGTGTCCTGAAGCACACACCTTTCCCATGTCACTGAGCTAGGGGTAACTTCTGTTCCTCTGTGAGTTAACTTGACTAAAGGGGGTACCCCACATTCATGTTTTCCCCTCATCGAAGACTCCCCTCGCCGGACGAGACGAGGCTTCGCCCATGTTCACAATTAAAAAACTGTGCTGTGATTGTATTTGGAAGGAATTCGTTTATAATTCAATACACATGTTCTATGTGCTGCAAAGGTTCTGTAAAGTAATATCTGCAGAAATAAGTAAGAATATACTGTTGTAGTTGTTGACAAGGATCCATTTTGATAATTTTATGAAAACAAGGTCTTATTTTGGAATTGCATCTGGTATTTCACTCAGAACATCATTGTTAATACATATTTGTAGCTTTGTTGTATGTCTAAATAAAAATAAAAAAATAAAACTAGGATTTCAAGTGTATTTAACTTATAATATTAATTAATTAATATTAATAAGTTTTGACTATACTACTTTTAAGTAGACTCCACAATTATTTTTGATTGTTGATTACTTAAACCATTTAAGTGTATATAACTTAAAAACATAAATTCTGACTATTGTACATTTAAGTTGACTATACTTAAATTAATTTTCTCTACTGTCAATTACTTAAACCATTTGAGGTAATCACTTGATTCAAACAGTTTAAGTACAATCAACTTATCCGGGTTTACAGTGTGTGAGGGCATGTGTCCAAACCGCAGGAAGCTGTAGTCACATGTTCATTAATATTTTTTGAGTACCTTGGATTCTCTTGACATTCATATGTGGGTCATGTTCTGCTTCATTCAAGATCTCTTTGATAAAAGCAGGACCTGGCAAATTGGGCATCTTCAACAGTGAATGTGTGAGGTAGTCTGAGCTATGGCCATAGAGGATTTTAAAAGAAAGACCAGATGACATTACAAGAATAAATCTGTGTTCATATTTAAGTAATAAACATAATAAACTGGTGATATACATTCCTTTATTGTCTTTTTTCTGATTGATTATATTAACTCTCAGAACACGTACTGCTTTGAATTTTTTCACACAGTTTCTTGCAGTCATATTCACAACTAAACATAACATGGGCGTCATCACAGAGAGCTGCTGCCATAGATAATTGTTTCTTTCACTTGGATTATTGTGCACTGTGTAGCACTGTGAACTCTGACATAACCACTTTGTTATATAAGTGCCATCTGGTTTCCCAGCACTGATCACATCCCCCAACTCCGAAAGAGGCAAATTGAAGGTATGGTCAGCTATTATACAATAACCATAACTTGTGACTCACCTACAGCACAGCAAAAAAATGCTATGAATTCCCCAGACAGAAAAAATAACAGTGTCTTGATTCAATTTTGTTTATGTCCTCAGCTTTACTGTAAAAATGTTTAACCCTTAAACACACACCTCTGGTCCTCATAGAATTGGGAACATCTTTTTTATTTTCTTTAAAAAGTTTATGAGGTATTTAGAGACCCAGGGTTGTATTTTTTAAAATCTTTTTATGTTCTTCATTGTATGCAGATAGCAGGCAATGTAGCATTTTCCTATTTTGCCTCATTTTATGTCACAAGGAGTTTCTTTATGTTAGCTTCCATCACTGTAACACAATGACCAGTGTGTTGGTACAGTATTTTCCCTGATATTGGGGGGTTATGATGACAGTGTCTCTGAAAATGAAGATGTGCCTGAAGCAACTGACAAATCTAATAATTCAGAGGAATGGGGTAATGCTAGTTCAGAGGACAATGAGCAATGACAATGTTTTCTTTTTTTAACATGTAAGTGTTTGAAAAAAGATTAAAAAGAAATATGTGTTTTGGGGGTTTATTTTTAATTATATGCGAGTTCACAAGAAATATTGATTTGTATTGTAGTTCAGTCTGTGTTACATCACTGGTCTCTATATATCCGACGTATGTAGGAATGTTTGGCAAAACACCCATGTATTTAGGGGTAAATCCAGTTGGCTCTTGGCTTGTTTGCTTTGCAGTAGTGGATGTTGGAAAAAGGATAATGATGAAATTATCCATCTTAATCTTCCACTGATTTCTCTGTTTCTTGTGTAATCCCTCACTTTACTTTCTTTTTTCTTGTTTGTTTACATGAAAAAGAAACATGTACAGGAAAAACACAGTCCTATTCATTTGAAATTCATCCATCCATGGAGATGAAGATTTTTAAAAATGAAAAACTGACAACTGGATGACTAGATTTGCTTAATAAGCAAACACATGAACTAATACATTAAACCATAAGGACCACATACTGTATGGCTGTATTCATGTCTTTACCAAATTGCAAGCTGCTGGAAGTGTATTTTGAAGCATCATACTGTATAATTAGTGTAGCTAAGTTGCAAGAAGAGTTATATTCTTTGAAACTTACATAACTCCATAACTTGTGTCTCTTTGCAAATGTTGACTTTGAATTCAAATTGGTGGTACAGTAAATACGCAGATTTCTGCATCCTGTGCTTGTCTCCATGACAACAGGGACTCGGATGGAGGCTGTTGCTAGGCACTGCCTTCAGTATATAGTGGTCTAAGTGCTGAATCAAATCCTTGTTACCCATGCTTTCCTCTTCCATTTCTCTTCCTCTTCCTCTCCTCTTCTCTCCTGAGCTCTTCCTTTCTCTGATGACGAAACTCACTCTTCGGATATTCACAACACCAGCCTCATGTTTGGATTTGCTGGCTACCTCTCACTTGTCCATCATTATAAACTAGAATGCTTTTTTTTGGGAAACCAGTCACATAAATAATGAACATTAACATGGGAATACACCAAAGCTAATCTGGCTTGTGCATGCATGTATCAGTGCATGAACATATGCTTGTTTATTTTATTTTCCCTCCCTTCTCTTACTTGATTTTGAAATTTCTTTTTCAAGTTTCAGAAATCTCTTCACCACACTGCCTAAATAACAGGCATCTGCTCCACATCGTCAGCACATTATTATTGAGCAACTAACAGCTTCACTTGTGACTCATTTTCGCACTCAATAAGGCTGTCCATTATCCTCACCATTCTTTACAAAATGAATGAGCCTCTCTCCACAGCAAGCTAATCTGGCTTCATTCATTCATTTCCTTGCCTGAAATGGCATTAATAAAATATGCTTATGAATTTGGAAGTGAAATCTCTGTTTACTTATGAGGGTAATGGGCATGCCTAATTGTTTTAAGTGGATTCATGTCTATATTTGGCACGCATCAATATTTATACATGCTCTGGGATAGACGGCTGAGTATAAAGTAAATATATCACCAATTCTGTATGTCTCCACTAAATAGTGAGGGAGAGGAAATCAATAATAAAAAAAAAAACATTGTAGTAGGGTTTATATTACAGCATTATTGGACTAGCAATAATATAGAAGGACTTTTTTTATCTGAGTTGTCCAGGAATTTCAGTTTCAAAACATGTAAACTGATTTGAACTGATGTTTTAGTGAAAAGTTTAAATCAATTACCTTAATTGATTCTTATTCAACTATCACAATCGTGTTGTACACTGATGGCTGACTGCCAGAGAAAACTCATATTAGTCCTGTGATCATATTATCTCCACAAAATGTCAGCTCTTCCTGTATACCAGTCCAACTTATATCAAAGTGGAACCCACTTTCTCAAATCCAGACTGTACACTGTAATCACAGTGACAGAGGAAGTCAAATAAATGAGCTATAAGCCAGCAGCATTTTGAGTTTATGAAGGTGGATTTCCAACATAATCCTGCATTACCTAGTGGGAACAGAGTATTTACACCTGTAAATGGCTGCCTAACAAACAGCCTAGTGCCAGGGCTCAGTGGCAGAGCTGTTAAATAGATATGAGAATGGGTCATTGAGCTTTCCAACTTGCCATTTTCAAAAAGTAAAAATGATATAAAAAACACAATGTAGTCAATATGGTCAAACACATTTTTAAAATTCACAAAAAGCACCTAGTTTGGTAAATGATCACCTAGGAGTTTTGTTTTATTCTCTTAACAATTTAGAAATAACTTTCAAAAGTACAACTGTTTTGCAGTTGAACAATGAAAACACTTTGGGATCTGAGGATGATTATTCTTGATCTTTGGGAACACCATGTATTACAAAATAATCTAAGCTCAAAGGTCCATTTACTAGTTTTTCAGAGCTTTTAGTCACACCTCATGGTCTCAGATTATTTTGTCACACATGTATGGTGTCATTCTAAAGATTGGTCGGAAAGAAAAGAAAGGTTTTAATGTATTGTGTTTTATGCCATATCATGTGTTTTGATTGTCTCTTCATACTCCCATATCTATGAATTAGTTTGAAGGCAACAACTATAGAGACCACAGTTCCCAGAGAGTGTTCCCAGTTCACTTGCTCCAACAACACAGGTGCTCTGTAACAGGAATCTATGCTGTTGTTCTTATTGTTTTCCTGTTGATTCCTAACATGTGTCTGACCGAAACCTTTCCTCAGTAAATGAGTGCTGGAGTTTGTGATGTTGAAGATCAGCTCCAACACTTCAAGCCTTTATTCAGTGAGCACATATAGTTAAAATTGCCTTAAATGTATTTTTATCTACTTGAGGGCAGCACGACAAGCATGGACATGTTAGCAAAAGTTGCTTATTTACACATCCAGAGGGCACAAAGCAACATTACCATTCATTTTGAGTTGTGTTTCTGGCCACCTGGTGAATGTAAGTCCATTTTCACTCACCTTTTAGCTCTGTTTTGGTCTCCACCAACTCCTGAGGGAAATATTAGGTTCTTAATCTGCTAAATGCTCCTCTATGTTCACCAGTTAGTTGCTAATTTTTCTGGCTGCTGTTTGGTGCTGAGCAGGTAGTTAACAGTAATTGTGATAATGCTAAGGCTAATGCTAATTTTTGCTAGTGGAAAACACGCTTAAAACTACTAAAACTAAATGTACTTGCTGGAGAAAACTAAGCATCCGACTCCTTAGAGGGTTTCTTAGTACATCCAAACGCTGAGCAAGACTTTTTTAGGTGACTAAAATGTTATAATTCATTTTCATGAACTGGAAACACACTGAAATAGTGACAACTACGCCCATACTCTGTGAATCTGGAGTTACGCCATGGTTACGTTACCTAACCAATGCTGTCACCATGGTAGCGACTTGCCTGTGACGGCACCCACCTGTCACTCAAAGTAGCCATTCCCTTAATTATGCATAACTTTAAGCCTTAATAAAATTTAAACAGGTGAATTATATAAAAATTCACCCCCAATACAAGTTGTCATGAATGGGGAAATTAGCTATAGAGACCAAAACTGTTTTTTGTACCTTTTGGAGCCAGCCTCAAGTGGTCATTTTCAGCCCTTGACGTTGCTGCTTGGTATCAAAGTTTGAGAGATCTAGCGCGAACAACCACTGAGTTACTGCTGCTAAAACAAAAAGTGTTACTACCATCCTTGGTTTCCCCTACATAAATAATACATTATCATTTGGCTTACATAAATCAACCCAAGTACTATGTCATATTTGCAATGGCGCATTCGCATTGTGCCTTTTTCAGGGACTCAGTGTATTTTCCACTTGGCAGGTATTCACAATTTCCTTGTATCTGTGCCTTCAAATTAACTGCAGTTAAATTGGATTGTCTTGTGGAATAAAACTGTCCGTTTGTTGCTAAGGTAAGCAGCAATGTGCAAACAAGCCAGGTCGCCAGGTTGCATAGCGACTCATTGTAGAGGCAATTAAATGAGATAAAAGTTTAATGAGGCATCATCTATCATCGCTGACATCATTTACAGAACCCTGGAAATTAATGGGTACCTTTTTTGTTTGGTTAATGCACTTGGATAATAAAGAGCTAAATTATTCATTAGACTGTTTGGGATTTCTCCACTGCAATGTCAGAATCACATAGTTAACATTTTCATTTCTCTGCTATGTCTAGTGCTTTTTGATTGTTTAAGAAAATTATGCACTATAAATGAATGATGTTAATATGTGAATTAATATGTAAAATTGGTACTTGATGCAACTCAACAAAATTCATGCTCTTCTCAAGATCTAGAGTGGTTTGTAGTCATTTGCATTGACCATATGCCATTCAAATCCTTGCAATGCACCACCTCTTAGCACTTTATAAATTAATACTTCATACTGGGTTTTGTATACCTTATTGTGATGTGTTAGCAGATTGTAAAAGTAGATGGAAAAATCCCTAGGGTTACTATTACTATTATTAGAGATCAAGCAGAGGTGTAATTAGATGAAAAGTTGTTTGATTGCTTTTCTGGGGACCTGGTGAGTGTCCATAACCCAAAAAGTTGCTGCGGTGAGCTGTGCTCTGTTGAATCTGGTGGAAATGGGTCTTCAGTTGCAATCTTTACAATGAAAACTGTGATGGCAGTTTTCAGTAATGTTGGTAAGATGGGCCTGGAACATGGCAGACTTATTTGAAGACTTTCTATACAAGCACTGGTGGGTTCATATACAACTGAATTAAAACACACCCAATAAAATGAGACTGTTTTTTTGTTTGTTTGTTTGGTTGGTTGTTTTACATTGATTACAGTGAGATATGTTCATTTTTTGAGATGTACCAGAGGAAATAAGGGAACTTGTGTTAGTAGTAATGTGTCCTTCTGAACACTTGGTGGTGCAACAGATCCCAGGATCAAAATGAGTTGATTTGAAGTGTTGGACTGCCATCTTGTGGTAAACTCCTCAATGTGTTTCTACAGTCAATCCCCAGGTCTACTGAATGCCACAAGACAGCTTTATGGAAATACATTTATCATCTATAGTATTCAGTATACTCCCATGAGCATATATATTTTTGTCAGTGTTAACCCACAAATTCACATGAACCAAAACGATTCACAGCTTTACTTTATGTTTAAGGGGGTCGTATTACTCAGCTGTGACGGGTTTCTGTGGTAACTGGGAGAACAGGTGGAACTTGGCCTCTTCTTTGGGGAAATCCTTTTCCAGGGCGGCTTTAGCCACCTGTGGGTCTTATATTTTTCAGGAGAAAGTGAAGATGACACGTAAATTCCCCACTTTGAGCTTTAAGTTGATCGTTTTTCTTCTTTTTTTTTTTCCTGTTTGATTCTACTTTCTCCCTGTCTAGAGAGAGGAAGTGTGTGTGCGGGAGGAGGGTCACAAGGGTTAAGAGATACACTGGGTGTTGTGTGTTTTTAGCTGTTACAAGAGGCTCTGCTTCTACCTCCTTTTATTTACTCAAGTGAATGAGCTGAGTGGGTTGGTTTGATGGTAAAACTGGGAATTGGGATAAAACTTGTGAAGCCTCAGCCTGTCTAATTTTAGTATGTTTTAGATCACTGTGCAAATGTTGCAAAGTTTAAATGGAATGGTTGATAAAATATATGTAAAAAGTTTTTTAAAAATGTTTAAAAAAACTGTTTTAGGAGAGCTTTGCAGGGATCGCAAGGTTGTGCTGCCAGTCGTGGCATGGAGGTTGTTGTAAGGAAAGAGGTTGAGCCTCAGCTGTTGTTATGAACTGAGGACCTGGGTGACTGGACAGCTGCAAGAGCCAAGAAAGCAAAAGTTATTACTGTGCTGAGCAGTTGTCTTGTGTTAGGCCACTGAGTGTTATTATAGCTGAATGAAGCAATGAAAGTGAGGACAGAGAACTGTGATCTCACTCACATATACATACCCACACGTATAAGAAGACACAAACAACAAAAAAGGTTTGTGCTAATATTAACAATATCACTGCTTAAGTTTAAGTTCATATACTGGCAAGTATATGCAGCAAACAAAACAGACCAGTGCGCGCAGAATATTTATGCAACTTCACTGAAATTAGATTTGTATTGCTAAACTAAATGTATTAACTTCAACTATTTGATTAAACAAGCATGTGACATTCATGCACCTTCCCATCCTCTCAGATGCAATTTGATGTTATTACATGGCTGTGGGTTGTATTTTTACAGGGATGTACTGTAGCCCACAAATTCAGGGGAAACCCCTGGAGATAATTCAGAGGCAAATTGGGGACAAGAAGAGGGAGAGAGGGAGGCGGTAGAGAAGTGAGGATGAAAAGTAAGTGATACCTTAGTCATGGTGGTGCCAACCTGCCTTGTGATGAAAGATCATGAGTGGTATTTGGAAAGTCCCTGCAGGGCAAAAACCTTAGAGACCAAAGGCGCTCCTTCTTTACCTCGGAGCAAATCAACATCACATTTTGATGATGATTTTGTTATATTCATTTTGTTATTTTTTTTTTATCCTGTGATGGGGAAGTCCTCTGGGCAGAGAGGGTGATTGGGCTTCAGGATGCAGAGGGAGTCTAGAATTAGGGGCAATTGAAAGCTTTTCTGGACTGGGTTCAAGAAGTGCTGACGAAGCAAGACTAAACATCGCAAACCGCAGTTGAAAGATTTGCACATGTGCTGCCCGCCCCCCCACCCCACCACTCCTGCCGCCCCGGGATTAGTCCCATCCTGGGAGAGCAGCTATATCTACATGTGCGCAGGCAGACATGTACACACACGCACAAACACACACACACACACACACAGACACGCACATACTTTACATGCATATGCCATATAACTGCAGAGAGGGACGGAAAGCAAAGGCGAGAAAGAGAGGTAAGTGTCAACATTAATGGAAAAATGAATAACATAACATTCCTGAGTGACCACAACCAGCAGCATAAATAAAGTCAAGTATGCGGGCCTCAACCAGGATCACTGGTAATTTAATCTCTTTATTTGGATGTGTAAGAAAACAGTAAAACACAATACACAAATTGAATTTTTTTTAAAAGATTGTGCAGGTGAGCTTAAAAAAAGCAGAATGGACTTCTGAAGGCATGGAACCTAAAAGACAAAAACAATGACAACTAAAATTAGATTCAATCAACGACTTTATTGCTAAGAAAGCTTTCATTTTAGAGTGTGGATGGTGGTGTAGATAATTTGTTAGTCAACGGATGGCCGCATTCATGTAATATTCAATAAATCTGTTGCTCTCAAAGCAATCGAATTATCAAATTTAGAATAACTTGACTTAAGTTTCAAACATTTATCTGCTAGTTTACCTCTCCCAGAGACATTTCTCAGTTCGGACATTTTGAGAACAGGTGTAGCACCAATGATGACTCTATTCAATTTATGGTATGTGTGCCATTTAGCACCATAGCAGGACCCCGGCTTTAGCACTTCTAAATAGAATGCAGCCATTATTCATGTGATCTGTTACACCAGTGTTTGACAAGTCAAAATGTCCAATTCTCAAGGATCTACAGCATCAGTTTTTTTTTTGTTTGTTTATTTATTTATTTATTCGGTATACATCACACTATAAACAAAGGCCCACATCAGGTGAAAGCTTATTTCTCTCAACCTCTAAACTCACCACTTCCTCTGATACAGGGAAGTATCTAACCCAGCCCTTAACTATTTACAGTATTGTGAATGTGACCATGACAACCCTTATTCCTGATGCTTACCAAACAATGCAGATAATTTGAATGCCATTACATATTTTTTTTTAAATGAACAGGTTTGCATGAGGCACCTTCATTCAGACATGCCTTTAAAAAATCTGCCCATTCTAGGGATTTCATTCATTACTTTATGGATTCTTAACCTCCAGTAACCTGCAGCAATGAGAGCACCTCTTCTCAGGGATATCACACCGCAAAGCAGTGAAAGGTCTGTTTTATTAAAAAACGCTATCCTCCCAAACTACAGATCACTTTACACGTTCAATCATATAATCCCTGCACACCATCCTACCCAATTTCAACACTGCCAGGAAGTGAAATGCTAGCTACCTGTCTAGCTGTGTGTGTGTTTTCTATGCATACCTTTGAGTAAAATCTTTGGCATCTGTGATTTAACGTAGGAGAAGAGGGATAATGGTAGTTTTTCTAACTCAGTAAAGAAATCCAAATGAAATTAGTTATACAGTGACTTGCTCAATGATCAGACTTACTGTGAAATGTTTCTTTCTTTCTACACAGATCACTGAAACATAGCAGAGAAATAACTGGAGTTCTGTTCGATTTCAGGTTACAAGTCGTGCACTGAAATAGAGTATGAAATCATTTTCTGTATCAACATATTCTCTCTTGCTCTACAGAGTTCTGCACCATTTCCCCTCCAGCCCACTCCTCCTTCATGAAATCATAAAAAACAGTTAGGCAGTACCAGGGGCAGTCTAGCAGCAGGCTCCCTGCCCTAGCTAAGGGGCCAAAGTTCAAGCTCATTAGCTGCTACAGTGAATGGTTCGTCTTACTGGCAAAAGAAAGAGTTCACTACGTCATCCTTCCTGCAGCCTGGCAGGACTCTGCTCAGTCTTCTCTCTTGTCCTTTTTTCTCCTGTGTTTGTCTCAGACCTTTAAAATTTGACACTGCCATTACTTCATACCACGTGACATCATGGGTCTGTTATTAAGACAAATTAAGATTTTTGTGCTTTCTTCTACTGAAGAGTGATACAGCTAGCTCGATTGCATCGGTCACTGGAAGTTGGTTGTAGGACGACTTGGACAATGGAACGTTGGGGGAAAAAAGCAGGTCTCTTCTTCTGACTCTTGGCTGAAGTACTGAGGAGAGACTTATGAGGGAGACTTTTATCTTTGGTCATGTGGGAATTTTAGCATCCAGCATGTAATACATCAGTCGTGAGATTTAAATTGCTTTATTGAATCTTTTTGTTGAGTATTTTTATGAATACACAACCAGTAAGCTGCTTAATGACTATTTAAACAGGCAGACATTTGATCTCCGGTTTATGTTGACTTTGAACCCAGACCAAGCCGTTTATTTTTTGGGGTTCTGGCTGTGGGTGTCCTTACTGAGTGCTAGCATAATGCTTATTCCTGGCCTTCCTGAAAAGTCAACATTGTGCTGTCAAACATCGTTGTTGTTTCTCTATGAAATATCATGAATATAATTGCCGCTGAGCACTGACTGTTGTCATGTTGATTCTCAACATGGAAGAAAATGATGGAGCAGGACCAAGCCAAACATTACCTTAAGGAATAGGGGAGTAAGGAGAGGAGGGTTGGAAACCACAGACTCCAGTCTTTACCCACTCTTGTATTACTGGCTGTTTGTGGTCAAGGTTGACCCTCCCAAACACAAACTCCACCTTTGACCATTTACCTACACTGAGTCATCCCTTCCATCTTGCGTCATCGACATTGCAAAGCACCAAGTTTGGAGTGGCACACTGGCAACAAGCTAGCATGACCGTAAAGTTTGTGTATGCTTTATCTTTTACCCTCTAATATCTTGCCCTTAAACAGTAAACACGAAGCTCTAATTTTCATTCATTCAAATCATCCTCAGCCTCTGCTGGTCCAGATATAACTTGCCACACGCATTTGCATTTAGCAGAGTTTAGCTGCTGCAGTCAAATCAAACTGCTGGTCTCCAGCACAGCAGTGACAGTTATCAGACACTGTTCCAACGCCCTTAAGCCATGGTTCAGGGCCTGTATGTCCCCTTCTGTCTCCCTGTCTGTGAGAGCAAGTGACGGTCAGGGACCCAGTTTTGGGTTGGAGGCGCCAGAGTATTTTGCAGTGGGTGACCTCTGCAACCACGCTGAGGTTTGTTGCTCCCACCATAGCTCAGCCATAATGAACCCAGCAGACCACTAAACGGCTAAGACTTCCTCTCACTATCCATGCTCAGTCCCAGGCAGCTCCCCAGTCTCACTGAGTCCGCAGTACCAGCAAAAGGTCTCAATGTGGCAGGAGAAGGGCAAGACAGGATGAGGGTGAAAGCCAGTGTCACGGTTTTCTACCCCTGTTTGTGTTTGTTGCAATGCTGATGAGATTGTCTATTGACTGACTGCAACTGAACACATTCTTGAGGTCAGTGTAGAGTCTAAAATGTTAAAAGATGTGTTGTGTAAGAGGAAACAGCAGGGTGGGGGGGGGGGGGGGTAAGCAGGTTTATACATCAGAGAGAATCTGTTTGATGATATCCATTTGCAGTGTTTGGGAGGTGATAACGATACCTGTAATTCAGCTCAGGCTTTATACTCATTCTTTGCTATTGCGTTAATGCAAAAAATGAGTGAAAACCTTGAGAAAAAAACAAGTGAATGAATTCTTGAAAGATTTGTTGCTAAATGCTCTAACACATTTCACTGCAACTGCAAAGTGAGAAACCTGTTAGAAGATCTTTGCTGTTGATACAGTGTGCAGCTCTGGGAGTGTTTCACACTGTCAGGACTGTGATGAGGTGAGAGAGGGTTGTGTTAATGCCTGTTCAGCCACTTGAATTTTATGTCCTCTGTGTTCCTCACAAACACACACACACAACACACCTCTCCTTCTGGCCCCATATTGTTTTATTCTTTGACAATGATTCAGTTACATAATGAACCCCTTCCATATCAAAGGCTGGACCAGGGATAGACTGGCGTGGCTCCAAGCCCTTCAGAATGGGCCAAAACCACATGGGAGAACAAACTCTTCCCTATTTTTTCTCTTCTCCCCCCTCTACCCTGCTCTTTGTCATACCACAAAAGATATCAAGTGTGAGAGGATGGACATGTGTTGCTGATCATATACGTATTAAACAAATATTACAATGGTCACCTAATATGTTGTGGTGTACTGTCCGTTTTAGTATAGCACAGCAAACAGAGAAAGTGTGGCATCCCAGACATGGTTTTTAAAATGCATTCCTCATGGTACTACAGTATATAGGCTTGTGAGAATTCAGCTAGTGAGTATAGAAAATCCAACCACAGGCTTGTGGGGTATATATGCACCACCAGGGTAAATGGGTTTTGATGGGCTCTGCTGTTATTGTCTGAATCGCCATGTTGCGCTGGGCGACAAGATTTGGTGCTCCCACAGAGTGCACTCACACACGGCTCTGCCAACAGTGAGCTACATTTAAAACTCATGGTCCTGCTGTCCCTGCTGCACTTTCTGCCAAGCAGCTCCGCAACCAACAAGAGAAATAAGATTTTATTTTCTGTATTTCTTTCTTTCTACCTGAGCCTTTCCAGCCTTCTGTCCTCCTTATCCTATTCCTTTTCTCACTCTTCCTCATTTTTTTGTTTTTCCTCTTCCATTCTCTTCTCTCGCTTTGTCTCTACCTCTACTACTTCTGTGCATCAGAAGCATGAAAAATTTGTGGCAAATGTTCCTCCCACACTCCACATTCCAGGGTCTTACAGGATCCCACATGCTGGTGGCTCAGTCTCGCTCTCCTCTGTCTCATCAGTGACAGAGGAGTGCAACTTGTGTGGGTGCTTGGGGCTGTGGGGCAGGGTAACAATATGAGTGTGTATGTGTGTATGTGTGAAGGGGAGGGGGTTATGCAAATTCATCATCATTAATTACATCTGCCAGGGGAGAGGTCCTTCATTGACATAACATTTTCAAATTAATGACTGTGGGTCTCAATAAGCCTCAAGTACCCGCTTGTCTCTATGTATTACAGTAAGATATATATAATGAGTACTTAAAATCTTTGATGGCTTCTTCACATTGTATTTAATATACATGCAAAGCAAGAAATCCTTTAATTTAAAATTTCATACCAGAAAATAATATATATATTGTTAACCACTGTCAATCATCAAAAGTCCTTCCAGTGTGACTAAAACACAAGGAAGTAAACTGGCTGTCTGTTGAGCAGGGAGACATGTTTCAAGGGAAAAAAAGGTTCAGATGAGATAACTTTGAGTAAAAATGAAAGAAAGTACATGATGATGGAAGTGTGCCACAGTTCAACAAAAGCAGAAAGCTGTGACAATGAAAACAGAGCCATAGTTACTAATCAACAAGTCTTAAAGCTGTGGAAAGAAGATGAGCAGCTATGCTGCCACCCCATTCACAATTGAGATGTGCCAAGAAAAAGTGAAAAGGAGAGAACAAATGAAAAAAGAAAGTGAAAGACTGTGGACAACTGTTCAGAGAACAGAACATGACCAGATGTCAAATTGTTGCTGTTTTTCTTTTTTTTTTCAATTTTCTTTATTTCTTTTTTACTTTTTTAAAAAAAATTGGTAACACTCAATCTTTGGTGTCCACATGGTGTGTATTCCTGTTCTTCAAAACTATCAGCTTACAGTCCCCAGTCTTCGCTCAAGTAATAATTTTTAAAATTATTTTAAAATGATATCCGGCCCTTTGTTTTTTATACTTGTATGAGTATTAAAAATGTGGTTTTCACAAAATGTGAAATTTATAATGAGGACCAGAAAAGTTTCATTAATCAGAAAAGTAGAAAAAGTAACCTGACACCGTCTGACTTTCGCTGGTGCAGTAATCCCTCCCCATCTGGCACTCCAAGCAAGCTGAAGCAGACACTAAGAATTATTTGCAAATAGTTTTAGACCTAGGTCTGATTATCTTTCTGGCAAACAAACATAATCAGTCACTCCACCGGGACAGATTTACTTCAAAATGAATTTGTTTTTCATGCCTGATTGAAGCACCAAATTTCAGATTTTATGATGACATAGAGCTTTATTTATTGATTTACTAACAAATATTGCAATAATAAGTACAAACAAACTGCAACTTTATAGACATTTTAATCCACACCATTATGGTTTGGATTTGTATTTCCAGACACATTTGAATGAAGCTATCTTCTTTATTTCCCTGTCAATTTTTTTTTCATTAAGTAGCTAAACTGGTTGAAGTTAGCACAAGGTCCTCAGAGGAAGTGTAAATGGTGGGCCGTACGTAGGTGACCTTGGTGGAGCCAGCATCAATTTAGTGGCATTTTGAGAACCGTAGTGTTGGCGCTGTGGCTTCCTCCCTTCTTCTCTGTGCAGGCCCATCCGTGTGGAACTGGGGAAGTGAATGTTGGTTCTGTCTGCCACCCTGTTTTGCTTGGCCTGGTCATGCTAGAAAACACAGGAGACACCAATAATAAAATAGACTCCTTTTATTTAGTAAGAAGAACAGGGATACCAGGCAAAATAAGCCTCAGGAAGTCATTTACTTGGGCGGAGCAACTAAAATTACGTTGAACGTGTTTGCTTTGGACACAGCATAACATACTGTAGCAAACAAGAGGCTAAGACAGCATTTTTTTTAAGAATCCATGACATTTTGATTTTACTTACACATAACAATGGAAATGTCTAAGTCGTGAAGTTATATATAAATATTTTACAGTGAAATAAATTTAAATAAAATTGCCCCTGTTGAAAATTGAACAAACGTACATAAAAATTCAGGACAACATAAGTTAGTCTGTTTAATCTTTCATTTTATCATTTTCTTTTTGTAGACAGTAGTCTCCAGTAAAATGCTATCAATGACATTTAAAACAACGGTATGCAGGTACAAATATTCAGAGAACTTAAGAGTTTTTGAGCATCAAGTGGAATCGTGCTGAGCACAGTGAGTGGCAGGCAATAAGCATGCTTTATGTCCACTTCATTTCCCTTGCAAATCAGCCTCACATTCTCAGAGTTTTCACAGTTCCCAGCTCCCTCTTTTTTCCCTGAAACATGTCCTGAGTCAGCCAGGCTCCTTAGACAGGATGAGACTATTACCAGGCAAGTTATCCTGCTCCTAACAATGGGATGTGGTCAGGTGGTTGAAGCACCAGTTTCACCGGATTCATCTTGCTTCTCCCTCCTGTCCTCTGGGTCCAAGACCGCGTCTCCCTCTTCAGCCAATAACGCCCTTCCTCCATCAACAATAAGTGTGACAGCTGGAATGTAGCATAGCTTCAACAAGGCAGTGTTAGAATTACTGTAAGTTATATTCATTTTCCAATTATAGCATATATGTGAGTGTGGAGTAGGAGGGGGTATGTGTGTCTAAGCATCTACAGTATAATATACTGTAGATGTTGTATGTTGCAATCGCAGAAAACCTTAATACTGTATTTTTTGTTGATGTTAGATGTGCATTTAATGCAGTCTTGCAACTGCAGTGTAAAATGTTCCTTCCTTCCTTCATTCATTCATTCATTCATTCGTTCTTTCATTCAGTTTAAAGTTCTGATGTAACTCACATTGAAGTCCCCCCATTCCAGTTCATTTTTTTTTTTAGCTATTTACAGTAGGGCTTTCAAGAGGCCCAATCAGAAACTGTGGACAAGTTCCAGGGAAACAGGACCCAAGCACCCTGAAGAGCCTTTTTGCTTCACTTTTATTCACTCCTGTTCTTTCTCAAGAGTTCCTCCTGAAAGTATTTGGCAAACACTGGTGAAAAAAAAGACTTTGAGGGAAGAAAAACAAGTCGTTCTTGAGCCACCCACACCCCATCTGCTGTGGTATTATCTTCTTTTATTATCTACAGATTATGTGCGCTGATATGATTTCTACAGTTTGGTCTGGTGGTTATTGTGGTTGTTGTTCTTGTTGTTTTTTGTTTGTGGAGCGCTGTGATATGAGACAGCGAGGGGGGGAATCCTCCCCCATGTGCATCTAATCGTCCATTCAGGACCCTCTTAATGGCTTGTCAGTTCCCCTTGCCCTTCCATTTTCTGTCCAATTAATTCCTTTCTAGCTCTCCGGATAAAGGGACACAATGGGGCCCCTCCACAGCATAATGAATCATTAAAATTCAGCAGCGCGGCCCTGGCACTTGGCTTCTCCCTGGGCTGGTTAGGGACGGCTGCTTGGCATGCATGCCAGGCCCAACTTGAACATTCTACCCACTGGACCAAAGGAGATCTCTCCTCATTCCTCTCTTGTCGTGGTTTAACGAAAAAAGTCGAACTCTCCCCTTTTGGTATACAACTATAGCCACATATGAAGTGTCAACTCAAGGCTCTGTAAGGTCAAAATGTTCTGAGAGAAGCACCAGGAATGTAGGAAAAATGTTGAAATTGTGTTTCTGACACCTGCATATTTCTCAGAACACTGACAAGAAGAAAAGCTTATGAGCCCTTACAGCGGTGAAATATTTTAAAATGTATTTTGCAAAACTAATTGATAGACTTGCACATCCACCTGATTTTAACAGCATCTAAATAAAGTTACTGTGAAGGTTTAATCACTGTCACTTTGGAAAACTGTTCAGAGGGACGAGAGATGAGGATAACTCCCTAAAGGTCTCACTGGTCTCCTTTCACAGCTGTAGCACACAGTACAGATGTTAGACGAGGAGGCTAATATTAACAGCTGGTATCCAGTGCAAAAGGCAAAGCCATGGACATCGCTCACTTCAATTAAATTAATTCTATGTACAGTATTTATTATTTCACAATTATTTCCAAATATGTTCAAGAAAAACTGAATGATTTGAATCTAAATGTGCAGGCAAATAAGAACGACAAAGACAAATATCAAGAAAAAGTATCTTTTATTTTAAAAAACGGCCAGCGAATGGGTTAGCTGTGCATGTGGGAATGAAACTCTAGTTAATAGAACAACAATAATTTTCACAGCCTTTCTCAAAATTATACACCATAATAATATACAAAACACAGTTCTGTGTACAAAACTTGGAGCACAATGCTCTGTACGTTTCTCGCACAGCATCTCACAGAACATTACAAACCAAGACTGTAAGGAATGATGTCAAATTAAGGATATAATCAAGAGCAAGTTAACTGTCGGAGTTTCTGGTGTGGATTACTGATTGTGTGCTGCCTGAAGTTTGTTAATAATTCAATTTCATATTGAAATACTGACAATAAGCATTAGAAGGCACAAAAACATTTTGCGCGAGACTGGAGCAGTGAGTTGGCACTTGATGGCTGATGAGATAAATATGGGCAAATACTCACACATTGACTCCTTTCCTCTTTGAAACCTAAACACCCTTCACTGAGTAACGGATGATGTTCAAAGGTAATTATCAGTGAAGAGCTGTTTTAAATATTATTTGGTATGTATTAAGTCATGGGATATGTATCTCTTGCCAAAGGAAATGTCTCACATATACACTTTGTCTCCCTGACACACACACGCGGATGCATGTACGTACACACATCCATGTGTTGTCCATCCACGTATACAGGAGGTCCAGCTGACATGTCACTCAGAGAGTGTGGTGTTATTTTACCCCATTTCCTTTAACCCTAGATCATGACTAATCGCAATTTGCCAAGCATAGCTCTCAGACACCTGTTCTGTCCTGTGCGAGTCTGTTGGTCCTGCACTGTTTGCTCGCAACTTGGAATGGAGATGTTTCTGGATATTGGTCTTCAACGGAATGATATCAGATGCAATGTACTTGTACTGTCCTTCACTTCATTTACCTTGTTTTCATTAAAAGCCAAAACAGTACTGTAAAAAACCAAACCCACATTACATGTGTTTATCTACTTAAGAACAACAAAAAAAGAAACCAATAATGCATGAACATAAATACATATATGCCAAAATGACACTATAAGATTCATATGAGCCATTTAGTTAAGACTGGGCCACTGATGCAAATGGCCAAATGTGCTGCGATATAGCTGCGGCCATTAATGTAAATTCTACTGCAAAATTTACGTAATTGGTCCCGTGTACATTCTCCAATGTATCTGCTTCTCCTTCTGCTTCACCACAGAAGTGGGCCAAACTGTTTCTCTCCTACACAACTCAGTGACGGGCCCTCGCTTTACCTCAAGTGTGCACACACGTGCAATTTTAAACTGACAAGAAGGGGGATGTACAGGATGTAGGCGTAGGCGATATGTCCTCATGGAGGAGTTTGGCTCACCAACAACACAATTTCTCTCTGTGTAAAAAGTCTGTACAAGTGTGTTTTCATTGCAACGATATAACTTTGTATAAAATCAGCAGGCACTTTTTCATTTGTTTTGTTTCACGTTCAAATGGTCACAGGTAGCCTACTACCGTCTACACACTTCTCCACCTGCTCCTTACTTCCTTCATTAGTAGTGCATGAATCTGAATGAGTCTCTGGTGCGAACTGACTGTTTCTTGTGCCCCTAAGGTCTAGACAGCGTGGTGTAGACGGGCTGGTCCCAGCTGGAGGCGGTGGGGCTATGGGCAGGAGCCATAGACAGGCTGTTGAGGATCGGGCTGCCATAGGGCCGCCTAGATGAGTGGAAGTAAGGGTACTGGTAGAGGCTGGAGGGGTAGCCAGAGTAAGGGTTGTAATAGTTGGAGCTCTGGAGGTCAGTATAGTCACACTGGGAGCTGGAGAAAGAGGCTGCGGCCGAGGCAGCTGATGTGGCTGAGGTGACACAGGCCTGGCTATTGTAGGAGCCGTAATCAGAGTGGGAGGGTGACCCGTGGGAGTGCTCGCTGTAGTGGCTAGGGCTCAGTTGCTCCGTTTTAATGTGGAGCCGGTGCTGGCCCACTTCGCTAGTGGAGGGAGAGGAGGTGGACATGGTGTTCTTGCGGCTCCAAGCTGATCCGTTGGCGCCTGGGTGGCTGTATGAGGAAGTGTAAGAGCCACCGGCCGCTGGAGCCTGCCCATGGCTGTGGTCTGAGGGCAGGGTGGAGGAGCCTGAGGCGTGGCCATTCAGCGGGAGGTACTGGTCAAACTCGTGCACATCGAAGGTCTCCATGTTGCTGATGACATCAGTGCTGAGCTCAGAGATGTCAACGTTGCTGAAGTCAATGTTTTGCCTGCTGCTGTCGACGAGGCGACGGCCTTCGTGTTTCAGATCTTGCTTCACCCCGTGGTGCAGGTCTGTTTTGGGAGTCGTGGGTGGTGTAGGGGGACCGTGAGGTTGCCCTGAAAAGAGGAAGGTCAGAAATAGAGCTTGAGCATTCATTTTCCCAAATGCAAAACTATTCAAAGCAGCGTAAAATTATTAAATTCCTAAAATAAAACTAAAAAATCTCCCACATTTCCACACAGTTGCGTTTGATACATAATTTTTTATATATAAAATTTGATAACACACCTGCATGTTCAGGGTGGTGGTGTCCATCAGTCATCCCTGCAAGTCCTCCCATCCCTGGTTCAGCTTTATAGATGTGATGTGCCAGCTCTGCTCCTGAGTCTGAGTCGCTCTGACCTGGTTTTACATTCTTCCGTCGCCGAGGTTGGTACTTGTAGTCTGGATGATCTTTCTTGTGCTGAACCCGAAGCCTTTCTGCTTCATCTACAAATGGCCTTTTTTCACTCTCTGAAAGCAAGCTACAGTAAAAAAAACAAACAAAAAACATATGTATAAAATGTTAAATTTACATACACATTAAATCTGAACAAAATATATAAATAAAATTATTAGTTGGCCCAAGAGCTTTATTTAAAGAGGTCAGAAGCAAATGACAATATTCCTTATAGCATTTCTTCTTCTGGATCATTAAGAACAAAAGCCACTAAAACCACAACTTTTTTTCATTGAGTAAAATTTATATTTGGTATATTGCTAAAGCTGTTAACATTAAATAAAATTTATCAGTAGTCATGACCACTCAGTGTCCTTATGATTATTTTCTCTTAATAATATTAATTTACTCAGCCTTCATCCCTGCATTTCTCTTCAGAAGTAATTAAATGTTTCTTTACCGCCACAGTTTCCCCAGCGTCTTGCTCAGTTCTGCGTTGTGCAGGTGTGGATACTGATCCGCCAGCTTTCTGCGGGCCGCTTGCGCCCAGACCATGAAGGCATTCATGGGTCTCTTGACGTGAGGTTTATTCTTCAAGGATCCGTTCCCTCTCACGGGCATGGGCACCAAGGACCAGTCGTATCCCTTGAGGACCTGAGAGACGGCATCCCGTATGCAAGCTGGGAACCGGTCGTCATCCTCGGAGTCCAGCTTCTTGCCCAAACCTCTGAGCAGAGATACTTGGCCGTCGGAGCCTGTCGGTGAGGACGGAGCATCGGAGTCGGACTCGTCCTGGGACATGGAGCTGTTTGTGCCCGATGGGCTGCAAGGTTGGTCGCTGACACATTTGTCATGCTCCTCTGTCATTTTTAACATTATTTGTTCAGTTCCTTAGAGATGAAAATCCGAAAAAATAAGCTGTAATCTTCAATTAAAGAAAAAAAAGAAACGTTACCACTAAATTCAAGCGCGCAGCAAAGTGGCCAGTGCGCCCTTTACGCACGCTGCGCCACAGTAAATTCCTTCAACAATTTCAGTCAGTACGAGTCCGTTGTTTTCCTTCTGCTTCCCTGTTTGTTTGTCTTCGTTTGTCTTGTTTTCCTATGCTGTCATGGGAGGTGCAGTCGTGAAAGTTGTGGTCCTCAATGTGAGCTGAAGAGCTACACGTTACAGCAACTTGAGTTGGAGTTTTAAAATCGTCACTCCACCTTCCGCCTGGGATTGGCTGGAACAAATCACCACTTTCCCTCCATTGGTTCAGGGTTTTTTTTTTATGTGAGCTTCATTATTATAATGATTTTCTTTTTTTCCACCGGTGACACAGTTCTGTTTTTACTAAAGTTGCACACGTTGGATGACAAGCAAATATTCTTCCACATTTTAGGAAATGTGACGACTTGAGAACTTAAATGTTACAGAAAGAAACTTTTTTGATGTTGAATAATGTATGTTTTTTTAATTATTTTTGTTATTATTATTATTATTATTATGGTTGTTGTTATTGTTATTATTTTTAAAGCAAATGTCAACATCTTCAATCTCTGAAATGTATGCAAAAGTCACCTAAATTAATAACATTTAGTGAAATGATAATTTCATTTCATAACTGATAATAATGACATGTTGCTGCCCTGTGGATATACAGGCTTTTTATTTCTCTATGAAATAATTTTGATATTATAAATACATCTACAATGACAGACAATAATCATGTCAATTTGGATATTTTATTGTCACATTATATAATGTCATGTTTTATTTAACCATTGTTTAACCAGGAAGTCTCTTGAGATACATCCTTTACAAGGGAGACCCGCATGGCCAAAATGGCAGCATACAATAGGTTGTATTTTATAGGAGATAAAACTCGACTATTTAAAACAATTACATTCCTCATGAAACATTTATTTTATGTGACGCTTGAATGACTAATATGAAGGCAACGTTCCCAGATGTCTATAATGTCTTTTTTAGAGGAGTTTGTTTTACTGAAATGAAGATTAGAGTTAAACATCTGAGGCTACCCAAGTGACCCACAGAGAAAGTTGTGGTGTGCACGCAGTAAAATGAAGATTGATATTTAAATGGTCTCTCAGATAACAGGATATAGTGTAAGTCAAAATATAATTTGAACAACTGTATTTAGGCTCCAGTATCATATGCGTATGTTAATTCAGTAAAGCTTAAAAAGACAAATGTGTCAAAGTTTGTAATATATAAATTTGCTGTAGGGGTTGCACATTACAGCACACATATGTCAGGTCTGTTAGGGCTCAGTATCACATAGGATGATCCTTTCTTTTGGAGAGTATAAAACTTAATTAAATATTGCTTATAACATATATATATATATGGTATTAAGCCTATCGTGGCTGTCCACATTTTATGCCTTCCTCCGTGTGAGAATATCTGCAAAGCACTGAATTTGAATCTAAACAAATAACCACGACTCCGGACTCAACTCATCTCACTCTTGAATAGACGTCTGAGGAAAAAGTTGTGTTTACTTCGATTAAAAACAGCCTCCAACTTCACAGGCCCACTTATAACTTTGATAAATGTTCCAAATTTAGAGGAGGAAGTTAATTTGTCCCAGCAGTCTGTTTGTGATACATAAATTACTTCTCACCACCAGTGAAGCAGGCTTTTTTATTACACCGAAGATATAAAAAGCAGACGAGATAAGAGGGTAGATTGAATCACTGCCTTTGTTAAAGGTGTCTTTGTGTCCATGTATTGTGGGATGATTTTTATCACTGGCCTCCCTATGAAAAGACAAGGTATGTTTGTGCTGGACGGCAGTTTGCTTTGCTCAATGCACACTGCAGGTGGCTGAGGGAAGAAGAGAGCTTGCAGTATGTGGAAATAATAGAAACTGTGGCTTGTACATACAAAGTTTTCAGCAAAAGAGGTAATGGTTTGCACAGCAAGGTAAGACGTTCGTTTTTCTTTGCTTTTTTATTGGGTTATAAATAATAGGCTCTAGAAGCTAAAGGGACAGAATGAAATCATATTTTATGTTTTATGTCTGTAAAAGGACCATGTGTCAGTATGTAAAAACATATAATATAAAATAAGCAGGTGTGAGAGAAAGTGCTCTTTACTTATTGATGTTTGAGTGACTCATCATGTTGATTTTCTAATTAAGTATTACCTACTATCAGAGAGGATAAAATGAAAATGCTCACTTGGTCAGTCCTGAGCCATCTTCCTTTCTAGCAGCTGCAGTCAAAGCGCGCTCACTTGGGTCAAGTTCAGTGCATGAGTGTGTGTGTGTGTGTGATTGTGTGTGAGAGCGAGAGAGTGTGTGTGTGAACAGACAGACAAAACAGGCTTCATTCTAGCGCTCCACACATGGAAAAGTATTTACGGCGTCTATGCATGTGTGTGTCAGTGGCATGTGTCAGCATGTAAGAATCAGATATGAAGAATTGTACAGCTCTTTCTCAATGTGTGAAATTATTGTGTCACATTTTATTTACAATGACAAATCTAAACATTTTTGTAATTAGATATCACTGGATTTATGACACCCCCCTATTGTTTTTTCCTGATATACAGTTAGTGTTATTTTTGCATTCTCTTTGTATTTGCAATTAAATATTTTGTTGTTAATGTCATCGAACATCCATCTAATTCTGTAAATCCCTGCTCTCAATTACCATTGAACCTGAATCAACTGTTCCTGGCTCAAGTCCTGTCTCCCCATCAAATTTTATGGAAATCCTTTCGTCAGGGTTGAGGTATCTTGCCGACAGACAGACATACAAACAAACAAACAAATGAATCAATTGTAATCAAACCAGTGTGTCATAGCTCAAAAAGTGCTCCATTCGGTTTGAATTTATTGGCAAAAATAAGCAACACATTATATCTGAAGATGATGAGGGCGGCTGTAGGTGGACCAATGGTTAAGCAAAAGAAAGTCGGCCAATGTAACACAAAATTAAGAGAATCACAAAACCTCAGCAGCTGATTGAGTTACTTCTCACTAATCATCTCATCCCAATTAGAATGGCACCAAAGGTAAATCAATCCAACATGAATGACAGCTGCCGTCAAACCCTGCTAAGCTGTGAGACAGTCTTGGTTTCTTGGTAGAGAGGAAGAGACAGAAAGAGGAGACAGACTTAAACAGACTCCAGCCTTCCCCCTTCATGCCTCCCTGTATTGTGGGGAGAACTCTGGCCAGAGTTTGTGGGCTCTGGGCTCTTGATTAGAAAAGGAAGGAGCAACAGAGGAGAGGTAACCGCGCATGAACCTAAAGTGTCCCAAAGAATGAAGGAAGGTTTTAATTTTCCTATTTTTGCAAGATGCATCTCAAAGGAAAGATCAGGGTAAAGATTTCAGTTTTTTTTTTCTTTTTTTGCAGGGCCTTAACAGAGCATGTTAGCCCATTTCTCCTGGGCCCTAGTCACTTCTAGCCCACATGTAAATTATACTTTCTGGCTTCTAATGCGCATACAAAATTGAATTACACAGTCACCCGCAGGAATCTTGCCCCCTTTGGTCTCTGCTTCTGTGTTTTAATACACTTAGGCACATTTCTTCACTTAAATTGGCATAAATTGCCACAGCGTTATACAGTGCTGAAAAGAGTTTTAGGTGTGGTAGGATGACGTGAACCTGATGAAAAGTTGATCAAGGTCGAGTTCATAAAAGATCTGTATAGTTAAATGTCTGTTTTGCATCCCAAAAAAGTTAAACATTTATTAAATATTCAGATTCTCCCTTTTTGCGCATGATGTATAAGTTCTGCACCACAACAATCCTGATAGAATTTATTTAAAATTTTCCACATGAGGAACAACTGTGGTAGCCCGTGTCTCTACAGTCACCACAACGCACTAACCCTAACCCAAACAGCAGGCCTTCATTCTGTTCAATAATCTCACTGATTGCACTCTGAGTCCCAGTAAACTTGGTGAACTATGGAGACTGGCATGTCCTCCCTCTCACCCAGACTATCCCAACCACGGCCTAACCACATGTGGAACAAGCTCCTGGGCTGCTAACAAGCCATATTTCACCCCTGCACCACATCAACTAGACCACTTCTATCTTTGGTTTCACACACTCTGAAAGAAGGTAATTAGAGCAAAATTTACAGTTAAAGCAAATGAAACTGGAAGAAATGGATACAGGTTAGAATATGAATAAATAAGCCCCACCAGACAAATCCTGCTCAGACACAAAACACATATTTTACAGTCCTGGCGAGTGTATTGTTACATCTTAAGGTAAAAAAAGATTTTTCCAGTAAGGTTCACACATACATGAAAGCGAACTCTCAGTGATGGATGTACCTACTCCTCCTTTCTGTCCCATCTCTTCTCATCCCACCCCCTCTGGAACTTGGATGGTGGATGTTTTCCATTTTGGTCTGTGGCCAAATGTATTTTCCAGGTTGTCTACTTAGTGAGGTCGAGGACCCGAGGATGTTTGACTTCACTGGTTCTAATCACAGTCCAACCCCCATGGCAGCTGCTGTGTGTTAGGACCTCCCATTGACCCCTGACCCCGCACTATCTTAAATTCATTCTATTAAAACACTATAATGAGGGGTTTACTGAACCAATTGCAGGTTTTATTTAAACCTATTAGTAGACGCAGAGAGCTGGAGGGGAGTGGTTGCATGGTGTGGAGGGAAGGAAGGGAGTTTTGAATAGATTGAAGGGGGAGTGTTTGAGACTGAAGGAAACAATTAGTCCAAAACGTCTCAGGGTGTGTTTGGCCTTCGGCCACACTCGTTTTTAATGTCAGGAGTATAAAAAGAGCTCAAGTGTTTCCAGATTATTTGCTGTGTTTTCTCCCTGACACATAATTGTTTTGTGAGGCAGCAGTTCTACTTGTGATAGTTCTGTATGTTCATATGAATTAGAGTGTATGGACAAAGAGGTTTTGGAAGCTGTTGTAGTAGCAGGTCAGTAAGGATTATGTTAAGGTTGTTCCTCATTCCCTAGTTTCCCTCAGGCTTTGCTGTAAATCTTTGATCTGCAAACTGTCAGTAGGTATCTTACATGTTTGTTGTGCAGTGACTCCCCTGAGCACACATGCAGAAACACTTTGTTTCTGCATGTGTGAAGCACATAATGGTTTTGACTGTTGACACAACAGTTTCTGTTTGAACATTGCCTAAAGGTGAAGCTCACGGTTGAGAATAGATCCACTAACTTCCATGTAATGTTACATGTGCTGTGGAAATGTAAATTTCTGATTATTTTCTTCTGACATGGCAGCATAAATGCTAAGATGTTCAACAGGAATGACACTTCCCATGGTGTATCTTGTCCTAGAGTTATCCCAAGAGGAGCGTGGGTGTAAGTGGGTTCTTTTTTTTTTTTTTACACTTTCTGATCTACACCCCCCTCTTTCTGTCTTTCTTCCCTCTCATCTTCATGGCATATGTTCTGAATAAACTTGCGGTGTACTCAGTCTTCCACATTGTCTACTTTTTTGATCTTTGATTCTCATAAATCATCTCCCTAATTTGCCTGTGAATTAGATGGTGCGGGACATGTAGACATTTAGGACAGGGCTCAGGGGCGGCGAAAGAACAGAGAGCCCACCCCTTGACTTTACGGGAAATGGGAGGCTGCTCCACAAAAGCCAGACTATTTTAGAGGACTTGTCTGGCTGCAGGGACTTTGCCTCACAGCGCTGAGATTGTGGTGGATTGTTTTTATTTACAGAGGAATAAAACAAGAAAAAAGCCATTTGTGCTGCTCATTTTTATATCCCTTTTTATTTGCATAAGAACTGTGCACATGCATGCACACGTTTACACACACGAGTGTAGAAAGACAGTGTGTAGCAAAAGTGTGCAGTGCACACAGAGCGGCACAGTATGAAACCTAAATCTCTTGTGTATAATTCATATATTACAGGATAATTTATAAGCTATTAAAATGATTATTGGTGAAGTGGATCAAATTCTGCAATTAGTGTACAAGCCAAGACGCTCAATGTTTATGAGAAGCAGTCTGTCTCCAGCCTGTCTGTAACCTCTAATAGAAGTGCTACACTGAAAAATGCATCAGTACACCTGCTGTTAGCTTTATGAAGAGTAATCATTTGGATGAGTGTAGTAATATATTATATGATCTTATAACTCTGAATTTATTCCCATGGGTTAATGTGGCTTAATTTACTGCATAATTGAAAACTGGTTAGTGTTTTAACATATGATCATAGGTAATTCTCCCACAAGATGGTTGTAAAAATATATTGCATCACTCTTTAAACACATTGCATACATTCTCTATGCAAATTTACAACTTCTCTGTTATAAATTAACTATTAATACATGTGTTTATGGGTAGGAAGAAAGAGGAGGAATGTTTGAAGCTGTAGAAATATAATGCAACCCTCCTCCCCCACACACACTTCCCTTCCTCGTCCATAACTACTCATGCTGTCTTTTTCATTGCGTATCCTCATACCCCTATAAACACCCATCAGGGTCCGTGTTACTGACCAGAGAAAACAGCATTGCAGTATTATCCCGAGATTAGCACCATGCACAGACACAGTCAGCTACAGCACAGAGCCTCTGATCTGTTGTCAAAACGGCTAAAATTGAATCAGGGTGCCTGACATGTCATCACCAAGGGAAAATAGCTTGGCATTACAGTTTCTCAACTGGCCAAGGCCAGCACCCCTGCGTCATACTAATATTAAAAACTGCTATTTAATTATCATGAAGACATTAAGGTTTGCTTCCTTTTGGGTCAGTTTATACTGTATGATCTTTCAGTTTTAGTTTTAAACATTGCCTGAGCAGTCCAAAAACATCTACAAGCAGCACCACATCAGTTTAACCCTATCTCTTACTCTCAAAAAAACAAATGTCTGTACATAATGATGAGATACATTTTGTTTTGTCTGCCCATTTTATTTTACATCCAGAATTAATTTGACTTGGGCAAGGTTGCTTAGTTTTTGTTTTTTGTTTTTTTAAATTTGTTTTGTTTTGTTTTTTTAAATCTGTGGTGACTAAATATTTAATTTTCCTGTCTGGGTTGATCCATAGCATGCTAAATAGTTTCTCCATCAACTGTCACACTGACATCACTTGCCTCAGGCAGGGAAAGAAGGAAGCACTTGTTAACCGTTTCCACTGGTTGTAGGTGCAGGGTATTTCCTGGTAGCCACTTCACTATTTCCAACTGTTTGCCTGACTAACTGTTGCTGACATGCAAAACAACAAATTAAAAAGACTTTTTGTGTTACAGCTTAACCCTTACATGAAAATTCAAATGTCAAAATGGGTCAAATTTGACCCATTTTGACATTTTAAAGCAAACACTCTACATGACATTCTGTAAGCCTGAAATTTGATAACCTTTCCTAAAGTGGCCCAGAATTTACAAAAATGGAAATATTTCAATATATTAATTTATCTGCTGCTGGTATAAATATCTGTACACAGAGGGTGTCCCGGGTCAAATTTGACCCATATTTATTCAAGGGGATTTTAATGTCTCCAGAGGGGGTTAAATCAAGGTAAAGGCTGGTTATGTGGAATCTTAAAACAGTGAAACTATACACTGGCATGTGTGTATTTTTGTCAATGGGACAGTGGCAGCAGAGATCAACAGGGACCTTGACACTGTCATGAGAACTGCCCTTGTCCCCAACATATTGCAGCATTTGCCAGAGTTCCCAGCCAGGTGGGCATCTGCACCTGCAAACAAGTCTATACAAAGTAACAAATCAAACCCATCAATTCCCATGCAACCAACATAGTGGTTGCCAAACACAGTCCACAGTGTAATGGAGGGCAGCTTTCATAGGACTATAAAAAGTACCTGATTGCCCCAATTTCACTGATTTGGTGGAGTGGAAGGAGTGATTTGATGGATCTGTTATTCCATGATGAAAAGAGTGACAGTAGGTTGAAGAGAAATTATTAGAGGGGGAGGAATACACAGAGAAAATGGACGAAAGGTCCTTGTGACTTCTCTTATGCAGGCAACACCACCTTCCCCTCACATTAGCCACAGAACTGATAGAAAAGGAGGGCATATGGTTTACAGGTATTGATTGACTGATTGATGGTTTTAATGGTTATAGTGAAACACCTACCATTCAAAATGTTGTTGCATCCTTCACTTTCATTAAAATTCATAGAAATAATTATGGCCGTTTTGTTCTCCTGTTTTAGATAACATGAGATCATAATATCGAGTGATAGTGAATGTATTTTCTCTATAAACAAATTGTTTAAAGAAAATACTCTCTGCTCTCTGAAACATTAATGAAGGATAAATCACCCATTTATTAATGATTGATATTATATATATGGCTGGAAAATACATTTGTGGTTAAAAATTTGGCATAGACACTAATTATGAAGGGATACCTGAGGCGGGTCAAAAATGACCCGCTCCATACTGTGAAGGGTCAGAATATGAACAATATGTGAGGGTTAAGGCACATCAACAACTCAACTTTTACTGTACCTGGACATATATGTGGAAACTAAAAGAGGTTATTTGTATTAAGTTTATAGGGTTGTTGTGAGAAGTTTTGGCCATGGCTGCATGGTGGAGCACCACTGCAGGTCACATGGTGTGGGAGTCCAAGGTTACCAGGGTCACTTCCTGTTCCCTTTAAAGAGGTGCTGGGCTAGCTGGGGACAAAAGAGTACACGGAAGTACTTGTGTAGCCCGAACGACATAAAGAGTCTTTTCAGAGGACAAAAAGAGTCTGACCTTTTCATTCGCAGAGGAATTTAACTTTCCCCTGGAAGTTGCCTGCTTTGGAAATGTAACGCTCTCCTCCACCTTCTGCAGTGTATTAACACTAATCTGGAGTTGTATTGCTGTTTATGTCAAATAAGTGACACTTTAGCAGAGAATTCAGACCAGTTTGATCCCAGGGCTGCCTTTGGTGAAGTTCGAAGTGTTTAACCTCTACTGTCTGGTGACTCTGTTCAGCCCTGAGTTCTGACTATCAGTGCGTAGATGAAATTACATATCTGCTGAAGATGGTCAAATCAACAACATTTGACTCCACTCACCACACTCACCTTGGATTACCTTTCTGTGTGTGTGTGCGTGTGTGTGTGTGTTTGTTGGGGGGAGGGGGGTGGGGTCTCTGTTCTCTCTGGTCCTTTTTCTTGTTTTCGTTCAATCACTTCCACTTCTTAGATCATTATTTTTTTGTCTAGTTTAAGGTACAATATGTTTTCATTTTTACCAAAGATTTCAATTCATCTATTCTGCTTATTTTAGCTAAATTAAGGGAATGTTAGACGTACCCCCACTGCCTTCCACCTACCTCTTGTGTCTACTAATGGCAGCCCCTGGGACAGCTTTGGCTGCATTTAACGCAGAATGTAAATCTACTGAGCTATAGGGTCCCTCACTTAACAAGATGCTGCTTTATAGTGCTCTGTGAAAAATAACTTTCTTATGGATTATATGAAGAATGTCATTGTTGGTTTATTTGATTGATTATTGCTTTTTTACTCTAGACCTCTGAGCTCCCCTGTTTGTTTTTTGGGGGATTAATTCATCATCTATAATTTGACGGTGATATGGCTCTCTAAAGCCAGTCTAAGCATCTGACATTAAAACAGCACAAAATTTTTAGTTGGAGAAATAGGCAAATAGTTTATATACAGTATGTGTATGTGTGTTGGTATCTATGCAGCATAGACCATTGGAGTTGCCACATGTTTTTGGATATATTGGTACCAAATTTAATCAGAACCAATGACCTCGGACCCCCACCCAACAGCCTGGTTTTTGCTTCATGGCTGCATTTACGGCCTCAAACTCAGGTACATGTATTTATGATGGCAGTAAAGTGAGCTGCTGTAGTTAATCTCCTAATGACGTCTCCTTTCCTCTGCCACCAGTGAGTCTGGGTTCGGGCCACAGGGACTGATCGCTGGAGACAGGATGGGGAGAACAGGGTCTCATTTTGGGGATGCAAATTCTCCAGACTAGGACTAAACTGTGTTTGTGGCTGAGAGACTAGTATGAATCAGGGCCTTGCTTTTTCTGTGTAGTGTGAAGCGCAAAATGACATGTACTGTATGTGACATGGCATATTCCAGAGGGGTGAGATCTACTGCAAGTGAGAGTACCGGGGGGGAATTGTACTAATGGGAAACAAATGGGCCACACTTCTCAGCTCTTGTCATTTTCTATCTGTGAGGCAGCTTGTTGCATTCACTTTTTCTTTCATTTTCTTTTAGGGCATTCATTTGCAAAAGATGCTTTGCATACACCTTTTAAACAGCTTGTTTAAATAATAGTGACTGATCAAACCATGCAGTTTGTTTTTGCATACATACATGTGCAAAGGTGTAAGTGTACATTTTCATTTCAGTGTGTGTCTTTTTGTGGCAGAAAATCATGTCTCCATTATAAGAGTGGCTGCTACTGTATGTAACTTTACTTAAAGATACAGTGTAATCTTGCCGGTGACACTGGTGCACACCAAGCAGAACAGTTACCGCCCTTTTCCTCTTTCTGTCTCCACTGTCCATCTTCCCTCCTCCTTCCTCTCTCCTCTCCTGGTTGCAGTTGTATTTGTGCGCCTTGGGAAGATTACAAAGAGGTGCTTTGTGAGGGGATGCAGCTGCTGAAATCCGACTAGATCCAGCTGAAGAGAGAAGGGAGCAGGTGGGTCAACAACGCCACCCTGCCGTTCCCAGAATATCAGGCTGCAGAGCTGTGCCTCCCTCCCCCACCCACCCACACACACACACACACACACACACACACATGCACTTACATCCTTAGAGCACCCCTACCCCACCCCAGTGCACACACAAACAAACATTATACCATGTCAAAATACAAACACAGTAACACCCACAAAACAGCAATACAGCAATATGCACATGTCAAAGGACTGCCTCAGTGGAAATACTGCCCACTCAAACAAGTGTGCATCACTGGAATCATTCATACAAGGAGGAGAATGTTGGCAGAAAGTTAGAAAAGCAGCACAAATAATTATAATAACACACAAACAAGTGTAGCCTCACTAATACCCTATGCTGATACTAAGCTATGACTTTGTAGCCTTATAGCAGTAATAACAAGGACAATCGAAATGTTGCAGAAAGCGGAGGAAGATCCTGTCAGCTTTGTGAAGTTAAGATGTTAACAGGTCAGGGCGCTGCCAAAATGTTGGATTTCTGCATCGCAATGGGGACATTGGTAAGATGACCCTCATCCGGCTTTGTGCAGCTCAAAGAGAGGTGGGGTAGGAGATGAAGAGAGGAAAGCAATGAAAGAGAGGAGAGGAAGTCATGCAGGCGAGTTGTTCTTGTTCTTGTCGAGTCGGCTCAGATGTCACACCATCCTCTCAGCAGGGGACATGACGCTAGACCAAGGTGACATAAAATGCACAGATATAGATTTGCTTTGTTATATTTTCTGATCCAACAAACTTAGAGATAGGAGTTTGTAGACAAACTGAAGAAGTATTGAAGCTGAAAAATGAAAAACAATGTTCCCACTTTGCTTTATCGTCTCCATCTACACCCTTAATCAGCTCCAGCTCCAGACGAGCTGCTTTTTTTTTTTTTTTTTTGCTTTTTTTTAATGTGCATTCTCTATGGAAAACCAACCAGAATATGGATGAAATTTTGTATTGACTTTGCATATGATTTCTCTCTGTCGTCATGTTCCATAAACAAGGTTTTTGATAAGCATAAAAGCATTATGCTAATGGGATGCGAAGGAGTTGGACTGTACGGAAAACTGTGGGCTTTGTGAACCGTTTTTCAGCTTTATGAAATATGTTTCTCTTACTAAAATCTCTCTGTATTCTTAATGAGAGTTTTGACGCACATTGCTCCCTCCCCCAGACCTCAGCGTACCCATCTCTCTTCATGTGTGCAATAAATCCTCCACATTGATAATAATAGTCCTTCTGTCCTACCCTGAAAATGCTTGAATGTCATTTCATACACAGTATGCCCCACAGGGTTGTACCCTGAAAGAGCCCACTGTCCCACACACTTAGTATTCCTGCCTTGAGACACGCTGACATCTCTATCACTAGTAAAGGGTCCTGCAAGCAAGCACACTGACCAACAATTATTACGACCACTGAGTCATACTGTAAAGTTTCTGTTTTACTTATGTAATTACCGGCAACTGCAATCAGTGTTTTACGAGGGAAATCCACTTATGATTTCTCTGATATATCTGCTTTCATGTGGGACTCCCTATTTGTGTCTGTGTGTGTGTGTGCTGGTGTGGAAAAGCTATGCGATGTTTCCTTTCTCTCTCTGCAGGCAGTCACCTTCAAATTTCATCCTTATCTTGGCTCTGTTAACCTAGTGTAGCATATTTTCATTTTCACCAAACAAATTTTCCATCCAGCTGATTCTTCTCTGTCTCTCAAAGTAAAAAAAAAAACTTCCACTAGTATTACGTCATCAGAATCATCTATTTGTCATTTTTTCCATTATTTCTGAATGACTTCGATTCTTTTCATGGGTCAGTCTTCTACCGTTCATGTGGCTGTATCTTTGTTTAGCCACTGAGTTCAGTGACGTGATATCAGCTCCATCACACGCACCCCGCAGGCTTCTCTCAGACACACTCTTTGCCCTTCACCAGAGGGGGAAACACGGCTCCCATACTTCATGCAGTGCTCCAGGTTATTATTCATTTTCTTATCTGTCATCCCGGTTCATCTGATATAGTAGAAACACCACATTCTGGGTCATTCTGGGTTCCTCGCTTGCTTAGATTACAGTTTGTGTGGAAGTGTGAGTGATCATCATTAGAAGGTGGATCTCTGAAAACGCAGACTTCCAGCCATCTGGAGCTCCATCTCTCCACATGTTTTAGAGTGTGGGAAGCAGCAAGAACGTGTCACTGGTCTATATCAAATCACTAAATATTTCATCAACTCTGTGCTCACTCGTGGGTGTGTGGAAATTATTGTTTGAGTGGTTTTCCTTTTTTTTTTCTTGTGGCCAATTACTCTCCCATCACTGCCATTTACATTCATTTACATCAATTCATTTGTCATGTTAAATTTGTCTATGCCCTACAATCTGCATCCAACCCACATTTCTGAAGTGTGACAAAATGAAGCCAGATGTTGATGATGATATGGCACTGATCAGATTATTTTGGCTTGGTGCTGTATCATTTTAACCAGCTATGGGCAACTCCAGATGATGCGCCACCTCTCACCTCTCCTCCCTATCTTCACTGTGAGAGTAATGGTTTCCACATTGCCTAGCGAAGCGTCATGCCTGATTGCGCCATTCTCACATCTGCTTCCTGGAACAGCGGCGGGGAAGTCTCCAAAGAGCTCCCAGCGGAGTGTGGGGCATGTGTGCTCACATATGAGGCGAGAGCTTGAGACAGGGGCTTGCCGGCGTGGTTTATTTTCAAAGGGTAGTGCTGAGGATGTGTTGAGTGGTTGAGGAGTTGAGAGAGCTCTCTGCGCTCTGGTTTGGGTTTCACCTCCCTGGGACACAGCTGGGGGGTTGGAGCCAGGGGATAGGGTCCACAAGGATTTTGTGTTTAGACAACAGCACAAACAAGACAGATTTTTTTTCCCCTCTGTTTGTATTTGCATGTGTGTATGAGACAGAACGACAGAGATAGAAAATGTCAGTTTTTTATGTACTCCTGTACAACTTGTTGTACAACTCTGCAACGGTGTTCCTATCATATTTACAGGAAATCGTTATCTAATTCTCGTTCATCTTTTTTGTAACCATGTACATTTAAGTGTTGTGTGAGAAAAAAAAACAAAACAAAACATGCAAACAACCAAACTGAACTGCAGCAGAACAGGGAAGTAAAGCATTTATGCTGGTGCCAGCTAACTGTCATATCTGCTCTGTTCATTTCCCTATTTTTCAGCAGGCTCAGTAACATGTGTAGCGATAGACATCGCTCCAAGTGGGCCACTTTGCATTGAAAAAGGACTTGGCCATGTGAAAAATGCACAGAGCTGAACTGAACTTATTTGAATATTCAAAGCTACCACTCTCTCTTTTCTGGCCTACATTACCATACACATAGGTTTTCCAGCTGTCACAGCAAACTGGGAAGTTTTTAATGCAAAATAAGATGCAAACGTGGAAATTTGCATCTACAGTACAGGTTCTACCGAGGCAGCAGTGCCACCATAGCTCACTTGGACATTCTTTCACTGGGCATTTTGACACTTTTGGCAAGTGCTACGTGTCTAATTAGCTGGTCAGAGCAATGCTGGAGCAACTGAAATGTGTCATCTCCTTATAACTGTATTCATATTGTGTTTATACAAGGAGGCAAGTGGAAGAGGAATGTATATGTAAAACTGATCTGTCAAGCAAGTATACTCCCGTAAAAATCTTCTCTATAGAAATATGTTATAACAAGCAGAGCAACTTGACAACTATTATCTCTGATTAAAAATATATGTGAAATATATTTGAGTGGGAAATTGAGGTGCCACTTATTGACTTCTGTTAATGCAGGACTATTGAAATTGTCCTACAATATGTGGGAGCCTGTCCTTGCTTGTCCAACTGAATCTTCTTTTCATACAAAATGCTATCCATATGAAAGTGTATTGCGTGCTCACTTAACACTAAAGTTGGATGGCATCTCCACTTTCTGTTTTATGCTTCGTCTTTCTTGTTGTCATCATTTGGCGTTTAGCACTATCATCCCGCCTGGTTGCAATCACTATTATTCTTTTTCCAATTTCTTCACCATAAAAATCCCATTTTACACACACCTCCCCAGTAAGCAATGTCACACTATACTGTACATCTAGAATGCAAATAGGAAAGCAGACAGACGGCTAGTCTGGATTTTTTTTTCTTTCTTTTTTTAATGATTCTTATGGCTTCCTTGCGTTTGCTGCATTGTGCTGCCTGCCAAACACTGAGGCTGCCACAGCACTGCCAGTGTTTTTTCGATCAGACTGGTGTGGACCTGGGAAGCAGGACTGTGCCACAGTGGAATTCAGGTGCCAAGAATATAATTTTCCTTAAGTGCTTACAACTGTAAAAACCAAAGTTGATTCCCTGAGACTGAAAGTAATTACAGGCCATTTAAATTGGAGAAAAAGGCGAAGCAAGCTCTTTAGTTTTCGCAGAACTCAAGAAACATTATGTGGTCTGTCTAATATCTGTTTTATTTGAATGTTTTAACTTTCAAGTCGGTAATTTATATTGGCCCTGCGTGATCCTCTTGAGGAAATGTCACTGGCTGTGGTTAACCCATAGACTATAAATTGTGGAGGAGAAATTGGATTTCATATCAATACCAATCAACAAAATCATCATCTGTAATGAAATGGACAGTAATACACTATCTTGTCTCTAACTGTCTGTTGCCTACTTCCAAAGTAATAATAATGTTTGATTGACTTGCTACAGTATCTATCAGCTTTTCTGTATGCAATCCTAGTTGTTGGTTTGTCTTCATAGAGAGATGAACTTGGCTGAGGGATATTACTGAGTGTGTCTTGTATCTGTTGCGGTGGAGCAGCGGGGGCTTCACCCGGCTTGTGAGAGCGTGACGGTGCACCTGTCAGAGAGGAAGGCCTGGCTAATCGCTGTAAGCTGGCCGAAGAGTGAACATGTGTGCTGGGGAGACCCTCAGGCCAGGAGGGGAGGAGGGGGAGAGCACGCCTGACCTAAATTGTTTCAATAAAAAAGAGGAGGATGTGGATGGAGAATTCCCAGATCATTCCCCCACCTTCCCACTGCTTTTACCGCTCCTTGGGTCTTCCCCTTTCCCTCACGTTCCTCTCATCTTCGCACATCAGAGCACTTTCACTGTTTTCGTTGTTAAATCATCCGGCTATTGACAGAGTGATTGCATCCTTGTTCATATTTGCTGACTCATCTTTTCTGTGACCCGCCTTCCTGGGAATATCTCGCCTGCCATTGGCTCCCTCAGGTCTGATAGAGTAGAGACTGTTCCTCTGCTCTCTCTCTCTCTCTCTCCCTCTCTCTCTTTCACTCTCACTTTCACTCCATGTTGAGTCATTCTCTGGGAAAAGCAAATCAGCACTCCACCGAGATTCCAGAAAATACACTCTCCGGTTCTGTTGATGAAGGGTGAGGTTCTTCTTCTCTTCACCTCTAGAGGCAAGACCACACAGCGTGAGAAAATCTGGCCCACGGACACACCTCAGTTTCCATGTGCAATAAAACATACATGCGCACATGGGGTGTTTTCCCACAACAAAACGACTTCATACCACAGATGAGAGATGCAAAATCATCCTCTCTCTTTTGTAGCAATAATCGGCTTAGTTACATTTGTGCATAACTCTTGAAACTGGTAATAATTAAATATGGTCAGCAGTGGTGCAGTCTAAACAACTGAAAGTAAACAGAAGATGTGTCTGGAGTTCACCGGCATTAGCATGTTGCTCGGTCTGCCAAGTAGAGAGAAGGTTTTCAGTTAACATCAGATGGGGATATTGAACGTGTACCTGTGTTGCTTATCCTCGTAAACGCTGCTTAATTTCATTTGTATTTCTTTTTTGACTTACTGACAATTCCTGGAAGACTGAATTTACATTACATTGAGTTTAGCCAGCCGGGCTCAGATTAGATTTTTTAAACTCCCTTTTTGCTTGCGTGTGTCTGGTATGACTAATTGCATTTGGCAGGCACATCCAAATGCTTTGTGTTTGTCAGTAATCATTCGAATTGACCACCGTGACATTCCTCAAGAAGTCAAACCCCCGATTTCATGTTTTAAAGGAGGTTGTTGCACTAATGCGTCTATATTTTCCACATCGTTCATTTTCCTCAGAGTGCTCTGACTGCCAAAGCAGCCAAATTTGTTTTACATGGCAAATAATAGATCTTCAGTATTTCAAGACAAGCTAAGAAGCCAACTTTCTTAAGAGGGTTGAAGAAAGCACCGGTCATCTCTGGTGTAATTTCTGCTTTAGAATAAAATCACAACTCAGATGTATTCCTCACAACCAAATCTGAGAGCAAGTAGCGTCTAAGCTACACTTCCACTTCACCCACAGTATGTGGGCTATGTCTATTGAGTGTAATGGAACTGGTAAAATGATAAATAATAATCATGAGCATAAGATATGTCATCAAGAAATGTTTTATAACCCACATTGGACACCATATATATTGAGGTATTTAGTTGTTGTATTATACGAGATGTATGGCAATTTCAGAGAGACTATGTTTCATATTTGCCAGCCAAATGGGCTTTTGTTTATGATGCTCACAAGTTAACACCTTCCACAAAATCTGAAAAATGGGACCTTTTGTGGAGACTAATCCTCACAAAAAGCCATCAAGTGGAGTTTTACATCCCAAGTGTACCGTCAGTGACCAATCTTTTCAACAGATCCTCCCTAAATACTGGATGCAGGACTGAGCATTAAATGTGCAGAGAAGTGCCTGCTGTCTACAGCTTGTCAATGTGCTTCCACTTATATCCTCCTCCTTCTGCTTGTCTCAGTTCTTCTCTCTGGTCTTTCTCTCTTCTCTCTCTATCTCTTCTCACCCTGTCTCTCGCCCCCGGAGAAGAGTTTGAAGTGGCGTTTCTTGGGCTTTGTTTCCTAAACGGCCTGGGTTTGTTGTGTCTAGTGTCTGGGCTTTGGCAGGGCCTGGATGGTGAGCTGAAACCTAATCTAACGCTGTGCTCGCCACACCGCAAGAGGTGGTTTTTAGGATCCTCTTAGTGGCTGCTGGCTGCTTTATTCAGGGCTCTGCAGGCTCTGAGGGCAATGGCTTCCCACCATGGGAACATGGTTCACTGCCATGTATCACCCCCTTTGGTCTAAATGTTCCTCAAATACATCTTCGTCTTTACTTTTAGTTTACTTACAGTAGATAATATGTTTTCATTTGTTGTAATGGCAGTGACAAAGAAGAGATGTTTATGACTTTCATTTTTTGTTTTATTGGTTCTTGCTAGCATAAACATATGTGGAAAACAATTAAATGTGTTTCAGAGAACAAAAGAGAAAAGGCTTAAAGGGATCTTGCACCGAAAAGTATCAAACACTCATCTCCCGCTGGCTTTAAAGGCCCTGAAAACCTATTTTCTCAGTCAGCTTCTTCTTATGACTGATGGGTCCTACAATAACACAACTTTTCTGCCAATATTAGAGCCGTTTAGGTCATTTTGCATGAACGATTTATCAATATCTTTCTCTGGGCTTTTCTTAATGGTTTGACCTGGACGGGCCTCAGTTGGAAAAAGATTATGTCACATATATATGTGCACCAGTCAGAGTGTAGCAACATCTGTATCAGAATCTGATGAAACTTGTGGAGTTTACTTCCAAACTTTTATTATTTGGTCATGAATATTTAATGTTATAGACAAACACCTAAGACTTGAAAGCAAGTTTTAAGGGCCTTTAAAGGTTGTACTATACTATTGTTTTGAGGGAAGTGCCACAAGATGGAAGGACACTTAAATAAAATTCAGTTAGTTCATTCATTTATTAATTTATTAAAGGTGGCTGTTTGTACTTGCTTACTTGGATTACACCAGTTTTCATGGCAGACAAGATGTATCAAAACATACACAAAAACATAAACTTTGTATATTCTGAATTCATTATTTTGCAAAAATACAACTAAAAATGGTTTACTGCAGAACCTCAGTGGTTCATTGAAGGCTACTATGTCTTATGACACAGAGGAAGTGCATTTATGGTGAAACTATATGGCTATTTTGCACAGACTGATCATTCGAATGGAGAGCAGAGAAGTGGATTATAGAGTGGTTTGAGACATTTCTGTCACTGTTTTTGTTTCCACAATGAAAACATGTCACCATTGGAATCTACTGCAAGCAACATAATTCAACCTGACAACACAACATAGTTTTTATCTTGTAAGGCTACAGAGGGTGAGTGTTTTATACTCAAAAAAGATCGATTTTGGGATGAAGTATCACTTTAACAGCAACAGAAGCTGACAAACAGTTGCTGCTACTGTAGATTTCTATCTACCTGTTAGGCCTCAATACACACACACACACACACACACACACACACACACACACACACACAGTACCGTGGGTTTCCTGGCCTGGCTGGGCTGTGGGTAGCTTGTAACCAGTATTTTATTAGCAACTGGTCCAACACAGCTAATTGCTTCCTGAGGGAGCCGCCTCCCTCCGCTCCGTGACTGATTAACGGCCCACATTATGTGTCTCGACAACCTTGACAATCTTTTCTTTTTTTTTTTCTTTTCAGTCACAAAACTTTTTATTACACTGCATTGCCACAAATCTCCAGTGTAAATCTCCTCTCAAACCATTTTTTCCTCGTATAGCAATTAAGGCATTTTTTTTAGTAATTAATGTTTATTAATATGATTTAATGATTATTCTACATGGTGTGTTTTTAATACTCTCTTACTGGTATGGTTTGCTAAATCGTTGTCATAGTCACCTGTTTTAGCTTTTGTTGTACAGCGTGTGCATATATATTGATGCCAGAAAAAGCTTTAATTCGAATTACAGTTGATCCTTTCAAATTATATTAAAAAAAAATACGTCTGTTTTCCCAGCATGTTTTCTGTTTTGCTTTTGTTTGTTTTTTTGCCTCTTTGAACTTGACAAGTATATACAATATATTATATGCTTGTTACACATTCACCTTTTCCAACTAGTGTTTCTGTAGTACTGCACTGCATTGCACCAAATCCACAGAAAATGTACCCTGTGTATTGCTGTTTAAAAAAACATCAATTTAAATAAAATTAACAAATTAGTAAGAAAAATAACAAGGGAAATATCAGATTTAAATATTCTTTGCAATTATTGTTTTCTTTGAGGAGTTTTTGTATTGTCTAAATATTAATGTGCTGTGTATGTTTCTTGTTTCATGTACAAATCTGGGTCATTCAGATTCAATAGAAGTTGTTTTCTGGTCATAATCAGATTTGTCGCCTACAGGTCTTTTATCTTGCTTTTCTGAATTTAATTATTTTCTAACTTTAAAACCACTTGTTCAGGCCAATTATTTTCAACACATTTTATGATGGTGTGTGTGTGAGTGCGTGTGTGTTTATGTGTGGGTTGACTCTTGTCACATGCGTGCAACACACATGATGTAAGCATATAATAACGGACTAAAACCAGGCATCATCTGGTTTTTGACCTGTTACTCCCAAAAGGAAAATACTGAATATATGATCAGTGGACGTCTGAGTGGGTGGACATCAGCCGTGTGTGTGCTGAGAATTTCCCTTGAAGGATTTACTTTTTTTTGTATTATATATTTATATTTATGTAAAACGCAGCTTTTCATCCTATCTAAAACTTTGTTCTTACGGTTCTTAATTATAAATGCCGAATCTCTTATCATGAAAAGCAGCCAATGGTTTCCGGCCTATTCTTGTTGCATGCTCTTGTCTCATACGTGTCTTTGATGATGCCATTGGGAGCTATGTGCAGATGGGTTTCAAAAGATCGCTTTCCCAAACAGGATATAGATGATGTGTAGGCCTGGTGCTCCCTGGAGCAGGGATCAAATGGTGTTCTTCCACCCCCCGCTGCTCCCTCTATCTCTGCAGGGCGGGGTCCGGACGGACGGGCTTGAGGAAGAAGAGATCTTCCTCAAGTGTGTTTCAAGGTCACATTGTCACACATGTTGCATCATCATCACTTCCTGTAAATCATCTGGATGTCATTATGAAACTCTTATTTACATATCTCTAATAATAAAGTAGATCTCATATTTTCCCTATCCTGCTGTTGCTTTATGAGAAAATCAAGGCCCTTGTATGCAAATCAATCTTTCGCCATCATTTTGCAACTCATTTTGACCCCTGGATACAGCACTCTTTAATTACTGTCACAGTTGCACATATAATGGTGGATCAGGGCCCTGAAACCATGTTCAGGCTAACTGTGGTAATGAATGCATACTTCTGGTTTGGGCTTGGAAGAACCCCTTCTGTGACTTTCCTCAGAAGTCCAGAGTCAACGTCAAGTACGGAAATACATTATTGACATGGATTTGTTTTGTACCCTTTCTTTTTAACATTTTCCTTCCATAAACGTGTCAGAATTGAGGACATCTGTCTCAGTGCGGACTCATCTGATGGGTCTGTCCTCTGCAGTGCACTCACATGTGTTTCAGAATATGTGCAGCTGTTATTGAATGGAAGACAATGGCACTAGAATTGGCATTAACATCAGGGGATGACGGTTTTGGGCGAGACGACTCAATTGCCTTGGACGGATTCCTCTGCCCAACGTGGTGGCGGCCGAGTGGGCAAAGCAGCTGTAACGTGGTAGATAGGAGGGCCACGGGGCCAGAGGGAGGAGGAGTCATTTTCACATTAGCAGAATCGCATTTTGAGAAAGATACCGCATTCCAGGACCTCTTTATTTGATTAGCTGTAATGTCATAAATGCAAGAATGTACTCTGATAAATGGCAAAAGTAGCTGATGAATTAGTTATTCCCGTCAGCAAATACCCACGCTAGCTTGCCCTCCCCATCCTCATCCCACGGGCCACATTGCCTCCTCAATCTGCAATATGGAGCATAATTATACTAATTTCTTTCAATTGCATTAGCGAGGGCCTGGAGAAAAGAAAGGCTGTCTTTCTAAGCAGGGGCCTTGACTATGCAGTCAACCTCCCTGCACCTCAGAAAGCAAGTACAGGGGGAGGCAACATGACCCCTGCTCACCCCCCTCCTCATTTGCCTGCACTCCTTCGTTCCCTCCAGCTCTTGTCCCTCTTTTCTCATTCCATATTTTCCTCCCACACCGATTGCTTCATCTTGAAGCAAACTGAAACTTACACAAACTCAGTGTTTTGCGGCGGTGCGTTTTCTTGTATGGTACAATTCGGTTTTTTGGTTTGTTTTTCATCTTTTCTCTTTGATAGCATGGGAGAAATATGACCATGCATGTCCTGGCTTCTGTTTATAAGGCATGTGAGACCATTAACATCCTTTTGAATATGTCCTGAAACAGTCGCATACTTCCAACTTTTTCGTATAAGTGCAGCATTGACCTGCTCTGTCAAGACAAGGGCTTTGTCTTTATAATACCCTTTTACCTGTAATACCAACATATGAAAAAAATAAGGTTGAAAGGTTTATGAACTCCTTACTGTCATTTTGACAGTAATGTGGATGTTCTTTGCTTGTCTTTTTCCGCCTGACAATGTTTTGCCGAATAAACATTTGACCTTATATGATTTCTCTTCCTGTGTTTCATTAGAACCAGTCCTCCATGACCAGGTCATATCAGACTGGCCTGGCTGATGAGGGGCTCGGGGGGACTGCAGGGTGCTGGTAGTGGGAATACAGCCTCAGTTATGAAAGACACCATTGTCCTGTCTGGCTCTCCAACATAGAAAATGAATAAATCAAAGAGGAGAGATCAAGAGTGGAGGAGAGGAGGGGGTGGGGGGTTGTGGGGTGGGGGCGGTTATCTGACATCTGCATTTTTAAACTGGGCATTGAGCTCTTGAGGAATGTTGTTATCATCCACCCTCAATTGCTACAATGGTGAAGAATTTGGCATTGAATTATAGCACGAGCAGACCTCAGATCAGATCTACTTTCTCTCTCCTCTCTGCCCCCTCACACATACAAATATCTTTGCTGATCTATTTATCATCATGTTTGTATCATAGCAATTCTTGTATTTGTCACAGAATATTTAACTTTAATTTTCTGTATTTAACAGTCCAGTTTGATCTAATCACACTCACATCATTTGCAGGCCAATTATCTGATAAAGAAAAAATTTGTTTCTGATCTGTATGTGCGTAGCTGGTGGAGGAAACTTAGTTAGTGGTAAGTTGGTTTGGAAAACCTGGCTGATATCAAACTTTTAACACACACCCTTACAGTTTTGTCTCCACCAGTTTGTAATGATCAATCATGTGCCACCCCAGATTGTTGAGACAGCTATTTTTGCTTCAACATCAGGCAGCTGCAGTGATGGGTACAACTCTATTTCTGTTGATTTGATTCGGGAATTTGCTTTTTGCTTTTGATGTTTCATAATTTGGTTTAAGTGGGATATACAGTACAGTAAATCTGGTTTACATATTAGTGCTCCAACCAAAAATAGATGGCCTTTTTTATTGCCTGAAACTGACAAGACGTGGATTAATTCTATATAAAATCCTGCCAATATAATCATCAACCGTCAGCAGCCACAGTATAACTTGAAAAAAATGGGACTTTCCTTTAAATTTATCAAAGGATAAACATGGCAGGCTCAACAGTTGGACAGGTTTTTTGTTTTTCAAACTCAAATCAGTCATGTGTCCAGGGAAATAACTGGAACAAAATGAATGGAAGGGACACAGATTGAGTGATCAAGCTGTACTGTGTATATCAGTGTCAAAGCTAGGAAAAAGTCAGTGGGCCTCATACCATAACATGTTCTTATTCTTATCCTAAATCCATAATACTTTTTTTTTTTTTCTTGGAACATTTGTACAAGTGTTAGATTCACCAAACTCTCTTAACTGTACAAATTGTTGTAAATTGCTCGTTTCATAAAGAGGGAATGGTTTCACATAAATTTAGATGCTGAAAAAAGTCCTGCTAAAGCAAAGTGGTCCATGACTTAGATGGGAGGCAGTCAATAGGACATGACCGTCATGCAGATAGTAGGTGATTTTACACCATCCACTGCCACTGAGGATAATCAAGACCTGCATAAAGACCCCAAGGCAATTGTTGGAGTGACATAATTTTCCTCATTACTGCTGAACTGTTGCACAGCCAAAATATGCAGATATAATTATAGACTTTAAAACCTTTTAGTAAATTGGCATTATGATGTCATTATGATGAATCTGTTCGATCAAGTTGTTATTGCATGAATACGGTGCTTAACTTCAAACTTATTTGTTTATTTTGGAAGATGATGCTTCAACTTCATTTTATGTCCTTTCTTATTGGACAATGACAAGCCAATTATAAATATTCAGGGTCAGGTGGGGGGAGCACGTCAGTTATTCAGCCTCTATCTGACCTCTGCAGTCTGACAGCCAGTGCAGACTGGTCGGTCCCAGTAACAGCAAGACAGCAGCTGGCTCTCTGATTCAGTTCAACACAGTGGCACTTTACTGCTGCCTCCCATCCCAGGTGTGTGTCTGTGTGTGTGTGTGTGTGTGTGTGTGTGTATGTGTGTGTGTGTGTGTGGTTGTGTGTGTGTGTGCGTGTGTGTGTGTGTGTGTGTGTGTGTGTATGCGTGTGTGTGAATAGTGTCTGCACAATGGCAGGCCTGTGTGACCCTGTGCATCTGTGTCTGCCCGGACAAGCTCTACTGTCATGCTTCCCGCTGGGTCCTCTCTTCAGCGTTGACAGCACACTACAGGTGCCCAACACATCTGGCGCATCACACAACCAAAAGCACATAAACACACATCTGCTGAGGCGCTGATAAGTTAAATTAAGAATGGCCTCAAAGGAATACACTAACAAAATCACCAAGAACCTAACAAATTGCCTTCAGTCGCTACTTTAAGAAGTGAGAGAAGTTAAACAAGTTTGTTTTTTTTTTTTTTCTTTGCAGGGCCACAAATGCATTCATTATGGCCAGGCCACAAGTTCATGACCAGACCTCTAGTCATTAATGAAAGTCTGTGTCTGGGGTGGGTTTCTGAACAGTCATCACACTGTTATTTCATCTAACACCCCCCAACATCTTGCACATAATCCATGCTCTGTCTCACAGCAACCTCTGTTTGCTAACTCTGGACAAGCAAAAAAGTTTGGTTGAAAGGAGCCATTTATAGACATTTTTGTAAGCTAAAAGAACATTTGTAATTCATTGGGTAACTTCTGAAACACAGGGTAACCCTTAAGTTGCAGTTGTTCATTTGTGCTTCAGCCTGCAGCTTGCAGTTGAAGCCAGTATATCAGCACACACAGAGAGAGAAAAAACCCCATCCTAGTCCAGCTATACAATAAACTATGCAAATAAATCGTGTAAGTTTGTTTATGTGTGTACCCTGGCACACAACCCAGAAGTGAGATCATCAGCCTTGGTTTGCCCTACTGGCAAGCAAAGGCTGCAAATGTAGCCCAGGGGTTAACCGGTTGACAGGTGCACTTCCTCTTTCACCTGACTGGTTATTTTGCATGAGCATCTAAGGAGGAACAATCATCTGTGCCACCTGTAATCATCAGTCAGCAAAGTTTGTGGCATATTTGAAGTTATCTCTTCCTCTTAAACCTGTGAAACTGATCTGTTTTTTGTTTTGTTACCAGAATTGCACCTGAAGAAATCCCAGACAAACACCTTTTGGAAACTTTTGCAGCATCAGTAACACAATCCGTCTTCCTGACTGTGCTGGGTTCTTCTCCCAGAGTTTTTGTGTGAGCGCTGTGTGTGTGCCTGTATGTGTGTGTGTTATTACAACTCTAAGTCCGGTAGGTCAGGTCACAGGACATGACAGTTGGCCAGTGGAGAGCAGCCTCTAGGCTAGTGCAAGCCACCCCCCCACCCCCCCCCCCCCCCCTCCACCTACCTCTCTCTCTCTCTCTTTCTCTCTCTGGGTGGCCTGTGTTTACGAGCTCAAGGAGCAGGTCATCACTGTGCTGAGAACACGGCCGCTGCAGGGGGACTGTTACTGGGTCAGCCCTGGAGGAGCGAAGAGGAATTTTTTCCTTGTTGTGTGCGCCTGTGCATGTCTTTACATGTGTGTGCATGCTCGCTTCTGTGTGTTTGTGTGTGTGTGTGTGTGTGTGTGTGTGTGTGTGTGTGTGTGTGTGTGTGTGTGTGTGTGTGTGTGTGTGTGTGTGTTGATTCAGACTTCCTGTGTGCAGTGGTGCGGGGGAAGCAGAGATGGGGGTGAGATGACCCTTGACCCTGACCACATGTCAGGTCTGCTGATCACCCACACTTCCGCCTGCAGGGCCTCTCTGCTTCTCCCCCTGGGCCTGAGAAATCTCCCAGCTCATCAGCACTGTATGCTGCAACATCATCCTCATCGTCATCGCCATCATCATCATTTTATTTGTTTTATTTGTGTTCGCGCCCAGTTTTCATTTGACTTTCTTTTAAATCCTTAAATTCAGTTAACACACTGGAAAAGGTGTTGAAATGTTTGTGCCTTATTCTTTATGCACTAAAAAAGTCTGAAACATTTATATTTGTGAGAGTGAACCAACACTTTTCCTCTGAACTGAGTTCACCCTGGTTTCTATGCACCAACAAAGTGTGGGTGAGACTACATTACTGCCACTTATCAGGGCAAAAGTTAAGCTTCACTCAATTGGCAAAATGTTAAATCTTCAAGTCAAAGAGAAATTGTAATTCTCCTCAGTTTTTGTGCAAGGAAATATTTACTATAATGATACTGCAGTTATGATGCATAATTTTCCCCTTTTAAAGGAAAAAAACAGATAAAATAGTTTTTTAACATATTTATTAGAGCAGTGTATAAAATTCAGGCCTGTTGGTGGGCAGTTCCCTTAACAGTGGTTGACTGACATTTGAGAGCCAGTGTTGTTAAGAGACATGCTGTCAACTTCTGTGGTACTGACCAGACAAATTACTGAATTGTGCACACAAATTAGTTGGGGTTTTTTTCTCGATGATCGTAGGGAAAGCTCAAATCTCAGATAGGACTAACTGCCTGTATGTCTGTTGGAAATTAAGTCATATTACAAGCAATTTTTAATGCCTGATCACACAAAAATTGGAACAATCAAATTACCAGCAGAGTTACCATTACCAGAAAAATAAGTAAACATTTTTTTAATTACTATTTTCACCACAGTGAGTCAAAACATACACCAAGGATTCATACATATATAATTTTTTTTTAGCAAAAATGAATTTAAATTTCTGTTCAACTTGTCAACTAATCAGTATAATTCTTTTATTACTTTTTTTAAACCAATTTTATGACCATGAATTGCATTTTCAAATATCAGAATCCAATACAATCCACCACGAGTACCTTGATGATTGGTGACCTTTTAACCCCAGCTTCCCTGGGAACACCATCATTCCTGTGCTCTCACTCACAGAGCAGTAGTCACCGGCCCAGAGCAAACCCACCACAAGGCTTTCTTTGACTACGCCTAATGAGAAGACTATGGTTATGGGATTGCAACCAATATGGAGAGGTTTGCAGCCTTTACAGGCTCCTTATCAGCCTGTGAATCGAAAATTATTCAATTATATACATCTCTTTTTCCCGAGGATCATGTTCACTCCCCGGTAGTGCGCACTATTCTACTAATACGATTAAATACAGTTAAATTATATAATCACACAGGCTGCAATTAGTGCAGTATGCTCATCGATAAAGGGGCCAGTATGTGTGTTGGCAGAGTGCGCGCTCCTCCAACATCCCAATTCCTGTAATTAAATGTTGGGGTCTGCATTTTGGTTTATTGGATTTATTTTGACTGATTAGCCCTGGCATTGACCGATAAGACAGACGTGGTGGTGTGTTGGTGGAGACAGAGAGGGGTCTGGCATAATGTGTGTGCATGCGTGAGTGTGTTATGGAATATCCTGTTGCTATTTGCTCATAAGAACCCATTCTGAGAGCCAAAGGTCAATACACATATAATCAATCATATAGGCTTCATATGGCTTCATTTTTAGAAGAAAAACTAAAGGCAACTAGCTTTTAAATCAGTGCTTTGCCTGCTTTGCTTCAGTGATTTCAGTGGTGGCTTGTGTGCGAAGCCAGCATTAGTCCTGTGTGTGTGTGTGTTTGGAGTGGCAATCGCTATGTTTATTTGGTCAGGGGTGTCAGACAGATTAGCTGGTGTGTTACAGGTGCTATAAAATTTGTTACTTTGGACACGGCTCATGAACAGCATAATGACTCCAGGCTCATGTTAATCTCTGCCTGGCTCTGGGTCGGGGCGCTGGTCTGTTAAGCTGCCGGGCTGGGCTCAGGACTAACAGGCAAACAGAGACGACGCAGAGAGGAACAGAGCGTTCCAGCATTACGCCTACTGGCAGAGGCCAGGAAGCAGGCCAGAGAAGGAACGAAGGATAGAGGAAGTAGAGGAAGGGCGGACCGAGACACGAGTTGGGTACTGTGACCAAAAAGGTCCTGGTTTTTTATCAAAGACAAAAACTTTCTATCCACAAAATTTGTCCTTTCCTGAACTGCTCTCTTGTCATTTATCTTCAAATATAGAAGGATCAAGATCAGAATAGAGTGAAGATTTGGTGAAGAACAGAAGGGAGTCCATGATCATGCAGAAGTGAACGAGCGAAGGGGAAAAAGAGTGTTAGAGAACACTCAGTCGCTCAGTGTGTTCTCATTGGGGGGGGGCGGGGGGTTGGTGTGTTGTGGAGTCCATGCTGTTTGTTTTATTGGCCTTTAGGGGAAAGAGGAACAGAACATTTGTGCTGGATAGAGGGAACCACATGGCCTGCAGTTTATTTGTGGATGATCCTCAACTCTTTGAAAGAGCATCATGAGTCACAGATCACTGTCTCTTACTGTCACACCAGTTCGCTTGGTGCAGTTGTTTTTGTCCCAACCTGTCGCTTCTCTTTACTCTCAGGATCAGTCTGTGCTGCTGTTGTCTGTTACCAATATCTAGCTCATACTTGACTTATTTTAGCTCCTTATTCCCATTTCACTAATCTTAATAAAGCTTAACATGATGAGAACATTTGAGAAAACCTGTGCTTCCCTGGGTTGGAGGACTGCCAAGCTGTCAGACATGGTTCTCCTATGAGGTAGTGCTTTGGCTCAGCCTGCAGACAGGCTGAAAACTCAGGTGTAGTTCAGAACTGCCGTGTTTATGAGGCAATACACTGGTGTAATCCAAGTAATTGTTTATTACAGACCTCAACCTATGTTTTAAGTAATTACTTTCGGGTGCCCCTGCCCTGTAAAAATCAGTTTTGTTTCCTGTCTGGGTGCCTAACACCACAATCTAAGCTCCTCCTCCCAATGTGTATGTATTTTACTACACCTTGTGAATAATATTACATATAATTGTGGCTTTTTCTGTGACGAGCACTGTTGTAAAATACATGCATATGCTATTAAGGATCATTAGAGCTTTGATGGCGCAGAGCTATTCCTCAGTGACACTCCATCGCCTGCGCCCATAAAACTCTCTGTGCTGAGCCAGTGGGGGAGGATTTAAGTGTGGCACACTGCTCTAATAGTCACTTTCTTAATCAGACGGCTGGACAAATTGTAATCATTAGCACTGTGGTGAGCAATGTGCATGAGATGGGTCTTGAAACTCATTAGAGTACATAAGCTGGATGGGAGAATAAGTGAAGGAGGAAAGGAAGGAAAGGAGAGAGGAGGAGGAAGGCTTCTGTCACACACTCACCTGGGTCTGTTTGCAATCAGGCAGCTGAAGCAAGCGGTCCAATTAGGGCCTTACTAAGCACTGCACCAGCTTGCACCAACAAGTCTTGCGTCATCTCCAACCACACTCGGATGAAAGTGTGCCCAAGACATACAGTACGTATGTGCACACGCACAGTCAGACATGTGCGCAGTAACCCACACAATCTGTGATTACAGTTACAACAATCACACATGCGCACACATACTCAGCGGGACGCAGATACTGCTCACACTCTGATTCACTCTGTAGCTTTGTTATCCTTCTGTGCAATGTGAAGCTGATCACTGACTACAACAAAAGGCAGTGAGCTGTCGGAGCCGCAATACCTTTGAATCCATCGGTTTACTTCCCTCTGAATCTCTGCCATGTTACTCTTGCATCATTCTTGCTGGGCCAGTTTGTCATCTATTAATGTTTAATGTCCAGGAAGCGACAAACAAATAGTCAGGGCACATTAAATACTGAGATCACCTTGACTCATACTGCTTTTTAATGTAACTGAGGAGGCAAAAATCTTAAAGTATCAAGCAGAGAAATTTATGTAGATATAATTTCTACACTCAAATACTGTACAAACAGCTATGAGAAGGTGTGTCCAAACTTTTGACTCGTACTGTACACATGCAAATACTGTACACAAAGGCGCAAAGACACACGTGTGCACGTCCACACAGCTGCACATGCTTGAGCAAAGTGTGCATCTGTCCCAGATACATCCGTCAGTGCCTCCACATCTGTGTGATCCAGCTCGAGCCTTTTGCTCCGACCCCCACACCCAGCACACGTTCCCCTCAACTGGGCTTGGCCTCGTGCCACCCTCCTGTAGTCCTCCAGCTGAGTGATACATGCGCTAACCTCAGACAGCTATACAATCCTGTAGCCTATTTAAAGTATTCCTAAAGGAAATCTGATACGGTGGGTTTTATTTGAAACGTCTTTTTTGATTGAGAGAGAGAGATACAGCAACTGCCTTGACTGAACTTCTAATGGTCCTAATGTGGAATGTCTTTTCACGGTGACACATGTTCAAAGCTTTTCTGGCATGCTCACTGAAGCAGCAAATGCCGCCTGGCAAACTATCCCTCATTTGTCTAAAACGTGACTTTTCTTTGTAACATCCTCATGGGTGGACATCAGTCGAGTGACATCACTAATGATGGCTGATGAAAGCTTTGGTTACAGACAGTGACTGACACAACAAATGTTGTTGTAGGGTAGTAAGTACTTTCACTCAAATTGGCTTCATTTAAGTTTTTTTAAAATTTATGGGTATGTCTTGTGTCTTACAATTAGTTTTTTTGATTTTTTGATTTGGCAGAAGCTGAGTTTGGATCCAGTGATGATGTTGTTGTCTTCAGTGACAGCATCAACCCCGCCCCCCCCACCTTCACCCCTAACTTACCCCTGCCCCGAGGTCATTAGTCATAAGCATGGAGGGAGGGGAGGGAGGATTGTGAACAACACAGAGGGGACAGTGCAGAATGGATCCTATTGTTAGCCCCACAGGCCAGAGGGTGCTATCTCACTCAGGGAAGTATCACCATTTGGACTACGCTTGCAGCCAAGTGTGTTTTCTTGGGTGTGCATGTCTGTTTTTCTGTGAATGTGTGCATGTGTGTTTGTGTTTGTCTGCAAGTGCATGCGTGTGTTAATGTGTGTCTGCGCAATCGTATCACCACGGCAACTGCTCTTTTCGGTTGTTCATTTCCATCTAGCATGTGATATGACACAGCCTGACACCACCACATGAGCATGTGAAGCTTGTCACACATCACTAATTTGTAAACTTGTTGTCTTCTATCACATATCATCACTGTTGCCTCTAAAGGTATGTCCATAAGTCTGCCCAGAGAGTGTGTACATACTGCATACGTGTGTGGGTCGGTGGGTGTGTGTGTTCACCAGAGATGGCTTGTCCTAATCTGTATTTATGTACTTGTGGTCAAATTAATACAGATTACCATAATCATATCTAGCTGTGACATGACATTGATTTCCGGCCAGCTCGCTTTCATACATCTCGGCAAGCCCATTTCTCTTTCACTCCCCTTTAAATTAAGCCCAGATTGTTAAAGGCCTATCCAGTGAGTGTGCACACCTTGTTTCTGGAGAAATGGTCCAAGGGGAAAATTAGCCTTTAATAACTATGTAAGGGACTCACCCTGCCAAAATGGCAGCCGCCCTGTATACTGTTCAGCTGGCAAACTGACAGCCAAGGAAGGAGGGATGGGAAGGAATCTGTGCTGAAGTAAGAGTGATTTTCTCCCAGTCCTCCTGTTGCAGAGAGACAACATGTAAGACCGTGAGGAGAAGAGTGTAAAGAGGCTTCGCTGCACCGTCACATTCTTTCTCCTCATTATCCCTCCTCTGATGCATTGTACTTCTTAATAAAAATGAATGATTTCTCTGTGTTTGTGATGCTCAGTTTACCAACTGCTATATGACCCCAGCCTGCAAGTGGTTACATTAACAGTGTGACACAGACCTATCTCCCTGTAAGCCTGCCCTTCTCTTGCTGTGCTTTACAGGGTGTTAGCAGTTGTGTGTTTTGTTGTAAGCTGAGTCTTGAGCCTGAGCAGAGCTGAGCTTGGTAGGGAGGAGGCTCCCAGCATGTTGGAAACCACAGCACCACCGGCGCCAAGTCCAATGAGACATGAGTTATAGCTCCGGCTTCCCCGAAATCAAATAAATAATCTCACCCTTATTTATTTACTTAGACTCTCATGATTTGCAGCCTCTCAACTATTCTGTCGTTAAAGGACTTGCTTGCTCTCATGTCACATTTTGCGCTCCCTGCTTGCACACACATCATTGCTGATTGTCAGACACCTACCTGTCACCTGTTTTTCCACTTATACTTCAATCTGGATTTTTCATCATTTATGTAACTGCAGCAGAGCTATATTAGTGTAAAGTTATTGTCAGAACATTTATGCATCAGTAGAGTTCGCCATCTCAGCTCACCGGCACCAACAGAAGCAAAAACACTCAACAAGCTTACCTATAAACACACACACACACACACACACACACACACACAAAATGAGTGCTTGGTAGCAAAAGTGTTACAGCTATCACAGCCTCTTGGCCATGTGTTGAGTGCAATAATGGTAAAGGCAACGACAGGCTCAGTCCATACTCTCAATAAGGCTCCCCAAGTGCTAGGTGTGGAAAGGTGTCTGGCAAAGCGCCTGACCACAGCACTCAAAGAGCACTTTGTCTGCGCACCTAACACCCACTGTACCTGCTCATGTTGTGGAAACAGCCCAACATTGTCACACAGTTGATTTAATAAAATTGGATCCCCAAAATGAGACTTCTAGTGTTTCAGGGGTGCAATAGTCGTAATGGAAACACATATACAACACCCCTCCCGCCCTCCCTCCTTTACAGGCATCCTTCCAGAGTCAGAGGGAGCGGGGGAGACCCAGGGTAAACGGATACTTCCCACTGTGAGCCCAGTAGTCTGGGTATGGCAAGAGTAACCCCACGTCCATCACAAGCTCATATCTAGCCACATGCCTGGCTGTTGCTGCCACTTACAGACTTGTTAAATGATGATTGCGAAAACAGAAAAAGTCAAAAAGGAAAATAAAGGTAGCAGTTGGGTTGAGGCACTGCTGTGGTTGTGTAAGTTGGTTTTGGGATCTGTGGGGAGCCCGTTTAGTCTCCTGTAGCTCAGGTTAATGCATAATGTTTGAGGATATGTTTTTATATGCGTGATATTTTATAATCACTTACACAACAAACTTAAATGAACACACAAAAGTATGATGTTCTGAAGAAGCTGTTTTTACAGTATGCCAACAAAGGTTGAGAATGCAAAGAGAGGGATGATCAAATTGGTGAAAAGGTTTGTCTGTATTGGATGGCTGTGCTTGGAAACCATGGAGGTGGCAGCGGAGCCTACACTGCAAATTGATGTCTTGGAAAAAACAGACATAGATGACGTATTCTTAAAGGCCCAAAAGCAGCCACAGAGCATCTTCTTCCCCCAGAGGTGTTTCTTGGAGTGCTATTTTTTTTTTTTTTTTTTTTTGTTCCAGGGGCCATACTGCAAATTCTTTGTATTCAAACAGCTGTGATCTCAGGAAACGATGAAGGTGCAAAGACAAAAAGACAGTTGGCTGACTGCACAAGGTATTTAGCCTCAACTCCAGACATCTGAATCGCTGCCCACATCTCCAAATTTTTCAGTCTGATGATCTGTTACTGCCAGTCCTAGATCTAGGACAACATGTAGGAGGAAACTGTTCTGCATATCTCTGCTGTGCATTCTCTGGACATGTGACAGCTGACATGACAAATTTCCTGCTCCATGTTCTGATAATATAGCGATATTGTGAACAGATGATAATCCATATGTGTTTTCCACACTGCCATTTTTCTGTACATACTGTATGCTGTGTCTTGGAATGATTTCCAGCATTTTGGAACAGTATGTATAGCTTTTATCTGCAACCCACAATACTTTATGTCTATATACGGTACTGCATATGACCATTTACTGGCATTTTTACATTTTGTCCATTACTGTGTTTCATACTGTGCCACTATTAAGTTTACTACTTCAATATTTTATTAGTCCTCGGCTTTGGCATTTTTAAAATTTTGCTTTTGTTTTATATTACAAATACTACAGGAATGAAAAAAAGCTTTCTGCTGTGAAGTAATGCAGTGAGATTGCTCCCATGGGAAGGGGGTTGGGTAATAGGCAGTAGGTAAACAGGTACACGCCCTGGTGGCTCATGTATTTGTTTACCCGCCACTGTGTGTTGACACACAGATATTGCCAGGGGACTCTCAGGACAGGGTGGGTGGGGTGCCAGGTGTGTGTATGTGTCTTTGTGAGGTGGGGTGGTGTGCAGTGGGTTTCCCTAGTCCTTAAAGAGCACACATTGTGGTTATAAACTGGGTGTGACAGAACCCTTATTAATACAAGCAAAATTACCTTTCCCTGATGGCAAAGCTTTTACTGATAAGCACAGGTGATTTAGGAGAGATTGCATCACACTTTCTCTTCCCGTTATCAAAACAACATAATTTCAGTTACATTCAAGTTGTTGTGTTACTCGGATAATATTCACAGATCCATTCCAGGTAGTTGGGTTAGGGACTGGTTCAGAGGTGAGTTTTTGACCACACGATAAGATTAGAGAGAACAGTTTTGGTAGGGGTGGTCATTCAAACTCAAACATGATTACAATGTGGTCGCGAGTTTCAGACATGCTTGTTCCAAAAATGGGTTTAGCCCCTGGGACAATTTGCTATCTTTAAAATGTTCTCTTCTTGAACTCAGTATAGCCAGGCGACTGTTTTGGCCTTACAATGTGTGTGTATGCGTGTGTGCACTCAAACACACATGTATCCATACATCATGTAGCCATCTCAGGCCTCTTTTCCAAAGTGATTTAGATGGGTTCAAGAGGTTAAATTTTGCGGCCTACGACGTGGAGGTTTACTTCCATAATTACACTTTGCAGGGATATTCGTGTATTTTATGGGTCTGAACTTGTGACCTTGGATGCATCGTGGAACAATTTATGATTTCTTTTTTCTTCCCTCTTGTACATGATAAACATCTGCAAACCTCCTCTGAGCTGACTACAATGACAACTTACAGCGAAGGAGTTTGAAAAAGTGAAACAGCAGAAATCTCCCCTTTCCTCTCCACCTCCCTCGTCCCTTCCCTGTCCTCTTATCCCTCTCTTCTTCACTCCCATGTGTTTCTGTAGTCTTTGGAGGTGGAGGAGAGCGGGGCGGGGGGGAGGACAGATCCTGCTGCACATCTGAGGTTTATTTGGCCTTCCCCCTGGGGAGTGCGGTGAGGCTCTGCATCTCAAGGAAATTGCCAGCGCTTTCTGGTCGGCTTGGCACACTCTCAAACACACTCACACACATACATGCACGCACACGCTCATCAGCTGGCTTAAGTCCTCCGTTCTCCCTATCACGGTGGCAAAGTTTGTCCACTTTTCTAGCCTTTGGTGCAATCCTTTGGTGACACAATCCATCGGTGCATGTCTCCCCTTTGTTTCAACATCAACAATGATCTTCCACTCTGGAAACCCTCCTGTATGCTTCCTAAGGCACTTTTGTATGATAGTCAACCCTAAAAAGGTTTCCACAAATCATACTTTCAAGAAAAAGGTACCTATGTGTAAAGCAGGTCTAAAGATTGCATGAGATGATCTAAATCTCAGTAAATTATAACATAAAAATGCATCCACATATTGCCTGTCACTCTGCCATTTTTCATCATTCTTGCAGCAGAACTGATTTTTCTTTGTGAAAATGGCAGTTAACAGAAAGCATAATGAATAAGGAGATAGCTCTCCTCTTCTCTTTTGGTTGATGGATGTATTGGAAAGTTGCCAGTCTTTGTACCTCACCCCAAGACTGATTTGTCTACTTGAAACTCCCAGCTGGTAGACGAAGGACACAGAATGATGCCACCTCACCCCTCAGGCCCTGACTCCCTCCCACTCCCGTGCCCATCCCCCTCTCGCTGTATCTATTTCCCACCTGGCTGCCATTGAGGTTAACATAGTCACTGAGGGGGGCTGAACACAGAGGGAGACAATCAGAGACAGGTGGCTCCTCCTGCGACCCGGATGTACTTATCCCCTGATCCCTGGCGACCCTGACAGGAAGTAAGTCGCTGGCCAAGTGACCTCCCCTGGTGGCCCTTCCTGTCCCCATGTTGCCTTGCAGGAAGGAAGGATGCGGTCTGTTGTCCTCAGGCGCCGCTCACTCGCTCTCCCCTCCTCAGCCCAACTAGAAAAACTAGATTATTGATTCCAGGCTCATCTCTCCCCGTGCTCACTTTTTTCTTTATCCTGCTTTCTGTCTCTCTCATTTCTCATCTTCTTTTTGTCTCAGCACCCACTTTATCCAAATTTGACATCATTCCTTTCTTCTTTCGTCGTCTTCTCCATGCCCCTGTGAGTTGTAAGTAAACACTGAGGACATTGGCAAACCACAACGTCCCCAATCCCAGTCGATTACACTCCAGGGGCTAACAAGATCCCTTGATTTATAGTCTTCATTTATTTATTTCTGACACTGATTTGTTTATTTGTGTGTTATTGTTGCTTTATTGGCCATATGTTTACATTAAATATGGCAGTCATTTCATGTGGCGAAGAAATCCCAAGGTCAGGCTTCTGGGTTTAGTCTGCTCTCAAATGATGTACATGCACATTATGAATTATAGGACAGCATTTGGTGGTAGTTAGGAAGAGAAAGGGGACTTCCAGGCAGACAGAGAAAGAGACCTCACTAACAACATCAAACGCTGTTTTTGTTGTTCTTTTGGCTGTAGTTTAAGAGCAAGAACTCAAACCAAAAGAGGTAAGAAGGTCATGAGGAACCTTTCCTAACCGCTCAGCCGTTGGTTGTTAATAGTAGCTGCTTACAGTGATAATAGCAATGTGCAGGAGGAGAAAACTTCACTTCATCTGATGTTTTAGGGCTTATCCATGTTTTCTGTCTTGGTGACATGAGCATACATCATGAATATGGTCACACTCTCCGCTGGATATTATGATGCAGACAGAGCAGGTGGTTTATTGGTCCTGGTATATGCTGCAGCACATATGAGGACATTGTGATCCAGATGTGGGTCTTGTTTTAATTGTATATTTAAGTGTCACTCAGCTGTAGGTGGTAGCTGGCACTGCCATGTTTACACAACAAAATACAACTTTGAGCATGCTAACTACACTGCAGTTTTAGGATATCTAATAGTAGTTCAATATGATAAGAAATCTAAAAATAATTAAAAAAAAAATAAAATGTTGATTTATATCTGTCAAGTTTACTGCACTGCTGTTCCTTACTGTTTGATAAAAAAAATGTTTTATGATTTTCTGTGAGACAATAACATTTTTTACAAAGTGAAATCATAAGATTTAAATGTATATGATGTATATTATGTAAAGTGTAAAGTGTGTTTTGTATTAATTAATACATGCTACATAATTTCCATCCAAAATAAAGAAAATTGGGGGGAAAACATGATTAAGCCTCTGTCATTTATTTAACTGTTAGATATGTTAAGTTTTATAATTGTAAAAATGTATTAAGTTAGTATTTCAAGTGTTTATGTGCAAAAAAAACCTGACACATCTTTGTACAAAGTTAGCCTTTTTATAATGAATGTTTATGCACTTGTCTACTTCCAGTCGTTTCCTACTTTAAGTTTAAAAAAACAAACAAAAAAAAACTCCTGTCTAGTGCTCTTTCTCATTGCACTTGTACTCGGTCAGCTTCTTGAGAATTTGTACCACGGCTCTTTCTGACTCACTGTCCTCTAATGCTGGATTGTCTTGCCTCACTTGTAAGTCGCTTTGGATAAAAGCAACTGGCAAATGACAAGATGTTAATGTAAAATACACTGACATTACTTAACAATAAAAAGTTTAGACTGGTAACGTAATTTGAGTCACATGTCATCAGCAATTTCAGCTATAACTGAATTCAATGAAGTTTTAATAAAATGATATTCCACTTTTCATTATTATTTATAGAACATTATATTGTATTAGACAAATTAAACTTGGTTAAAATGCAGAAGTTCCATAGATATTAGATGAATGATGAAAAATCTATACATCTAATTTGAACAAACTGACTGACAGCAGCGAGAAAGTATGGAATAAGATGTTGTATTCCCACAGGTGTTTGCCTGCTCTCAATGATGTGAGTCTGCAACTGCATTGCCACCTAGTGGGAAAAGATGTTTACTGTCTAGAGACTGTGTGGTTTGAGTTAATGTGTAATCAGTAATCAGAGGTAGTATGCTCTAAAAGCTGTGATAGAGCAGTTATAAATGTATAACTGAGCCAAGAGTAACTGTAAGGTGTTCAAACCAGCAGTCATCTCTCTGCTCATTGGCTATTTGAGCTCACACTGTTGGTCTGTGACTGTGAAGTTTTCCAGCTCAGCTCCCCTATCCATTCGTCCTAAAAACATCAAGCCAGTGAGTTCACATCTGGAGCTTATGTGGGAGATAGACATCAATATGTCAGGCCTTTAGGCCATAAGCCGGGACTGAGCAGATCATCCCCACAGTTGCAAAGCATCAAGAATGCTCATAATGAATAAATCAGTTATCATCAGCCCAGAAGAGGCCAAAAACACTTTAAAACTGTATCTCCGCCTGCAACAGAGTCTGAGAGAGAAAAATGGAGGGACTGGAAGGAGGGTGGGTAATATAAGAGAACATCTTGTAAAAGTAGGGAAGGTTTGTTTGCCCACATTTTGCTAATTGGTCTCAATGGTGCAGCTAATGGTTTTAGGTTTATGTCCAAGTTCCACTAAGAGGTAACCAGTGAAGGATTAATTACTCATTTACATCATTTTGTAAGAGAAGAAGGGGGATTTAAAGTACAGAAAATTGAAAATAGAGACCAAAATCACCTAATTTAAAGCCACACATAGTACTTCCTGTTACTACTTCATGCATTAAACAGATGTTAGGTAAAGTGAATTTGGAACTGTTTCATCCATTACAAGCGATTTTAGCTTTTACAAGTATTCCACATCCCAAATATCACACACACATTTCAAGATAATCAAAAACTTTTCCTCCACTTTGATATCTCCCAAGTCTGTCCCTTTCTTTCAACCCTATCTGCTTATAAATGGTCCTTCTCCTGACCCTCACCAGTCCATTTTGTCCATCTTTCATCGGCCATAGCTGAGGCATGTGGCAACAAAGCTCAGCTGTGGTCAGATGGCATCTGTCCCTTCAATAATCCTGGAGTTATCGCTACACATCAAAGTGTTCAAGGCTTGCATAATTGAGTTAACGAGTGTGTTTGGTACGTAACCTGATCCTTTATTCCCTGTGAGGACCGCGGTCACAGTGTGTGACCACAGACAGAGACGAAGAGGGAGAGCGACAGAGTGAGAAGGCCCTAAAGCCCTGCAACTGTGGGTTCACGCTGTGGCCCTGGCAAGCCGCACAGCGCCCTGGGCCAGTACCAAGCTAATGAAAAAACAACAGTGGGGTAATGCTGGTGTGAAGCTGGGACCATAGCACCATGCCCACTGCACAACTGCCCCGGTCAGCACTGGCACTGATCGCAGCGCCAGTTGTCACGGCCTTAATCCTGCCTGCTGAATGACCTCATCACTGCCTGCCTGCCTGCCTCTCTGCAGCGGCTGCCATGGCTCGTTACTGCAACAGCAACGGAGTGACCTCACCTACCCGACCAAAGCACACAAACACATGCAAAGTAAGCAGATACACTGATGCATAGCGTCCAAAACATGCAAAACCTTAAAGGGTCAGTGCATCCAAATTACAAAAAGTTATTTTTCTACCAGTGATTCTGTTTTGTCTGAGTCTGAACTTCAGTTTTATCTATCTCTGGGATTTCTGCCTCGACAAAAATATAATGGAGGTGCTACTGAAAGCATTGAAAAATTACATTTGAAAACTCAAACAACATTGTGTCTTACCAGAAACAATGTTCCAGTTATCCTGGATAATCCACAGATGTCATTCTGAACAGTTTTTACTGGAGCTACTTTCTGTGTATGAAGTACTCCAAAACTGTCCACAGCAAGGTCTGTGGATTATCCAGAGAAACCCGAAACATTGTCTCTGAAATGACAAATTGCTATTGAATTTTTTCAGAGATTATTTTTCAATGTTTTGATCATCAAAATTCCACTCACTTTCATTGTAACCAGTTTCAGAGGCGGATATCTCAAAACTTTTGCAAATCAAACCAAAACTGTCTGCATGGATAAGTACCACTAAAAAATTTTTTTTATTGTTATTTGGGTGAATTGACCCTTTAGCTGCACAGACATAGCGATTACAACAAAAACATGCATGTATCATGTAGACATGAGGCTAATTTACATACTGTATACATTGTATGAATGCTCCATATTGCACTCTAATCAAAAAAGATCAGACAGTTCTGTACATACAGACTGAAATTACCATGAAGATAGATATTACCAGGCACAAACACAGATGTACATATGTGCATGAACATATATCCACACACACAGACACACTTGTGTGTGATGAAAATAAAGAGACACTTGCTCTGTTGGCACCTCCTCCAATCACACACGCCGCCTCCACTCCTTCATCCCAGCTGTCACAACTGCAAAAACTCTACAAATACACACACACACTCTCGCATATTCACACTCACCCACACACACCACTTTTCCTGCTCACACCTTTTCCCGCTCACCATGGCTTTCTCCAGTTGGTGCTTGTGTGCCCACTCTCTGCTGCAGATTGTATGTGCATGTGTGTGTGTGTGTGTTTGTGTGTGTGTGTGTGTGTGCATGTTTGCTCGTGTGCCATTGTCTTTTATTGCTGTGGTTCCAGCTGAGTGCAGACATCTAGTGCCCACCGCTTGTCCAGCAGCTTAACAGAGAAAAGTGGACAGTGAGTCATGTTTTATTTTGGCCTCCTCTAAGCTGTGAAAATTACAGGCACCTAAAACTCAATCTGTTCTGCATCTGAGAGCAGGGAAAGGATTGAAATGGCAGTGGGCAATTTAGGCACGCCTTGTAGTGAATCTCTGCTTTTTCTCTGCTTAACACTCCATCTCCAACTGGATTCATCTTGTGAACTGACCACTGAATCTCATGATCAGTGTGTGAAATCACTCCTGTCCAAGTATGAGCGATTCAGCGCACTTATGCTTCCTGTTTGGCAGCCGCGCCATGTGTGAGGTCATAAATCTGATCACCACAGCAACGGAATCCAGTGACACTGACGCTTTCAGGAAGCCCCATGAATTAGCGAGGATTTATGGTCAGGCCTTGGATAACACACCCATCACTTCTGAATGCACACAGTAGATGACAGACTGGCATCTTTGCAAGTGGAAACAAAAGTGTTTCGCACCTTAAATCAATCCACAGAAACGCAGAGCAGATTCAAATTGAATTTCACTTAAAGGGCATATACTCAAATAAATAAGGAGGCTGAAATAAGGAGCAGAGATTGGGGAAAATTGGGCCCCTGGTAGTGATTATTTCCCTAGAAGAGTTTTTCCATCTTGGTACCCTGGCTCAGACTCTTGCGTCTGGATCTTTTAAAGGGTCCAGGGAGGGTTGGGCATGTATTATTTTCAACACTTCAGATTAAACCCTGCTACAGCTCTCTGAGGCCTTACTAATACAGACCCCCTGCTGGGTTACAGCAAAATTAAAAATGAAAAAAAAAAAAGCCTCAACTGTGAAAACAGTGTTAAAACAGAGGTGGAAATGACACTGAGATGCTGTGATGACGTCTTTGGAAAGGTAATAATTAGCGGTGTCACCTTTTTTACAACATAGAGGAAAGAGAACTAAAAGTTTTGTATGATGACAGATTTGAAGCCAGGGCTTGGCATCATTGGTTTAGTACATTAAAATATGGCAAAACTGACTGAAACACTCATGCCAAGGCAATTTTGAGCCACTAGAACGCATTGTTTTTGAAAAGGTTCATTTCTCTCCATCTTGTCTGGTGCTTATATTAGCTACAGCACAGTATATATATGGATATTGAGCTCCTGCATACACAGTCCAGTGGAGACATTAAAAATGTTACTGGGATAAATAATGCATCACCTTTTGTCTCCCGGGGTGAAATTCAGGCATGAAGAAAAGTTAAGAAATCATTATTATCAAATCAAAAAATAAACCAAAGTCAGAGCTTGTGCACTTAAAGCAGCAGCAATGAAATTGCATCAAAAATTCAACTGAAATGAAGGTACTGTAATTTATATTAAATGTGCCTGAGGAAAACAGCATGCTCTCTAATCGGGGTCGAGACCTCTCCAGGGGGTCACAAGATAAATCTGAGGGGTTGTGAGATGTTTAACAGGAAAAGAAAGGAAAAAGAAGCTGTACATCTGCTACACAAAGATTTCTTTTCTGTCTTATCTCTCATTTTTTTCATCATTTTTGTGAAACATGGGTCATGACACAAAAAGGTTGGGAATTATTTTGTAGTAAACATCATTCAAGTAAAGTAAAGTGTTCATTAACTGATCATAGACTTGATATGCTTGGTATTTTTTATCTGTTGCGGATTCAAAAGTAGAGTTTTTCACACTCGGGATTATGGAAATAAACAATGGACATTGTCAAAGTAAGAGATTCCTCCTATTTCATAAGCACCTTCCATTAAAAATAAGTATTCTAGGACAAAATAAACACAGTGCTGGTTATATTGTAAAGGTATATTCTCTGGGATTTTTGATTCATTAAAACATGCCCTGTAATTAGGCCTACACACAAATCAAAGTTACATACCTCACTATAAACAACCAGCACCAATGCCACCCATTCTCCTTCTCTTCATATCCGGCAGTTTCTCTCTCTCACACACACACACACACACGCAATCATGCACACACACTGTTTCTCTCATCTCTCAGGGAACGAATAAGTGCCAGGCAGTACCAGTCCACTGATGGTTGCTCTCGCCAAGGCCTGACAAACAGGGGTGCAGGCTGGCAGAACGCCCCCTGCCCCCCCTCACAGCGCTCGGGCCACAGGCAGCTGAAAGAGAGGGCGGCCAACAGACCAACAGTTGGCGAGAGTTTGGTTGAGCGACTGTCCAGGCTGCTGCACGCCACCCAGCCCACGTTCAGGGCACCTGACCCTGGGTAAACTGACAAATGCCTGGCCTTTGGGTGCGCCTGCAGAGTGATGTGACCCTGAAGGCGCTATGACCTTATAGCCACCCCTCTGTCTGCCTTATGTTCACAGTCACCATGTTTTTTCAAGCACCTGACCAAGAAAATTACGCTTGCACTCACTCACATTTTTCACTCTGTTTGACTAATTGTCATGGAGATGGCATGGCTAAGAGAAACAGCTCTTAGGATGCTCGCACCCAGGAAAGATTGCTGTAATTTTCACCTAATTCACATCTTGAAATGATGTAATTCGATGCTTTAGTTTAATTGCTGCCTTGTTAGTTTCAGCAAAGAAAAAGTACATTTGCTTCATTTCTTTCAACTGCCTCCACAGTATGTATTCATAGACCTTTTTATGTGCTAGTGCTGCCATATATGTTGGCACAGATATTAACAGGCACACACACACACACACATAAACACATGGTACACAAGTACACATTATAACTTTGCAATGTACAGAACACTTATTGGGTATATTTAACTTATCTTGACAAGACTGTTAATTTCTCTGAAACCAGGGATGGATTCCAATCACCCTCTCTATCCACGTCCCCTATTCCCTCCAAAATGCCCAGCTGTTGCTCCTGTAGACAGCTGCTTTAGGGGCAGAACGAATCTCAGCTGTCGAGAGGAGTTGTGCGTGGGGGTTGGTGGATTTTGGGGTTTGTGTTCCCTCAAACCAATGACACTCCGCTCTCCACGCTGCAGTGAGTTGGGTGGAGTACGGAAAAATGCTGACAGGCAGCAGATTTAGGTACCGAAACCAGAGGCTACAGCTGTCTGTGTGTTTACAAAAAAACTGCTCAGTACAACTCTGGAGCTCTGGGTTCAACTTAGAAATGCCCCCAAGAAGTCTGTGTAGAAAATCCTCAGCTTGCTCTCTGTTTGGATGTTGGAAAATACAAGAGGAATGGCATGTGCTTAGTGCTTTAATGTTGCATTATGCTAAAATTAAAATTTACACATCAAAAATTTTAGTAATGAATATTTACAGCACAAAGATCAGTTGAAATATTGTGACTAAACTCTTGCCAAATCCAGTAAGAGGTGAATATACTGTCAATTTCCATCCACTGCACAGAAACCCCCATATACAGTATATGACTTTCAACCTATTGCTCTGTTGTTTCCTGTTGAATATTAAAATGCAGACTGGATTGGTTTTCACTTTGCTAAACTCGTATATATTAAACAAAACTGCCTCTTTGAGAGTTGAGCCTGTTATTATTCATGCTACACGTCGTAAAGGTCAGACGTAATACAACCTCACTTCAGTCTCATGTTGTTGGGAGCAAGTAAGGTCTCTAGGCTATGATCTGTGAGCATGTTGTAATGAGCCTGGACAGCCTGGCATCTGAACAGAAAGACAGTTGTGTCATACACAAATTCCATATTGCATAACAAACTAGATTACAGAGAGGGGGGAAACAACAGCATCTCATTACTGGCCACAGAGGATCAGGGTCTAATCAAAGTATGCTGCTGTTCTTTGTTGCAAATGTAGACAATATGTGGAGCTCGATACAGAGCGACATCCTCCGTGTCATAGAGAGACGTATGAATTATGTTATGAGTTATAACGGGTGTGGGTAAGAGTCACAGAGAGGCCAGTGACCATCTCTTCAACTGTTTCGCTCTGATCACAACCTGCTGGAGACTGGAGGGAGCTGAAAAATGACTGTAGCCCATATGAACACCTACCATCAAAAAATTAATCTACTGGATATGTGTATCAATTTAATTAAAATTATGTGACATATTTCTTAAATATCTAAGTCCATATCTTTTGTTGTTGTTGTTGTTGTTGTCATTTCTCTCAGGACTGCTGTTTCTTTTCAGTTTACTACAGCAATCTAATGTGGCCATGATCCTGTTTCACAAAATTTATAATCTTATACTAATCACTTAATGCTTAATGCAACTGCAATTACAGAGACTAACTTAAACTTTGTCTTGCAGCTCAACAGTTTGATCTGTTGCCTTCATATGACAATAATCTTATATTCTTATGTTGCCCTCTTGTGGTGAATTACTGTAATCACGTCTCCACCACGTTCCACAGGTGGCTGAGAGACATGACGTGGATTTCAGCTCTTTTCCTCCACCGTATGCATCATATTATTATTTTGTTTTATTTCCTCTTCAGTTACACCTTATGAATGCACACGAACAGATGTTACTGAATCCAGCGTTTCACTTTCAGATAGAAGAAAAATGAGCTTTCAGTACGGTATTTGTACAGATGCGGCTGCTTTTCAGCACCATGGACAGTGTCCTGTGCCCTCTGTAACCCTTATCACCATCAGTGATCTTATTAATTAGCACTATAGTCCCGCTACATCAATGTGATACAGATGCATAGATCACTTTAAGTAACATGGAGATGTTTCATCTTTAAATGTTTCCACACTCACTACAATAGACCCATAATATCAGGCTTGATAGTAAAGAGGAAGTTTATAATGTGAGAAAAAGGGGGGTGATGCTTTTTCTAAAGGTGCCCTCGAGCTGTGTACGCTGTAAAGTGTAGCACCCCTGCGTCCTGATTGTTTTGCGCTCAAGGTGGAGTTGTCTGCCACATCACATCTAATTGCTGCCGCTACAGCGCGCAGTGCTGATGCTGTTGCCCTGAACAGAACAAGCTGCTGAGAGCAGGAAGCGGCTGAACAACAACGGAAGCGAGAGCGTTTCGCATCTCGGGACAATTTCACTCCTACATAGAGAAGAGAGGTGTCGAAGAACATGCGTCCAACGCGCAGGTGAAAAAAAAAAAAAACAGCAAATTTTAAGTTCTTTGCTGCTGCAACTTTTCGGCACTAGCTTGAACAGATTTGGGGAAGGTTTATTTGTTTGCTTTAGCTCCGATTCACAGAGATAGTTTTGAAATCTTGAGAGATGTCTCGCAAGAAGGCTGTCAAAGGAAAAGCCGCAAGCAGCAGCCCGTCTGCAGGCAGCCCCACCGGGAAAGGAACCGGGAAAGCTGCGAGGAGCAGCCCGGGCTTTGTTCAGATGAACGGTGTGGTCCATCCCAGCAGACCCTCCATAAGCAACAGCAGCGAGTTTTATGACATCGCTTTCAAGGTAAGCACCTGCTGTTTGGATACAGTTACACCTATGGTAAAAATAAATAAATAAATAAATAAACTCAAATCAAAGTAGGCTAGATTTTTACATTTTAAACGAACAAATCACAGTGATAATAAGATGATATAAATTGGTATGCATCAGTGCCACAGAGGTCACTATACACTCACTATAAATCATCATACCAAGTCATGTAGACACTTGTAGGCTTTTTGTGTCCTATAATATGATAGACAGAAGAGAAACATACACAAAATAAACCTGTTTGTTTTCTACTTTATTCTTCGCCAGGGTTGTTTTCCTGTTTAGCGTTGAACTGTCTTCCGTTTTACAACCACCTTTATTCATTAAACAGCAGCAAAGCCCCTGACACCAGCTGTGTCAATACACGATCGATGAGCTGCACACCGCCAACAAACAAATCATTCGCTCCCGCGGTGCAGCTGGTTGAATGCATGTTTGTCTCAGCAGTGCAGGTTATTGGGTTTACATATAGCCTACACAGAGACATTTTTGGGTTTGATTTCTTCAACTAAGCATAATGTGAGCACTTATGTGAGTAAAGAGAACTGTCACCTCACCTCACCACAACACAAACACAGACTCACACCCACAGATTCTCCGTGTGGACTCCCAGCGTAGCTTCAAGGGGACTTGTGCCACCTACTCTATGTTTTTGAAGCAGCTGTTTGATGTGAGTGCATGATGGCTTTGTGTTGCTCTTTTCACAAAAAAACAATTGAATTGTTCCATCCATGCCACTTCACTCAGCAAAGGAAACTGTAGACATTTTTTATTGAATTGTTATTTATTGGGTGCATGGATAGCCCTGCAACCATAAAAATGAACAACTACAGAAAAGGCCACATGCTCCAGTTTCTATCTGACTGTTTTTTTTTACGTTGACCTGTTCTTCTTTAGCACCATATTGATCCAATAACATTCCCTTTTAATTATTTCTAAATGTTGCAACATTGGATTAAAACCCACCTGTAGCTTTATGGGTGTAGAACTTGTACTGTATCCAACTTTCTGATTTATTGTTCCCTCTATAATATCATTATTTCTCATTTAGGAAACTGATTGCATTTTATTTGTAAAAGCCTAAAGGCAGGGAGAGACCTGGTACTCCCTCCTGCACACTGTTAACTCCCGTTTAGATTACAGTATGTAGAGTTGAGGGAGACTTAATGGGGAGAGATGAACAGATGCAGAGATTTAAAAAAAGAGTATGTAAAGGGGAAATATGGAGCACGGGGGAATCAGGGTTGAGATTCTCAGATATTACCCTTTGCTGCATTTTACATCTGTTCAGCAACCTTGTAACATCCCTTCATTCTTCATTCCTCTGTCTTTCATCTCCTCACTGCTCTCCTCTGTGCACCCAAGAGACACTTTTGAGTTCCATGGTCTAAGGCCCACAGTCCCTCAGCTAACCTGATAACAGTAATCACATCAAACCTTTAATTTCATCACAGCGAGGAATAAAAAGAGAAATGCACAACTGTGTGTTCAGCAGGAATGAAACACAAGCAAATCTGTCATGTATGCATGCTAACCTGCACACACAGAGCTGTAAGGTGGTTATATGCTTACACACACTTGTAACAAGGATCTAAGGATGTTCACTGGTTATAATGAGCAGTCAAAATATTCGTTCACATACACTGTCTACACTGGCCAAGCACCAAAATCACAGGACTAATTTAGATGAGTGATTCAAATGTTCTGGTTTTTCTGAGTACACATAATCAGACACTGATATAGCAGTGGCTCCTCTTCTTCATGCTCCTACATGTGTTTTTGGTTTTGCTAGTTATTTTAGTTTTGTCTGACAGTTAGCTTTTGTTTATCAGTCAGATAGTCTTAAGCTTTCTCCTTCACACTTCTGTTTGTGCATTAGTTCAGCCCTTCAGTCGTTCCTGGCAGCTCCAGCTGGCTGACTTTTCCCCTCTCGGCTTCCTGTGCAGGTGATGCTGGTTGGAGACTCTGGTGTAGGAAAAACCTGTCTGCTGGTGCGTTTCAAAGATGGAGCATTCTTGGCTGGCAGCTTCATTTCCACTGTGGGCATCGACTTTAGGGTGAGTTTAAATCAATAAAACCAAAAGCAAACAAGCATACACAGACAAATCCTGCACATACATGATCATGCAAACACACTTCAAGGTACCTTTTTATAAAACAAGGTCATATGTACTAGTGGGATTTTTTTCAAAGCTATTCAGTGTCTTTCTATGCCCCACAGCTACATTACAAGTACTTCCTGTGTTAAAAGTCGTATAAGATAGGATATTGATTTCTTAAATTAGTTTGACATGCTTTAGTTTTTTAGGCTCCCTCAGTGATAATCATGTCTGTCATGTGCCAGTTTCATTGTCCCACATGGCCAACCAGGAAGGAATTTGTCCATCTTTTTGTAATGGTCCATATCAGTTGTTTCTGTCAAGGTAGTCAGGCGACCCCTGAGACCCAGCACAGCGGAGAGAAAGAGACAGCTGCCTGCCTCCGGCTCTTCAGCGGCTGCAGTTACAGCCTTGGGTGTTCACTGAACTACTACTTTTAATTAGCAGGCCTTATGAGAGCTATATACTCTAATAGCCATGTATCTGCGATTTTTGTCTCTTCCTCTCTTGTCTCTGTTGAAACAGCCTGCCTTTGTGTTTATTATATTACATTTTCTGTTTGCACTGTGTCTGGGAAGTGTTAAATGAACTCTGTGGTAATTTTTGAGTGCCATAGTTTGTGTTTTTGTTGTATTCAGTGTCATTTTTACTTCTGTTTACTTGATATTGATGGGAGTAGTCAATCTTAACCCACAGTTTTAACAGTGATGAGCTGCTCACTGATCCAGTCACTCATTAAAAGGATGCAGCTTACAGCTTACCTTCCCTCACCTCTTTTAGTTAGAGTGTGACAGTTGCTGACTTGTTCCTCCACCAATCTTTCTCAGGAAACTCTTTGCATAAGTTCTTCTCAACTGTTCCTTCAACCATCTAATCACCACCTGCACTGACTGGGTGGGGACGAAATGATAGAGTGTTTTAATGGAAAACGTACTTGGGAAAACTAACTTATTTAAAAATGCTGTTTGAAGTTCCAAAGTTAACACATTGCATAAAGCGTAAGTGCAACATTAGATCCTTTATACACTTGGGAGGTATATTCACATGGGCAGCCACTGTGTGTGTGTGTATGTGTGTGTATGTGTGTGTGTGTGTGTTTGCTAAAGTATCCAACCATTGTATAGCCCTGTGTGTGGGTTGGATGAGTTTGTGGGTGGATGAGCAGTTGATTTATTTACTTATGTAACGTCTCTTATAAAACTGCGTCTGTAGTCCCAATGTACATGTTGGGTCTATCTAAGCAAAGCAGAGACCTTCATCAGCTATCTCTGCCCGCTGCATTTATTAATAATGGCGGGAAAAGTACACAACTCCTGAAGTTCAGTGCTTAGTCTGCTCTTATGTCATATTGACTTATTTAATTGGAGTGTGGCACAGAGCTGTGTGCCGTGAATAATTTCATTATCATCCTCTAAGCTCCCATTCTCTTCTGGATGGTTTCTTGTTAAATGGTTCACTTTTGAAATAGACCTTCATTTATTCACGAGTATCCTTCCTGAGTCATTCTATGGGTCAGCAATGATATGGCAATGTTTTTGTTCTGTTAATTAGAATCAGGGCTGAACAATTGATTGAAATTTTATCGAAATCGCAATATGGCCTCCTGCAATTTTCGAATCGCTTGAGGCACAATATTTAATAAAGGAGAAATGTGTGTCAAAATACCATTTTTATATTAAATATTGTTGTGCTGCAGGGATGTCCTGGACTACACATTATATTCTACACACTTGCGAAAACATGTTTTTCAATTAAAATCAATGAAAATGAGAATAATGATGTAAAAATGATCATTCCTATAATATTACAAATCATATCACAATTGCAATATCAGTCAAAATAATCACAGCCCTAATTAGAATACAGACAAAATGGCATTTTTCTCTATTTTAGTATTTTTATTTTGCTTTTTTACCATTTTGCATGCAACTGACAATGTCCACAAGTACAGAATAAATAAAGAATTTAAAAAAAAAACACACACACACATAACCACAGACATAACATCCACTTTATGATTATGTACATATAAAGTTATTTTTTATGTGGCTGCACAAATTGCACAAACAGTGGGTTTGTTTGAGAAGTTGAGAGACCAGGAATGAGTTGGAGCATATAAAAATCCTTGGTGTTTATCTTCCCATGGAGGATACACGGAGAGAAACAGAGAAACGGGGAGTGATTGTTATTTTTAGGAAAAGACGGTTTTGATCCCTTTTAGTTGGTGGGAAAGAAAGGCAATTTGCTTCGTATGGGGATTTGATCCGGTCCCCACTTCAAAGCTGCAGCAAGATGCCGTGTTTTTTTCTCCCTCTTGTTTATTGTAGTCTCATCTTGTTTAAGCCTCAGCATGTTCTCAGGATTACAGAGCTGTAGTGGTGCCTTGTTAGACTTAAAATACATTGAGTCAGAATAGGAAATACAACTCCAGACAAATTGCATTTGATTATAAAATCTCCCCATAATTCCTATAAAGGGATCATAAAGGGATCCACCTCTCTGGTTCATTCATGCTAAATTCAAGTTAAAAGATGAAGCAGTATGAATTATTTCTCTCATCAAGTGAATTCATAGAAACTCTGTTGCATATGAAAAAGATTTTTAAGACATGCAACTAAAATGTAAGACTTTATAAGTTAAGGTCAGTCTTCACAATCTAAAATTTTATTTTAAAATGAAATAGTTGATTTGCACGGAAGTGTTTTCACGAAACAATGATAAAGATGCATCATATGCAGGTTTTTGCTTCAACTAAATTTGACTCCAGTAAACCAGAGAAGACAACACACTTGCAAACTGCGATGCAATACATCCAGGTCATCAGTTACCATGGTAATGCAGGTGCTAACCGACAGGCAGGTGACTGGGATTGACTAGAGGGCGAAGCTGTACTCGTTCTTGATTGCACGGCCTCTAAAGTTCTTGGCTTGTGCGAGTCAGAGTTCTGGTGATTTTCTCATTTATTTATGTATTTGCTTCGATCAAGAGGTCATAAGCAGTATGTTAGAGGCATCAGGTGGGTGTAAATGACTCCTGCTGCTGTCCGTGCTCTCTGAGGGAAAATGACTAGATGTATTCTTAATGCTACAGCTTGCTATTTAGTATTTAAATGAAATATGGATTTACATCACATGACACTTGCGTATCCTGAGGACATTTCCTCCTCCATTTTGTCCATTTCTCTCTGCACTCTGACACACACTATCACCTTATGTAACTTAGCTGTCTTTTGACTTCTTCCATCTCCAAGGGATACTGGGTTGGGTTCATGCCCTGTCTGTGGAAGATGGCTGTCGTCTCTTCTATAAAATGAACCAAAAGCAGCTCTGCAGGACTTTCTAAGGAGAAACCAGCAATTACTTATTAGAGCAGTCCTCCAAGCTTGACTTTTTTAGAAGTTCTGGCACTGCAGGGCAACAGATCAGCAGATTCATGTCCCCACCACTGATGAAGACAGACAGTATAGAGAAGCTGCAGATATATTTGTTGACTGGGATATTTGCCTCTTAGACCTTTTTATAGTTATTGATACACATTAGACAAATTAGACATTAAATTCATTCAAATACGATAAAACAATGTCATCCAAATGGTCACAGAACAAATTAATTACATGTGTTATCAACTGTATTAAAAAGCTTTCAAAATGAGTCAATATATTTTGCTACAGGAGAAATATTTCCATTCTGAAGGATCTCGAGCTAACAAACAATAAACAGGTTGATACAAGTGATAACTTGACATTTTTTCCTTGTGAGATCAAAACCATAATACTTGCTGAAAATAATAAAGATATAAAAAACATATTAGACACAGTCATTTTACATTCATTAGTTTCCCCATTAGTCTGACGAAGAGGAGGAAACTGTATTGCTTTATTTTTTCTGAAAGTTGACATCATACTCTGGTGGGTCTATGATCCTTATTAAGGCCCATACTGTTTTTCCCACTGTCAACAAATCCCATGAAAAGACCAAAACCAATAGTGCATCATTGTGTTTCTCAATAATTTACTACTTCCATACCCAGTCTGTGGCACTCAGCTCCAAGCCCACTGGCTCCTACTGAAATCTTTAAAAACAGCTCATAAATATAGTGTAATTTTTTTAAAAAGCCACGTCATTTCCTAAAACAGCTTGGCACTGTAGTTTTAGCAAAGGTTACTTAAACAGGACTAAATATTGCTTTCAGCTGCAGATGAATGAGCACATTTGGTGCTCTGAGTATTTACAGCACCGGGATGGTGTGAGTAGGATTGATTCAAAGTAAACTACAGTGCCAATGTTTTGTTGTGGAAAGGACAATGTCACCCAATGCGGATCAGCTCATTGATGTGTTTTTAACAGTCTGTAGACAACTAAGCTATAATAAGCTATATCAGCCTTGTGCTATACAAGGAATACTTGCTAATAGGATCTATTGATGTTTTTTTTCATGAGATTTGCTGACAAAAGAAAAATATGGAATATGCTTATCATTTTAAGTAGTAAACATGTGCATATATTGTTTGTGCAAATACCATACTTTGCTAAAGTGTTTTAGGCTGAAAAGGCATTTATCTTAATTTCCCATAAGCACCTGAATGCATCATCAGGAAAAAGTTGGTGTTAACTAATACCAACACATGAAATTGTAATGTTGGTTGTTAATGTTCATAGCTGCTTTAATAGTGTTGGATGAGGTAATGTTAAAATGCTCTTATCAACTTTGTCACTTCCAAACTTGCCTCAGGTGGGCAGGGAACAAATGTAAACTGTCCGTAGTGCTGTAGTGAATAACACTACCAGGTTTACCAATATCATTACCAAACTTCTGAAATATTTCATGTCAGTCAGTCTATCTCAATCTGCTTCAATCAGATTTTCACAAACTGAAGGATCAATTTCAATTTTCCAGTCTGTAATCGTCACATCCATCATACTTTTAGTTTGCTTTATTTTTCTGTCACTTTCCTCCCCGGCATGCTATTTGGCATTTTGTGCATATTCTCACTAAAAATAATGTGTTGTTTATTCTTTTAAATGTTGTAGCCTGAAGGTAAACATTTTTTATTACTTTCAACTAAATCCCAGTGTTACATATAGCAGCAGGGAAGTTAGTGGTCTTATCTTGGCTTTAAACATAATGAGTCCCAAATGTTATTTACTGAAAAATGATATTGTCATCTTGAAAGGGGATTCTGTCACCGTTAATGTCTGGGTCAAAATGTCTTAATTTGGAAAATAAAAGAACTGAATAGCAATATCTCAAAAGTAAAGAAGAAGACAATTAAAAAGAGGAAAAAGAAAGAAAGGAATTCGGGGAACAAAGCAGAAAAGCAAAGATGCTAAAGGGAAGCCAGTTAACCATGACTCCACACAATTTGCCTTACTCTAATTTCCATTGTGGCAGACAAAACAACCTTCTCTCCTCTCTTCCTCTTACCAATCACCTCATGACACCAGGGAGGGGATGGGTAATCCTTCAATCCCTCAGTTGACATAAATGCAGTGGTGGGGAGAGGAGCAGCACTTCTCACCTCCACTGAGAGACAAGGGAGCTGCTCCCAGCTGTCAGTTATGTCTTGTGCGCCCCGAGTGACAGACCACTTATGCAACCAGAGATTTCACCTCCCTGCACCTCAGGAAAACATCACTTATGTGACCCAGGGAGAGAGATCTTGAAATATGCCTGTGAGGATGGATGATCCAACTTATGGCTTGTTTGCCTCTAGGGCTTTCAATGTCAGACTGTCGGTCAGTTGGTCCACGACTGTGGTCCAGACTGAATATGCTAATAGCTATCAGATGGATTGCCATGCAGTTTCAGGGACATTCATGATCCCCAGTGGATGAATTTTAATGAACTTTGATGATCAACTGACTTTTCCTCTAATGCCGCCACCATCACAAAGTTTTCACTTATCCTGTGAAATACCTCAACATCCACTGGATGGATTGGCACAAAATTTGGTACAGACATCCATGATGCCGATATAATGTATCCTACTGACATTGGTGATCCTCTGACTTTTCCTCTTGCCACCATGATGTTGACATTTGTGCTTAGATTTTATTGCAATAACATCTCAGGTAACATTTACCATTCATCCTGCTTATTCAGCCCACTCTCATTCCCAGGTTGTCAAATACCACTGCTTTGTCACACCCCTCGGCATCTGATACCGACATATAAGGTGCCCTTCAGCATCTGTGTGAGATGCACCGGGCTGTCAACTAACGGCAATTTAAACCCGTGACAATATCAGATGCCCAGAGCAACTGCTCCGGCTGTCCATTCACTCCAATATTAACCCGATTGCAGCACTATGAGACACTTTGAGCAACAGTTCAGTAGGCAGACCAGAGGACCCGTCGCCCGTAAATAGTTTCCTCACTGTCAGTTCCCTTGTTAATGTTTTCTTTTAATGATATCCTCAACATTTCTCAACACAAAAACATGAAAGTGTCCTTGATAACTCAACAATATAATAGGTTAATGTTATGGCCATCAGTTCTAATTATTTCTCCTTCAATTCTGAGAAATAAGGTTTTGGATACTGGAAGGCTACATTACCCATGATCCTTAGCCACCATCGCTGTGGAGACAAAGACAGTCCACTTTGTTACCTGTTACAAATCCATAATTTATTACAAGCTGATTAAGATTTTGTGTGCATCTGGTTCATGGAGTCCCCCCCTTCACACACACACACAAACTATGGAGTGGTGTATTGAATGCAGTGGCTCAATAGTCTGTCTGTGAGTGAGTGAGTGAGTGTTTGACTGAGAGTTTAAGTGACACCCTCTCTGACAGAGATACATAACCACTCTTGACCTCAGAGACCACTCCTCCCCTGCTCCTGCCTGATGTGTGAACAAAATGTGTAATAGTTCAACTCATGTTGGCATGTGATGTGCACCACAATATTAAAATTTGCCCACTGACTTTGTCACAGATAATTTCTCCCCTGAGGATGAACAATTGTTTTATCTTACACTCTGACAATGAAGTCAGTCACCACAGAACACAGCTCAGGATAGATAAAACATCCCAACACTGCCTGCCTTCTCTAACGTTTTACTTCCAATACTGAAGTGGTCTATAAAATTTCCCCGACAGGTTTAAGAGACATGGATCACACCTGGCATACTAATTCATTTCACCTTGATTGTAGTCTGTATTGTACACAGGACAATTTTTATCTTAATGATTTACTTTTGCAGCGCTACATTAGGGAAGTTGTCTTTTTGGGCTACAATGAATGGGCTTCATTTCTGAATAATACATGGCAGAAGCTATTTTTAATGCAAAACCTGAACCTGATAATGATATGGATAATACCTTTCATTTTTATAACACTTACGTAAAGTGTACTTAAAACACAAACTGGTCACAAAGTGGATTAAAGTTCAGGAAACTGCAAAATATAAAATAATTTCAGGAAAGTGAATGTGAAATAATGAAAATCTACTCATTTACACTTGTAATACCCTCCTCCTCCATCCGCTCTGTTTTTCTTGAGAGATTGCCCTTCATGTTCTCATTTACACTAATGACACTCTGACTCCCATGTGTCACATGTCCAATCAGAAGTTTCACACCTCGTTGATGGAGATGAATCATGTAAAATCAAATTTCCATGTTTTAAGCACAGCAGGAGAGTTTCACACATAACAGACAGCCCCATTTATTCAGATTTCACTTTCCTCTGATGTTATTTTTGGGTGTACTTACGGGGAGGGGGTGATGAATCAGGCAACTCCAACATTTCATGAAACACTTCAGTCATCTGATTTTGAAGCGGAGATGCATTTCGGCACTCTGCTCTGGTATTTAAGAACATTAAAACTGTAACTCTGAAGGATGCATAAAAAATATATGTAAAAATCTTTGACCTTTAACCTCCACTGCCCTGGGGAAGACAACCTGCGCAAGACTCTCCTCCTAATTAACCATGATCAAAGCCAAATAACGCTGATTGGAGGATTTCCTACTTTAACAGAGAGAGCACCTGCTCTGACTTCTTGTATTTTTGTACCCTAATGAGACACGGATCTCCATTTATTTATACAATAAAAACTGAGGCAGCAACTAGCTTTATAATTACATACTGTATGTATCCAATGAGCTTCGTTGTCTTGGAGGAGCTGTCCAATACAGTTGCATCAACTATCAGCAATTACTGATCTATAGTTTACCCGTTTATCTATCTATGCTGCTTCTCCACCATTGAAGAGCTATTTTTTTCAGCTCCGCTCTGAGCAAATGAGCAGAACCTCTCGATCTGCTCTAAACTCAGACTTAAACATCCCTCTGCGGCAGACTGCCTTTGCACAATCTGCTTTTTCATTTACGGGCCATCAAACATTGGAATATGCTTCCAGCTGAGCTTAAAACTTGCACAGACTTTCATTCTTTTTCCCAAGGTGGAAAAAAAGGATATTGAGTAACCAGTCATGTCGACATTAATTTGACCGTGATTCAGATTTTTTATTGTAATGAATTGTAATTTTATAGTCGTACTGGATAAATGTGCTGGTGTGCTTGTAGATTTGACTGTATAATTGTTAGTGTGATAGAGACTATGTAATGGTGTAGCTTGTAAATGAATGTTTTAGTGTCTGGTGATTGTTCTGTGTGTACCTGCCCAGGGACTGCAGATGGAAATTAACTAAATAGCTAAATCTGGCATAAGTCATCTCTTCTCATTTTGAGATTAATGTTTTTTGTGCATGGTCCTTGTTTAATAGAGAGAATGATAATAATAATAATAATAATAACAGAATAGACTGTTGAATAATTCAAACACTCTTATTATGCAGGCAGTGCAGAAGATTGTCTTGATAAGACTGTGTGTGTGTGTGTGTGTGTGCGTGCATTAACATAGCAGAGAGGATGGCAGTGTTCCAGAGATGAGACAGTGGCAGCAGCAGAGAGGTGGCAGGACAGGTTAATCGAGTCACAGAGGCGCGGAATCAGCTGCAAATCTTACAGTCTAATAACCAGAGAGGAACCATGAAGCTGGCAAAGGGACAACACACACCAATACACACTGAACACACTTGCTGCACATGTTGCACGTCTTTGAAAATATAATGAGGAGTTGAAAGTGTTGAGAATGTTCCTGCATATATCGTGCTGTAATGAAGACCCCAGTCACCTGAAAGGATATATGATATATATACATATAGAAGAAGGTAACAGCCTCTTTCCATGTATCTCATCTACTGGGGAGATTTTAATTTAGCTGTGAGTTTGTGCGGATCTGTCACCACAGTGGAGATAGTGGGAAAAGATACTTCCTGATCTAATGACACATCAGAGCTGCTGTGAATTCTGCACTCGCTCCATGTAAATAAAGGTCTGCAGATGATATTAGGAATTCAAGCAATGCCCACTGGATTTTTTCGTCAGATTTTAAATAACCACAGATATACTGGTATCAGACAAGTAACAAGGGATTGCAGTACAGAAACACCAAAGATATGTTTCGAAAGGGTGGTTTGGATTGGGTATCAATCCGTAGACATTCACAAGGGTTAGAAAAAGTGCAGCTGTAGATTACATCACATTAATGAAAAAAAAGATCATTTAGGTATTGGTGACAAACTATTCTAACTATAAAATATTGCTTATTCCAAATGCATTATTGTTTTTATAGTTTTGATTTTTTTAGCAGCATATTTGAGTCTTGACCTACATTTGACATTTTGTAGTTGTATTATGTAGTTTTTTTTAGTATTGATATAAATTTCCCACTCAGTAGCTATGTATCTTGATCACAAGTCTTAAAAATCTATAATGTTTGAGTATAGGCTTACATATATATAGATGTAATAGATATCAATATTAGTATCAGCCTAAAATACAGTATAGATTGGTCTCAAATCATGTTCTTCATGAGTGCTTTTACATTTGCCAATTTACTCATTTTCCTTTCCCATGAGAAAATCTGCAAAGGTAGTGATACATTTTATGGTCAAAGAGGCAATACAAGTCTGTGTTTGATGCTGTATATCCATATTGCTCCACCATTGTTGATGTTCTTGGTCATACCAACTGAAATTGAAGCTGTAAATATTGATTTCTTGCCTGACCTCTGACCCCCATAATGCCAAGCCAATCACCGCACCTAGACATGTGATTTATCATGAAGGTTGTATTTTCTGTGGTTTGGTCATCCTCCAATAAACAGTGTTTCCTGGTACCAGTGGAAGCTCTTATTGTGTGGCCAATAACATTGAAAACAGCTTAGTAGTTAAATGGGCTAAAAATGTGTTAGATAGTCAATTTGCTGATCTTAGCTGAGCCCACAGCTGGACAGGGATGAGAAAGAGAAAGCGACGTTATTTCATTTTGATTGCTTTTCCAAGGAGATAAGGAGGCTATTGGGGAAAACACACTGGGATAAAGTATACGTACATTAAAACTGAAAAAGAATTGGCTGTGGCTCCAGGAACTGTGTATGTGTGCAAAATTATATTTGCAAGGTGAGGACATTAAACATTAAATGTCTCATATGAAAAATAAATCTCTATCGATGGGGGGGTGGGGGGGGGGGGGGTGGCTGTATGTCTTGCTTGTGTTAAATCATTAAGTGAGATACTGGTGTTAATACCGGTGTAGTTCAGTGTAGTTTCCGTTCAGTTTCATTCAGTCACACATTCAGCGGCACATTTGCTGTCACCACCATACACACACATGCACACACAATAACTCACACTGATAACAATGCTCAACAGATGTGCAGACTGTTAATGAACCAGGGGAGAGCCAGCAGCTCTTGTTATGCATCTGTCTCTTCTTTTTCTGTGTCCCTCTTCAGACTGTTGTCAGACATTGTCTCTCTTGCATCACTGCTGGCAAAAAACATTCTTGTGAAAACAGGCACAGTCAACTTACGAGTTCACCATGTTTTGGGATGCAGGCGGTGTGTTCGAATGCTGGCAGTTTCTCTGTAAAGCTCAGAAGTTATTTGCTTCACCGCATAGTGTTGAAGAGGATTAAAAAAATAAGAAACATGCTGATAAGTTAGTGCGCGCTGTTTACTGAAATGTGGTTGTTTGTGGAACTCAAACACACACACACACAACACATTCATATACAGACACTCATGCACCATTGACTCATAAGCAGGTCCATCCTTCACGATGGCGCTCTAAAATAGATTAAATGACGACAAGCATGACATGAATCACTTTCTCTTTACTTTTTCGTCTCTGACTGGAAAAGACTCAACGTGTGTGTGTGTGTGTGTGTTCATATTAAATTGCACACCCCTAGACACTCACTGTAGGTTGTTTTTGACCTCTGTCGTCTCTGAACAATCATCATAGCTGACATTTGATGTATACGCTGCATTTTGAAGTGTTATGGCTGAAAAGCTCTTTGTTCAGAGGAGCATGAGGTCATCATCGCCAGACAGCATGTTTCTGAGAGTGACTCACGCAACAAGTGGACGTTAGTCATCGCATAATTACTGCGACTCAGTTGGAGGCAGAAACTAGATGCATTTAATTTTGTTTTAGCTGTATGGTTAAACACCCTAACCTGACCTAACCAGATGGTTTGTTATACAGAACCATCTGAGAAGTCCTCCCTGGGAACTGTTTGGAAAAGGGCAGGCACTTTCCAAAAATACTTGGCAAGTCATTGGATGAATCGTCTGTCTATCACTGTCTTACCTTGGGAGGCAGCTGGATTCGCAAGAATTTTCCAACACATTCTCACTCCCAACTCGTCACATATCAAAGCTTGGTCAGGACCCTGTAGCATCACTTTTTAACGCGCTGTATCACAGTAGTCACTGTTTATGGTGTGACAACGCGGTGGTTAAGGTCTGGTTAGTTTTAGGCACAAAAACCACTTGGTTAGGGTTCGGGAAAGATCATGGTTTGGGTTCAAATAAAAATTAAAACAAAAATGTTAAGGTGGTCTCAAACCGTGCTCTGTGCTGATTTCCAACTTTCTGCCAACAACATTACAAGCCATCCACCGACCCCTCCACCTCCTAATAAGAAAGTAAGTCAGCTTATATAGATGTCATGTGAAGTACGTCATTTCAGAAATGTTGATATGATAGGTATTGTTGAAATGTTAATATGCTACGTATTAAAGGTGTTGAAGTGTACATATTCAGATCTATGGTTTACAGAAACGTACAATGCCAACGTTTTTTTCTGGCAACCAGGCTGGAATTTGTCACCTAATATAGATGTCATCGGTCTCATAGCGTCTATTTCAGATGTTGTGGGAGCTCAACAGAAGTCTAACTGACTACCCTGCACATTAAAAAATGATGCTAAAGCGGTACCCGATGCGTTAAGAAGTGATGCCACAGGGTCTTGACCAAGCTTCGATATGTGATGAGTTGGGAGTGAGAACGGGCTGAATTTTCATAGGACACTGATTGGTCCGAATCACCAGGGGTTCATACACAAGCGCATAACTTGAAGCCTGACAAAATGGATTCTCGCTTGGTCTTGTGATGCTGTAATCTCACAGATCCAGCTGCCTCACAAGGTAATAAACACCCAGCGGTTGTATTTTCCTTTTCAACAAAAACACAGTTGATTGTAGAGCTTTTTTTTTTCTCTTTAGAATCACAGTTGAGAGAGTAGATCAGCAGGAGTCAAAACAAAGCTGATGACAGAAGTAGAAAGGTTGAGGTTGCTGCTTTGACAAGTTGAAGAATGCTTATGGAGCTGTGTGCTTGAGTCCCTCTCACTATTGACAAAAGGCCGATCCAATGATTCATCTCTTCATTTATATCGGGGATGAGTGTGGAAGACGTGTGACTGCATGTTTGTGTTTGCCTGTAGTCTTGCTGTAAATTGAATAAAATGTAGGACTTTAAAGAACTGTATGTTTTAAATAAATATACAAATTAGAGTTATTAATGCAGTTATTCATGCCTGTCCATGATTAACTGCGCTGCATGTTGACTTTAAAACTAATACAGGGGTTAGTATACATCATAATTCCTGACCCTTAATACCATTTCAATCTCTGTTGTCCAAGTTTTTTTACAACCAGCAAATTTCTCCTCATGGAACAATAAAACCTTTATTTTAAGGTTTTAAATTTAGTTCTAGTAAGGATTTAATAAGTTGGACCCGCCTCTCTAAAAGCTGCAGATGCCATGATATGAGTCTGTGTGTCTCTGTTGTGCACATTGTAAAGAGAAAGAGCAAGTATGAAAAGAGATGGAAAATAAGACAGCAGGGAAAGAGGCAGCTCTGGCATATGAGAGGACGATAACGGACCCATCATAAAAATCAAGCTGTGACTTGATGATTATGTCTCCTTTGCTGAAAGCTTCCGTTCCTCTTTGATACTTCCTCTGTCAATGTGGATGTCACTGACAATCCATCGTCTCACTGGTGACGCTCTTTATGCATCTGTCTTTCACTTGTTTCCAGTTTCTATACCTTCTTTATAGCTGGTGGAGAGATGGTTGACTGATTTCTCCATTATCCACTCTCCTGCCTGCCAGCCTGCCTGACTGCCTGCCTTTTCTGAGTGGGTGCAATTAAAGTGCCAAACGTAATCATGCCAGCAAGTGGCAGTAATGTTTTTTTGTTTTTTTTTCTCTGCTTGAAAAATGAATTGAATTAAGATGAAGCAAGAGCTACAATGTGAGGCAGAAACGCAATATGTTTGTTTATGATGTTGCATTACCTTAAAGCCATTTTTTTCAGTCTTTCTTTTGTGTCTAGTACTATAAAAATAGGGATGAGCTGTTTTGTTGTGTTGATATGAAAAAAGGCATGAAAAGCACACCCTCTAACTGTTGTTAAATTAAAAGTTGTCAAGCATTCAGCTTTAACTTAGATAACTTTGTTTGCCCAAGTGTGTGTGTGCGTGCATGTATAAACTTCTGTGTGTGTGTGTGTGTGTGTGTGTGTGGGTGTGTGTGTGTGTTGGGTAGGGGTTGACTTCTGCCTAGGGAGGTGTTTGTAATTAATGAAAAGCAGCTTTGCCACCTGCTGCCCTAATGTCACTGGGATGTAGAGAGGCGAGCCCTGAGGAGCAGCATGAATATTTAACCGTGGCAAGAGAGGTGGGAAGTGAATTGTTGGAACATGGTAGCATTGCCTGAGGAAGCTGATGAGAGATGGTAAAGAAATATAAAACTAAAAGAGACAACAGAGATGCAGAGGAACAGAAGATAGAAGCGGGCCAAAACGATAATGTGAATGGAATGACTATCCCGCAGATTTGAACATGCTTTTAATTATAAGTAATGATATTAGAGACTTAGCTATAATCTGATTTTGTCAGTTATGAAACAGAAAATGTGTGCCATTTCCTTTTTATATCTGAGTTATTTATTCAAATAACGTCTCACAAACTAATTTCACAGCTGCAACTACAAAAGTCATTGATCAGGTGCCAAAACTAGCAGATGGGAAAATGGAGAATATCTTTTTCTGTTACACACTACAACTGAAAAAAAAAACACTGAAACCATTTAATCGGCTATCCAAAGAAGATTGAGCTCCCAAAAAACTATAACACATTTGCACATATGATGCTAATTTGTTATTTTTGTTTTAACATTTTATGCAAAAACTGAAATACCGTTATACACCACTGTTTGCACAAATTGCTTGTTATGTAAACATTAGCAGTCAATACGGTAATCACACCCTGAATTCAATTAACAGTCAATTCCCCAGATGTGATGCACTAGTTGGGACATTTCAGTCGAGTCTATCCAGGGATGGATTCCCCTGAGGCCTGGTCAGAGTTTACATCACATGTGATATAAACAGACTTCTGTGACAGAGGATGCTGTTGAAGATGAAGGAGTGGTGTTTTTCTTTTAAATGTACTGTTCTTTGTTGTTTACAGTTGTTGCCCCTGCACACCTGTATAATTTATAGTGGCTTTACTGAATATTCCTTTAGTGTTTTGAATCATAAGTAGTCTACAGTCTGTGTATTTGATGGCTTCTGTGTGCCATCTGAAAGCAACATTTGATTCAGATGGAAGAGACTGTGTTTTTGATGGAGTGTTACACTTTAAGTTTGAGGTTTGCACAAGTTAATGTGTTTTGTTTTGTTTTTTTTCTTTTGTGTTTATAGTTTCAAGAAAAGTGTGCATAATTTCAGGAAATGTGCTTCAGCATTTGAGAAAAACAGCATCTGAGCGTTGGCAGATATTCCTCTCCAAGTTTGTGATGATATTGGACCAAAATAAATAAATGTGCCTCTGAGAAAAATGAGAGGGAGGGCAGAGGAGAGAGAGGACGAGGCTTTGTATTTGGCCATGCTTATAGTAGCTGTTTTTGCATGCGCTGTGTATTTCTTTATAGTGCAAGACGCACTGTATACTGCATTTTGTGTTGCACACCAGGAAGGAAAACTGAAAAAAATGTATTTATTTTTTTTTAAATTGATGGACAGACCAGAGTTCCAGCCAACAGCTTGCCCTACAGCCTGCTTTGTCCTCTGATTAAGCCACAGAAGATTATTCACCACCACACATGGTCACAACAAACACACTATATACTGCTGTGTTGCCATTTTGATTTGTATCATGCCAGTGTGTGAAAAGATCCTGGGCAAGCACTTCAGAGAGGTCAAGGCAGCCCTCTCACAGCATTCAGCTTAATAATGGATATGTGATCACAAAATGCTGTCTGTGTGAGTGTGTGTGCACATGTGTATGTACTGCCTACGGGTACACAGCAAAGGTCTGCGTTGGTGTGAGCGACGGTGTTGCTACAGGTTACAGGTAAAAGATCAAATACAAACTTGTTCAGAGAAGCAGCTTTAACCTGAAACATGGACTGGTGTAAAAATATATCTTTTAAGTTTCACACTTTTATCCAGGTACTGTAGAAATCCTGCTTTGGGGAACAGATCCCTGGAAGTCAAATTTGAATGATTTATACACCCTGGAGCATAGTTCTGGAAAATTATCATGGCAGCCAGATAAATAGTAAACACAATGCCACAAGGTACACACAGTAGGTGTTTTACCTAAAATGTACCCTTGCATGTACATATGTATTCGTTTAGCTAATGCGAGTGTGTTGACAGTTTCAATGCAAAGAAGAAGTAGGACCAATTTTTCCCGACCCTTTTCCCTCTCCCTTAGAACTGAATGAGGAAGCCTGTCTTTTTGCAGCAGGGCATGTTGGTGTGAAAGGGTCCGAGGGCCCACTGCTCTTTCAATTAGTCTCTGTTTTTAACTTCACCTGCTCACCCAAGTGAGAAAGTCAATAACAGGAAGGTTCCAGCTATTACTGAGCAGTCAGGAGTGTTTTCAGGAAGCAGACTTTGCTCCATCAGTCAGAGCTGTGACTGACGAACCAAATACCCTCTTCTTTTGCATATCCTCCCAAGATCCAATTATATTTGTGTTTTCAGTCATTTATTCAAATTATTTCCTAGCTTTCCAACAAAGTGAGTATACAGGCAATTATCACCAAGTGAAATAATTGTTACTACATGAGCTATGGCCTCTGTGCTAACTGTGCTGAGTCAGCAAATATTAGCCGTCAATGACTGAATCCTTCAGTGTCTAGAGGTAGCATTATGTGTGTGTCTGGTATAATGTGATTTATTGTGCTATCTCTGTCTCCGGGAGAATATCCAGTGCATTTTAATTGAGTAAAAGAGTGTCTTGTGATTTGAAAATGCTGACAAAGCAGGAGAGGAGAGGAGAGGAGAGGAGAGGAGAGGAGAGGAGAGGAGAACTTATGTAGTTATCACAGAATAATATGAACAACTGATAGAAAAGTCTGTAATCAGCCTCTTAAATTGCAGAGGTGGTACAGGTTGTCTATTTCATTTATGCCACATTAAAAAGAATCAACATCACATATATTCAGATCATAAAAAATAATGATAATAATTTAAGAGTTACACTAAGATAACAATAGGCTACACATGGCAAAAAAACATGGATGCAAGCTGTAAGCTACTGGCATTTCACTTACAGCTGTGACAATTGTTGCTTTGGTAAGTACTTGAGAGCATCTTCGTTTGGCTGATTCAATTTCCTGGCATCAAATTATATGTCCACTTAATGAACATCATTTGTTGGCTAATTATGATCTGAACTTAGCTGAAGCTTCAATGCCTTTATACTGTACTGCAGGAAATTGCCAAAGACTGCTATGAGCTGAGATTCAATGCAGAGTAAGATAAAGAGAGAAAGAGAAGAAGAAAACGAGGGGTCAGTTTTAATTGATGTGATGTGAGTGGTCTTTTATTATAATCATCACCAAATTTCTTTAAAAACTAGCTTAAAGCAGCCGTGTGTGCCTCTTTGTAGCAGGCAGGGTGCTGGGGGTTGAATGTGTTTGTGTCTACGGTATGTGCGAGTGTGTGCATATGTCTGTGTCAGCATGACTTAGAAAACTTGACAGGCGGGAGTTGGGTTGACTGCAGAGCAGAGCGCTGCCTCTCCGTACTGCCCTGCCCTCAGTTATTTAATTTCCCCCATAGCTTTGATTTCTGATGTGTGTGTTGAGTCCAGGCAGCCATTATGCACCAGTGAGTTTCCAGAACAAAAGGAAGTACATTGAGGAACACTGCCAGATAGCCTCTTTCTCATTATTCTTATCAATGATACAAATTTGTCTCATATACAACGTTTTTGTGGCCATTAGGCTCCGGTTCTCTGCCTTAGGCCGCTGCCTTTAATGTTTTATAGGCTCACACTTCTTTGGACCCCCTGAAAGCTCCTTGTACATTTGTAATTTATGATCCATGTGAAGTGCTGTTAACAGTCATTCTGTACTGACTGTACCCTCTCGCTCATGTACCTTTGGGGGAAAAAAATAGGCATTAAATGATGAACATCCAGTGTCTGGCCGGTAAGTAGAGCAGTTTGTATTTGAAGATGTGTTCTGTTTTGAAGGGTGTTTTCTGGAGCTTGGGGAATGAAATTGACCTGAAAAGTGGCGCAAGCTTCTGAGCCATCCCCCTCTGTAAATTGTAACTACACAGAGCCAAGCAGTGTCAGCTTGTAAAGATGGTGAAGCTTTAGAAAGTTTGGAAAGTAAAGTGTTGCTGTAAGTGTTGATAGTCTTTTATCTACAAATCCCTCAGTTCCCCGTGTTACCACAGTAGACTCAGTCATAAGCTGCTCAGATACTTTTCATCCTGCTCGTGCTTCATAAATAGGTCTTTCAGTATGTCTTGCTCTGGCTGATTTCAAGTATTTACTCTTAACAAATCCAACATAATTATCAATCAAGCCTGACTAACCACCTAAAATCCTATCATGAGCCTCTTTTTCTGGGTCACTAAATATTTATGAAGCCTCCAAGCACATTGTGAGTTGTTTTTAGTGACAACAACAACAGGGAGAAAGTCTTTTGAGACTCTGATTCCTATCAGAGCACACTTACAAACTAGCTTGCAGCTCGCCTTGCCTGTGAATATGTATGAGATTCCTCCTTTGTGACTCTCAGGGAGGTAAATCAGCTGAACACTTCAACAAAGACTGCATCTTTATCTAAGTGCTCCGCTGGCAGATTAGTAGCATCTTGTCAGGGTTGAATATCTTCTGTTTCTCCTTGGGGATCAGGGAATTAGAAGGTCAGCATCTCAGAGGGGATGATGATAGGAAGAGGCTTTTCAGCGTTGCCGTGGCACCAGGTGATGTAATCCACATCGGCGTACCAGGAGGCCTACATTTGGGTCACCGGAGAATATCTCGACCTTCTCTTTTCTATGGGAGTCACTAGCTCACAGAAAATGGGAATGCATGTGGTGAAATACATGTGTTGATGTGAATATTCAGGAAAGATAAGGGGGGGCTGCTTCATGAGCCTTTTAAGCATGTCAGCCCTTCTTCATGTTCAATGTGCACAGAATAATGTTTTTTTCATAAGGGCATTCATGTATTTTATAGCATTTCCTCTGAATCTCAAACAGTTAGTGACTGATTATTCAATTGGCAGAAAATTAATCAATTGTGCTCTTCTTTCTGCTCTTCTTTGTGTTTTGAACTAATAGTTGGGTTGGGACTATAGCTGCAACAATTAGTCAATTAATTGATTAGTTGCCAACTATTAAATTAATAGCCAACTATTTGAAAATATGAAGAAAAAAATTTCCAAATTCTCTGATTCCAGCTTCTCAAATCTGAATATTTTCTTGTTTCTTTAGTCTTCTATGACAGTAAACTCAATATCTTTGGGTTGTGGACAAAACAAGAGATTTGAGGACATCACCTTGGGCTTTGGGAAACCATGATTTTCATTTTTCACCATTTTCTGACACTTTATGGACCAAACAACTAATTGATTAATCGAGAAAATATTTAACAGATTATTAGATAATGAAAAGAATCGTTAGTTGCAGCCCTAAATGGGACTCACTATTTTTGGCTGGACTGCAACAGTGGGGCCAGCCCTATACATACGTGAGAGAGTGATAAAGTTGCACACCGTTTCGTGCGGTACATTCACATGGGATAAGTCTTTATTTTACTTGAATTTACTGACATTACCCCCCTGGATATGCGTGACAACATGACAGGCTGCAAACTTTCACAATCTTGTCTCTAAATGACCCAAATACATAACTGATGGAAACAGGACAGCCTGACAGCTCTCAGCTCTGGTGTTAAATGCAGTGAAGCCGGCTAAACTCCTGTTTAAACAGACACATCGCAGTGTCTCTACTTTCTCCTCCTTACCACCAGTGTGATCGACTCTCCGGCTGGCAGCGCTGTCAGCATCCGACAGGAGAGCGCGTTTGGATTTTATAACTGAACTAAATACCAGGACACAAACTTTTTTTTATTTATTTTGACATTTTCACATCACAAACGATGAACAACAGCATTAAAATACGAGTCTTGCAGGTAAAACATGAGACTCATGTAGACTGTTATATCAGTTTGGTATAGGTGCGCTTGCTGTAACTGCAGTAACTGGGCAGTGATAAGTCTCTTGAATTCACTCCCAATGCTGTCAGAACTTTAATTTATAATTTCCAGCAAAGCCTTTTGATGAACATGTAATATCCAGGAATTCACATCATAGGCACTGAACAAAACAACAAAATTATGATTCAGTTAATTGAGAAAATAATCTGCAGATCTATGGAATTAATTGAAATAATCATTAGTTACAGCCTTAATTTCCTCTGCAAGAAGTGGAAATGAAAGACTGGTCTTATACTGGAGATCAATAAGATGTGATGCTCCTCTAGTTGTGGGAACCAGAATGATGTTGATCAATGAAGTGAAGGACAGAGGGCACAAGACAGGATGATGCCTCAAAGATGATGTATCTGAGTCTGCTGAGTCACTTCCTTTCATGGTTCAGGTGTGCAAATGGGTTTCAAGGACCAGTCAGTCTATACTCTTCTGGATGTTCCTTAAGATGGACTTAAGATGAAGGGAGACCAAGCATTTGCTGTGTTTGCCTCTAAACTTTGGAATACTTTACCTCTTACTATCAGGTTATCCAGCTCAACTGAGATTTTTTTTTAAACTTCTCAAAACTCACCTAAATGCCAGTGCTTTTTTAAATTGATGATTTTCTTTCTTGTTTTTCTTTTCGTTCAAGATACTTTTAACTTGAGCCAAGGCCTTTCATCATTTAGACTGAAGTTAATTTGATGGCTTTTTGTTTAATCTCTGTGCACCCAACACTCAGGACAGACTCCACCTCTGACCTGCACGAGAAACTGCGTATCCACTTGGTTAAGCTTCACTCTGCTTTGTGGTAGAGCAGATCGAAGCCGAGATCAGAGGAATGTCTCTGCAAAGATGGAGAGACGGAGAGAGGTGAGGAGAGCAGAGAGGGTTAATCCTCTGGAGGAAAGAGGCGAGGCTTCATCAAAAGGGGCCAAAGTGAGGTGGAAACATGCAATATTGATGGAGGAAGAGGAGAAGGGAAGGGAGAGGAGAATATGGCTGGTAGATGAGAGGAAGAGACTGTTCAGACAGGTGTCTGACCACAAGTTAGGTTACTGAGTTATTGCTGGCTGAAAAAATACCCAAATTTAGGCACCATCACTCATGATTTCTTGCTTTCATTTCCAGAATAAAGTCCTGAACATTGATGGAGTCAAGGTGAAGCTCCAGGTAAGAACTTTTTAATTTATCCTGTTTTCAACCCTGCTATTCTTGCTAAATGCTCTAAGTTGACACATGGTGAGATGAAGTAAAGCTCTGTTGGTGGCCTTATTATATCATTACTGTGAAGACAGTAATGATCTTGGCACAAAAAGCCCCTAAAAGATAGTTACTGTATGTTTTATCCATCTCCATGAATACTTTCCATTTGACTTTGAGTAGTTCTTCCCTACTACACACTTCATTCACTGTTATGAGAAATGGCATCCATGCTGAGAACAACTTAGTATTGTTGATATTTCTGTCAAACGGAGCAAGTAATAATGATCTTAATTAGGGGCTGAAGGATACTGGTGGAGTGATCCTCTGCTCTGTGATGTGTTCATTTGGAGTTATTTTTCCTCCTGTAATTGCCATTCTTCATTATTGCCATTTGGATCCTGAGGGGATGGTTGCCCCAGGGGATAATCAGGAGGCAGAGCCAACCATCAAAGCTGACATGTCAAAGAGAGAGAAATTGATTAGCATGCAAAGGGAATGACAAGGATCCAAACAGGTGAGGGTCCAGAAAAAAATGCTGAAAAAATGGGGAATGTTTTTTTTATTTTAAAAAAGTAATGGTGTCAGCCAACCTGCACAGGCCTTCTTTAGGGTTAGAAGGAAATGTAATTGCCATCAGAACCAAACAGTGATGTCTGATGAGAAAGAAGGAAGGAAAGAAGGACTTAATTAGCCTTATTCCACTGTGGTCAGAGAATGGGGTGAGTGAATATCGACCACAGCTGATTTATATTCAGTATCATGACCAGGGCAATGCAAAGGCATTAAAACTTAGTAATTAATGGCCTTTTACTATACTGTAAATATACGATGCTCTGACCTTAGAGCTGCACTAATCAATATTTTTATATTAACCATGGATCAAATAACTGCATGTAATGTACAAAGGGTCACTTGTATTGACTAACCTACAGAGAATTATCACCCTTCCCATCTGCAGTTCCTCTCAGCTCTACAGCACATTTCAGTGTCTTTCAGCTCATTGTTTTGGCCCACAACTTTACAGTTTCACCGCTCTCATCAACCCTGTTTCACTGTATTCAGCAATAAAGTTCCGATAAACATAAAGGACTTATTCATCAAGTGGACATTAACACTACTCCAAATGAATGCTAAGGTTAGTTCTTGTCAGCTGCTTGTGCAAACAGGCAACCATTTGCTAACAGTTTACAACTTCATTGTGGTAGTATGGTGGTAATAAACCTATGGTGATAATATCTTACAGCTCTCTATTTACAGTTAACTGTGCTGCCCCTAAGTATTCAAAAAATCAATAATGCAGCATTAATTATAGATCTTTTTCAGTGTCAAATTCATGAGACTATGGACTGTTCAATATTAATGTGTCTTTTTCCATATTCACGACTTATCAGATATAACAGAAGTAAATTGAATGGAGGGCTTCACAATGAGCTCTATGAGCAAACAGAAAAGCTATTAAAAAGATAAAAAACTCTCTCTCTGTTCACTGATTATCTTCCCCTCATTCTCTGCAGATCTGGGACACAGCCGGACAGGAGCGGTTCCGTAGTGTCACTCATGCCTACTACCGTGACGCCCATGGTGAGACACTCACACCTGTATACTCTTTTATGAATGTTATACCATAGAGGGTTTACTATTCTTAGTTACAAGCAATCTCTAATTGCTGTTCGCCCTCAGGTCTTTTACATGCCAGTCAGGCCAGTGTCCCACTTTGCAGATTATGGCCTTATGATAGTGCTGTGTTAGTGTTACACCTTCATGTTCATTTACCACTTGATGCATAAGCAGTGGATAATGATGTTTTGGTATTGGTGTGGTGGATTACATGAGTGTTTTATGACAGGTGGGGAAGAAACCCTAAAACACATGCACTGTATTTTTCTATGTGTACAGTGAAATTGAGCCATGAATATAAAGTTTTTATCCTTAACATAATTCACAGGCCTGTTAGTATCAAGGCGTACAGGATTTTTTCTTTTTTTCACCTGTGGAATATTATTATGTGCTGAGGTTTTATAACTCTTCTCCTTGGATAGAAGGACAGCACATTCAGGATTGATGGGACCCTTTCATGCTCAGTAATCAGTCCTCAGTGATGGGTGTGTGTTTGTGTACAGCTGTAAGTGGAAATACCATTGGTTTTTCATAAAGCCAGGATTCAAGGCAGAGCTGCTTTTAGGAAATTGCTTGAATCAAATGGGCTGCAACTAATGATGATTTTCATTATCGATTAATCTGCTGGTTATTTACTCGATTAATCAGGTAATTGTTTTGTCTATAAAATGTTAGAAAATAGTGAAAAATGCCCATTATGATTTCTTACAGCCCAAGGTGACGTATTCAAATGTGTAGTGGTTGTCCGATCCATAGTCTAAAGCCCAAAATACAATATTCAGTTAACTATCATGTATAGCCCTGTTTGGACCAAACGTTCCAGGTACTTTGAAAGCAGAGTTATTTGTATTTACTGTATGAGTTGGATGTCATGAATGAATGAAAAGAAGAAATACAGAGGAGGAAAATGAAATGGAAACTAAGTTCATCTGTCTCCACAGTAAAGCATCTGTTGAGTTTTTGATGGATTTGTGCTTTAGAATGTAGCCACCATGAAACAATCAGAAAATAAAGTTTTATTTCTCTCATTCATTGGCTTTGTTCTCGCTACCGCTGCTCCCTCTCTTTATTCAGTCTCTAGCTCGCTTGACCACCACCACGCTGTCTCTCTTTTTTAGAATGAGTCAGGAAGCCGACAACAAAGCCTCACTTTAATTTTAATGTTAGCAATGAAGAGAAATGTCATCCCTTCATCCTGAACTGGTCTTAAATCAATACTATAGTACTTCCTTGTTTTATGAATGAAGTAGCACACAAGTTGAAGTAGCTGCGCTGTGTATGTTTGACCAATCAGCGAGGGTCATCCCTGCAAACCCCAATCCCAAAGTTCTTGTACATTTTGAAAAGACTACCCTCCCAACAGGAACCTTTTGGGGGGTAAAACAATCTCCCTGGAACTTAATTTAGACTCTGGTCCCTCCGGTGGAACCACAGTTAGAGGAACTGAGTTCCTCAGAAGGTTCTTTGTCCCTGGGGAAAGTTCATGTGGTGTAAATACGGCTTATGACATGTAAAAGCTTCAAATTTTTACATTTGAGAAGCTACAAACAGCAAATGTTTGGCATTTTTCCATAAAAAATGACAAAAATTAATCAGATTAATTTTCTCTCAATCAAGTAATTGACTAATGTGTTGCAGCTCTTGCAATAAAAGAAATATATCTTATGGTTTAGTTAGTCATCCTTCATCTTTATTTCACTATCCAAGTGAGTTTGTGGTTGGAGAATTCCAAATAAAACACACATACAGCATCTGTTAGCAACACTATGTATAGTGAAATACACATCCATGTCCTGGGAGTCATTTGTTCAAATTGGTATTGTCAAGTAAAAGCCAAGGACTCTGAGGCTATTATACAGGACCAGGAGTGTAAATACCATTCTTGCATGATGTTAGCCCATATTGTCGAATCACACAGACTGCTAAATATCTTTATAGAGTAAGTTATTCAGTGACAGCATGACGTGCATTGACTTGCATAGTCTGGATATTATCTTTAGTTTCCTGACTTTTCTCTGAGGGGCAAACGTGGCTTTGCTCCTTTTTTGGTACTTGATATTCATACATTGTTGCAGTAGGTGTCATTTTGTCCCCACATACGTACGGAGAATGTATCACCTGGTTTTGTCTGTTAATCTCAGGGCAGTCAAGGATCCGTGTGATCAAAAGGAAGTTTTACTGTCTCATTGTGTATTTCTCCTTAAGTCCATTTAAGTTTATGCAACTGAACAGGGCCAGGTTGTGTGTGTGCATGCATATGGGTGTTTGTGTGTGACCAACCGCATGCATACATGATTTAGTGAGTGTAAATTATCTGTGTCTGTGTATTATCCTCATTATGCGTGTCATGGTTTGGCGGTTAGCCTGCATAATTATAGCAGAATTTATTTGTCCCTGTCTCCTGGAGGGAGGGGGAACCCAGAGGACTTTTAGCAGGTCCAGTTTCAGGCACGATGCCTGGGAACATATCTTCCACTGAAAACCACATCTCTCAGCTTTTTGGATTGTAGTCTTAGACATCTCAGTGTCAGTGATTTACAATTACTTTTCCATTACTGCGATAAGTATATCCTTGGATAAATTCAGGCAGTTGCACTATTGATGCCACAGAGCAGGGTATTACATCAAGAATATCCACACATACTAATCCTTAGAGACGTGACCTTTTTAAATGTTTAACACCTTCTCACCTGTCTGTTGTAAGCTGTTGTGAGCTGGAGTGAGAAAAGAACAAGAAATAGCCCCTCGGTTTTACCGGAGAAACAATAAAAGGTTTGAGATTTTGTATAAGATCTGAATATTCCACTTTATCGGTGGCCCTTGTAGGATTCATAAACACTTGACAAGCTCATGTAAATGAAGAACATCAAAAAACTTCTTTTGTGAGTCCTAACGGCAATATAACAGCCCACTCCAGTCATAACTTCAATACCCATCTAGATACCGAGCCTATAAATGCTGCCGAACAATTCCTTGCAACTTTGTCTAACCTGAACAAACTCCTGTTTCAGCATAAGACTGTCAGTGAGCTTATGAAGTCTCTGAAGTGTCGTACGAAAAGGTCTCTTACAGTCTATTTTTCCCCAGCTTTCAGTGTTATGTTCAAACAAAAGTACATACATTTTGATCTGCCTGCTTACCTTGATACTGTGCGTACTCTTGGCTGTCTGTTTCTCTGTGATTCCCCAAAACACTGAAAACAAAATCTTTGTCTGCAAAGTCGACTTTTTGTCTTCCTTTTATCCCAACAGAGAAGTGATCATGTTACACAAGCAGTCTTAGCAGGTTTTAGAGTAAGCCCTGGTGACTTTTTGCCTGTTTGAAGCTGCACTGTACATTGGTCTACATCAAAGTTTCTCTGTGAAATGCCAGCCGACCTTGGGCAAAGCTATGCTTTGAATTATATGAATCTTTAACTGCCGTGTCTGGCAGAGGGTAAAAACAAAATAATCAATGTTCAAGTGAATTTTTTTTTTCTCTTTTTGTATATGATATTGGTGCTAGTTTTACAGCAGAATATGAAAGTGATATAATTTGGCTGGATGTAGGAATATTAAAGGTGCAAAAAATAAGATTTTGTTGGCCAATAGGACATATATCTTCAAAGGTGTGATAAGGTGATTAAAAGGCATAACTAGCAATTTAATAGTAATATTACTACTAGTAATTTAACACCACATTGAAAGGCATTGGTTCAATGAAGTTTCAAGTCTTCAAGCACACCCAACAGTGATGTCAGGGTGAATACACTTTGCTGACTACACATGTCAGCAAAAACAAAATTTTCTGATGACGTTAAGTTATTCTTTAATGATTACCACACCTGATGCCAAGATTTCTGCTTTTTGAAACTCTCATTCAAGCCTCTAGTCTCTGCTCTGAAACCAAAAACTCTCATTTTCCCTCAACCTCTGGCCATTATTTCAAACTTACCAAAAACTGAGGATGGTGCTAAAAGCAAGCAATGCACTTTATGGTACACCACAAATACTAATCTCTATTTAACAGTACTGTACAGTTGAAGTAAATCAGTGGAGGCTGGTCCATAGAGGCAGAGGAGGTTGATCCTCCTCTATTTTTTGAGAGGCAAAAGGGAGATCAAAAAATAAAAAAGAATATTTGGTTGAAATAAACCATTACAAATCTCAGTATTATTTATAAAGTATTTTTTCTCTCTTCTTTGGAAAAAATCCATTATTGAAATTCTGTTTAAAATGCTTCAACAGCGACACCTGCAGGGCGGGAGGAGAAAGGGCAGTGTGTGAAGTGGTGGGGGGGGGCACAATTGGTGGAGGTGGAGTGGGGGACAGAGGAGGACGGGTGCTTGCTGTCCTCCGCAGGGTGGGATCTCTTACATTGGACTTAATGTATTTCATTTTTTTCATGCTAATCTGTGATTGGCCATGACACGTAAAATGACGCTCCAAGGGAGGCTGTCCTCCCTTACCAATCAACAACCAGAATGCAATATTGACATCGAGTTGGTCCAATGATAGTTTCCAGATTTCATCTTCCATTCTCTCCACTGTAAGGCAGAGTAGCAGCAGTAGATAGCTCCTTGCGTTAGCCAATGCAACAGCTGGCTTGTTGTAGCAGCCTGAAGGACTCTTTATACATCCATGGAAGGACTGTTAAGGACTGTTAAGCTAATGGGAGAAATGATCTGGACTGGGCAGCGCAGCAGCAGCAGGACGATGCCGGGGAGGCTGGAGAGAGAAGCAACCGGAGAAACAAACAGTTAACTCGTTTGTCATTGTTGCTAATGATATCAGACTGGTTAAGCAGCAGCCACAAAGTTCTGTTAACTAACAAACAAGATGACCAACAGTCACAAATGGACGTTATGACATGAATACTTCATCTCCATGATAGAAAGAAGAAGACGTCAGATAACGTGAGTCAGATACAGCTTCTCTCTCTCTGTCTCTTTGGCCGCTAATTTCATCTCTGATGGTTAAATCTCTGTGTGGCTTTTTTTGTGTTTCTTATCTCCTTAACAAGAATGCAGCAGAGGTCATATAATGTGTTGTGGGTAACGTTAGTTTGCTTGTTGAAGTTACAGTGAGCTGTCTGGACTCACTCATTCATTTGTTTTTAATTGAGTGGTTGTTCAGACACCTGTTGATGTTGTATGATTAGTGTGCAGGAGGTCTGGCTGCTTGCTTCTGACAGTGTCTTTAGTTTGTTTTAAGCTGAGCCGTATATTGAGTAATAAGCTTAAAGTAACTGGAATAACAAGTGTTAACTAGTGGAGTAACGGATCGTAGTTGATCCGTGATCCATACGGTTTTCCTCCATGTTGGTTTTCCTCCTGTCCTTCTCAATTTTTTGAGTCGCCAGCCGTCACTGAAGTAAATACACAAAACTTAACAGCAACCGCACACCATGCACACTTTTGACAAAGTAATTGCAAAGTCTGACCGCATCTCAAGCTTTAAATAATGAATGACAATAACATGAGGCCAGAAAGCTGCACTATATTTGACGCCGACAGCTACAAATCAAATTCTGCCTAAAAGACTTTGGTCAGCCGTGGATTACTGTAACTGTTATATTTATATGCAATAAGATTGATGTTTCAGCCAGTAACTGTGACATTATGACACACTAAAGGATTCATAGTTAGCTCTGTTTGGAAAGGCCTGCCGGCCGCACTTTCATGACTTTAAACCCATTTACACACACACAATGTTTGACATGCAAACACACATTCCTGCATGAAGCCAAACCGTACTATGATGAATGGAGTTAATTGTTGCTGCCATAACTTTTGGGGGCTAGAGCAATGCTGCAGGCAGAGAAAGTCCAGAGCTAAAGTGCCAGTACCTCCAGGGAGCTGACGAGTGTGGGAGGGTGGAGGGAGTCTGTGAGTTAGGAGACGCGGTGAGATAGGCTTGTAGAGAGGATTATTTTTGATGTTGGTGGATATAAAATGTATCTGCTGTGTGGGAGAAGAAGACAGCCATCAGATATTTTCTCATTTGAAAAAAAATTCAGTGATTATTTACAGTAGTTTGAGTTTTCAGGATGTTTTCAACAGTTTATGTGCTTATCTTGGTTTAGTTTATTTGTCTATACTGTGATAAAAAAAACATAAAACTACAACGAGGAAAAAATGTGATGATAAAAAGAAACCAAACAAAACACAAAGAATAAATGTAAATTACAGTTTTACTCAGAAAGGTTGTTGGAGAAAAACAAAAGGCTGCAAAACATTTCACCCCTCAAAAGCATCCATGTCTGAGTCAGAACAGAAACAACATCATGGGAGCCCGTAAGTCTCCTTTTACACAGCAATTTCACACAACTGTTCATTTGCACAGATTGATGGAAGGCTCTCTGTTCAGGCATTTTCTTCCAAATCCAAATTAAGTTGGATTCAGAAGCCTCCAATCTCTTACTTTCACTTGGTCTTTGATTTGTTTGCCCTGTCTTCATCTGATATCTCATTAGATACTTTAGCCAGTGAACTGGATGCTGGAATACTAAACTGATCTATAAACTCCACAATTTAATCCAGTTTATAAACTACTCTGCTAAAAAAATACAAATTTAGTAAAAATAGTTATGTAAAATGTATGCATCAAAGACAACAAATTAAAACTTTTCAAATAAAGGAAATGAAATGTTGGAGTGTGAATGTGAAGAAAAGATGAAGTTTTCTCCAATTCCCATCGCTGTTCTTCCATCTTTGTTTTTATCTTTCCTCCTCATCAATGTCATTGTTTTCTCCTTTAAAGTGTCTTGCCAATTAAGCTCTTTGTCCTTTGTGTTGCCTTTCATTTCTGTTCTTTTTCATCTCAACATATCTTTGTGTATTCTGCGCCCGCAGTCTCTGTTCATCCAAACCTCAATTTCACTGTTCCACTTGCCAATAAATCTCATTGTTTCCGGTGCTTAAAAGAAAACACACACAACTGATTTGGTTAACTTCTCATAAATAACAATTGACGCTGACCTTTACAGATACTGGAAAAAATTATGAATAGAGAACAGCTTTTGGAAAGGATGCTTAATCCAGAAATACATGCATGAATCTGCACGGGCACACACACAGTTTATGATTTTCTGTGTCCTGATTTCAACCATTGAGTGATAACAGATAGCAAAAGAGTGAGAAACACCTCCAGGACAAAGGCAGAACTCAGTTTTATTACACAGCTGTCAGTGTCCATTAAGTTCATCTCTCTTGGACCGCCTCCTTTCTCAGCTGCACAGCCCCTCGCTGCTTCTCAAATACCTGCGCTCTCCCTGGGCGAGCTGCTCCATAGATGGATATGGGGACATGGACTGATGCATCTCCGCAGTTCAGAAGGCCCTTTCAGTCTCTTTTTCTCATTTTCAGCATCGTTCATGCTGTTAAGTTGATTACACACATACATGCTATATGTATATTTTTGCCAGAAAAAGGCAGTACTCTAATTTCATTATTCAATTAAGGTCATCTGAAGACTAAATTAGAAGTGGAACTGCTTATACAAAATATTTAATATAGTGTGACGTTGTGTTTTTGAAAAAGTTTAAATAAGAAAGGCGTGGCTGATGCTTGTGAATAAATAACCTAAAGATTATCTTGTTACAGCTAACACTGCAAGAGCTAGCAACAAGGTGCTTTGTAAATTCAACAGTGTAAAAAACATAACTTCCAAAATGTTACTGTATTCCTACTGTATTACATGTTAGCCTCTCCTGTATGCTACTACACATCTTTACTGACTCAAGCTCATCTGTTTATTATCTTGAACTCTGGTTTTTAGGTGGTTTGGCTGACTGCGCACCTTTTTTTTTTTTAATTCCCTCATTATGCTATTGTCTTTGTTAGTATTCACATGTATCATTTTTGTCCATTTTTGCTGTTTAGAGCTGCAACGATATGTCGACAGAAAATTGTCAACTATTTTGATAATTAATCATTTTGAGTACTTTTTTTTTAAGAAAAAAAACCACTAATATCCTCTTGTTCCAGTCCTGCCTAAATGTGTTAGTGGACTTTGTCAGGCAAGAGAGAGAGCATGGATTATTCAGCCCTGTCAGCGTGCCCAGGGTGAAAACGAACTCAGTAATCATAATCATAATTCAATTATAAAGGGAATTGAGACATCAGTGCGAAAGATTAAATTAAACATTTGCTGAGCTTTCCGCCAAACCATTTTATGTGAATATAAAACAATTTGCAGTCATGAATTTCAAAATGACACACTAATACTTGTCTCTGTTCCTTTCAGCTCTGCTTCTGCTGTATGATGTCACCAACAAAACGTCATTTGACAACATACAGGTAGGCTGCCTTTTGTTGTTCTTCGTTTGTTCCAGCTGTTATTACTACTTTGAAGCCTCTGAAATGTTTTTGTGCTTTATCCAGCAATTTCTGTCAATTTCATTCTCTCACTCTGTCTTTTTCATACTTAACTTCCACACAAATCATTATTCCTTCATAAACATGCTATGCTATATCAGTGAAGACAATTTTGGGATTGTGAATAATTGGATATGTGCAACAGATGTCATGCTGAACAAACACGGTTAGTTGAAATTATTCATTTAATTAATTTTGCCTCGGCCCATCAGAATAGATTTATGAAAGAAAGGCTGGAGCTAAATCAGTGCTCTGTAACATCTGATGCATCAATCATTATGAATCAATGACTGGCTGTATGATACCGCTTTGTAATGCCAAGATGCTGGGTTTCATGTCAGTGTTGTTTGTGGCGACATCATTAACCCACATTTTCATCAAAATCAGTCAGTGTGACAGATGGTTTAGCAGGAAAAGCGATATGAAGGTCTCCTCCGGCTTTGTTGGAGAATAAATAAAAAGGAGGAGAGAAAAACAACAGAACAAACGAGAGAAGTAGGAATGGGGAAGATTGAATTTGAGGGATAGCACGGTCAGCTCTGAGCTTCAGTTTTTTAAAACTATGTTCTTTCTATGGACCAATGAGAATATTCAACTGTCCATTCATCTGGTAGACCTCCAGTCTCTTTTTTTCATCCCTCTCTTTCTCTCTCCACTAGGCTCTAATGTCCCCAACAAGAGGACAAATATAGGATTTTGAATGTGACCTGGTTTGACTTTACTCCTTTGGCAGTCAGAGCCAGCAACATGTACCATAATTAGTTTGTCAGTATTCAGTTTTAGCATGAAGACCGTGTTAGAAACCCTAGATTGAAAGAGAGCCGTATCTCCTCTGTTCTGGGTCAGCATTCACTGCCCAGTCTTTACATTTCTTTTCCCAGAGCACCATACCTCCCAAGTTAATTAAACTGAAAAAAGAACGGCTTTTATCAACCAATTTAGTTGAGTTAAGTCATATTTTATTAATCCCTTTAGGGAAAATTGTCTTCTGCATGTGACTCACCACAACTATTATAGAGCAGTGGGCAGCCACACTTCAGGGTACAGACACAGAGGCCAGCATCTTGGTCAATAGCAGGAGTATTCCTAGAAGGCTTGCTCACTTCTCCACCACCAAACCATCATGGGGAAAACATGCAGATTTGACTTAAAAAGGTCCCAGTCGGCCCTGGTGATGTTCGAACTGTGCTGACCACTGAGCCACTGTGGTGCCTGTTCTGCTTGTTTGGTACAGACTGTTAAATGTTCTGGCTGTATGAACTCTTGACAACAGGGCTGAAAACAGATTAGATGATGAAGATGAAACTGATAGGAATCGCCAGACTACTCATGCAAAGGAAACCATTCATCAGACCAGGGAATTTTATTTCCTTCATAACCAGATTGACTGGATGTACAGCTTCATAAACTGAAGGTTTACATGAAAGATTCTTGTAGGGAAACTGTAAAAAACTGAAAAAAAGGTTGGTTGATGCAACACACAACAGTTTACAAATCAAATCACAATCTTGGCTGCCGAGACATATTCTCTTTATTGAGTCAGCTAAGGAAAAGAAAATTTAGCACAGAGGGCAGAAAGCCAACCTGGCACAAGGAATCTCAGATTTTATTTTTGTTCTTTATTAATTATCTACATATTCATAAAAATGACTTTGCAGCATGCATTGGCCACTATAAATACTTTTTGTTTTTGTATTTTATTCAGATAGGTATTTAGATAATACAGTAATGTTTTGAGGCCAGAGAAGAAGGAAAAGAAATAATAAAAGATGCAAAGGAGGAATCAAACAGTTACTACAATCCTTCAATAAAATAAATATTTCCCTCATGTGAAAAACAGGCTAAACAACACTACTCAACCCATTTGACGAATATACATTTCTCATTTTACCGCCTGTTGAAGTCAAATCTTTAGCACTTAGGATGGTAAAATGGCAGCTTTTCAGAAACATCCATCTCCTCAATTTCCCGCCTTCATAGTGCCACTGCTGTGAGAGGGAGTGAAGTCGTGCCATCTGATGTCACTATGCCATCATACCTGCTGTTTCTCTCTGTGTAGTAAGTGTACCCTGCAACAGAAGGGGTGGCAATTTCCAACTGCTATAATTGACATTAGCCAACAGACCAGCAAAGGGGCTGTTAAGGGAAGGAGAGGTTGTTTGTCACCAGCTGGAGAAATATGATATGCCCGTCTGCCTTGAGAGATCGCAAAATGTGCTTCTTTAGCTCCATATGTGAATAGCAGCTCAAGGAGAGACGGAGGGAAAGGAGAGACGGAGGGACGAATCATGTGCAGGAAGTGGCAGGGAAGGACACTGATATGTTGGGCAGGCAGTAACAGAGGGGAGGTGAACGGTCAACCATCCGTAAAAATGTCTCTAGCTCTCTCTATGATGAGCTGGTGTGTCTACAGAGGACCTTCAGCCTTTGTTTTATGTCTCCACAATGCAATCCATGGCGCCTCAGGCTCTGAGCTTTTCTGTCCAAAAATCTCCGCCTCAGCCAACTGGGAGGACACTGATGCAAAGAACCTGAAATGTCTACACAAACTGTCCTTCACACTGTTGTGCCCTGAATTATTCTATGTATGAGCTTTCAGTATTCTGTGTACACAATAAACAGTGTATATGTTGAATGCCAGACAGTAAAAATTCCTATTTTCATTATCAATTAATCTGTCAATTATTTTTTGATTAATCATTAAGTCTGTATATTGTCACAAAAATGTGGCAAATTTCCATCACAGTTTCTCATAACCCAAGGTGACATCTTCAAATTGCTTGTTTTTTCCAACCAAATGTCCAAACTGTTTTCAATTAACAATGATATAAAACTGAGGAAGAAATCCTCATATTTGAAAAGCTGGAATTAGTGAATTGTGAATTGCTTGATAATCAAAATAGTTTAACCAATGGTTACTAAATGATTAATCAATTAATCGTTTCCACACTAATCCAGTGATCCAACCTTTTCTAAACTTCATCCATACATACCTGTACCATATTTACATAGTTCTGGCATTATTGTTTTACCTCAATTACTTTACTACAGTGAAATATCAGGCTACTGTGGAAAATTTGAAAACATGGCCTATCTTCCACCTAAAGTGCCTGAACCTGCATGTTGTAACCTGTAATATGAGGATGTTTTCTCTCTCATGAGTGTAGCCGCTGGACTTGACTCTGTACCACTCATGCAACGTGACATCCTCTCAAAAATTGCTTCACAGCCCAAAACAACAATGACATTTTGGCTTGTCATAGTAGGAAAAGCACAGGTGTAAATAAAATTAGCGATGGCTGAATTGCATTTAGCTGCTTCACTTTCAGGGTCCTGGTGTTGTGCATCCTGGCTTACTGTCATGGTTTACTAAGACATTTGAAGAGAACAGAGCCGTCCTTAATGTTATCAGTAACACCTGTGCTTTTCATGCAATGACTAGTCAAACATTCTGCTGTGAAAAAGACACATCATCACACTAGTCTCTTTTCTTATTAGCTGTATTATGTTACTTTTCACCGAGGCAATGGCGCAGTTTCCCCATGGTGACTGCTGAAGTTTATTATTATTTAAACAGTTCTTAGTCTCCCACAGGTAAATAAGGGGTAATCTTAGGAGGCGCAGATTGACACATCCTTCCCTGCCCTGCTCAGCCTTCCCTCCTTCTTTTCTCATCTCCATATCCTTCCACCGTTCTCACATTGGGTCAATGTCTATTACAGCAAGGGAACATGCTGGTGGCAAGCTACAGATGCCTTCTGGCACACCGCTGCCTAACGAGCACTAACTCATGTTAATGAACGCTAATGGTGATGAATGCTGCTCTGAAGGAAAGGGAGAAATGAGCGGGGCAAATCATTCTCCTCTCCCGCCCTCAGACCCTCTCCTCTCTGTGCTGTATCATTGTCTCCTCAGCTAGGAGGCATTTAGGCAAGCAAAGCATTAACTTCATAGGAGCTGTCCATCATCGCAGGGATAAAGACTTAACATTTAAGGCAAGAAAGGCTCAGTCACAACAATTCATCTCATGCTCTGACACCTTATCTTTTGTATAATTGTTTTTTAAGTGGTTAGAAGATAAGTGTCATTTCTTATAATCTTCAAAGGAGTGTTCATTTTTGTGCGCATGTATTTCAAGCTCCAGCCTGCATCTGAGATGATTCAAGTTATTGAGGTGTTTTATGTAGTCCATGGGGGTCAGTGCCATGAATCAGTCTTTTGTTTATTGAATATAACATCAATAACAATAGAAAGTATTTGTTGGGTGTAAGCCATTGTAACAGAAATACACGAGCCACTTAGTAATCTGATGAATGTCTTCATGTCAGAAGTAGTGCTTGAGGGAGACTATCAGAGTCCATTTAGGCCTCCGCTGCAAATCATTTGTCTGGGTTAAAAATCAGCTGGGCTCCTGAGGTGCCATCAGACAGAACTAGGAATCTTTTGCCTTTGATGATAAAATAAAAAAGATGGTAAAATTTGAATATACACTGCTTTTTGTCCATAAGTTAACCTGCAGTTCCTGAAATGCACAATTTATAAAGTGGAGTAGACTGGTCTGGTGATTAGAAAAGTTCCCATTAGCTTTGGGATTCAGGTCCAAGTTACAATGTTGGCAAGAAATGATTCCCAACAGAGAAACAACAGCATTGGTCATTTGTTCACAGGAGACTGCTATTTGTTAATTGTTTACTACTTACCACAAACCAGCCTTAACCAAGAATATTTTGTCCTTAGCAATGTCCTGTTCGTTTGGGTGTCAGATCAGAAAGCACTCATGAAGACAATGGCAAATAATGTATTTTGGACTTGTTGTTCTGCAGACTTGTCCTTGAGCAAGACACCAGCTCCAGATGCACTGTTTTATAGCTGATCCTACACTTTTGGTTGAATGCAAAAGGAAATATTTCCTATCAATTCTAATGTCATAACATTAGAGTTGAACCAGTCTCATAAGACACAAACATGCAGATCAATGACCTGGGTTGGAATACATTCTCTATAAATATATTAAAATGTGTCTTATTGAACAATTAAATGTTAAATGATACATTACCATGCCCTTAGATCTCAGACTGTGTGCATGTCCAAATGATCATGCTTACATGTCTGTGTTGTAGAAACTAATAAAAGCAATGAGAGAGATGAAACCGTTATCTGCGTGCCTTCATTCATCTCTCTCTCAGTCTGTCCCCGGGGGCATGGACTGGCTTCAAATGAAATGGCTGCCTGCCTACCACAGTAACTGTTAGTTAAATGTCATGGCACCACCGCACCAGATGGTGATGAGAGAAACTGTCATTAAATAATTATATGAATTCAAATACCATTCATTTATAATCAGCAAAGACTCTGGCATTTTTAGAGGTGACTCATTTTTGGCTCACAAATGTTGTAAGAAGAGACATTTCACAGATTGTTCTGCACCATCAGGTCTGATACAAGTTAGTGAGGGCATGACATGCAGTAATCCTCATTCATTAGCTTGTCACTCGCATCACCTGTAATTTAGCCCCCTGCATGAAACATTGTTAGTGTGTCAGCTCCATTGCTTCAGTAGATTACTGCCTGTCCTCAGCTGTAGTCATATATGATGCAGCCAGTAGAGTGTAAGTGTCCACCGGTGTTCAGGAAGCTCCTTTCTGTGGACAGTTCCATTTACTTTTATGTCAGCCGCAAGGTGACAAAGCAGATGGGATGCTTACGTGCACACAAACACACACACAAACACGGCAAGAAGAATGAAGATGTCCTATAAGTTGGTCGCTCTCTGTTGTTCTTGATCAATTCAATTTGCCAGAGGGAATACAAGAATTGAAATGTCTCAGTGGATGGATTCATGACAGCAGTTTTTGACTGCCTCTATGAAAATAACTTGTCAAAATAGTTTGAAAAAAATCTTGAATTCCCTCATTCTTTGTTCTTGTTCTTTTTCAGTTTTATTTCACTTTCATAGCTGTTTGCTTCTCTTTGTTGTGGAGAGCTTGGAAAAAGGATAGCCATCTTCTCTCGCTGCTCTGTGTTACATAATGCATCATTTCTGCCTGCTCACCAGAAAAGTGCCTTTTATGTTTGTTGCAACTCTGCAGAAGGACGCTCTTTACCTGTGAGGGGGCTGACAAAGGTCAAAGCCGTACAGAAAATATGATTTTTGCCAACTTCTTTCTTTCAATCTCCTCTCTCTGCATCAAAATGCACCATGGACTATTTAAAAACATAAAAGGAGGCTTCATCATAAATTGAAGTGCTCAAACTCCTATTCAGTTATTTGGACAGCAAGTCTATGATTTTATTACATCAAAGATTATCCAAGAAGGACAGGCATGTATTATTGTTCGGGCTCCCATTACCCTAAAATATTTTAATGAACTGATGATATTAGTGATGTATGAAAGGACATTCATGGCTAGACAATTTGAAATCTATTCAGGAAGCTAGTTTTAAGACAAAAGGTTTTTTTGAGGGAGCCTTGGGTGTAAAGTTTGGGATCTATGGTCCATAAAAAGAACTATGCTACATAAAAAAGTTGTTCTGAAACAGAAAAATGGATTATGGATGTCTAGCCAAGAATAACACCTACTCGGATGTTGCAAAACTTTTGCTGGGTGATGTTTATTTATTGCTTTTAATAAATGCATGCATCTTTTCTGCTTCAGGAAAAAATCATTTTAAATATTAAATGCAGTGTTTTGAGAAAGTTTCCCACAACTTATACAAATTCTTTTTTTTTGTTGTTGTTTTTCCCGAAAACCTTTTTAACATGGCACACATGATCAGGGAGCCACAGGTCCTACAATGTATGTCTTGTGTCTGGGCATCTTTTACAGAAATACTCACACACACTCACATACGCAGCATATAAACAAAAAACTCTTTGTTTTTCTGTCACTCTCAGTCTCTTTTGTCTTTTTTGAAGTGTTTTATCTCTTACTGGCATGAACAAATGCAGAGGCGTCATTATTTTTGTTGTGGTTATTCTGGCTTTTTATCACATTCCTGCTGTCCTTTTCTCCTCCAGACAGAAGGACCTTATAGCATTTGTTTGCAATAGAAAGAGTGTGAAAATGGATTTCAATTATATGCAGAAGCAGAATAGTAAGCGCCCTCTAAAAAAGTGTAGGTGGCTTCTACATGAATTCATGATGAAGTGCTATTTGAACACTAACACTACTAAAAAAAAATTTTTTAAATCACAAACAACAATCACAGCAACCCAAAACTATTACAAGGCACGTTTTATGGACTATTATTAGTAATTATGACATTGTTTCTGGAACAGCATGTTGCTCTTGAGTTTTTCAAATGCAAATTTTCATTGCTTCAGGCACCACAAATTAAATTCAAATCACCCTGATTCTATTGGGGTGTAGAAGTCTCAGCTGCTGATGTCTCAAAACCTCTGCAAGAAAATAGAACTATCTGCATGAATTGTGGATACTACCGGAGGAAAGTTGGAAAATAGGTTTTGTGTGTGTGATTTAATTTACACTCAAGTTTTAAGTGAACATCATCAAACATTAAATCACAATTGCAATGATACTACTAGAGTAATGATGATGTCATCTCAGCACATGCTTTGAGACTTCAAATTTGAACAGAAAGCTTGCGTTGCAGAGCTGTGGGCGTATAACAGGCAAGAAGAATCTGACAAAAGTTACTATTGAGTTGTATTATGGGAAGTGTTGAATCTGCTGTTTTTGAAGCTTCACCCATACTACACAATAAAATCAAAATCCTCACCCTCTGCTGCTATTTTTTAGCACTCCTTTAACTAATAAAATCTTAATTGCAAGATAGCATATTTACACACATTATTACTTAATAGTTTGTTCATTATAACATGGACATCAGTTGATTCAGAGAAAGAAAAACAGTCAAAATATTCTAGGAAAAAACAAAATATTTGTGTTTTTTAGCTTTAGCTTTATTATAACTTCTCTGCTAAAAGGAAAAAGATAATATGGAGATAAAGAGATTTTCTGTGTAATGTGGACTGAACTGAACACAAATTATTATCCAACGTAGGGATGTGCAGAGATCTCAGTATTTGTATTTGTATCTGTATTTGTTGAGGCAGCAAAATTATTTGTATTTGTATTCAAATAAAAGTGGAAAGAGGCTTAAAAAGCCTGTTTTTGTTTTTATTATGCCTCTAATTTTAGAAAATTAAAGTGTTAGAATAAGTGTTCATGAATAAAATACCTTACAAAGGAGGTCCCCACACTGAGTCTCAAACTTGAGTCTCCCAGATCATAAATGACTGCACTGACTACTGAGCTAAAACTTCACTCATCGCCTCATTGCAGACAGACCTCTACCTATTTATACACCCATAGCACAGAGACAGCACAGCATGTAAGGTCTGCATAGGGAAGAACTTCGGGGTGATTATTGCTTTGCACTTTTCATTTTTTGCCTATTTTTTAACAACCTAACTTTGTGGAAAGGAGAAGGGGAACAACAGCTTATGGAGATTCCATTGGGAGCACTTCACTTGTGTCAGTAGCTCAGCTTTATCTCTGGGGAACACCCCCAACTCTGGGAGTGATGTCAAAATTAGGAAATGTGTGTTATGTAGCAGGTGGATGTGACTCCCCTCGTTGAGACCTGCTGATAGACGTAACAACGGAGCAGAGGAGAGAGACTGAGATAGCGATGTAACCGACCTGCATGCTGGTATTTTACATGGTTTTTTTTTCTTCCCGAAAACAAATAATTTTTAAAATATTTGTATGAAACAAATATTCGTATAAAACCCACTATTTTTGCTTTGCTGAATAATGTATTTGTATTCGGGCACACCCCTAATCCAAAGTAGAGTATTTTCATATATCTTAGATGATCTTTAAACTTTTCACTGCAAAGTTGTTGTAAAAGTTTAATTTCTTTGTGTTTGTACAACACAACTTGTTGTAATCCATGGTGACTTTAGTGTTAATAAGCCTGCAGCATGTTGACACATTAGCAGTGGATCTAACGTGTTGTTTGTTGTTGTCTATAACAGCAGAAGAAGAGCACTGTTTAAACTTAATTCAGCACAGGGCACAGTCACTGTATCAATGTATCACAGTCAGTTCGCTTAATAAGTGGCTTTAATTGTTTTTTTGAGATTTTCCCCTTTTGTTTTCTTGTTCTTTGAATCCACTCAATATAAACAGCATGAGAGGGTTTTTAATAATCTTCTTTTGAACAAAAAAGCATTTTCTTAGAGAGGAAATGTGTATGCAAGGACTGACAAGATATCAGCTTGATTGACAAGACAGCCCAGAGCCCCACACCCTCCTCCTCTGACACAGTATGTGTCTCTGGAAACAGTTGGCACAGATGTCACAGAGGATATCACAATAATGAGAACTGCGAATGTGCACACATCTCAAAAGCTGCCATGCACTTAACGAGTAACCTCTGCATCTACATTCCTGCTGTGAGTGTAGATGGTACGTGGATCAATTTATTATAGTGAAAATGTAACAAAGTGGCACATTGGCAGATTAATGACTTTTGGTCTTTCAGTGCAGCATTGAGGCCTTTCAGCCAACTCACACTGAATCTGCATTATGCTGGCACTTGACATTTCCTACTCCTTACCTTTCCCTTCATAATATATTGAAAACCTTAAATTATTGATTCCCTCTTTTATATTCATGCATTCATTATTCGGAGACATAGAAATCCATTTACAAGGTTGCCAGTCTGACTTGCACTGCCAGGGTTGGGGAACCGAATGCATTTACATCTTGACTTGATATAATTGGTCTACTCACTGTCACACTAGACTACAATGCATGTTGGTCTCATTAGGTCCAAATGTTATGTAACAAAGTAAATCATCGTTTTTCTTCATTTAATTTTCCTGAAATGCTCAAAGACACAGCTCAGTAGTAACACAGAAAAATGGAAGGTAGCAGTTTGGTACCTTGCCTTTTATTGGCACAAATACAGCCAATAAAAGGCAAGATTATAGAAGATTCCTTAAAATACCAAGTATATTTTTACTAGTCAGACCCTAAAATATGCAAACAGTGAGTCATGTTTTATTAAAACTCTATTGCTTGTTTTAGTACACTACTGGACTGCTCTGGTCTGTAATTACTTGGTAACTTTTTGTCATGTATGAACATGGAGATACCTAGCCTCTAGCTAGTTAAGTATTGGTCACTTTAATGACTTTAAAAGGTCTTTAAAAGAGAAACATCCATGCAACTTGGAAACCCAACCATGGAGTAAAATATTAATAAAAGCTGCAATATTTTCTTTTGGATTGTGTTCTTCCTCCAAGAAAAGACCTTCATCTGCAATGCTGTGAATTGACCTTGTTTCATCCCCAGCTTGTCAGCAATTTTTCTTCCTTTGGCAATTTGTACTTGTGTTTCATTGTCTTTGTGCTGTTTGCTCAGTGGACCACACTGAATTGCATTAATATCTGTAAAGGAGATATTTAAAAAGCGGAAGAATGAGGAGATGTTTTCCTTGAGGCAAAGCATTTGTAAAGCAAAGTGTTGAAATCTCTTTCATCAGAAAGTTCTTGTTACTACTGACAATGAAAACATGAAAAATATTTGCCTTTAGTTACAAGTCTTTTCAACTACAGGGTTGATTTAATGTAAAGTGAAACTCGCACTCACAGACACTTTCCGCTTAGCTTAGATCTGTAGCTGTGCATGATGTTTTGTGAACAAACGAAAAAGATTTGCACAGATACTAATTGAGATTGAGAAACAGATTCCAATGTATGAGTACATAAAGAACAAAGCACAAAGGTTTGCAGTTATTAATTCAAAATTTAAATCTATTTTTTCAGATTTTTTACACATTCAAACATTTGAATTCATTTGATCAAAACATTTGTACCCTTTCACACATTTTAATGTATTCATACAATATGTTTTCATCCATTCAGATATGGTGATACACAGCTACAACCAGAGAAGGCTCCATATGAGGAAAGTTCCTCTATACACGTCTCACTCTCACTCATGCACACATTCACTCTATGACTACAGCTTTTCAAAGCACATCAGTCATCCAGACATGTCTCACACCAATGTTTGCTGGCAGATAGACATGTCAGCTGCTCTTGTATAAACATAAAAGGCATTCTCTTCATAGTCATGCAACAGAAATCAGCTTACAAGGCTGTCAGTGTCTTGTTTGGGGGTTTTTTTTTTGTTTTGTTTTGTTGTTTTTTTTGATGATGTGATGCACAAGGTTTTATGACACAAAAGGTATTCACTGATCTGTCTGTTGTTGAGGATATTGCGTTTGACTATAAAATCTGCAGATGGAAACATACATAAATTAGTTTAATAAAAATCAACCAATTGATTTCAAAATTCTAATGAAAACATTATAAACAAAAGTTTTTAAATAAATCAAATATAGTTTATTGATTTGTTTATGCAAGACTGGTTGTGTACCTGCATGAATGTGTGAATACAAACCGGCATGAGTGTGGCAGGATTGCTCAGTGTGTGTCAGACACAGTGTCGCTCCGTTTAGCTTAGCTGCCTCGTGGAGCTTATATCTCCTCTCAGGGGAGAAGTCCTATATTCTCCCAGCACTCCTCTGGGTTGGCTCAGTCTGAGTCTGCCAGTTGTTGGGAGCAGACTTCTCCACTCTGTCTGTTGGTGTAATGCTCTAATCAAAGCTTTGTAAGAATAGCATTGTCACCCATAGCGAATCTCCTTATACAAAAGTGCAACAGGGGGAAAGATGGGTCACGTGGAAAGACGCTCTGAGGCTCCTTGAGGAATTTAAGTCATGTTCATTACTTAAACTCAGCAAAGTATCAGAAAATTGTGACCCGAGTTTTTAACATGATGCAAATAATGCATTATTTGTTGTCAGATGACTAACACTGAGGGGAATTTAAAAACAGAATTATTTCATATTATCTGTGAAAGTTAGTGATGTTTTTCACCATTTTGAGGGAAATATGCGTAAGGCAATTGAGGTGATCAACTTTAATTATTTAAATACCTCCACACCTAATAGTTAGGATGAGGATTTTTTGGAAGGATCTATAGTGGTTTCATTGTATATATTGTTTTTGTGAAAAATTTCCAGTAATGCTTCCCTGATTTTTAGCTATGCTAGCACTGTGGCTCTACTGATGTCAGTCACTCGGTCCACAGCTGTGGTCCAGACTGAAATATCTCAACAACTTTTCAATTAAATTTTGTACCAATATCCATAGTTCCTGGAAGGTGAATCCCTTTGACTTTGGTGATCTCCTGATTTTTCCTCTGGCCCCACCATCCAATTCACTTTTGTGTATATTCATGCCCCCTTCAGAATGAATTTTAATCACTTTAGTAGTCCTCTAACATTTCATCTAGCACCATCATCAGGTCAAAATTTCTATTCGTCTAATATTTGGTTTGTGACCAGTTACATGCAAACATTTTACATTCCCATCAGCCTTAGCTGAACTTTGTGTTTAATCCTAATTAACAATTGTTAGCATGCTAACATGCTAAACTAAGATGATGAACATGGAAAACATCAACATATTACAATTGTCATTGTGAGCATGTTAATGTAGTGATTTAAGCATTTAAACATTGCAGTCTTGCAACTAACCTGCATGTGGTGTGGTGTCTCATTTTAAGCATGCTGAACCACAACGTCCATGCACAGAAAATTTTCTTCATAGCCTGTGCACTACAAATTAAAAAGGAGAAAAAGTTGAGTGTCTTTAATCATTTATATTTTCTTTGAGGGAAATATGACTTCAAAGTTGGTGTCACCAGGCTTGATCTTTTATTGTAGGTAGGCAATAATGCATCATGACGTGTCTTGATAAGACAATAAAATGTAGGGTGGAGGCAAACAACACAACACAACTTGGGCTGGGTTTCATATGAAATTCTTCTATGCTAATGCTGATATGAAACCTGAGTTTCTGTACAGATAATAAAATGATACCAAATCTTACTTTGATAAATATAGGTTTCCTGCAAAACCTTTTTTTCATTACATTACATTCACTTCCTTTTTGCCAACATACACACTCATTGGGAGCAATTTTTGGGGTTTAGTGTCTTGCCCAAAAGCACTTTGACCTGTGGACAGGACGAGCCAGAGATTGAAGCACCAACCCTAACCAAAGCTTTCACTTTATATTATAAATGTTAAAATTATTAGCAAATACCTCAAAGAATAAGGAAACTGGTGTATGAATTTAACCAGACGTTTAGTGCCAGTTTTCAATACTCTAAGGACACATTTCAGTCAATACCTCAACAGTATTTAATACCCAGGCCAGACCACAACAACTCTAATTTTGACCTGTTATACATTTTTAATGGTGGCCTGCCAGCCAATCATGAACAAGTATTTCTTCAGAAAAAGTTAAAAGATATATTCCCACTCTATCAGCTGACCTGGTGAGTCTAGTATCATAGGACACGGCCCTGCTTTCTCTTCTCAGTGACAACAAAGGGAAAACGTAAACAAGGCAACATCAGAAGTACCCTCACATAACTCTGCCTGTGACAACTTGTCTCGCCAGTGTCACGATCCAGCCGCCAGCAGCTTTCTGCCTGGCTTTTATCTTCCCTCCTCTGATACAGATCCTTTGGTCTTTGTCTTTTCTTTCACTGTCACCGTCTGTCTCTCCATCTTGTTGCCTTTTGGCACCCTCTCTGTCTCTGTCATATCGCTCCCTCCATCTTTGACTGTCACATCAGTCTCTCTGCCATTGTTATCGTCTTGTACATTTACTGTGAACAGAGAAATCAGAGGTGCTGTTCATGAAATAGGAATCAAGAAACTGAATTTGACTGGGTTTGTTATTGTTGAGGGTTTTTTGGCCCTTGAATACAATATTAAAGTCCCACCCGTATCTGATTTGCCACACTGTTTGGGGACTGTAATGCCATGGCAGTGAGCAGAGAAATGTATTACCTCCTCTGACACCATGCCACATTGTCATTGACATTTGGCTCCCTGAGCATTTGGCTAGAGAGCCTGGTATTAGTCTTGAATAAAAGATGAGCCCAGCCCAGTTCCTTTAGCCATGGCCACTGAGGATATTAGACTTATTTGAAGTCAGGTGTTCATCAGCTTGAAGCCCTGCTGTTCTAAAGAGAGAAACAAAAAAGTAAGTTTATTTTATCCATTTCTTTTAAAAGTATTCACTGGAAGTGTTGGCTTGCTATCATGTCTGCCTTGACACTGGTATAGACGTCTATAGCAATTACTCTCCACACCAGAGAACACCTGTTGGTATTTGTAATATTCACACTAATAGCTGAGTTGCACACATTGATTAACAAATTAATTGATGATGATTATACTAATATTAACACCCTTTGTTAGCTATTAATTTAAATTAGTCTTGCAGTTCCACATTGTGACCACTGGAGGGCAGTGAATTCTCATGATTCTAATTAATCAATAGTCAACTTGCTCCAGCTTTCAAAATTAGACAGATGCCCACCTCTGGACTACAGCAACTCAACACAAAAGCAGGAATACTGCAACATTTTGGGCTGAAATTTTGTCTCTTTGCTTTAAGAGCAATTGGTCCAGGAAGTGTAAAGCCTAGCTTAGCTCAAACACTGGAGGCAGGAGACACTGCCAACCTGCAACAAAAAAGCAGCCTGTGAGGCTATACTCAGGCACTGCAGTGTTTGCATTGTCTAAGATAACAGCTAGCCATTGGCTTTCAGCTACCATGGCTTTGAGAAAGACAGCGTCAAACACTATGCAGATACTCTGAGCTGTCTACAGGTGAAATACAAACTGATATCCATATTTGTGTGTATGAATCTAAAGGGAAGGCTACAAGACCAAATGTGGTTTGTTTTGCAGCAAATGGATGCGGTACTGACAGCAGGATGTTACTGTTTGCTCAGGGATGCAGGCCCTTTGTTGGCTATTAATTATGCTACCTTTATTTATATTTTGTATCTGTTTACACATCAAATATCACTTCCTAAAAATGGTCTGATCTCTCTAACACCAGTAGTGTTGTATGCTATACCATGTATGCTATTACTCTAAAACAAACCAAACCACTCTTGCATGAATTTTAATTTCCAGTGTGGTTTGTCATAAGCCACAGCACTGCCCAAAGCTCCTTTCTCTGCATTCTGCACAGAGTAACAGCTGTAATTCTATTAAAAAAATAGTGTATATCCAGTTATCAAGTGGAATAAATTGCGCTAATTTTCCTCAGCAAGTTTAAATGCACTCACTAACATATTTTCTTTCATTTGAATGATAATGTCAGCCATTTCACACATCAACCCTCTTCCACTATAAAAAGATAATAGGAGACTTTAATTCTCCAGGGCGGAGGTGACAGGTAGTATCATCTGGAATCAATGACTGTATCTGTGAAATGACCCATGGGGGGGATGTGCAATAAACAGCTGAATGATCTAATTACAAGCTATGGTTCATCAACTGTAATTGCAGCATATGAAGAGAGTCACTCAGAAGCAAGCTGTCAATTCAGGGAGAATCTTTTATACTGCAGAGGTTTTATCAGACTCCTTGTGCGAGGATGAAAGGTTGTAAAGTTTGAAGATAGATAAACAATAGCCTATTATAAAGGCCATTTTGGACATACAAATTCACACAGGCGGCCAATAAAATCAGTGATGCACTGTGTTTGGAAATAAAGAAGTCACTATCCAGCAATCACTCTGATTGGTATTATATTACCTAACCAGAATAAAAACTGTAGCATCACTCTCAAAGACTGTTTATCAAAGACTATGGGGAAGTTTTGTTGGATGGAAGGCAAATTTAATTGTACCTTTTAGATCGACTGTGCTATGAGAAGCAACAACAACAACCGTCCATCTTGGAAAGCGACATTTGAAAAAGTTAAATTATGCATGAAGCAGGCAATTAGCCACATGTAAAATGTTCTTCAGTAACTTTTCGCCCCCTCAGCACTATGTTGAAGAGCGCTGGTGATGTTGCGCTTGATCATTTCAATGCAAATTTCAAACAACACAACCCAATCTTTTTCCACCTTTATCAGAATAGCAGAGGGTTCCGTCAGACCTTTCTCTAAAGGTTTCTCTAAATCAGCTCTCCAGGTGGAGCTCATTGCCTGGTTAAAGAACCTTGGAGTCCTGTCTGGTTTCTCAATTCACCAAACCTCTTCAACACCAAAGCACATCAAAATACAAATGTGATTCAGCATTGATTTAAAGGCAACATGATAAATTAAAGACTGGTTAGAGGTAGAGTATGCAGTAAACCCAATCACACATAAAAAACAATCATTGTTTTGTTGAACATTATATAAAATAAAACAGAAGCAGATCTCATTTCAGCAAAGTTGCACACTTTTTTGTAAATCTTGAATTTCTAAAACTCAGTTAAATCATTTAAACAACCAGAATTTATTATTCTATCAAAACTATGAAGTGTTTGATCAAGTGTTTTCCTTATTTTGACTGTAGTTGTATTCCTTTACTTCTCTCCTTTATATAGATAAACTAGCAATTGCATGCAAGGCAACATGTAGAGGAGTAGAAAACCTTTTCAGAATCAAAAGTAGCCTTGTCCCTCTTGAGCAATAAGCCTTCTAACATTCTTCGTGAAAGGGAGCGACTTATTGCTTGAGTTCAGTTTGCAGTTGGCTTGATGGGATGGTAGCTGAATGAAATGTTGATCTTTTATTTATATGCACCTGTGCGTGTGTGAGCAGGGTCATGAAATGCTAATCGAGTGAGCCTGTAGTGGGGCATCATTCTGCTGGATGTGGGGCTGACTGAGCAAAGACTACAAGCTCCAGAGTTTGGAAGTGGGAGGATTTGACAGCCACTGAAGACAGAGAGATGCTGAGAGAAGGTTTTAAAGATGGTGTGGATTAGTTCCAGATGGATTTGGGAGAAATACTGCAGTTGAAGAGGATTAATGATTAATGATTGTGTCAGGGACAGCAAAAGAGACAATGGAAGTTATAATTCTGAAAAAAAAAAAAAAAAGATTTTTACCTCACAAAAATGTAGATGAAATACATGCGTCATTAATGTACATTATTTTCATTTTCTGTTAGTCTCCCAATTATTTTTTAACCATTAACCATTTGGCCTCCCAGTTCCCAAATCCAAAAAGTTAGCATAAAATTGTTTGTCCTGTCTAACCAAAATTTAATTATATCAAGCTGATTATCTTTTGATTTTATGTGATAGAGGAAAACCAGCAAATATTGCAGGTTCTGAACATCTAAGAACCTGGAATCAATGATTTTTGGCATTTTTGTTTAAAAAAATACTTCATTGGTAATCAAAAAAAATCAGTTTGAACATAAGTGGGTCTAAAGCCATGTGGCCTGTGAGGCTATACTCAGGCACTGCAGTGTTTGGATCTAGCACCAGCATGGCTATATCCTCATAATGGCAATGTGAACACATGATGTTTAGCAGCCATGTTTGAGTGTCAGTGTTGCTGTTGCTTGCACGCGCTCTTTTGCATGTTAACCATAAGTGTGTTAGCATGCTAAGATTTGCCAATTAGTGCTTAACCCAAAGAATAGCTGAGGCTGATGTGAAATGTCATTAGTTTTGGGTATTTGATAATAAACCAAAGTAGTGGACCAAGTAAAATTTTCACCAAAGTTATTGCACTTCATCATGAGGGGACATGAATGTTTGTACTAGATTTCATGGCTATCCATCCAATAATGGTTGAGACATTTCACTCAAAAGCACAAATGTCAATCTCATGGTGGCGCAAGAGGAAAGTCAGGGAATTACCAGTTGGTATGATACATCACCTGGGGAACATGACTGTCTGTACCAAATTTTGTGCCGATCCAAGTAGATGTTGAGATACTTCACTGGATAGGTGAAAAGTTTCACTTGTTAGGCTTTGTCCTATGGGCAACATGGATGCCTGAACAAAATTTCATGGCAATTAATCCAGTAGTTGTTGAGGTATTTCGGTTGACACTGCTATAGCCATGCACCATAGTGAGCCCATAGTATGGCTCAAAATGTCCATCTTATTTCAGTGTTTATCAAGATAATTTTGACTCAGGTTACCATACCAAGAAATGTTCATATTGACACACACCTACTGTATACAATAGATTACAATTGACACATGCATGCAGTCTTCCTTAACTACATGCATACATTCTGACATGCACAGGCAGCACAGGCAGCACTGTCAACACGTTTGCTATCTCATCTCCTGTTATTTAACATGACCTTTGGCTGGAGGTGACCCCTGTGAAATCCCTTTATACCAGAATTAATTACTAGGGAGCTGACAGAGGGGAAACAGCTCTGAAGCAAGACTGCAAAAGAAAAGGGAGATTGATCACCGGCCAGTCAGAAATCCAATGTGGAGTAAGTCACTGTGGATACAAGTAAGCATTGTGCTGAGATGAGGGATATTATTTCAGCAGGAGGGCTTTGCAGGTGTCTGTCTGCTCTGATTAAATGCCCATTAACAGTGAATGGATGGTTCAGGTGCTGTCAGAGCTCATACAGTCAGCAGTGCTATTTGTTCCCCTGTAAAGCTTTATCTTCCCCCCCGCGTATGTATTGTGTTTAAGACAGGATGGAGCAGACAGTCTTGATTAAACTGAGGATGATGATGAGTATGTGTTACAGTACTTCTTTTTCTCACAGTGTTTCTCATTCTTGAATGCACTGTCTCGCTTTTATCCCTTTTATCTTTGTCCTTGCCCAATTTGTCTGCACATTTTTCTCCCTTCATCTTCTAAATGCCCTTGTCACTCTCACTTTCCACCTCCTCTTTATTCATGTTGTTAGATTTAATCCTCAGACTCGTTCTTGTGAAGTCCCAGACAAAGTTTTCTTTTCCCTTATTATGTGTACTACACATTTCTCCTTTCTTGTCTCTTATCTCAAGTTGTTTTAGGTTTTCACACTCATAATTGTCCTCTGCTAACACCTCCTGTCTTCCCTCTCTCTTGTCTCTTTGTCCTGTTTTTATTACCAGGCATGGCTGACTGAGATCCACGAGTACGCCCAACAGGATGTGGTGCTCATGCTGCTTGGAAACAAGGCAAGGCATTATGGGAAATACTTGCCACTGTAGGTAGAGATAGAGTGGAAGCAATAAATCCTGCAGATACTGTATATTCACAGTAGGGTTAGGTATCTAACTTAAATACTGAAGTGTTTACACAAAATGCTTGGTCAGATTCTTAGTCTTGTTTACTTATTCCTTGATTAGGTAAGACTTAAATAATAATTTTGATAAATTTATATTGTATTTTAGAAAGTTTTTGTATGGCTGCTTTGCATTAGGAAAAATTTAACAGTGATGCGTTTGAGATTTCTGCCTTTTTCTATTTATATTTTTAGAAAATCCTATAGGAAATCATTTTCATATTCCTCATCTGTATAGAAAACATACCCAGTTTTAATGCACACATGCACAGTATCGAGTGCTGCATATGTACAAACACGAATGCATTTAAAATGTAACCAAAGCAACTTCATACACACTCAGTACATCATTGGTGACTATATTGGCTTTAAAAAATTTGATAATAATCCCAAAAGTATAATTAGTTTTGTTCATTTCAAGCACACATACATCTGATAATGTCTGTCAACCTGCTAAACTGCAAATACCAGTGACGCACATATTTTGTGTGACTGCCATTCGCATCCCTCTCTCTCAGCGGAGAACAGATGTCTCTGTCTCAGAGTTCTGTCTACTTTCAGTCCCCCACACTCCGTATCAGCCCTTAATTAGCGTCCGAACAGCCAATCATGACTCATTAACTGCCATCCGACCTGAACACCACAAAACACTTGTATGTAAACTGTGGACAAACAGTGAGCAGATCTCCACAGTTAGTGGGTGTATGTTGTGGTTTTAGCCAGTGCATGATGTTGGCATGTGTGACATTAATCTCCCTGTCTCACCAGGCTGATGCCACTCATGACAGGGTGGTGAAGAGAGAGGATGGCGAGAGGCTTGCTAAGGTGAAGAAATCAATAGTTACTGTAGGAGAATAATGAAACATTTTTACTGCACAGATGCCAGTGCTGCAAAGTTAACGGGGTTGGAATGAGAAGCAGCACCAGAAAGTCAGCTTATCTATATAGGTGATTCATCGTCTCCTCCACTTACTAAAATATTTGTATGACTGATTGAATTTCTATGGTGGATGAGAAGACTATGAATATTACAAAAAGGTGGGACTATCTAGAGATCAGTTCTCATTTTTGCTCTTTATCTTTGCACACAAAAAGGCAGACAAGACAAAGAAAGGCAAGACACCTGAGAGGTATTGCTCCCCTGTAGATAATGAACATTTGAAAATGAATATTTACTCTATGTATTCCTGCCTTGTGTGTCATAATCTACAAAAGTTTTCTGAGCTTCTGCAAAACATTCAGCATGTCAGTTATAATCAGTTTTATAGTGCTGGGTTCTGTGATAAACTTTAGTGCAGCTACAGATATAACCACTAAGCACTGGAACAGGAACAAACATTTCTTTTTATCAATTTCCCTGACTGTTGCTTCACAGCATGGAACACAAAAGAAATAGCAAAGAAGTGGGAGCAATAAAGTGCTACTAAGTAGGCCTAACTTAAGGCTCAGCCTCAGAGGGGGAAAAAAGCACACAGTTATCATCACTGTGGGCTGAGACAAATTCCCCCTTCAGAGGAAAGGCTGAGACAAATTTATCACAAGTAAGCCTGAGCTGGATTTATCCAAAGTAAATAAGCACAACTAGTGCTGCAAAACTGTCAAATAATTTTTTGTTAAATTCAGAAGTAAAATCCAGTCGAAAAGTGTTAAGTTATTATAAATATGTATGTGTCTGTTGGGGGTAAAAGGGTGAAGCACAAAAGGGAGATCTCTATTAACTGCCATTGCTTTGACTGTGCAGGAGTTTGGAGTTCCCTTCATGGAGACAAGTGCCAGGTCAGGTCTCAATGTAGAGCTGGCTTTCACTGCTGTGGCTAAGTGAGTACACCTACCTTTGTGCAAGTGTTGATGATTGGTCTAATTAAGAGGTTTCTTTGTCACAATAATGTACTACTAAGAAGATAGAACAGCACCTTTTTGTCAATAAGAAATGTAAGTGTGGTAGTAGTAGCAGTCATAACATCCACACTCAAGATCAACTTGCTAGCTTTTCCCAGCGCTTTCAACTGCATTTCAGGTTGAAACCTCTGGAAAAAGCCAGTAAGCAGATCTTGAGTTCAAAATTCTGTGTCAAAAATAATTTATACTTTAAACACCATTGAGTTATCTTTCTGTCCGTCTTCTCTCTTTATGTTCTGTGTCTGAAAAACAATACGTGAAACTTTGTGCTTATGTTACAGATTCCTCATTAAATTTTTGGACCAACATATTGCATAAACCAGCCACATGTGGTGTTTATGGTCAGACATCCGGAACCTGAAGTATATTTAGTTTATTATATCTCTTCTTATGCTCTTCCTCCGTCTCAGGGAGCTGAAACGCCGGTCTATGAAGGATCCCAATGAGAAGTTTAAGCTCCAGGAGTACGTAAACAAGGAGATGAAGGGCACTGGCTGCTGCAGGTCTTAAAGCCTGCCTATCACTCTCTGGGCGTGCGTTAGTATGTGTGTATTTGTGTGTGTTTGAGTGTGTGGACATGGAAAGCAACTTGTAACACTCATCTTCGTACGGTATGTTTTTGTACCTGGCCTAAACAGAGAGGAGGAGTCAGCTCCAGCGAGGTATAAGCCTTTTTGTCCTTCTGTTTCTCCATTCTCATACATCTCTGTCTCAGTACACATAACACTCCATTTGTTTTCCTTTACAAACCTCACGGCCCTCCTCTATCTTGTGTGTCCTACTTTTCCTCACTCACCTCCTTTTTGCAGCTGTGAATGTGCCCTCAGATTTCAATTGGTAAAAGAGAAAATAAAGCTCTGCACACGTCCATTATTACCCTATTCATGGACATTCTCTTCCATAACTGTAGCTGTATGATTGATTATCTTTCAACCCAAACACTAGCAAATACCTTTGCATTGTCTTGGGAGGTCGGTCATTCCTCACATCCACTTGAAATGTCTGTGAAAGTTGTCATTTTGTTTGAGTGTTCTCTTCTTGGTCAATGTGTGGATGATATTTCATGTACTTGCTGTATAGTGATGTGTCTTCTGTCCAGTGTTCATGTCAGTAATTCAACAGGCTCTTTGGAGCCAGTTTAGCTCACCAGCATAAACTCAATCTAAGCATGTCCATGATTCAGCTGTGGATATTTGGGAATATGTATTTCTTCTTCTACATAAAAGTAAATGGATGTTGCTGTTTTGTATATAAAGATATGAAGAACTGAACCGGATCATTAGCCACAATAAGTCATCATTTTAGTAGATCTGAATTCATGCCAGATGCACAAATGTGGGGTATACAATAGTTTAAACACACCCTCAGAAACATGGCAGTGCATGGGTCACAGAACCTAAAACATTTTACAGACACATTATTGGAGGGGTTTCAATAATAAAGAATCAACGTTGCGTCTCAGAGAGCTCAAAAGCAACTTCTCCTCTTGATAATATGTATTAACTTTTGAAATTATGTTATTTAAAAACAGACAGTCAAACATACTGTATGTAATCTATATATACATTGGGGTTTTGACAAACATGGTGTAAATACTCAACACTTTTTTCTGCATGTACAAAATGTTTGGATAGGGACAGATAGCACTTTAGATGGTGAATAAGGGCGTGGGTGGGATTAGGGGTGGGTGTTGGGGGAATAAAGACTTAGAGTATGTTGACAGTGTTACCTTAAGTATTGTATAGCAACAATATTTATATTGCTTGGTTTTTATTTTCTGTTTTATTTTATATCCCATGCAAACATGAATAGGCTGCTTTTTTGTTCTGCTTATATTTTCCATACATGAATATATAAATGGGGTATTTAGTGCCATGTTTTCTTAAAAATGTCTTTACATTTTTGAACAGTTTATTTCTTATAATCTATTAACAGTATTTAACCTATTCTTCATAAAATAAGCATCTTTTTATATGACTGTTGCTTTGGTTGATTTCGCCTTAGTTATAGAATCCACAGATACTGAATATCTCTCTGTACAGTATTTACTGTACATTCTCATGTTTTTCCAATCTAGTTCAGAGTGATGTATTGGATTTTTGTTTGTTTGTTTGTTTTACTACTTTTCAATGTGCAACTTCTTTCTTGTAACTGAAAGTTAACTACAATAAAGACAGAAGGTAATGTGTTTTTTACTCTTTTAATGGTCAACTGTACCAATATGTCAGACACACTTACAAAAATTATCTTCTTGCTTACATGACTCCACTTGAGTTCAGAGCATGATCCGATGTTTTGTTCAGCGACACTTCAGCAGTGGGCATGCATGCTCACATGGTTTGTTTGAACCCGGTTCTTCAAGTCAAACAGATGAATCACGGCACCACCCAATAATGCACAATAACATCTTTTGCTTCAACACTTAATGCACACACCTTCAGTCAGTGGTTTGATAAGTATTTGTGGAGGTGAGAGTAAGTTTAAAACCTTTCCTCTGTCTCCCTCTAGAGGATAAATAATCATATGACATGAAAGCAAATGCTTAATTTCATCACAATTTTTCGTACAATTTTACAAAAACAAGAGAGACAAAGAAATGCAAAGAATGTCATAATGAACATCAAACAAAGTGCTCTACATTCAGCTGCTTGAAAATGCATAGAAAAGCAAAACATAGCTTATTGTACTTGCAGTGCTTGGCATCATGAGATTAAAAGCTGCAAATAGCAAATTAGAAAGTAAAAAATAAATACACAGAGAATTAGATATTATACATGGAAATAAATGTGAGTATGTGTGTGAGTATCTGAGTATCACGCATGTGTAAATACTTCCTACTGACATATTATAGTCCTGTGTCAGATGTTTGTTTTAGTTTGCTATAATTGCCCAGAAGGCCGCAGTTTTTATACTTGGTTTAAATCGGCAAGGTAAATTCAGTTGTATATTGGCTGATATTACCGAGAACAGAGAACAACATTGAACATCTTTTCACATCTGAGCAGCAACAGTTCTGACTCCCACACACAAGGCGTACATACGTAGCTTCTAACATTCAGGTCAGGATAACTGACCTCTTTCAAGTATGTAAGTCACATCACATGACAGATGAATGAGTTAGGCTAATATTCATGAGCTTCACAACATGGATTTAGAAGTGATTTTGACTCCTTTCACTTGCATCTGGCACAAAATGTGGGTGAGGGTGAGCAGGACAACAGGCAGAGTAATGAACTGTGTGAATGGTCACTCTTCAGCTTTTATAACAGCTCCAATTATGAGACTGGAAAATGTATCTCAGGTCCTTCACCTCTTCCTCCAGCTCCACTTCATACTCCTCATCCTGTACGAATAGTTCTTCAAACACTAATACAATTCACGGTTTGTGCTTAAAATAGGCCTCCACTGCAGACAGAAAGGGAAAACAATATCAGACTTGGCAATTGAGAAGAATAAAGCTCACAATAACTCAATATACTTGGCTGTTCAATTTACCTGCATACTCCTGAGGCAACATTGGTCGGTTGATAACAGTCTGAAATGCAGCAATCCAGTCTTTCTGATCTTCTTCAGTCTCGCACGCAAAAAGGAACTTCCTGTCTGGGGTTACTATGGTGATTCCGAACTGCCAGTGGTAGCCCTGAATATTGGGGGGGAGGCCAGGGAGCACAGTGTAGCTGTTTTCCTTACTACCGATGAACACCTCACCTCGTGCATAGGCGTCCTGCAACCAGATAGGGAAACACTTTTAACCAAGTAGTTGTTTCCATAAGTATCACTGGCACAGTAAGTATCACTGGTCTGTAGGAGACTGTTCTCAAAGAAACAGCAGCATCTGTTGGTCACAGTGTACATCTATAGAAATTTCTTCAGGACATGCAGCTTTAGTACCAGTGGATCTTTGAAGTACATGAGCCTCCTGTCATCCATTGTGAACCACCTCTTCTTGAAGCCCTCAGTGTGCTGTGTGACAGGAACAAGAGAAGGACATAAATATGTTGGCTTTCATGCTATATGCTTTATATACTATACTGTGCTTTATACATCACCTTTGGACCAGTCTTCTCCATATAACCCTCCTTTGTGTAGTTTCTGGTTAGCTTTGGCAACAACTAGCCAAGAAAAGAGCAAAGACTTCAGTGATCATCTGTGTGTGTTTCATGTGTTTTATATGTGTGTGTGCAGTCCTGGCAATTTCTTAAAAAAAAAAATTAAAAAGCACATTTGCTGTAATATCATGGGAAAAGACCTTAAAAGTAAATTTTCTATTCTATTTTTGCTCTTTCAAAATGACCAGAAACAGAGGTCCACATTTGGTTGATGTAGAATGATAGTCCACTGTTAGTAATATAGGAATGTCTGTGTGTGTGTGTGTGTGTGTGTGCGTGCGTGCATGCGTGTGTGTGTGTGTGTGCAGGGCCCTAACTAGAACACAAATTCTGACCTGACACAAAAGTCAATTATTTTGATTTTTTTTTTTTTTTTAATTTTTTTTTTTTTACAATTGTTAAAATTATATTTTCATCTATTGCCCATTATGAAGGTCCAAATACTCTTCAGAGCCTTCATCACACTGCCAGGAATACTGGTGGAGAAAAAGTATATATATATATATATATATATATTTTTTTTTTTTTTTTTTTTTTTTTGTTGGCTATATGCTGAAAAGTAATCAAATGTAAATACCTAGCTAGTATCTAGAAATGTCTGGACTCAGACTTTAACTGCCATGTGTATTATTTTACTTGCAAATGTAATCTCCCTTTGTATTGCTAAACCTCACAAATTCCCAGAAAAAAATATCAACAACATGATCTCAGTGACCTCCAATTACAGCTAAGGCCCTGCATGCATGTTTGTGTGTGTGCGTGTGTGTACTCACATCAGATATGAGAGCTCCAGGGAAAGCCACCTGCAGGTAGTGAAACCTGGCTGCTCTGATGGCATTGAACCAGTCCACCATTTCCTTCAAGACAGGACATCAGGAAGTTCAGTGACTAACTCATGCTGCAATATCTCCTCACATACATCATCAGCCCTGACAGTCCCCAGTTACCCCAAGCACTACACACGCTGCACTCATTATGAGAGAAAATGGCTTTCATAAATGCCATTTGTACTAGAAATGCCATTTGAACAGAAATACCCCAGGGAGATGTGCACCATTTAGAAGAAGTAACATATTCTCTAACAATATTATTTCAGATTGGAAAGAAAATCACGCCATTGATTACTGCTGAAGCCATGCTCTCTCTCTCCAATTTATCAAAGAATTGTTTTCATGTAAATGATTACACAAAAAAACTTATATTACACACATGCTTGTAATTACAAACCATATCCACTAGATGGACACATGTGCTTTTTATCTCCTGCTCACACAGCTAGGACACTCTCCTGCACTTCACGTCCCACCAAAAACGCCAAACAGACAGGTGCTGCACCTCACCTTCCCATCCTCATGGTAACAAAAGATATTCCTAGTGCTGTTGTCCTTTAAATACGTTATCTGGAGGGCATGGGCAGTGCCAACTTTTGTTGGCTGGAAAGTGGCATTCACTGTATTGATCTTCATTATCGCTTTGGGCTCTCTGGCCTGCAGAAAAGAAATACAATTTTCAAAAGACAGATACTCAATATAGTCTTGACTCTCCTTACAATCTTCTTGAAATGCTCTGATATGTATTTTAAATAGAAAAGGATGTAGAAGTTTACCATTGATCAATAATAATTAGAGAACATACATCATGATTATTGTCTCTGTGGGCATTATTTGGCTCTTTTTCCTTCTTACTGTTAGCTGAAATAAATGTGAATCCTGTACTTATAAAGCCAGTGATGAGCAAAATTTGTACATTTGAAGTTGAATGAGATCTCCAGAGAGAGATTTTTAAGAAAAAAGTTTAAAACCTGAGATAAGCAACTCAAATCGACATTAAGAAAGAGAAAGAAAGCACTCACATCATGCTTGTTGAAGTACTTCAAAACACCCTCCCGTTCAGACAGAATAAATTTTCGGCTGAGGTACTGTCCGTTGTCTCTGCCTCGTTTCCATAGAAACCCCTCTCTGTAGCCTGGCAGGAGGGGAGCCACAAGGGTCCCATTACATCAACACAGAGCGGGAACACAAAGAGAGAAAACAGAGGTACACAACAGGATTTTACCAAAATGCTAAATATAATACCCCAAAACCAAAGACAAACATTCATATATTTAAAAAAAAAAAAAGAAAAAAAAAGTTTTGGGCCATAAAACTAAAGTGCTCAAATACCTTGTAGTGCTGAGCTGCACAATAGCACTCCTCATCAATTTTTAATGTAAAAATATTGATTAGTGCAGATTTAATAGGCATATTATCATGCCAGTATTCCAAGTGAGAGACTCATTTCCCTTGATAATCCCACAAGATTTTATTAGAAAATTGATAATGATGATATACATGTTGTTTCCATATTGGTTATGATCATAAAATTTTCCCTTGTGCCATTTCTTCCAGTATATTGTGAATGCACTAAAACACTAACATTACTGCAACAATGGTCACCAAGAATTTGAGACATTTTTAAATTTTTGAGACATTTAAAGCTTTGCATCAGTATACAGTCAGTCAAGGCTGGTGGAGGCTACTGAGAGCTTCAACGTTACAAAGATGTAATACTGGTATTGTTGACTTTATACATATGAGGTGCACATGTATCTCTCTGCCTCGCGTGTGCGCACATTTTTAGCTTATGTGGTCAGCAGTGGTGGGAGGGAGCCCCCTTTGCTTTTACTACATATAAATAATTGAGATTCAACTGACTGCTTGCTCTACAAGCCCAAACCTCACTAAAAGTCCTTCTCCCTCTCCTCCTCTTTCTCACATACACACAAAAACACATGTATAAAGACTTTTTCACTTTCTCTCTCTCTCTCTCTCACTCTCTCTCTCTCTCACACACACACGCACACATGCACACACACACACAAACACATGTATAAAGACTTTTTGATTAACCAACTATAACTTTATTTTTCTGACAATCTAATTAGTGCCAGTGAATAAATCGATGTTTACATGCTGTATCATTCCACACACACATGCACAGGCAAACTTGCTCACAAACCAACAGTCATACGCTCTCGTTCACACTCATGCACACACACACACACACACAAAAAAAAGGCTTGTTGGCTCTGTTCCTAGGCCTGTTCCTGACACTGGCCTCTCTGTCCATATTCAGCGTGAGCCAACAGAAACAGCACTGCAGGAAGAAATGCGTTGTCATTGTCTTAAACACACCCAGCCAACAAACACACACACACACACACACACACACACACAAACCTACACTCTTGTATAGACCAGCGATATAGCAATATTCAACAGAAAAATACCTCAATTGTTTTGTTTTTTTTCCTAATATCCAAGACCTGCATTTCTAACATTATAATAAACTAAACGTGTCTTCAATTTGAGGTTCACATTTTTACTTCTTCTCAAGAAGTCTTGGCAGCTTCAGCCACCAACCAAGTCAGAACACCTGTTTAAACAGCCACAAAAAGTAAAAAAAAGTAACAGTACTAAATAAAAGTATCAAATTAGGAACTGTTGCAAAGTTATTATTTATTAGTTTATTAGTTTTATTAGTACTAAGAGAGCATTTTTTTCACATTTTAGTTTTGTTTGAACTAATTAACTGTTTTCAGTGCTTTCATTATAGCTTTAATCTGAGAGTACAAGCTCAAACTAGTTATTCTGTAACTGTATCTCATGTATCTGCAACTGTACATATAATTAAATTAAGCCACAGACACAGTTATTTACATCAATTTCTCAATAAATCTTGGGGCCACAGCAGAATTCAATCAAAATCACAATAACATTTAAATGTCCTAAAACCAGTTAAATGAACAGCAGCAGCCCCAGCAATGTTGCAGTCATGGCACACAAATATACAGCCTCATTTATAGTGGCACTTAACTGTCTTCTTTTAACCGCATGGGAATCTGCAAATAGACTATGACAGAGACAACTGATAAACCACTTCCCCTGCAAGGAACTGTCAGAAGAACCATAGTCAAACACTGGTATGGTATGAGCTAAACTGCAATATGATAAAAAGCAGAGATCAGAGAGAAGAGCTTCAGTTCCTTGCTTCTTTGACCAGTAATGAAGTCATCATGGTTTGGGCCACAGGCATTAGGGAAACTTCTGGTTGAGCAATGGCTTCATCAATTATTCATGAGTCAGAGTGTTTTGTTCCACCACTGAGAGAAAGAGCGGTCAGACCGTCCCCAACAACATAACACAGCAGAGGAGAAGAAGAAGAGAAGTCATTCACTGTAGCAACTGGATGTCAAAGATTTGCAAACAGTTTGGAGAACAAAGCAAGTTTTGGACAGTAGCATCTCTCGTTCTTCTGTTCCCCTAACAGTTCGCTGCTAGTTTCTCCAGCTCAAAAATCTAGGAGCAATGTTATATAGAATACTTGTACACAAAAGAGGCCATTCTTCCTCTGTGGCAGAGACATGCAGCCACATGCTCCTAAACCTCTGCACAGCACAACACAAGACACCATTGACAGAGAGGGAGAAAGACAAGAGACACACAGAGAGGAAGAGTTTGACAGTCATGAGACTCTGATAATAGTTCTTTATCTTGTCTACCTTAGAGTGAGATTTTGCTTTCAGTTTCTGCATGCACGTATCACTTATGGAATGATGTTAGTGCAAACAGTCATTCTGCCTCTTAGATACATTTAGTGTCCCCTGAGAAATACTCATTTCCCTGAAAAAGATGTGAGTACTTGATTCAAAATCTCCCGAATTATCTTGCAGGTCTTTTATTCAGTATTGCAAATGCTGCTGTTTAAACTCTCTCAGATATAGTTCATTTTTATTTGTCTTTTTGTACATCTACTTATTTCCGTGTGCAGATTTTAGCTATTTAGTGCATAAGGCATTTCATAAGTAATTTATAATGTCTTAACGGCAAATACAGGATGTTACTGAGAATTGAGTGTAGTAAAAAGGGAACTGTGTTGATTTTAGAGATCTGGATTTCTTCATGCAGACTATGTCGTAGAATGTGAACTTGAAATGTTTGTATGAACTTTGCACTCTGTTGCTCAAGCAATGACATCACTTTACTACAAATTTGAAGAGACAATCCCTTCACAAGAAAGATGTGGAGTAACATAAGTAAGTAAGTAAGTCTTTAAATGCCCTTCCAAAAAATTGTCACAAAGCACGCTTTCAATCAGGTTAAACCGAATTTATTCCAGCCAAGCTCTCATTGCCGACACAGAAGTCACCAAGGGAAATAGACAATAAAATGTGAGAAAGCCTGGTTGGTGACCATCTTTTCTTATCAGCAGAACATACAAACTATACTGACAGCTTCCCATTTCCCCTTAGACTGTGACCTCAGCTTCTCAAAACTGAATTTATCTATGACATTGTACACTGCATGGCTATAAATTTAAAAACAGTGGGCCTGTCCTTTACTCACGACTACATTTATGCACTATTAAGTGCTGCATGTACCAGTGCCTTTTTTCATTTCATTCAGCAATAGAATAATTATTTGAGGCAAGTTTAAAACTAACTTTAAACTTATGGTCAAAACAGAAGTGGCTTTTTATAGGGGGGGGTTGGGGTAAAACAATGTTTCTTTCAGTTATGTATTAACTGGATTGTAGTCAAAGGTCAATCTCTTGCCTTCACCATGGATACAGTTCCAAGATTTTAAAAATGTTATCCATTATATTAAGAGACCATAATGGCCTAATCTTAGCATCTGCACACTCATTGCCAGTCAGTCTGGAGGGCATCCATTATTGATTGAGTCTGGTTAGTCAGGTTGGTGCCACTTCCTCTCTTTTAAAGAGGCTGCACAAGGCGATTAGCCAAGAGACATTTGTCAGACAGAGATAAGGACTGTGTGTAATGTACATTTAGTGAGCAAGTCAGAATAGGATAACGGCAAAATGATTTCACATAGTCTCAATGAAGAGAGCTGGGGGAAGCGAACTGCGGTTGGGCGGAAACAGAGGTCAATATAGATGAGAGGAAAGTGTAAAGGTAGAGCAGAAAACAAGGACAGCAAAGAGCAGTTTTCTTCCCTTGAAGACCTGCCCTTGTTTCTCCATCACAAGCCAACACACTGTCTATCTGCCAAACCACATAATGAGCAGTCGGACAATCTGACTGGCAGGCTAATTGTGCTGTGCTATGTAAATGAGGAGTGGGTAATGGTGCCTACTGAGCCATGAGCTGCTTATTACTACCCCACTACTACTACAATGTCATGCTTCTACTGCCATGCCACATATTGAACCCCAGCAGATAAATACATTTTTTTCACAAAATCATCATCAGCCAGTTGGTGAAAAAACAGTTAGAACTAGAGTTTGTATGCTATGCTTTATTTTAGCAGCTCTAACCAGAGTGTCATTTTATATCTTCTGAGCAGCAATCTTGGATGCAGATAAATGACTCAAAGTGCATCATGTGGTTGTGAAATAAATGAAGATTTGAAGGATGTTAGACTGCAAATGATACATTAAGTGGTGGCAAAGTGGGGTGTGAGAGGATGCCTCTTTCTTGGATGTGATCAGCTGTTCCACTTATGAATGTTGGTAATGACAAATGAATGATGCTCATGCTCATTAAGTGTTGAATAGGTGTTACTGTGTGAGACATGGATAATGACTTGTTTTCCTGAGTAAACAAGAAGTACAATTCATTTACATGCGTGTTTGTAACTGTACACGGACACGTTTCATTCTTACCTGCCGAGTAGGGCTCCTGCCTCTCCACACACATAAACTCCTTCCTCTCGTACTTGGCTCGGATCCATTGTTCCCGCAGGAGCCTGCACAACAGTTGGTGTTAGACACTCAAGCATTGAGCTAATTTGCTGGAAACATCTCATTAACTTACATGAATATCGAGTCTCCGGGCAACATTTCATGCAAAGTCTCAACGGAGGCAATCAAATATTACGTGGCTTGTCTAAAAATCATCATTTAAGGACTGCAATTGATTGAGCAGATACTCGGCAAGTCACCATGCTTAACCAGCTATGTCTCTTTCAACAAATCAGCATCACACCCTTTAATGTAATGGCTTTGTACAGCTCTTCCTTAAGGGCTCAAAGTCTGTCACGCTTAATAGATTTGACTTTTACTCTCTTTTTAATCAAAAATTCCGTTCCTTTGTACACTATAGTCTATTACAAAAACACAATGCAGGTCCATTTTAAAGTAAACTCTCATAGCTCAGTGTTTTGTCATTTCATATTGGGTTAGGGTTTATGCATACCACTGGACGGTTAAGAAGAAACCCTTAAACTGAAATGTTGCTTCCTGTTCATACTGCAGGAACTTGGCATTCTTATCACTGAGAAGTTTCTGTGTCAGCCTTGCCACCAAAACCACTTGATGTCTCTATTTCACTGTATGCACCAATCTGTGGAATAATAATTACAGTTAAAAAAGGTGCTATGCGTAATATTTGATATAAAATAACCACAAAGGATATCAGCAGAGGTTTTCTTCAAAATCAGAACAACCTAAAGCCAGCATGAAGGAAAAGACGAGTTTCTGGAGTCTCCGACTGTGCCATAGATATTTACTCATCCATCTTACATTTATAGTACCTGTTCAGATGTGGCAGAAACATATGGATCAGACATTAATGGAGGAGGACACATCACTTACATGCAGTCTTTATGTGTGGGCTGGTAGTAGAACGCAGGAACTATCTGTTCATATTTGGCCTTGGCAGCATTGTTACCCACAGAGTCCATAAACTGCAGAAGGGAGGAAGAGAAACATCTGATGTTTGAAAGTGATATCTGTGCCTGTATGTGTGTGCTCAGTTGCTTAATGGCTGTGAGTGCATAAATGTGTATTTGGATGATAAGGACAGGTTGCCAGCACAAGCAGGCATTCAAACATAATGAGGAGCTTGCAGCTCAGGGTTCGTGTATCTCCATGCCCAGGGGGATGAAGCCTCTTCTTTTGTGTCTCTGTATTTAACACCGAGTACACTGCTCAGCAAGCAAGGACACTACACATCACATGAAAATACATGCACACAAAAACACACAAATCAAGGAAACAAAAAAAAGAGAGAAAAGAGGACACAGAGAGAGAATGGCGAATTTTTGGTGCACACATTTTGGTGGACAGCAGTTAATGACACTGGACAAGATGTATAGAATCAATTTCCTTCAGCTAATTCCTACTGGGAATAATTCTGTTTTTAAAGCCAGTAATAAAAACAGAGTCCAAGGATTCAGAGCACACACACCAACACCCAAACACAAAGATCTTGGTTGTGTCTGCCAGCTGCTGGCTCATGCCTTTCAGGCCACAGTAAATTGAGACTGATGACTTGTCTTATTTTTCCAAGCAGAGATGCAGAGGCAGAGCAGTAAGATGAGAGTGATGCTCACAGTGAAGCAGGGTGGGATGGATGAGGGCGAGGCAAGAGACTGCAGACGTTATTTCAGGCCAAGTTTTGGACTGCAATCAATGGCTAATCTTCTCTTGCAAAACACAGGGCTTTCTACTTTGTTCAGGTTTTGAATATTTTAAAAGCATCTCCACACATTAGTAAACAACAGATAGTAAGGACACACCTCCACCTCGGACTTGCTCCATGGATCCAGCAGAAGAGATTTCACTTTGCTGATCTGTGCAATGTTTCTATGGAGGCCTGAGCAGCTGTGACACATGAACACACCCAGGGTGTAAGATGCCCACTCCGGATCTGCAACACAACATAGAGACGTGTGTGTAGCTGCACACAAAAACCACTTTGAGCTCAAAATAACTGAACTCACTGAAACATTTCTGAACTTCCCTCTAACAGACGTTCATGACTCTGACAATATTTGAACCAGGTTGACCTTATCATTGTGGGAATGCAGTACTTTTCACATGTGTATGAGGTTTTTATGTCATTCCTGTGGTGGGATAAGATTCCTAATAATCACACAGAGTTAACTGGTACCTCTAAAAATGTTGCCTGAAAAAGAAGCAGAGACAGTTAACGATAGAAACCTAGCTCTGTCTTTTAAACAGACGTTCTGGCTGCTCCAACAATTCTGTAATCAATTGTCACTACATCTTAAAAAAAAAAGGTGTGTTCACTTGAGCACACACAGGAAGCCGGTCACCCAGAGGGAAATGAGCTTGAGTACATGACCTAGATTTCCTCATAAGTAATCAATATTTGGGTGAGAATTATGTCAGACAGGTGATCGGGATCTCAAATCAGACCATCTGGACTGTATTTATGTTTGTGTGAGGACAGAAGTGAGAGAGATGACTGGGCACCACTGATGGTTCACCTTGATTCACCCTGGCACGGTAGTGTTTCATAGATACTATTTCTGCTCACACACAAACACAAAATGTCTGAGAAGTTCACATTTAATGCACTATTTACACAACAGCAGCTCACATTTGCTTTGTTACCGCAAGCGCTGCAGCAACTGAGCAACTGAGCAACACCCGATTAGAAAACATTTCCTTCAGAGTTATGTGTTACATGATGTTATATCAGAGCCAGACATGAATATACATATACTATTAATACATATACCACATTTATAAATGTGTGTACCACAATTAATATACAGTATTGTTGCTGTTTTGTGAATAATGTAAATTCAGAGGTTTGTGCACTGTGTGTATGTACAATATGTTATTCAACACATTGCATTCACACATTTTGCATGCAACATATCAGACATTGCCACCTTCAACGCCTCGTGTGCCCCAAGAAAACACATCCTGACGACATCTGACATGAAGCAGACATGAACTGAAAAAAAATACTTTTGTTTTTTGTAGAATGTCACACAGTTATGTTCAACATTCATGACATTTCAGAACATCACACAGTTCAAACAGCTCTTTGAAGAGTGGCTCATGAGTGGAGGGAGTGCAGCATGGTCAGCATCAATTTCACAATCAATATATAGCATATTTGTTTTTCAGCAAAAATCCAGGGAGTAAATAACAAGATAGAGTTTATTTATTTATTTATTCTTTATGACAATGTACTGTAAACTGATCAATTTGAATCCATAGACTGACAGAACAGGCAGCAGTTGCAGCTAAGGTGCGAATGGCTGGTTACACGCACACATGCTAAAGGAAATTTTCGTTTTCAGAATCATTACTCTGATCAGTGCAACGTGAGATTGCAGCTGCTGTGGTGAAGTGAAGTGAACCAGCAGAGAACTGGGGCAGAGTCAAGTAGTTTGTATCAGCATGCTGCAACCCTTCAACCACTGCTATTGAAGACCTAGCGAGCGCACAATGCACACATAGCACAACAAACAAAAAAAAAACTATATTACTTCCTTGTGCATAATCACAATGCTACACACGTGCAACACTGCATCTGTGCAAAGGAGACAAGGACTTGGTGTGTAGTTAGCCACTCCCATGTTTTCTGTATTATGTAGACCTACAGCCTGCTGTATTTGAGATAATAAACCAGTCCAAAAGAGAAATCACTCTCCAAACCAGCTTCGAATCAGTATTTAATCCGATCATCAAGATATTAATGTGCATCCTTCAAGAAATATAAATGAATATACTTTAAGAGAGCTGTATTTATTCTTACTGGCATATGATAAGAGCAGATGTTCTTGTGTATTTACTGATTATGCTGATGGCATCACATTGGATCTCTTCAGTTTAACATACTGAAAAATAATTAGCAAAGCATGACAGGCATAATAAAGTCAACAAATTATTCTAGATCTTTGCGACTTTCACTCACTTTTTCACAAACCACACCTTCTTGTATGTCCATGTGTTAAACTGCAGATCGGATAAACCAACAAGGTGTAACCATCAGGGTGTGTAACCACTTGTCTGCATGGAGAAGTAAGTCAGCCACCAGATTTGGCTCCTCAATCTACATAAAAGGCGTTTGAGTGGATTCCTCACCAGGGAATTAAGAGTATGTATCACTTTTTAACTTTAACGACGCCAGATCTGAAAAGCTGATACGCTGACATGGGTCTGACAGTCTTTCTTATTTATGAAGTTATCTATGACTCCTCATCAAATGTATTGCTCTCCTGTGTCAACTGTTCTGTTTTTCATTGCTATGGCCTGACCACATCGTGACTGTCTGAGAAAAGAAACTGAACGACCTTGTACTCTCTGGCGAATAACTATAGAGGCACACTGAGAAACTGTAGTACACAGTTATTATTTGTAGCTTATATCATCTATATTGGGTTATTGTAAAGGTAAGATAGTCAAAGAAGGTTTAAACAGACTGATTTAAGTAGGAAATGGTCATTGTTAGCCAAGTCCAGCATCTTTTCACTAATTCCCCTCCACCTGATCACAAACGAAGCCTACCTGCAGCTCCGCAGTCGGCACAGTTTCCATTCCCAGGTTTGCCCACAAGCTGTTTCAAACGCTGTCTGTTCCTTTCTATATCCGAAGCCATAATGCAAATGATTCTGCTTAGAGGCTGAAATCCTCAAACTCTCATGCATCGAAAGTAAGATTGCCGCCGGACGCAGTGGACTGAAATGTAAAAGCGCGTCGTTACGCACCTACACAACTAATGACTGTAACATTGTGGGTGGAGGAGGGTGATTGAAGAGTGGAGCATGGTCAGCATGGTAGATGCTATAAAGCCAACTATAGATAAAACAATACATGCATTTACGTATCCTGTCTCTGTCTGGTTAGTGAGACCCCCCAGCGGACACGATGGTAGGAAATCTCACGCTCACGACACTCCCACACGGGGAAGACACCCGCTTTGACCCGCTCGCCTCCACGGCGCCTGGAAACATCTTTTACCGCGTCTTTTTTTTTTTTTTTTGATCTGTATGTCTTTTTTTGTTCGCAGATAGAATACCTGCACGAACATGCACGGCAATACAAGTCCAAATTCCCCCCAGCAGTGGGTTACTGTACCTCACCCGAGACATTTTACAAGCCATCTTATTCACTGAAATTATATTGTTCTATTATTTGTAAGTGTTACTATTGTTTAATTTTAATATTTTATAAATTTAAACCTCCCCACTTTATGGTCTGCTGGCAAGTATGTACTTGTGGTACTTAATCTATATAGGAAATTCAATTTATGTAGTTTATTGCTTAAAACAGTCGAATTTTGGAGTGTTTTCATTTGTGATTTGACCTGTGCTTAGGTTAAGGTGAGCAGAACAATAAGCCTTTTTGACAGAGGACTTTTTTAAAGGAAGGGAAAAAACGTGTCAATAATTAAGTTAATGATCTACCAACTTGAGCTCTACTGAGTAACACCGACACACTAGAGGCTGACATGGTAACAGGTACAAGACACAACTGTATGTAAAGTATCACAAGTTGAATCCAACAGTCTAAACTAAAACTGAACATTGTAACCTTTAGTGTGAATTGTATTGTATCTATATTATGTTCCTGATATTTTGTCCACTGCCTGTAGTGTTTTCCACTTTATGACAAACAATACATGTATCATGTATCAACTGTAATAATAGCTCCAAGCCTACACTTTGTCTTTCAGAATCTTGACCTGACGGATACAAACTGACCTCACATACTGCAGATGTTTCAGCATTTTTATTTTTCAAAATGTCTAAAAATTCAACACATGCTAAAAAGGAGTCACAATTTGAGCTAAATCTTGATAGATCTCATTGGAGCTCAAACTCAGCCTGAAACAACACAAATACTGAGTCAGCTTGTCAGAATCAACTTAACAAAAGGAAATATTAAAAGAAACTCACATTTGCACATTAAAAAAAAAAACAACAACAAAAAAGACCTGTCCGCTTTCTACATGCAGGCAGATGTTTATGTTGGCTACGATGCAGATTTTTATTTTTCTGGTGAGTCCATAAGGTCTGAGAAAGCAGGAACGGTGATCCGGTGTCAGATCACTTGATATCCGGAGGCAGGAAAATCGTCTATCTGGAGGAGTTAGAGCTGGAACGAGAGCGGTGACGCCTGCGACCAGGAGATCTGGAGCGAGAGCGGCGGCGTGCTGGGGATCGCCTCCTCGGGGAGCGGGACCTGAAACAACATAAAAATATATATTTATTAAACTTTAGTGGTGGAAGGAGATTGACCGGTCTGAACCGTGAAAAAAAATCATTCAAAAGTAGAATATATTTTAGGAAATTTGAGGCAAAGGATGTCATAAGACTGACCTTCTCCTCATGCGTGGTGGGCTGCGACGCCACATAGGTGGTGGTGGAGGCATTCTGCGAGGGGGAGAGGGTCTACGAGGGGGAGGACGGACACGTTGAGGCAGCACAGCAGACGCAGTGATTTCCTGTCCGTCAATCTGACCTATCAATAACAGAGTAATAACAGAAGATTATTCAACATAAACAAACATGTCTGTGAGACAGAGGCAGTAAGGTGAACATGATCTCCTACCTCCGTCCATGTGTTTGAGGGCCTTCTGGGCCTCCTCAGGAGTCTCAAACTCCACATAAGCGTAGCCCCTGGACAGGTGTGGGTAAAGCCTGTCCATCGCCATGTCAACCATTTTGATTTTCCCATAAGTGGAAAAGATCTCCTGGATGTGTTCCTGTGGAAAAAAAAGACATGGTATGCTTATCAGAACTGTGGTACCAAAAAAGTTCCAACTATCTGTGGAAAAATGTTATCGTTCACGTACAAAATCATCCAACTGCAGAGAAAAAGACAAAGAAAATGGATCCAGGAAGGACAATTAACAGGGCTCAGACTTCAGAGAGCATCAGAGCACTCTACCTCTACTTTTAATTTAATTTATTAAAAACGTTGGCACTAAAAACTTGCATTGAAATCATGTCTTTTCAGTATGGTCTACATGGATACTCATTTATCCCAATCATTCAGGAATGAGACTTATAAATCAGCATATGACATAGCATTTTGGTCCCCAAGATGATGAACATGGTTGTTCTTTTCTACCTAGCATGGTGTTTCTGAGATAATGTCATTATGATAAATTAGGGACTTGTGAACACACTTAAAATTTTCAAGTGACTGGGATTCATCAAAAGACTACAGAATTAAATATAAAATATGCTTCTGTAATTTTTGAATAATCTGCGATGAATTCTTTTGTCCAAACACACTTTACACACATACACTTACATTTTCAAGCATTTTATGAATTAGACTCAATGTTGGCAAAACCCCCTAATTTTTCTTAAAATTAGGCCAGATTTGATCCCACAAACTAAGCTTTCATGTCATCTGTCTTGGTCATTTAAAGCAGCAATGTGCTTCCATACTGTATTTGTGTTCTGTTATAAAAAGCTTAACCATTTCTCAGCTGACCTTGGTGACATTCCTGGTCAGCCGCCCTAAGTGAACTTTAGTTGGTTTGGGGCTTGGGCTTCTTTTCCTTCTCTCTTTATCATCTCCCCTCTTCTGTGTTTTGGACCTGCAGAATCACAAACAAAGCACTGATTAACTTCATCAGGATTTAAACAAGTAAAACTACAAGAAATGACAGTGTATAAATATTGTGTAATTGTATCAGATGAAGTGACCCACGCTGAGCGGGAGCGTCGACGGTTGTCATGGCGTCGGCGGCTGGGGCTGGGAGAGCCAGAGGAACTGGAAGAAGAGGAGGAACGAGAGCTAGAAGAACCAGAGCGGCTGGACCCAGATGAACTGGATCCACTGGAGGAACCTGAGCTGGAACCAGAGCTGCTGCTTGAAGTAGAGCTAGATCTGGACCTGGTTATTGTGAAAACAAATAAAAACAGGTTTGGTTAAACATATGCATATTTAAGACTGCTTTTATTACCAATATCAACACAAATAATCTCATTATAAGGCGTCTTAGAAAACAAACCTGCTGCTGCTGCTGCCAGTAGAAGCGCTGCGGCGTTTCCTTACTTTCTCCCGTCCTCTCTCCTTGTCTCCGTCCTTGGTACCAGTCTTTTCTTTACCTCTGTCTTTTGTTTTTTCCTCCTCCTTCCTCTTGGTGGGTGATGGTGCCCTAAAGTTAGAGGCAAACTGTTGTTACTTTGAGATTATATAAATTGTGGATGGCACAAATGAGTGTAGGGCTGCCTGCAACTGATGATTATTGTCATTGTTAATATGTATATTGAGACTTTTTGATTAATCTATGTATAATATAGGCCTAGTTCTACTTTTAAAAGGCTGGCACTAGCAAGACAGTGACTACAGATTGTATTGATCAAATTGCAACTAAATCGCTGCATTGTTGCGGAACTCTAATAATTTCTTCGCAATTTAAATGTTTACTGGGCATCCGTATAACACTGGTTCTCAAACTTTTTCACGTTCCTTAAACTGACACAAATTAGACTACGGACCCCCATTTCGTAATATTTTGTCCCGGGGTCCCCCATTTTATGCATTTTAGATGTTTTATTACAGAGAGTGTATGAAATCCATGACCAAAATAGTCATACATTTTGCCATTGTGTTACTTATGGATGGAATTATAGTGAAAATTAATTATTCCTCTTTTTGCTGGGGACCCCCTGGAACCCACTCAGGGACCCTTGATGGTCCTCGGACCCCACTTTGAGAACCACTATCATATAGCATTTTATACCATCATAAAGTCATCCTTGAAACATCTCAGTCGAGTTAACTTTATAGCAACAAACTCCCGGACAGAAATCCGCCGCCATTGATTTTCATTCAACTGACTCGTCAAAACAAGCAGCAGGAAGCCACGGGGCCGCTTTTGTCGCTGACTGCTCTCTTCATGAAGTATACATATGGTTAGAAAATGCGGCATGACTTTTTGCATGTAGTAAAATATATTTAGGAATAAGAATAACTTAATTACAGTCCAATGAAAGCGCAGAAGTACTTACATTTCTTTCAATGGATGTGCCTTTGCTTCTACCGCTCGCTTGCGGCCTGAGGAACCGTCGCTTAGTGATGACGACAAGAGGAAGTTACGTACCAATCTGAGCGCCACATACAACTGATTTGTTTATTTATGTTTTTGTCGACTAAAAAGATGTTAAGGTTTGTACGGTTACATCACAGCTATGCAATGACGAAATATTTCATCATGGTACGTGGAATTTAATCGATTAGTAAGCACCAATCGATCCTATTTCTTGCCAACAAGGTGAGCGCTTCACTTTATAAGATACTGTGCTAAACTGTTGTCGTTAGCTCGCTAAGCTAACATCTGGTAGTTACAGATAAACTGGATCACCACTGTGCTGCAGCGTATTCGAGCAAACACGACGAAATACAACTTTTTTCCAAATTTGCAATGTAGCTGTAACATGATTCTATAGCTAGGCTAATCTATCGCTAGAATAGTTGCAAATTAGCATTAAAATAAAGACGTATTGTGGTAACTGTCTACTCTGGATTTGTCCCATTACCCACTTTATAAATTAACTACTTTTTAACTTGTATTATGGATTGCATTATTATTTATGTGTTAAAGATCCCCTCCAGACATGTTTAAGATGTATACAAAATACTCTCCTGAATAATAATGTGTGTCTGATATGGTTTTTCCACAAAAAAAGTTCAAATTACCATGTTAAAATGTTTAAAATTGCATCTACCCCTTCTATCTCATTAGAAATTCCTGAATTTATAAATATGCAAATATATTTAATTTCAGAGTTTTAACTGCTGGGCACAAGATTTCTCCTACTTCACTGTAAAGTCCATTCTCAGTGTGTGTGCACTGAAGGCTTCAAGTTTCCACATCACACTTGTGTAAGTTGAATATAGGACCAGGATTCCACTTTGAGCAGATGAATGTGCAAAGAGCATCAAACTCTGCACATACATCATTCTGCACAGTGAAGCTCAATCATTCAACAGTAGGAACAAAAAGAAAAACATATTTTTGAGTGGAGGGAGACTTCAACCAGTAATCACCTTGCCTTGTTACGGATTTATCGAGTAAAATTATGTTGTGACCCAAAAATGAAGCAGTTGTGATCTAGTTTTTATCATGTGTGGATCAGTATATGTTTATACTTCAATAACCATGGAATCTTAATCTAATCATGTACATTAGGTATTATACATTTTTATAGACACTGTAGGCTACAATGTCCTCAAATTAGGCATTGATTGGATGTTTTTCTTGTTAAAACAACACGTATAACGCATGTTAATAATAATGAGGAAAGTTTGTTTTACAGAGATTCGTTGGTACTGTGTAATAACAAGTGTTTCTGGATATGACAAGATAAAGTAATACATTGTTATGAGGACAAAAGTTTCTTGTTACTATGGAATAATTTGTTATTAGGGCTGCAACTTATGATTATTTTCATTTTCGGTTAATCTGTTGATTGTTTTCTCAATTAATCGGTAGTTCTTTGGTCTATAAGCCAGAAAATGTTGAAAAATGGTGATCACTGTTTTCCAGAGCCCAAGATGATGTGCTCAAATGTCTTTTTTTGTCTTGACCAATAGTCCACAACCCAAAGATATTCAGTTTACTATCATAGATGACTAAAAAAAACTAGAAAATATTTACATTTGAGAAGTTGGAATCAGAGGATTTGGACATTTTTTTCTCAAAAAATGAGTCAAAGCAATTAGCCTAATTGACTATCAAAATGGTTGGCAATTAATTTTTTCTGTCAATCATTGCAACTCTGTTTGACATTATCTAAAAATTAGAGTTGTAGATTAGTCTCTATGGGAAAGAAAATTACAATCTAAAAGGGATCCCTTGAGAAACTGCAGATTTTTCTATTGGTGGTACCAATATGCTCCTGTATTACTGGTATTTTCCATTACAAGAAGAAATTCATGACTGCAGCACCTTTAGTCACACATGATTCGCACGTTTTATCCTACATTTATTTCTCAGCATTAAACATACACCAAATGCTGGTTACAGTTTTTTCTTAAATTACTTTTACAGTGAAAAACAACTGATTTCACTGAGTTGCTCTGGAGTGAGAGACCATGGGCCGGCTGGATGATGCTGCCAAACGCAAAGTGGTGGAGCTGCGGAAGGCTGGTCTGAGTTTCCGTAAGATCAAAGCTGTGCTGGAGCTGGAGAACATCAAGGTGTCAGCCCAGGCCATCTACCTGTTTCTGAGGGAGTTCCAGGGGAGGCCACCAGGGAGGGTGAGACCTGGGGAGGCTGGAAGCAACACATCGTCAGCACAGGTGCATACTCACGCTGGGGGAATACGAGAAAGCTGGAGTAACATTCATCTCCAAAACCTACTGAAGGAGGCATGTCACCATGCTAGCTTTTCAGCAGCTCCAGACGTTGCCAAACAGACATCCACAAAACCAGAGACTAATGCAAAACCATCTGGATCCGGGGAAACCAGTGGAGGCAGCAGGTTAGAGCGGCAACACGAGGGAGATAAGGAAGAAAATGACATCCAGATTGTTAGTGTCACCTCTCTTGCTCAGAACAGCCAACAAAGAGGTCTGCAGTCCACTGTGACAAGAGCAGAGGCAAATGCTGTGTCTTCCACAGGAACAGCATCTGCAGCATTCATGAGGAGGAGAGTTACGCCTTCTCCAGCCACTAATTCAATGTTGGCAGCTCGTAAAAGGCTTTTGGATAAAGCTCTGTCACACAGGATGAAGGTACCTACCTAGACATTACATCTGTCATGTGGCACAATCCTATTTGTTAGGTTTGTAGTCGTCTATAAGAGCATCAAAGCTGTGTAATTTGTTGAATACTGTAAGCAGCAAATTAGTAGTCTTACATGTACAACTTATTTTTAAACAGTCACTCCACCAGGTGGCAGCATTGGTGAGGAGAGATCACTCAGGTGTCCAAGGTGCTGATTTGAGGAATACAGTGCCACAACCGCCTGAGACATATGATCTGACCGCTGAAAAGGTGAGAAAAGGTCAAACTTCAAATGCCATAAAATTTCCAGCAATTATCTCTTTATTCACATTAACTAAAGAGAGCTCCTTGCCTTTGTTATTGACAGACTATAACTGTTAAGTCAAGGATTATGTTTGCATAGTGAATCATACTGTCTTCACACCAGTTCCTGGATATACCTCTGAGTTTTTGCTGACTAGATCCTGTTTTAAGCACACAAAAACCTCAGATACAGCGTTCTGCAGTGTGGTACTTTTAAAGGTGAGGTTAGAAAACTTGCACTCAAACAAAAATACACAAACTAATTGAGACTGTATGAAATTGTAAATTAGTACCAGGTATTCCAGCATAAAGCTGCCAGTTGATTAGTGGCCCCTTAGCAAAAAATAACTGGGTATTCTCCTTTTTGGTGTTTTGTCCTGAGTCTGGGAGCCTGGCCATGCTTAAGACTCTGTCTTTATTCTCATATTTGTTACTAAGATTGCACTATAATCTTTCATAGTGTTCCACTAGTTTAATTTCTATCTTTTCAATGTTTCACAGACTGTCATGGAGTGTCAGCCTGGAGGAGGCAGTGTCCCTAGGCGGTTTTTCACAGAGAGACCAGGAGTGTCTGTCCGTTCCCTTCATCCTCCCCCTCGGGCTGGCATTCGGCTTCCTAACCGGCCACCAGCACCTTTAACATCCTCAGCTCCTGGGGGTCCTGTCATCCGCCTACAGACCCCTGGAGGCCAGGGTGCCACTCGCAGTGAGGGGAACCCAAGCCCCAAGCAGGCAGTCCAAGACCCTGGAGGGAGAGGTGGTCTGCAGGATCAGATTCACACCCTAAGCTCTGAGGTACGCAGCTTGGGCCTGGCAGTGAAGATGCTGGTGGAACAGCAGTGCCGCCAGGAGAGGGAGCAGGCACAGCAGACACACATTCAGAAGCAGATCCTCAGCACTTTACAGAACCTGACTTCCAAACTGGGACGTTGTAGCAGTGTTCAACAACAGCACAACAAAACGCCATCACCCTCTGCTTTGCCGAGTGCCTCTGCATCTTCCTCCTTCAGCCAAGACACCTTCAACTTCAGCCAAGGCACATACACTCAGTGCAGCCTAACCCAGCCAAGCTATAACTCTCTAGAGAGTTTAGAAACTGTAGAGGCCTTCAAACTGCCAGGACTGAGTCCTACAAGCATGAATGGGTTCCCACCATGTAGCAGCACTGAGAGCCTCCCACTTACTCACACTCCTCCTCAAACGCAACCTTATGCAGCTGCATACCCACAGCAAAACAGTCAAACAGTCATGCCACTGTACACACAGTCCTATGTGTCTACATTCAGCCAATCACATTCTCAGACATACAGAGGATCAGAGAGTAAAACATCTGATTTCCAAAGCAGCTGTTCAGGGAGGACTCTGCAGGACTGCAGTGTGTCCACGCAGCCGGTGATGAACTCCAACCTCTCTCCACAGGATCAGCAGGTCAATATTATCAAAGTGGAGGGACCTTAGAGGGCTACAGATTCCACACAGGTCTGGGTGTCTTTGGTGTTTTGGGACCATAAGGGCTTGGATGTGTTTTTTTTTTTTTAGAGTCACTTTAGTGTAGTAATTTAAGGCACACATCTTTTTACAACATATACTGTAGCATTTTTTTAATTAATTTATTTCCAAAGTACATTTTAAGAGAATACAAACAGCAATAGAATAAAGGGATTATAATGCTGTAGTAATAATATGGTTATAACTATAGGCAATGACCAACTGAAAATGACAAATTATGCGAAATTCTTGTTTATTTTGTATCTGTTTATTTTGTATCACTAGGAATGACATTATGAACTGTTCGTTTTCATACGTCTATGCTAACTGCAAAAAAATAAAGAGATGGTTATGATCCAAAGCATGTTCCTTTATTTTAATATGTAAGGCAGTGTGTGAGAAGCTAACATATTGAGATGTTTTCCACACAAACATAGTACTTTCAATGTTATTGTTATAAAGTTGTGTTTACAACTAGAACATAAGATCATCATTTTGACAGTGTACAGCTGTCAGCTGTACAGAGAGCAGGGTTCTTGCTGAAGCTTGCTAAAGTTACAGTTCATATCGTTAATCCTGAGTGCAATGCAAGAGCTGCAGGAAACAGCAGAGGCAGTTATCCAAATAGTTTCAAATAGGATGACCAAATCTACACCAACCAAGCTAAACTAAATGAGATAAACAAAATGCTCTTTGTGCAAAATAATTGCTTTGGTTTTGTGTATTTGCAAGTGTTTTCTGAGTTGAACTATTTATTTATCCACCATTATCTATTGATTTAGCAACTTCATATTGTGGTACAAGTGATACAAAAACAAGATTCAAACTATATAGTAACATTTCTTGGAAATCATTTCAAAATATATATTTTTAAAATATAAGTTATGATACATCATCAACTTAGCCAGACATAATACCTCATGATTTTCTTTTGCAACTTTACAATTTTATTTTGCTCCTTTTCAGATTTTAAGTGTGATACTGGATTGATTTATGTCAATAATGCTTATTTTGAAGTGCTTTAATTTTACAGTATAATTGATTATGTGAGACCAATTGCACCCCCCTCATAATAGAAAAAACATCTAGATTTTATTCATTTCTCCCTGCCACTAATGTACAAAAGGTCTTGTAGAAGCAGATCATATTAGACATTCCTGCTTACTGCTTTTTCTGTTTTTTCAAATAGAATCAGTAGTAGTGGAAATCTGGCAAAAGCAGGTCTAATGCCAATCCTCTTCCTCATATGCATACGACAGCACACAGTTTATGGGGTGAAGGGTTGAGGGTGAAGCCCACAACTGGTGTCAGATCCAGGTCATCCTCTTTCACTCCAGGTGGAGGAGTGAAACGAAAGCGCTGCAGGAGGGAGGTAAAGAAGAGGAACAGCTCCATCCTAGCCAGACTCTCTCCAAGACACACCCTGCGACCTGTAAGAGAACAAGAAAAAGCTTTGGATCATCTGAAAAACATACAGTACATTGGCTTTGACAGGAAGTAATAGCTGACCTTGCTTACCTGCAGAGAAAGGCATGAAGGCATCTCTCTTGACAAACTTCCCATCCTTGTCCAAGAAATGGGCAGGATTAAAGGTGTGTGGGCTCTCCCATTCACTCTCATCCCAAAGAACAGATGCCAAAAGAGGGTACACAGTGGTCCCCTTGAGAAAGATACTAACGATGTTTTAAAAAGCAGTACAAACCACTATCTTTAAACAGCTGTCTGAAATCAAGAGTATTGTTACATTTTTTTTCATAATTTTGCATGAACTTGAAGAATTGTTTTAATCCATCTGATGTTTACCTTTCTAATAAAATAGCCCTGGAAATTGACATCTTTGCTGGTGGTGTGAGGAAGAGACATAGGAAGGATACTAGCCATTCTCTGTGTTTCATGGATGACAGCATTGGTGTAGGGCAGGTTCTTCCTGTCTTCTACTCTGATCTGACGGTTTCCAACCACCCTGCTCAGCTCCCCCTGGACCTGGTCTTGAAAATAGAAAATAAAAGACATAGTTGTAGCATCTCGTTAATCATTGCCTGTTGTCTTTCCTGTTTTATTTTGTATTACTCCCTTGTCTTGTCATTTCAGTTCCTGCCCCCATGTGTCTTCCACTCCCTTGATCACCCACATCTCCTTCCAATTACTCATCTGCCCCTGGTTTTGCTATCAGCCAACCGCATTTATATATACGCTCCTGTTTTCCCTGTTCTCTTGTTCTGATTGATGGTTTGAATAAAGTTTTTGAGTAAAGGTTTTCTCATGTATATCTGAAGTACATGAAAGTGCAATTTTAGGCTGAGGGTGACACTAGAGTTGTTGTGCATGCTGACACGACTTGTGGCTAGGATTCCTGCTAGAGAGGAAAGTACGAAAGAGGTAAGGCAAAGAAAGAAAAACCTAATTAAGTGGAAGTCTACATGCTGTGAACACTTCACAAAAGCTTGAAGCACAAAAGTATTCAACTTTATGTAAAACACCTCAGTTAAGGATTGTACCTGAGTACAACAGATCTAATACAAGCATATCATTTACCTTGTATATCAGGATATTTGACCATGAGCAACAAAGCCCATCTCAGTGTAGTTCCTGTAGTATCAGTACCAGCCGCAAAGATGTTGGAAACAGTTGACAGAAGGTTCTGTGTGTTGTAGCAGGAGTCTTTATTCTCTGCGTCCTTATGAACAGGTAAAAACTGTTAAAATTGTGTTTATATTTAATGATATTTGATGATGTTTTATTAACTCATGTTAAGCATCAAATAAGTAATAAGAAAAATCCTAAAATGAAAAATGATACCTGTAAACCTTATATTATGATAATACACTAGATTTTAATACCTCTAGCTTCTCTCTGTGGGCCAGAAAGGAGTCCACAAATCCTCTGCACACTTGAGTATTCAAAGTTTCTTGTAAAGGTCTGATCAACTGCCTTATTTGTTCTCTGTTGTCAGCAACATTCTTCCTGATACGCATCCTATTCCTTGTCCATTTGCCCATCCAGGGGAAAATGTTGTACAGCTGTTGTAAATAAATGAAAAATAACACACATCCAACTTGTTTACTGTAAAAGTTTGTGACTGAGCAAACAACACTGTACATCACAACATATGAAATGACATGTAACAGTAATAAAGGTGTATTGTATATTCATGCCTACGGTCTCATGAGTCTGTAATTCTCATGCACCTCAGAAAACAAAATTGTTGAGTTGAGTTTGGCACCAGAGTAAACAGCAATGTTGTTATCTACATTTAAAAAAAAACCCTCTGTGCAGTGAACTAATAAATACAACCTAAGCTATGCGTGCCACTCCACCCTTCAAGTACTGTAGGTTCTTTTGGAGGCAAGAAAATACCAAATATGCAAGTGCAAAATAGACTTGTTCCAATGTTTTGCAATTTGCTGATTATTCAAATTAGTATGGGCATTTTTTGAACCTGCTGTAACTACTCCGCTACATTGGACAAAGATGCTGATCTTGTCAGTTGCTAAGTAGAAAAACTGGTAAATACTTTTACTGGCAAGTCCATGCTCATGCTTGTTACTTTGAAAAATATTCTAAGTGGCATGAGTAATTGACTTCAAAAACTGAAGTGGGGTCAGTGGAACTTCTCTTGACCAGCCCAACTGGAGACAGAAAGGGGAGAAGCAGTTCTATCTCACACAGGCTCCACCCTCCACTGGAATCACATACGCATATTTGCCCACTGACATTTGCATATATGTAGCTGGCCAGTCAGGATACACCTACCTGAATATGTGTGGCACCCACAGTAAATAAGGCAACAAGACCGCAGTCTGCCAAGCTTGTTTCTGCCCATTGTGTCCCAGCCTTATCGCCGGCACAGACCCCCATGAATTCTGCTTTGAGTGCCTTGGACGAGACTACGAGAGAGAGGTGTTCAGCACCTACCGTCCTGCGCAGACTGCAGAGAGTTGCCTGAGATTAGATGGCAGCAGAGGTGAGGTCACTTACAGCTTTTCAATGAGATGCCCCACTGTGAGGAGGGTGAGAGCACAGAAATGACAGTCTGTGGGGGGAGTGTCTCAATGGCGCGGGCTGTGTTCTCCAGCCCCCCCGGGATGTGATGGTGAGGTTCTCTGCCCCTTCCTGGTTGCTGTTCACAACCTTAATGTTGATGTTGATATTGAAATGTTGCCTGCTTGGACTGTTTGATTAAAACAAAATACATTTCTAACATTGCAGGTTCCTTCACCCTCCCCACTTCTCCAGTTCATGACATCATGGTGAATTTGGTTCATTCCGTTACACACAGCGTGTCATGACTGCCCAGTGTTGCACAATACACACATACACATAGATGTTGCCCTGCGCCCCTCCCATGAAGAAAGCAGAGGGCTCATGCCTGTGCAGGCAGTGATGTCCACAGACATCACGGCGCTGTGCCAATTTGTGTATGCTATGTTTGGTGTGATGCTGTCAGAAAGAACACCTCACTCAGTGTAATGGCCCTGAATAACGTGCTTACCTCCTGTTGTGACTGCCGTTACCATTTTGCCTCAGAATGGCACAACGTGTCTCTCTGGTTAAGAGTGAGGCGTCAGGTTGCATTATCTCTCCGTCAGGGAGAAATACACCTGACGTGCACTTAACCCAGAGTGAAGGGAGTGTACGCGTGTCGTGTTCTTCCTCATCAATCTCCACACAAGAGACAAGAAGCAAAGAACTCCATCACACAAAGACTGTTGCTGCAACCTTCATAGGGCAGCTGTGGTGGTGCGTTCATGGACCTATTAATGGACAGGACACTGAGACTGGGTTATTCTCTCCAGTTCTGCCATGTTCCTCCTCCATTCATGGGTGTCAAGGAGGTGATTCTATCTTCACAGGAGGAGATAGATTTCCTCTCAGCAGAGATCCAGGACCTGTTGCAGAAACAGGCTGTGTCTGTCATCCCCACTCATGACAGACAGAAGGGGTTTTGCTCTGCGTACTTCCTGGTTCCCAAGAAGATGGGAGATTTCAGACCCATTTTGGATCTCCACATCCTAAACCGGTGCATCATCCGCAAGACATTCCACATGCTAATCATCCAGCGGTTACTGGAACTGGTTCAGACTGGCGATTGGTTCACCACCATTAACCTGAAGCACACATACTTTCATGTCGAGGTGGCTCTGAAACACAGGAAATTCCTTCATATCACATGGCCCTCATGGCCTATGAGTACAACAGACTGCCATTTGGCTATTCCCTGGCACCCACACCTTCAGCAAACCTTCAGGTCCAAGGAATGGGCTATGTTCCACACAGCCCAGCCACAACAACAGGTTGAATATCTGGGGGTTGTGCTCGACTCGTGGAGACTGCGGGCTGTTCTGTCGGAACTCAGACAGGCAGCCCTGCTGCAAGCAGTTCACAAACTGCTGCGGGCTGCAATGGTGACAACACTGACTGTCATGCAGGCTCTGGGGTTCATGGCAGCAGCCCATCCCGTGGTGCCACTGGGACTACCGCACATCTGACGCCTACAGAGGTGTTTTGGATAGGTGACTATCCCCCAGTTTTTGGGGTCTCTGTCCCAGGAAGTGGGGGCAATAGGCGTGTTGCCCACTCTAGGCCAAGCCCTCCAGGCTTGGCTCCTGAGAGGGACAGGCTGATGCAGGTTCGATTGTCTGTACAGGTCGTGTACAGTCGGTTCTATTCTCTATTTTTTACAGCGTTTGCAGGACAGAGGACTGTCTCATGCCGCTTGTGAAACGTTTCTTGCAGGGGGTCAGAAGATAACGCCCAGTGATGCATGTTCCCCTAATGGGAACTGCCATGGTGCTTGAGGCTCTGCTGAAGGGTCTCTCTGAAGGCATTATCATTCAAGACAGCTTTGCTGCTTGCTCTGACCTCAGATGAGAAGGTGTGTGAGCTAAGCGCCCTGTCAGTTCACCCCAGTTGCCCCCCAGTAGAGGGTGGAGCCTGTGTGAGATAGAACAAAGGTTACGATATTGTAACCCTAGGTCTATTAGGACAGGTGGAGCCCTCCACCTTGGGGCACCACTCTTACACCGCCCATTGAAGAGAGTGTGGGATGGCAGACAGCAGTCTCACTGCCTTATATACTGTGGGCTCCCATGTATTCAGGTAGGTGCATCCACATTTATACAAATTTCAGTGGCCGAATACGTGCATGTGATTGGAGGAGAGTATTACCCATAGAGTCCAGTGGAGGGCGCTGCCTGTGCTAATAGAACTAGGGTTATAATACCATAACCTTCGGTATGTTCCATTTTAACACTATTTCTTTGAATTTACTCTGCAGTCCTGTTAACCCTAATGTTGGTCTGAGCAGGGCTGCAGACAGAAGTGGCATTGATGTTACTATGTCCCATGTGACCCTTAATGAGGATTTGTGTCTTTGTCTTTTTAGAAGGCCTGGGCTGGTTGGGGAACTACTGCTCGCTTGTTAAGCCTGTTGTCATATTGTATGTGAAATTTGGTTAAGGTCTTGACAGAAATACTAAAAGTAAAAGTATTATTTTATGGCTTATGGGTACTATACTACATTAAAAACCTTTGATAAGATTTCATCATCTCAGTCTAGACTGGTACACTTCCACTGGTCATCATAAGTTTTCGACAAACTATCAACAAACAACTTAAGTCCCATGGAGGTTTTTTTTCATATAATTTGTTTCAAGAAGAAATGCCATTCCTTTGCTTAAAATACAGAGACTCTGAGTCAGTGTTGTCACAGTCAACACTTCTCCTCATGGACAAGAATGTCCATTGAACATTTCAATAATAATTTACTTTCTGATTTGAATTAAATTTAAATATTCAGCTTTAAAAACTAACTGATGATGGTATTTTACATAATGTAGTGTCTATAAAACCTCCCCATACCCTACCCCATACTAGGATAAAGTTCCACAACAAATTTATGTTGAGTGTAAATATAGTGTTAGACAAGCAAACATTGTATATCTTATTAATTGTTTATTTAAGAAAAAATGGTACCTGTATTGAGGGAGAGCCTGAAAGTCGAATGTTCTCATTGGCTCGGTCTACCATACATGTAAACTCTGGATCATTGTATTCAAATCTGCTGCCATAGACAATTGTAGAGATGACATTGGAAACGGCATAATTTATTGACTGGGTAGTATCAAAGGGTTTACCTAAAACAAGAAAAAATGGTAAATCAGAAATCAAAAAACAGCTAACAATATAGAATTACATATAAAGACAATACAATACAGAAAAATGAGTTACCTTGATGTTGTTCAAACACTTGGATCAGATACTGAATCTCCTCGACAATTCTATTCTCTGCTGCTGTTTTGCCCATCCCAAAGTCTCTTAGGTTGCTGAGGGCAAAACGTCTCATTTCTTGCCAAAATTCCCCATTGGAAAATAATACTCCTTTACCTAAAGTGAAATGAAGTATATCTGTTATATCAAAATGCAGTTTGTGCCAAATGAAATCTGACTACAATATTTTCAGAAAACATGAGAAAGCATTTAATTGGAATCTCATGGGTAGCCCAAGGTAGCAGCAAAAAAAAGTGTATTTGTACTGCACAGAGCGATAAGAGTTCTCTTGAGACACATCCTCCAGGAATGTCATTAAAACATGATGCAATTTGTTGGCTTCTGGTTGATTTTAGTGATGTATTTCAAAGCTGCACTAATCAGTATTTTTGATATTAATGTAGTCATTGAATCATGATGTAACATATTCAATTATTTATGCAAATTATCACCCATCTGAAGTTCAGCCAGTTCATTTTTGGACTTAAATTTGTCAAGTAGCCCAACATAGCTGTGCTATGATGTTAATCTTTGTCTAATAGATGTATAAGTAGGTAATTGTTTGCTAACTTTGGAGGATATTTTTGGTCGAATTCAAATTAATAGTTCAAATAGAAAATTAAAAGAGAATTAAAAGAGAAAATTTAAATGATTATTTTTTTACTATACTACTAAGAATAATTAGGCCACAAACTTAAAAAGAAAAGGAAATTGAAAAAGCAAATTTAAAATGTAAAATGATCATTTAAAAATGTAAAGTAACAATGAAAAAAGTGAAATTTAAAATGCAAAAGCTTAAATGGAAATGCTCAAACTGAAACTGATTGTATAGACGAAATTGAAAATGGCAATTGAAATTAGAAAAGGGGGACATCAAATATGAAACACAAAATGGGAAATGGAAAAACTTAAATGAAGATACTTAAATTAAAAGATTAAATAGAAAAAAATAATTACCATTTGGCATTTGCCATTTTAAATTTCATTTTTCCGTTTACCACTTTGCATTTGACATTTGGTTTTTCAAGCTGTATGTAAATGAGGAGGCGTGTCCCAAAGGCTGGGAACGAGGGTTTGAAATGGCTGGGGCGAAGAGACACCTTATGGACAGCAGGGGGAGCTGACTGCTAAAGAGTATAGTGCAATGAAAACAGAAAACAGAGCAAGTACAGTGAGCAGGGTCTAAAGGCAATGGCTTCACCTTGATGAAAGTGCTCTAATTTTTCTGACCATGTGGCTTCACACACAAATCCTTCATAGCTAACCAGATAACCAACAATATTATAAGGCAGTATTCTGTTAGAGCTACTGTTTATGTGGTATATGTGTATGCCTGCTTGTTTTTGACTTCTTCTGCCCTCTAGTGGTCAAGTCAATGTTGGATAAATCAACTTTGATCATTCTTCTTGTGAAAGATTTTGTATGCATGTAATCAGATTTGCATCTGTTTAATACCGTGAGTGTCAATATAATCTGCTGCTTTATTTACCATGTGGACTACTGAAGTCGTTGGCTACTGGCGAAATCTCTCTGTCTCCAAATTCCACAGCATGGTTGACCAATGCCTGCTTCACTGTCTTGTATCCCGCCAGGACTACCACTTTCTTGGGTCCAAAATATACTGTGAACACTGATCCATATTTCTTGGAAAGCTATAAAATAGAAAACAGACAATTTTGTGATTACTACAAATTCAGGGGAAAAAAGATTATGACTGATTTGTATTGTCTGAGCAGTAGTGAAATCATCAGAACGTAAGAGAGCCTCTGCTAAAGATCTGGTCATTAAATAAAATCCCATTTTTTATACTGCATATATATTGATATATTGAAATTTCTTCAGCAATAGCCATCCAATGTATTTGCCTCTCTTCTCATCCTAACTGGCAGAGCCTCCCCTTCACAGAAATCAAATCAGTCAAATTTATTGCATAGCGTTGCTGTCAGGGAAAAAAAATCCCATATCTAAATATTATTGGTGTGCATTTACCTTAATGATGTTGCATTTACATATGCTTTGGCTTTATAGTCTGAAGTTGGAAAGTTCCTTATTTCAGCTACATAAGAGCGTGTGTGGGAAGGGAGAGAAGGAGATGCTGAGGAAGGACATGGATGTAGAGTGTTGTGCTGTACAGGAGGCTGAGCTGCTGCAGATCAGACTGGACAGTGAGCCAGACAAGCAGGTAATGAAGCCTGCTGGTTGCCATGGTAATAGTGTGACTGACATGGAGTGTGAATCTGAATCTGATAGTGGTTCTGGAGTGGACAATGTCTCTCAGAATGTAGACTTGTATTCTTTAGAGGAGATTAATGGCTTTCTGGATAAAAGTTAATGTCAAAGATTACTCTCCTGATAAGTCACTGGTAAGGTTAAAAGTGTCTAAAGCTAAAATGGTAAAGAAAATGAAATTCTCAAAATAAAGGTACCATGATCATACAACACTGGGTGTTTCAGCTCTGCTGTTTTTTTCTGTCTGGTTTCTTACTGGTCTGTCTCTCTTCACCTTATATGCAGGGTTTAAGGGTGGCCTCATTAAATATGAAGGGGGCAGAGATGCACAGAAAAGAGCCTTAATAACAGAAGTAATCACGCAAAAAAGACCAGATGTAATTTTCTACAGGAAACACACAGTGATTGCATAAATGAAGTAGAATGTGGCGTATGGTGGGGAGGGCAGCATGTCCTTAGTCACAAGACAAATCTTAGTGCAGGAGTTGCTATTTTATTTTCCTCTACTTCAAATGTAAACATTATATCCAGCACAGAGATAGTGAAGGGCAGAGTCCTTATGGTGAAAGATGAAATACAGGAGTTTATCTTTAGTTTTATTAATGTTTATGGACCAAACCAAGACTCTGAGCGTGAAAGGATTTTTAAAATATTAAAAGAAGAATTAAGTAGCATTGGTCCAAGAGAGTGTATTTTATTGGGTGGAGACTTGAATTGTTCTACTAATTCTACTTCAGATAGGACTGGAGAGGAGCCACACCTTCAGTCATTCTCTGTTTTGTTTCATTTCTTAAAGAAATCTGATTTGCTTGATGTGTGGAGGATGAAACACCCTTCAGTTAGACAGTATACTGGGTCAAAATCTAGGAAAGACAATTTTCTTTCCCTTACTCAGTGGTGGGAGGTAGGAAAGGCTCAAATTAGGGTTTTTTGTCAACAATACACATCCAAATTCACAGTTAACATTAAGAGAGCTGTGCAGGAGTTAGAGAAAGAGATAAGAGATCTGTGAAACATCACTGTCTCACAAACTGGTCAGCAGAACACTTAAAAAACAGGAAATTAATTCCTCCTGCAAGAGAGAGCCAAAGGGGCTTTAGTCGGAACACATTTCACCACACCCCAGGACATGGATGCACCAACCACTTTCTTCTTTAATTAGAGAAGTCATTTGTTTGGAAGAAACAAACGGTGTGTCTTTGTCTCCCTGATGGAAATGTGACCACAGATCCAGCTGAGATGAGGAAGCATGCAATGGACTTCTACACAGACTTGTTCAGGGCAGAAAGCTGTGATGTGAACTCTGCTGCAGAGGTACTGCAGGGGCTTCCTCAGCTGAGTTCAGAGGATCAGGACACCTTAAACTCGGACATAACTCTGGATGAACTGACCACTGCTGTGTCTCGGATGGCGTCAGGCAAGGCTGCAGGAATAGACGATTTAACATCAGATTTTTTTCCAACACTTTTGGAGTGTTTTGGGACAGGACCCTCAGGACACTTTTAAAGAATGTTTTAAAAAAGAGATAAAGAGCTTCCTGTAGGTGTGCAATTCTCTCTCTCTCTCTGATACCTAAGAAGGGAAATTAAAAAACTGAAGACCAGTACCTCTTTTATGCACAGACTATAAGGTTCTCTCCAAGATTTTATCAAACAGATTGAAAATTTTTATTGAATTGGTGATTGGTGCAGAGACTGTGTTCCAGACAGGTCTATGCTTGATACTTTATTTCTAATGAGGGATGTGTTTGATGTCTGTAAATTATTTAATATCAATGTTGGTATTATATCCATTGACCAAGAGAAGGCTTTTGATCATGTAGATCATGCTTTTCTTTTTCTTTTTCTTTTCTACCTCGCAGGCTTTTGGTGTTGGGGAGAGGTCCCTGTCCTGGGTAAAGCTGTGGTATAGTGATGCTTGTTGTATAGTGAAGGTGGGGGGAAGGTTGAGCTATCCTGTGCCAGTTAAGAGAGGGATTAGACAGGGCTGCCCCAGCTCAGGCTAGCTTTACAGCATTGCCATTGAGCCTCTTCTGTGCAGGTTGAGAAGTAGACTGAGTGGTTTCTCTCTGCCAGAGCTGGCTCAGAGCCCTCCTGTTGTTGCAGTCCCTGTCTGTGCCACTGAGAACATTTGCAAAAAATCGTTCTCTAGCTTACCTATGGAATGAGGCTAATGAGTGCGTTTTTCCTTCCCTGAGCATCACACCTGCTGCTAAGGAGTGGCAAGAGTAGAGTGGACTGCTTCTTTCCCTGAAAACACCAGTGCTCGGTGGCTTCTGCTCTTGTGGGAAGAAGCAGCTTTATTACAGCTGTGTGAAGGTGCTGAATATTCGCTCTCTGGTTGAAGTCGGGGAGTCAAGGTGGAATGAGGTTTTGGCTTCAGACAGTACCCCTAAAGGCAGGTGGAGGGTCCTGTATAAGCCTCCTGTTGAGAAACGGATGGCTGACCTCCAGTGGAGGATTATACATGGAGCAATAGCCGCAAACAGACACAGAGCTCACCTGGATCCAAGCACTGAGGAGGGGTGTCCTTTCTGCGCACAAAGGGAAACTTTAGAACATTTAGTGGTCCTTTTTCCTTGGTTAGTGGGCTTATTTAGTGTATTGCAGAAATGGGTGAAAATTTGGGGGCAGAAATTTTCTGTCCCTTTGTTTTTATGGGCCCAAATATGAGTGTGTGTGCGTGTGTATGTGTGTGTGTATGAGACAGTGTGTGACCGGGAGGAATTTTTGTGTAAATGATTCGATGGAACTGTAGTAAATTATTTTTTCAGCTCACCAGTTTAGGTGAATATAAACTATATATCTCTCCAAATGTTTAAAGGTAATTTCTACCAGTGATTGTCTCTCAAAGTGTGGATTGTCTGTGTATTCCAGAAGATAAGATGACACTGAACCAGCACAGTATTGATGCTAACAGTGAAGCTATGAACAGTATATTGCTCAGTGATTCTCCGAAAATTTCAAACCAAAAGAGTAAAAGCAAATTAAAACATCATCATAGTCTTTTCAAATGGCACACACTATTACAATTACATATTCCTTTTCTTTTCTATACAATCACAAACTATTGTCTCAAAATTGGAAGATGAAGACTTTGTTATCATAAGATTAGTTTAAGAAGTTATATGTACTTAATTTACATGTTATCTTCCATTGTAATAGTACACATTATGTAGTATCAATTTGGTGTATAACAGACACTTTTAATATATTTAAGGTAGTCAGTCTTTCATCTGAAATTAAATACATTTTATATCAGTGAAAGTTAAGAAATATTTTTGTTGAAGTATTATTTCCATGATTAAGTCAGAGTACTGACCAAATACCAATCTAAAATGTGGCTACCTTGATGCCTTTCAAATGTCTAATTCACATGAACTGTGATGGGGTAGGGACCTAGGCTACATTAATTGATTAAAGATAATCTGTGCTATAAAATAATCATATTCATGTCATTGTGGAGCTATGTACCTTGCAAAGAGTGGTGTGGGGTCTCTTGAGATCCAGCTGCAACAGGTTGCCAAACAGGGGCAGAGGCCTCGGTCCTGGAGGCTCTTTCCCTATTTCCTGGGAGGTGAAACTACTGGAGACAAGACAGAGGAAGAGCACGACAGCAACAGCCCCCAACAGAGTGGTAGGACTGGAGAAGAGGAAGAAAACTAAATCTTCCAAATTAGACATTTTCTCTTCTATTGATGGTAGTCCTCTGACTGAGCCTGAGACAGTGGTGTTTATGGATTAACCTCACCAATGAATATGCCTGCAGTTATAGGGTTACTAATTATCTGCCCGCCCTTTTGGTCTCTGTTTACACACAGGTATGAGATAAGTCTCAAAAGGAGAGAAAACTTGACAATTTAATTACAAGGACTTGTTTGGCAAAAGATTAATCCTGTCTTGGCAAGTAGACATAACTTCCACAATGAACAACTCAGAAAATAACAGCTTTTTTTTTAAAGTCATAGCATCACTGATTTCAGCTACATTTAGTTTAAAGAGTAGGTGACCTGTACTGTAGGTTACAAATCCCTGATAAATGGTTCTGCTGCAGACTATTACACATTATTTTAGATGTTCTATAAGTTCAGACCAGTGTTTCCCAACTTCTTAAGATCTGCTTCCAGTCCCTTATCACATGTTTTATATGTTTATGAGTGGCAAGGACTTAATCCTTCTCAGATATTTTCTGAGGACTGAAGAGGTGAAACAATGCAGTATTTCACATGGAAAGAATGTAAATAAATAAATAAATAAATAAATAAAAGTCTGATTATCTGTAATAGAATATATATATTTTATTTGTTTTATTTTATGACTCCTTTGATCATTTCACACAGTATGTCTGTACGTATTTACGTGTAAGACACAAGGTTAACATGATAACACACAAGAAAAGCATTATAGTACTTCTAAATGCAAAAAATAAAATCAAAACGTTTTTATATTGTCTTTTAGCTTTGTTTCATTAGCCTTTTTAATCTAATTTAAAACTTTGGCGATTTGTCTATAATCTTATATTTCTTTTTTTACTGTAAAACACTTTGTGGTCAAAGCTTTTATATGTTACTGATTAAACCATATAATCTTATATTTCTTTTTTTATTGTAAAACACTTTGTGGTCAAAGCTTTTATGTGTTACTGATTAAACCAAGTAAGATGGCCCTTCCAAAGGTTAGATTTGATGATTTTAAAAAGGATTGTTCCACCAAAATCACAGCATCATGCACTCTTTTACATAATATTTTATGCATACGTTACTTAATGTGCCAAACACAGTCTTTAAATGAGAGTCTTTAAATGAGTAAATGTTCTGCTCTGGTGTGACTGAGTAAGTGGGTTTTTTACTACCATGAACACATCACACTATTTACATCTGGCAACAACATTAAGAGGCTCTTAAGGATAACCAGGCATTTTGTATAGGGAGATATAAAGAAACAAGAACATTCATTAGTAAGATAAGATGCAAAGGTGTGCAACAATTTCAGAAACATATCAAATTCTCTTGTGATGATTGATGATAACAAAAAAAAGGAATTCATTTCTGCTTCAAACCCCCCATTGTAGGTTGTGTTTTTATGAGCTACAAGGAATTCAACCTATAGTTTTCTGGGGCCTGAAGAAATGAAATTATCCAGTATTTAACAGGGAAAAAAGCAAACAACAAAGTCTAATTATGTGCAATAGATTTTTTTCTTGACCCCAGTTAAGAAGATTGTTTTCTCCCCTCATCTCCCCTCAGTGAGGCATTTTTTCTGTCTATTTATTATTATTTATAACTGTTAATCAAAATGCCTGGATTGACCTGGATCGAGACATCAATCATCTTCCTTTAATTCCAAAGTGTAGAACATTGTTTATTATTGTGGGCTGGCTATCTTTTGTTAAATCCACTGACTCACTTACTCAAGATGAGGACGCAGGTGCGCATACACAGTTACGACGATACTGCACATAATGGTATTATCCACATCCTGGCTATTAATTATCCTGCTGTGGATCATATTCAGTGGTGGAAAGTAAACAAAGTACATTTACTCAAGTACTGTACTTAATCACAACTTTGAGGTACTTGTACTTCACTTGAGTATTTCCATTTGATACAATTATATACTTCCACTACACTACATTTCAGAGGGAAATATTGTATTTTACTCCACTACATTTATTTGACAGCTTTAGTTATTTTTTAGATTAATATTTCACATAAAATAATATATGTTAATGTTCTTACTGTTGTTTAAATTGTCACTATTTTATTTTCTAATGTTATGCTTATAAAAAATGTTATGCACTTTGTGTGAACGTTGCTTTATGAAAGGTACACTTAGAATATAATATGATGTAGTATTATTACTATTAATCTACCCAAAGTATCTATACTTGGCCCCACATCAATAAACTACAACATTAAAATGTTCTAACATGTATTTATTAGTGATAGAAAAATACAATATAATATACTATAATAATATAACACTGCATAACGAGACTGATACTTTAAGTACATTTTACTGATAATACTTCTGTACTTTTACTAACATTTTCAATTCAGGACTTTTACTTGTAATTGAGTATTTTTAGAAGCGTTTCTTAAGTAAGCATCTAAGTACTTTGTCCACCACTGATTATATTATAATGTTTACATGGAGCAGGACATACATAGACGTGATTCTTATACAGCGGTGAGAGCAAATGAACCGCAAATACACAGCCAGCAGGTTAACCCCCAATGACTGTCTCAGTCTACAGAGTGAGCCTGCAATCTCCTCTTAGTATCCTATCAGGTGTTTAGTGCAGTGTCAACAATAACCTTGTTTATGTGTAAGGTACATTTGACATGACTGACACTTTTAATAGTAAATTAGGCGTCTGAAATTAATTGCAAAATATTTCTTCCTCCTCTTTGGCAGCCCTCCAGCTGCTGGTGCCATATACGGACCTGCCTATGCTAAAAACGGCCCTTAGGTAACTCTCAAGACATGCAAATGTCAAAGTTGTTAACTTTAACATTTAAACAGGATAGTGACTGTTTGATACTTAATCACTTATTAATCAAATACCAATTCACCTTTCTTCTTTTGGGTAGTTGTCGTCTTTGACCACACAAGCGTCAAATGCTGGATATACCCTGCCTGACTGTTACAAACCAGAGTGGGGCTGTTTCACACACTTGAAGAAACTGGCCATGACAATGAATGACTTTCTATAATAGCCAAAATGCTTTTTATGGGGGAGGTCCAGGCTTTTTGTAACAGATAAATCATCTGATAAAACATAGTATCAACATGATTAAATATACTTGATAAAACATTGTATGAATTTGTTGAAATATACTTTTTCTTTATGTATCCACCAAAAAAAAAAAATAAATCAGCTGAAAACAATAGTAGGCCCAAGAGAGAGAAAACGACAGGGACAACGGTAAAATGCCTGGTACTGGAATATAAATGTACCTACTTTTATTGTATATTCGGATGTCCGTGAATCTGAACAGGCAGGTCTTGCTGCAATATAAAAGGTAAATATATTATATATATTATAATATACTGAAAAAGTGCATATACACCCAAATTCCAAAAAGCTGTTTGGACCATTGTGTACAAATGTAAAACAAGGTGGTGAACATGCAACTAATGAAGTTACTGCCTGTGTGAGGGTGAGATAATCAAGCCATTGCCACAGGCAGTGATAAAACCGCCTCATTGTCGACTGACAGCACACAGCTCATGAGGTGAAGGACTGAGGATGAAGCCCACAGCAGGAGTCAGATCCAGGTCATCCTCTGTCACTGCAGGTGGAGGACTGAAACAAAAGCGCTGGAGGAGGGTGGTGAAGAAGAGGAAGAGCTCCATCTTGGCCAGACTCTCTCCAAGACAAACTCTGCGACCTGTAAAGTAGCAAAGAGTCAAGCTGGATCATTCCTGTATGAGCATAAAGACTCTGCAATTCTTTGAGAATAAAAACTCTGCAAAGTTGTTTTACCTGCAGAAAAGGCCATGAAGGCATCTCTCCTGATAAATTTACCCTCCTTATCCAGGAAGTGGGAAGGGTTGAAAGTGTGTGGGCTCTCCCATTCACTCTCATCATACAGGACAGAAGTAAGCAGAGGAAACACAATAGTCCCCTGTATGCAAAAGAAGAGAACAGGTCTATCGATCGTCTCAGAGCCAAAGGACTGTTTTAAGAGTTTTCGGAAGTGGGTGAGCATATCCAGCAAAGACAATTTCATGTTGGAAAGTAGTTAAACAGGTATGAACAACTGACCTCTTTGATGAAGTAACCCTGGAAGGTGACGTCCCGGCTGGTTATGTGAGGAAGTGACATGGGGACAATGCTGGCAAGTCTCTGTGTCTCATGAATGACGGCGTCAGTGTACGGCAGGTTTTTACGGTCATCTACCCGAATCTGGCGGTTTCCAATCACCCTGCTCAACTCATCCTGGACCTTGTCTGGAGACACATGATAATAATGTTCTTTGCCTGCATTTTTCTATTCACTCCAAAACCTACATGTATTCTATGAGTATATGAGCATACATAATCCTTTGTCCTGCTCTTTGTCAAGTATTTCAAGCCATTAACTTGTGAAAACATAAATGCACACCTATGAGGAAAGATTCACACGCTTGGTCTCTGTCTTTACCTTGTATTTGTGGATATTTGGCCATAAACAGCAAACCCCATCTCAGTGAGGTTGCTGTGGTGTCAGTACCAGCAGCAAACAGGTTTGTCACTGTAATTATTAAGTTCTTCTCATGGTAGTGAGTGTCTATAATGTGTGAGTCCTAAGAGAAAGAACATCCATCCCACATATTATTATAAAACAGCCCTGTGAAGCATTGTTGTTCTTTTTGTTAGCTGAAAAATAAATAATAAGTTGTTGTCATACCTCCTCTTTCTGCTTCCGAATCAGAAAACAATCCACCAGTCCTCTGCACATGTGAGGGTTCAGTGTCTCTTTCAGATGCTTGATTAAATCTTTAACATCTCTGACATTCATCTCAACATTTTTTAATATCAGCTGCCGGTTTTTTATCCAACTGAACAGTCGGGGAAACATGTTGTAAAGCTGTGACATAATTGTAAAAACAGTAGAGATGATTTAAGAAGATTTAAGTATAAACCAAACAAAAATCCAAACAGATACATTTCATGCATGCAAAATTTCATGCAAACATAGAAAATGGAAATATACATTCTGGATAAAAAGGTACACTTAGAATATAATATGATGCAGTACTATTATTATCAATCTATCCAAAGTATCTATACTTGGCTCCACATCAGTGAACTACAACATTAAAATGTTCTAACATGTATTTATTAGTGATAGAAAAATACAATATAATATACTATAATAATATAACAGTCTGCATAACAAGATTGATACTTTAAATACATTTTACTGATAATACTTCTGTACTTTGACTTAGTTAACATTTTCAATTTAGGACTTTTACTTGTAATTGAGTATTTTTAGACAACAGTATTTTGTAAGTAAAACATCTAAGTACTTTGTCCACCACTGATCATATTATAATGTTTACATGGAGCAGGACATACATAGACGTGATTCTTATACAGCGGTGAGAGCAAATAATATAATATAATATAAATAATAAAGCTGTGACATAACAGTAAAGACAGTACAGATGATTTAAGAACATTTAAGTACAAACCAAACAAAAATCAAACATATACATTTCATGCATGCAAAATTTCATGCAAATAGTAAAATATACATTCTGGATATTTTTACACAAACAGTAAGATTTATTGTGTGTGTTGTCTATGTGCCACATGAGTTTAAAAGCACATATTTCATGAAGGATTCAATGGAATGATCTCATTACAGACTCATATATATTCAGCATTTGGATGCTATCGCGTCAAAACTCAAACATTAAGTTTACCTGGACTGGTGTAGAACCAGTAATACGTATGATCTCTTTGGCTCGTCTCACCAAGTTTTTGAATCGAGGGTCACTGTATTCAAATCTGCTTCCATACACGATAGAGGAGATAATATTGGACGTTGCATAATTCAAGGCATGTGTTGTATCAAATGGTTTCCCTGTAAAAAGAAAGCAAGAAACACTGAAATTTTAAAACACAAAAAAGGTTTCATTGAGTTATACCAAAAGATTTGGTTTCTGATTGACTGACCTGACAACTCAAACATAGTCAGTGCATATGGTAACACACCATGATGATGTTTTAAACTGCAGTCTTCTACTATTCAAAAAAAATAAGCATATCTTTCCCTGTGTAAGTGACCATGACATGAGCACAATAACGCACTCAGAGGTGTGCTGTTATGGAAAATGAAAGACCCAGTAGATGAAATACCACTCTACCTCATGATGAGGAGCTCTTCATCTCCAACCCGTAGTGTATTATTTTTATATATCAGGACACCGTGTCATGTTATAATTACGTACACATATTAATTCTGTACCTTTATGCTCGTCAAACATTTGAATCAGATGGCAGCATTCCTCTAAGATTTTATCCTCAGCAACTCTTTTGCCCATCCCAAAGTCTCTCAGGGTGGAGAGAGCAAAACGTCTCATCTCTTTCCAGGATTCTCCATTTGCAAACAGAATTCCTATTAAACATGACATTCAAGTTAGAAGTAATTTCTACTAGTCTAACCCAATCGCCAGAACAAAACGTTGGCATTGAACATTTCTGAAACCCACAGAAATGTTGAATATATACATTTCAACACGTGTAATACGTATCGTATCAACATTTCTACAAATGTAGCATATTAACATTTCTACCCGTTGAATAATGATGTTTTATGGTGTGACAACACTGTGGTTAAGGTCTGGTTAGGTTTAGGCACAAAGACCACTTGGTTAGGGTTAGGGAAGGTTCATGGTTTGGGTTAAAATAGAATAATAAAAACGGCCGATGTCTTGCTAAAAACACCAACCCGCTTTTGTCGGTTAAAGCGGGAAGGGGGCATTGGTTTCAAGGTGGTCTCGAACCATGCTCTCTGCTGATTTCCAACTTGCTGCCAAGAAACTTACTAACCATCCACCGGCACACAAAATCCTCCAAAGGAGACATTTTCTCTTCTGTTGATGGTAGTCCTCTGACTGAGCCTGAGACAGTGGTGTTTATGGATTAATCTCACCAATGAATATGCCTGCAGTTATAGGGTTACTAATTATCTGCCCGCCCTTTTCGTCTCTGTTTACACACAGGTATGAGATAAGTCTCAAAAGGAGAGAAAACTTGACAATTTAATTACAAGGACTTGTTTGGCAAAAGATTAATCCTGTCTTGGCAAGTAGACATAACTTCCACAATGAAGAACTCAGAAAATAACAGCTTTTTTTTTTTAAAGTCATAGCATCACTGATTTCAGCTACATTTAGTTTAAAGAGTAGGTGACCTGTACTGTAGGTTAGAAATCCCTGATAAATGGTTCTGCTGCAGACTATTACACATTATTTTAGATGTTCTATGGTTTACCTGAACTTTGAGGGCCCTATAAGTTCAGACCAGTGTTTCCCAACTTCTTAAGATCTGCTTCCAGTCCCTTATCACATGTTTTTTTCTTGACCCCAGTTAAGAAGATTGTTTTCTCCCCTCATCTCCCCTCAGTGAGGCATTTTTTCTGTCTATTTATTATTATTTATAACTGTTAATCAAAACAAACATGACCCTAACCCATGACAATGAATAACTTTCTATAATAGCCAAAATGCTTTTTATGGGGGAGGTCCAGGCTTTTTGTAACGGATAAATCATCTGATGAAACATAGTATCAACATGATTAAATATACTTGATAAAACATAATATGAACTTGTATAAACATACTTTTTCTTTATGTATCCACCAAAAAAAAAAATCAGCTGTAAACAATAGTAGACCCAAAAGAAAGAAAACGACAGGGACAACGGTAAAATGGCTGGTACTGGAATATAAATGTACCTTACTTGTACCTTACTTCATATTTAATGAGGGTGGCCTCATTAAATATCGCTAAACTAGCGACCTGGAAGACCAGGAAGAATCAGATGTTTGGGCAGGGCTGGACTGATGTGGTGCAGAGTCCAAAGGGTTTGGTTGCAGCTCCTCTAAGAGTAGAGCATGCTTTCTACACCCTGACTAGTAATCTGAAGTCTGTGGAGGATCAGACAAATTTTATGTTCACTGGAGGAAGATGATTCCCTGATCCTTAATTTTTAACTTATTATGGCTTGAGTGTGTGTGTGCGTGTGTGTGTGTGTGTGTATGAGACAGTGTGTGACTGGGAGAATTTTTTGTGTAAATGATTCGATGGAACTGTAGTAGTTTCTACCAGTGATTGTCTCTCAAAGTGTGGATTGTCTGTGTATTCCAGAAGATAAGATGACACTAAACCAGCACAGTATTAATGCTAACAGTGAAGCTATGTACAGTATATTGCTCAGTGATTCTCCGAAAATTTCAAACCAAAAGAGTAAAAGCAAATTAAAACATCATCATAGTCTTTTCAAATGGCACACACTATTACAATTACATATTCCTTTTCTTTTCCATACAATCACAAACTATTGTCTCAAAATTGGAAGATGAAGACTTTGTTATCATAAGATTAGTTTAAGAAGTTATATGTACTTAATTTACATGTTATCTTCCATTGTAATAGTACACATTATGTAATATCAATTTGGTGTATAACAGACACTTTTAATATATTTAAGGTAGTCAGTCTTTCATCTGAAATTAAATACATTTTATATCAGTGAAAGTTAAGAAATATTTTTGTTGAAGTATTATTTCCATGATTAAGTCAGAGTACTGACCTAATACCAATCTAAAATGTGGCTACCTTGATGCCTTTCAAATGTCTAATTCACATGAACTGTGATGGGGTAGGGACCTAAGCTACATTAATTGATTAAAGATAATCTCTGCTATAAAATAATCATGTTCATGTCATTGCGGAGCTAGGTACCTTGCAAAGAGTGGTGTGGGGTCTCTTGAGATCCAGCTGCAACAGGTTGCCAAGCAGGGGTTTTGGTCCTGGAGGCTCCTTCCCCTTATCTACTGAGTTGAAGTTGTAGGTAAAGAGATATAGGACCAACAAGACCACAACAGCCCCCAATAGGGAGATGGTAGGAGAGAAATGGAGGAGAGGATCTAGTACATCCATTTTTTAAATAACATGTATTTTTGCCCTGCACTGCCAAAACGAGTAGCCTGTCTAGTTCCTTCTAACTGTGTGTATGTTCTGTATGGCTTCTGTTAACGACATACATTTTTGAAGCAGCAAGGGAGGGTTTTAAACAACCCAGGGGAAGGATTTGAACATTAAAAAATCACTGGTAAAAATTACCTTTTAAATATTTGCCTTATTGGGTTATGGCTCAACAGAGGATGTTTGGGTACCACTCAGATATTCAGCTGGCAGATATATTTAGACCTAAATTCTTTAAGGCCTAATAACCTTAAAAAATAACTCTGTTTAAATAGGCATTTAAATGCCTGTGTATCAGAAAGTTTACATAAGAAAAATAGTATGTATAGCCTACCTGACCTGTATGAGTAAATAATTTACCTTGGCTTTTTCATTTACCGCCTGTCTAAACCAGTGGCAGACAATGGCAGGCTGTCTGAGGGGCAGGGGCAAAAAAATATAGAGGGCATCTGATACATTCAGTGGGCCCCCATCAGCAGAGAACAACATTGCATGTTTGGTAAAAAGGCTATACATCCCAAATTAAGATTAACAGTTTATAGATTGACTCAGAATACAAGAAAACAACACCTCTGTATTAAAGGGGATTTACTTTTTATATTTATTATATTTAAATATTTATATATAGTTACTTTTTACTTTTCATTTTTATTTTACAAATATCTCTTTCATAAAATACAGTGAATGGGTAATAAATGCATGTATTTCTCCAACAGATCTGTTGTAAACCCAACTCAACTGGTCAAAGCAGATGGCCGCCTACCGTGAGCCATGTTCTGCTTGAGGTTTCTTCCCGTTAAAGGGGACTTTTTCCTTACCACTGTCACCAAGTGCTTGCTCATGGGGTAATTGTTGACTCTCTCTCTCTGTAAATTAAAGAGTATGATCTAGACCTGCTGTGAAAAGTGTCCTGAGATGACTTTTGTTGTGATTTGACGCTATATAAATAACATTGAATGGAATTGAATTGAAATTAAAAACATTAAACTATTAACTATTGTGTGTGTGAATGAACCGTGTTGAGCAGCCATGTTAGGGACGCAAGATCAGTGAAATAAAAGGAGCATTCTTTTGGCATCGAGTTTGTAAATGTTAATGACCTCATTATAGTCATTTGGGATGTCCCTCTTATTGAACAACAGCAGGAGATCGGAGGGCCTTCCTTTTCCACATCTGTTTCTAAGCTGGGTCTTGATCAGCTTCAATTTGGAGAATGATTGCTCGACTAATGCAGTTGTCGCTGGAAATATGGCATTTATTTTGAGGAGTTTTGTCAGGTTTGGGAAGACTGTATCCACATCATTTTCTTTAAGGCATGTAAGCATAGCTTGGACATTGCTGATAGGGAGAGCATAGTAAGAGTGGAACACCTTCAGTTCAGTGACAATACTGTCTTCCTCCATGTCACATAATTGGCAAACATTCTTGAAAGATTGGACAGTAGCTCAGTCATTCATCATGCCTTTCCAGTTCCTTGGGATAGCAAGGCACTGACATACAGCACTAGAAGTGCACTAGCCCTCTTGCCTTTGTCATGTATGTTTTTACCCCTACCAAGGAAGTTGCTTTCACTCCTCTCTGTTTGTTTGTCAGGGTTACTCAAATAACAGTTTCATGACAGGATACATTTTTAAAACGATTTAACATGCCTAGGTATAGGTTCTATTGGGCATCCCATCTAAATGCTCATGGCTAATGCAAATGTATCTTTATCTCTCTCGTCTCCTCCCTTGCTACCTCTGGCTGCATTTTGCAGATTTCTTTGTATTCAATACAATACTATTGTAATACTAACACTATTCAATACTATTGTCTTCAAATTTTCTGTCTCTTCTCGGCATTCTATGATCGTTGGGTAGCCTGCTACATTCACATGTCATGTTCTTCTCATCGCAACATAGTTGGTTGATTTGCATTATTAGCAGACAAATAGTGTCACTGGAGTCAGACACCTCACCTCCAGATTTTGCCAATGGCATCTACAAGCAAGCTAACAATGACTAACCTGGCTAGAACTGGTTTTCTGACTTGTACTGAAAGAAGGTCAATTCGGTTGTGACATCATTCTCAGCTCTGACTTCCAAGGTAAATGGAATGCAGCTTAAAATAATGAATGTGTGGAGTTCCAAGAGGAGAGTGAGAAGAAACAACAACATTGAAGCACTAAGGTTATTGTGCCATGGAGGGATAGAGTGCATGTAAAAATCATACAGTAGTCACATCCATTGGGTCTTATAATATGGTATGTTTCTGCTATATGACAGTCTAACCTTGCTGCAACACCAGGCATTTGATATCCTTGTATCTCAGTCATCCCCCACTCCTCCTGCAGCAGGCAGAAACTAGTTTTACTGCTCTGTCTGAGTCAGACACAGGAGTAGACTGATTCCTTCAATGTTTTTCTAAATGCTTAAACCATCATAATAAAAGCTGTATTATTAGTAGTAGTAGTAGTGGTAATAGTGAGAGTAGTACTATCAAGGTGGTGAATATGCAGTGAGGAGGCTACTGTTCTATGTAAGGATGGCCGACTGACCTGAATTAGAGTTTTGATGCCATTGGCACTAGCATTTTTGCCATGGCAACATGCACAAAATGGGTCCATGCAAGAACAAGCATCATTCCCAGTTAAATACAGCAAAAACATAGGAATGATTTTTGCTCTGTTTTCAATCCAACACATTTTTATTGTCAGTAAGGCAAGTTTCCATTGAGATCACAGACACTTTAATGACCTGTTATGTGGTTTCTAACATACAGTAGACCTGCTCCTGCTTGATACCATCAATGTGCCTTTTGTCATATACACAGCAGTCTCACACACCACCATCTGTTCTTCACATGGTAGTTCCCTCTCCTACCATGTCATAAAAACACTCCATAATTTTCCAGCTCTCCACTTCATTTTCGACAGACAGCACACAGTTCATGGGGTGAAGGGGAGAGGGTGAAGCCCACAACTGGTGTCAGATCCAGTTCATCTTCTGAAACTCCAGGTGGAGGAGTGAAACGAAAGCGCTGGAGGAGGGAAGTGAAAAAGAGGAAGAGCTCCATCCTGGCCAGACTCTCCCCGAGACACACCCTACGACCTGCAAAGAATTAGATTATCATCAGACATGCATAAAATATCTGCCATCTCTAAAGAACAACAACTTTACAAAGTTGTTTTACCTGCAGAAAAGGGCATAAAGGCATCTCTCCTTATAAATTTACCCTCTTTATCCAGAAAGTGGGAAGGGTTGAAAGTGTGTGGGCTCTCCCATTCGTTCTCATCATACAGGACAGAAGTAAGCAGAGGAAACACAGTCGTCCCCTGTATGCAAAAGAAGAGAACAGGTCTATCATATAAAGTCTCAGAAACAAAGCACTATTTTAAGAGTTTACAGAAATGAAAATATCAAATACATTTGTATTACTGAAACAGCTATGAGTTGATAACCTCTTTGACAAAGTAGCCTTGAAAGGTGACGTCTCGGCTGGTTTTGTGAGGAATCGCCATGGGTACAATGTTGGCAAGTCTTTGTGACTCGTGGATGACGGCGTCGGTGTAGGGCAGGTTCTTTCTGTCCTCTACCTGGACTTGACGGCTTCCAACCACCCTGCTCAGCTCCTCCTGGACTTGGTCTGGACACACATGAAATAAAAATTCAGCCCAATGAATATGTGATGCTACTTTAACCCCCCCACCCCCTTTTTTGTGTGTGTGTGTGTGTGTGTGTGTGTGTGTGTGTGTGTGTGTGTGTGTGTGTTTTCGCACCTTGAATATGAGGGTACTTTGCCATAAAAACTAGACACCACTGAAGTGTATTTCCTGTGGTTTCTGTTCCAGCAGCAAACAGGTTCATCACACTGTAGACCAGGTTTTCATCATTGTAGTGTGAATCCTTGATTTCAGACACCTGGTATAATACAGAAAAAAGGGATTTTACTTTTTAATTGGTTGAATGATATTATGAGCAGAAGAATAGTGTCACTGAAGTCGAACACCTCACCTCCAAATTTTGCTGCCGGTTCAGGAACACATCAACAAAACATCTGCACATCTCAGGGTTCAGAGTCTCCTTCAGATCTGCTATGATGTTGTTTGTTTCCCTTTTATTGTCCTCCACATTCTTCATCAGTTCCTTCCAGTTTTTCAGCCAAGGGCCCAGCCAAGGAAGCACATTGTACATCTGTAATGAAACACAATACAGTTTCTTTGACCTTTATTATGTTTTTATTTGGTTTAATTTTTCACTTGGTTGTCATATCATTTAAATTGTTTGTTGGCACTTGTAAATTCCAAATAAATGTATAATATCCAAGGACATTTCCCAGAGAGAGCAATATAATTTGGTAGGGCTACTAATTGCAATGTTCAGTTGGTACGCCTCCCATTAAGTAAGTCTTTTAGTTGGTGCACAGCAGGTCAGCGCAACATGCAAAAATGTGAAATTTGTTTACAAGCCAGTATGAATAATAATAAAAGAGAAAAAATATTACATAACCACAGCCAGAATTAAGTTTCCACTGAATAATGAACAGTAACTGAATATTTATTTGGGTTTAAGTGGAGGAGTTATTTTATCTTTTTAAGTTTTGATATGAATAGCAATGTAAAATTCCCTCGTAATCTGGGGAAGAAGTCACTAAATCTAAAATCACTTCAATGTACCAGGATGGAAGCTGATCCAGTCAAACGGATGGACTCATGGTCTCTTTCCACCATGGCCTGGAAGACTGGATCTTTGTATTCAAACCTCCTTCCAAACATGATAGCTGATATGATATTTGAAGCTGCATAATTAATTGTTTGGGTGTTGTTGAAGGCTTTACCTGAGAGAAAAAGAGTTATGAGCAAGAGTTAGATAGAAAGTGTAAACTATCCTTGTGACTGCTGTATAAATCATACAGTGCTTTAGGGCATATACTGTTACCGTCATGTTGTTCAAATTCCTCAATCAGGTAGTGACATTCCTCAATGATTTTCCCTTCAGTAATCTTCTTGCCCATCCCAAAATCTCTCAGTGTAGTGAGAGCAAAACGCCTCATTTCTTTCCATGTGTTGCCGTTGGAAAACAGTATGCCTGGAAACAAAAGTGGTTGACTGCTCACAACCGACTGACATCGGCAAAAAAAACAAAACAAAAAACAAGCTGGACAAAACAAATTATCAAAATCAAAAAATTTCTTTACCATGTCCTTTGTTGAAATCATAGAATATGGGAGTGACCTCTCTGTCCCCAAAGTCTTCAGCATGGTTGACCAGAGCCTGTTTGACTGTCCTGTATCCTGCTAGAACTATCACCTTCTTGAGACCAAAGTAGACTGTAAACACTGGTCCATACTTTTTGGACAGCTAAAGAGATGAAAGCAATATAAATTGAGACTCACAGTCATAGATAAGAAATGTAACTTACAGGAATTAACTGTCTTATACTAAAAACATATTTGCACATAATATAACTACTAAAATACATTATAATAATAAACATAATTTATATAGCACTTTTCTTAGCAATGTTAGTATCAAATAAAAAAAGCATATACTAAACATTTCCAAAAGCTTTTACAAAGAGAACCGCTTTAAGAAGAGATTTAAAAGAAGTCAGCGAATTAGTGTGTCTGAGTTCAGCAGGCAGAGAGTTCCATAGTGTCAGAGCTTTTATAGCAAACGCCCAGTCACCCTTGGTCACCAACCGTGACCTGGGAGTAACCAGCAGGGCCCCATCTGCGTATCTTAATGGCAGAGAGGGCACGTATCAGGTCAGTAAGTCAGAGATGTATTTAGTTGCAAGGCCATTTAACGGTTTAAAAGTGAGCGATAAGATTTTTAAATTAATGTGAAATTTAACAGGGTGCCAATGTAGGGAGGCAAACACGGGGGTAATGTGATCATGCCTTTTTGTTCCAGTAATAAGTTGAGCAACAGCGTTTTGTACCAGACAGTGGAGGGAGCTCTGGCTGACATCGTAGTAAAGTGTGTTGCAATAATCAAAATGAGAATAGATAAGAGCATGTCCAACTTTTTGTAAATCAGCAACTGATTTACAAAAACAGTCTCCTATCAAAGCATTGGATACAATCTTACTGTTTAAGACAAAAAACACATTTCTCACATCAAAAAGACTGCTGTCGAGTTTCTTGAGATCCACCTGAAGTAAGTTACCAAGCAGAGGAAGAGGTTTTGGTCCTGGAGGCTCCGTCCCTTTTTCTTGGAAGCTGAAGCTGGAGTAAAAAAAGTGGAGGACCAGCAGGCCCATAATAACCCCCAACAGGGAAAGTGAAGTGGGGGAGTGGAAAAGATCCTCTAACATGATCTTAACGACCCCAAAGCTTTACCCTGACTCCTTTCAGACACACAAACTTTCTCTCTGAACAGCTGTCTTCAGTGTTACACAAAGGGAAAACTGCTGGGTTGTCACAACCAGGGCCTCCTGTTATGTCGTGTTCAAAATACTCCAGAAAACCACATGTCTGGGAGTGGCTGTAGATGAAAAGTCCCCACCTTCTTTTGAAAAAGTTTCACCAATCACTCCAAGCTCACCTCTTGAGTAGGCATGTTGGAGCAGCTCTGCCATCCAATCACAGGTCTGCTTGATCAAATTGTCAGTCAGGATTAAAATACTGTGAAATTCCAAGATGAAGGAAGTAAAAATAAGGACATTCAAAAGGTTGTTGAGCAATGGAGGATACAGTGCATGTGTGGATGGAGAAATCTACTGCTTTGCACTCCCTGACTTTTTCCCTCTGACATTTCATTGATAATGATCAACTAGACTATCCCTGTGTTTGTTCTGTACATTGCTTACAATTGTAGAAGAATCTAAAGTCATTTTTACATGGTGAGATTATTTAGCTTGTTAAATTTAGTATTTTTTTCAATTCATGTTTATTATTTCAAGGATATAGTGGTGCAAAAAGATTCAATTAAATATTTCATGGTGATAGTGTGTGTACTTATTATGTAGATGTCAAAATTAGTTTGTACTGTAGCTTGATTTGAAGATTTATCTCAGACTGAAAGGAGCAAAGATAGTTTGTTCTGAGAATATTTTAAATTGAAGGGAAAAACACAGTCTCACAGATTTTCCTTTGCAAATCCACCTTTCAGAGGAAGAAGCAGCTTCAGATTTTACTCCAGCTTGTACCAGGTTAACTGAATCTGTGCCATGTACCTGTGTGCCAGTAGAAGCATTACCAGATACCAGCCTTGATTTAGCAAACACTCCCCTTTTCAACAACTTTTCAACAGCAGAACAATAACAAAAGAAATTTAATCTGTGCCTTGCATGCATTTAGGAGAACAGAGATGTCAAAGAAACTGGCTAAGCAGCTTTTGTACATCAGCCCTGAAGAACAAAACTCAAACAGAATGGATTGTAAATGCAAACAGAATGTTTTTTTTAATAAGACTCAAATAAACTGAGATGCAATCACTTAACACCAAGCTGAGGATTATTTGCACCACAATACAAGTTAGCATGTCTGCTGTTATCTCTTGAATCTACTCTTTTTACAGCTCTCCTAATTAATGCTTTCAGTCAAACATGATCAGGAGCAGGTTTAATGTGGCTAAACCTGATTTATTCAATCTACACACGATGAACAAACATTAAGATGTTGTTCAAAAATCCTGAAAAACCAACTGATAAAATCATAGAATAAAATAAGTTTAAATATAATTTCCTTTATGTCTCCAACAAAAATCCTGATGACAATATGTCCAGATTTTAAGAAAAAGAAAAAACAGGGACACAAGTAAAAAGGTTGATATTGGAATACAAATGCACTTTTATTGTAATTTTGAATGTCTGTGATGTATCAGCCATTTGAGGAGGCAGGTGCAAATAAATTTGCAGTAAATAAATTACACGATTTCTGCAATATACCACACCAGTGACAAATTGTAAAAATGATTGAAAGGAAGAAAAGCAGAAATATATGTATTCTGTAGCAGTCTCACACCAAAGGAGTGCATATATACCTAAATTCCAACAAGCTGTTTAGACTATTGTGTACAGATTAAAATTAACAAATAAAAACATTTACACCAGACACTCTCCCCAGTTGTGTGTGACACCATCAATTTTTCCCAGTACTCTTGAAGGGATGTGGCCTTCACTGATCCTGGTCTTGAGGTTGAGGCTACTCAGCATTAGAGATGCCCACAGCTGGCTTAAAGGTGTTTAGTCATACAGTTCAGTGAGAGAGAGAGCTGCATTTTACCTGACTGGTAAACTACCTGCATCAAGATCACACCCAAGGAATTTCAAATGATGACACCCAGCAGATAACACTTACTACAGAGTACTTTCACTCCAAAAATCAATCAATCAATTTCATCATAAAAAAATGTGAATTTTCAAAATACGAATGAGTGAACAGGATGTAAGAGACACTGAGCTGCATTTTAAGTGATTTCCAGTCTTAAACTTTGAACAATCTACTTTTGTTTACAGTTTAAAAACCTACTTTTATTTACAGTTTAAACTGTTTTGGATTGATATTATGTCTTATGGCTCAAACAATTCTGTAATACACAGACCACTTTTCAAAAAATCAAATCAAATCATAGTGTCCTTTAACTATATTTTGGCACTAATGGTAGGATTTCAGAAAACTTGAATGATTATCGTGATAATATCTTCATCATGATGATGATACAGTTCATCGTGATATTTTTACATACAATAATTGTAGCATGATGCCTACACACCCCTACTCATTATCTGTCTCTTGATGGTATGTGGCCATTGTTTACTGATCCTGGTCTTGAGGATGGGGCTACTCAGCATGTAAATCAAGGTGGTGAACATGCAAGTAATGAAGTTACTGCCTGTGTGAGGGTGAGAAAGATAATAATCAAGCCATTGCCACAGGCAGTGATAAAACCGCCTCATTGTCGACTGACAGCACACAGCTCATGAGGTGAAGGACTGAGGATAAGGCCCACAGCTGGAGTCAGGTCCAGGTCATCCTCTGCCACTGCAGGTGGAGGAGTGAAACGAAAGCGCTGGAGGAGGGTGGTGAAGAAGAGGAAGAGCTCCATCCTGGCCAGACTCTCCCCGAGACACACCCTGCGACCTGTAAAGTAGCAAAGAGTCAAGCTGGATCATTCCTGTATGAGCATAAAGACTCTGCAATTCTTTGAGAATAAAAACTCTGCAAAGTTGTTTTACCTGCAGAAAAGGCCATGAAGGCATCTCTCCTGATGAATTTACCCTCCTTATCCAGGAAGTGGGAAGGGTTGAACATGTGTGGACTCTCCCATTCACTCTCATCATACAGGACAGAAGTAAGCAGCGGAAACACAATAGTCCCCTGTATGCAAAAGAAGAGAACAGGTCTATCGATCGTCTCAGAGCCAAAGGACTGTTTTATGAGTTTTTGGAAGTGGATGAGCATATCCAGCAAAGACAATTTCATGTTGGAAAGTAGTAAAACTGACCTCTTTGATGAAGTAACCCTGGAAGGTGACGTCTCGGCTTGTTTTGTGAGGAATTGATGTGGGGACAATGCTGGCGAGTCTCTGTGTCTCATGAATGACGGCGTCAGTGTACGGCAGGTTTTTTCGGTCATCTACTCGGATCTGGCGGTTTCCAACCACCCTGTTCAACTCATCCTGGACCTTGTCTGGAGACACAAACTAAGAATGTTCTTTGCCTGCATTTTTCTATTCACTCCAAAACCTACATGTATTCTATGAGTATATGAGCATACATAATCCTTTGTCCTGCTCTTTGTCAAGTATTTCAAGCCATTAACTTGTGAAAACATAAATGCACACCTATGAGGAAAGATTCACACGCTTGGTCTCTGTCTTTACCTTGTATTTGTGGATATTTGGCCATAAACAGCAAACCCCATCTCAGTGTAGTTGCTGTGGTGTCAGTACCAGCAGCAAACAGGTTTGTCACTGAAAATATCAAGTTCTTCTCATGGTAGTGAGTGTCTATAATGTGTGAGTCCTAAGAGAAAGAACATCCATCCCATGTATTATTATAAAACAGACCTGTGAAGCATTGTTGTTCCTTTTGTTAGCTGAAAAATACCAAAGTTGTTGTCATACCTCCTCTTTCTTCTTCCGAATCAGAAAACAGTCCACCAGCCCCCTGCATATGTGAGGGTTCAGTGTCTCTTTCAGATGTTTGATTAAATCTTTAACATCTCTGACATTCATCTCAACATTTTTTAATATCAGCTGCCGGTTTTTTATCCAACTGAGCAGTCGGGGAAACATGTTGTAAAGCTGTGACATAATAGTTAAAACAGTGCAGATGATTTAAGAAGATTTAAGTATAAACCAAACAAAAATCCAAACAGATACATTTCATGCATGCAAAATTTCATGCAAACATAGAAAATGGAAATATACATTCTGGATAAAAAGGTACACTTAGAATATAATATGATGCAGTACTATTATTATCAATCTATCCAAAGTATCTATACTTGGCTCCACATCAGTGAATCACAACATTAAAATGTTCTAACATGTATTTATTAGTGATAGAAAAATACAATATAATATACTATAATAATATAACAGTCTGCATAACAAGATTGATACTTTAAATACATTTTACTGATAATACTTCTGTACTTTTACTTAGTTAACATTTTCAATTTAGGACTTTTACTTGTAATTGAGTATTTTTAGACGACAGTATTTTGTAAGTAAAACATCTAAGTACTTTGTCCACCACTGATCATATTATAATGTTTACAGGGAGCAGGACATACATAGACATGATTCTTATACAGCGGTGAGAGCAAATAATATAATATAATATAAATAATAAAGCTGTGACATAACAGTAAAGACAGTACAGATGATTTAAGAACATTTAAGTACAAACCAAACAAAAATCCAAACAGATACATTTCATGCATGCAAAATTTCATGCAAACATATAAAATGGAAATATACATTCTGGATATTTTAACACAAACAGTAAGATTTATTGTGTGTGTTGTCTATGTGCCACATGAGTTTAAAAGCACATATTTCATGAAGGATTCAATGGAATGATCTTACTACAGACTCGTATATATTCAGCATTTGGATGCTATCGCGTCAAAAATCGAACATTAAGTTTACCTGGACTGGTGTAGAACCAGTAATACGTATGATCTCTTTGGCTCGTCTCACCAAGTTTTTGAATCGAGGGTCACTGTATTCAAATCTGCTTCCATACACGATAGAGGAGATAATATTGGACGTTGCATAATTCAAGGCACGTGTTGTATCAAATGGTTTCCCTGTAAAAAGAAAGCAAGAAACACTGAAATTTTAAAACACAAAAAAGGTTTCATTGAGTTATACCAAAAGATTTGGTTTCTGATTGACTGACCTGACAACTCAAACATAGTCAGTGCATATGGTAACACACCATGATGATGTTTTAAACTGCAGTCTTCTACTATTCAAAAAAAATAAGCATATCTTTCTCTGTGTAAGTGACCATGACATGAGCACAATAATGCACTCAGAGGTGTGCTGTTATGGAAAATAAAAGACCCAGTAGACAAAGTACCACTCTACCTCATGATGAGGAGCTCTTCATCTCCAACCCGTATTGTTTTATTTTTATATATCAGGACACCGTGTCATGTTATTATCACGCACACATAATAATTCTGTACCTTTATGCTCGTCAAACATTTGAATCAGATGGCAGCATTCCTCTAAGATTTTATCCTCAGCAACTCTTTTGCCCATCCCAAAGTCTCTCAGGGTGGAGAGAGCAAAACGTCTCATCTCTTTCCAGGATTCTCCATTTGCGAACGTAATTCCTATTAAACATGACATGCAAGTTAAAAGAAAAATCTATCTGTGTGTGTGTGTGTATTTGTTTTTGTGCTAATATGCAAACATATATTAAAGGTTTAATAAAGGAGGGTCATACCATGACCTCCACTGATGTCATAAAAAATGGGGGAAATGTCTCGGTCTCCAAACTCTTCTGCATAGCTGACCAGAGCCTGTTTGACTGTCTTGTATCCAGCCAACACCACCACTTTCTTGGTTCCAAAGTAAACCGTAAATACAGATCCATATTGTTTTGAAAGCTGGAAGAAAAAAAATGTAATAACATATATCAGAGATAATGTAAGAACATTTATTATTGCAAAAATGTATAAATGAAAGGACATTCAAACGGATTGCAAAATTACAAAATGGCTTCTGTTCACATTAGGAGTGCTACACTTACCTCACACAGGGTTTTGTAGGGTCTCTTGAGATCCAGCTGCAACAGGTTGCCAAACAGGGGCAGAGACCTCGGTCCTGGAGGCTCATTCCCTATTTCCTGGGAGGTGAAACTACTGGAGATAAGACAGAAGACGAGCAGGACAGCAACAGCCCCCAACAGAGTGGTAGGACTGGAGAAGAGGAAGAACACAAAATCCTCCAAAGGAGACATTTTCTCTTCTGTTGATGGTAGTCCTCTGACTGAGCCTGAGACAGTGGTGTTTATGGATTAATCTCACCAATGAATATGCCTGCAGTTATAGGGTTACTAATTATCTGCCCGCCCTATTGGTCTGGTATGAGATAAGTCTCAAAAGGAGAGAAAACTTTACAATTTAATTACAAGGACTTGTTTGGCAAAAGATTAATCCTGTCTTGGCAAGTAGACCTAACTTCTACAATGAACAACTCAGAGAATAACAGCTTTTTTTTTTTTTAAAAAAAGTCATAACATCACTGATTTCAGGCACATTTAGGTTAGGGTGTAGGTGACCTGTACTGTAGGTTACAAATCCCTGATAAATGGTTCTGCTGCAGACAATTACACATTATTTTAGATGTTCTATGGTTTACCTGAACTTTGAGGGCCCTATAAGTTCAGACCAGTGTTTCCCAACTTCTTAAGATCTGCTTCCAGTCCCTTATCACATGTTGTATATGTTTATGAGTGGCAAGGACTTAATCCTTCTCAGATATTTTTTGAGGCCTGAAGAGGTGAAACAATGCAGTATTTCACAGGAAAAGAATGTAAATAAATAAATAAAAGTCTGATTATCTGTAATAGAATATATATATTTTATTTGTTTTATTTTATGACTCCTTTGATCATTTCACACAATATGTCTGTACGTATTTACATGTAAGACACAAGGTTAACATGATAACACACAAGAAAAGTATGATAGTACTTCTAAATGCAAAAAATAAAATCAACACATTTTTATATTGTCTTTTAGCTTTGTTTCATTGGCCTTTTTAATCTAATTTAAAACTTTGGCGATTTGTCTGTAATCTTATATTTCTTTTTTTATTGTAAAACACTTTGTGGTCAAAGCTTTTATGTGTTACTGATTAAACCAAGTAAGATGGCCCTTCCAAAGGTTAGATTTGATGATTTTAAAAAGGATTGTTCACCAAAATCACAGTATCATGCACTCTTTTACATAATATTTTATGCATACGTTACTTAATGTGCCAAACACAGTCTTTAAATGAGTAAATATTCTGCTCTGGCGTGACTGAGTAAGTGGGTTTTAGTACCATGAACCCATCACACTATTTACATCTGGCAACAACATTAAGAGGCTCTTAAGGATAACCAGGCATTTTGTATAGGGAGATATAAAGAAACAAGAACATTCATTAGTAAGATAAGATGCAAAGGTGTGCAACAATTTCAGAAACATATCAAATTCTCTTGTGATGATTGATAATAACAAAAAAAAGGAATTCATTTCTGCTTCAAACCCCCCATTGTAGGTTGTGTTTTTATGAGCTACAAGGAATTCAACCTATAGTTTTCTGGGGCCTGAAGAAATGAAATTATCCAGTATTTAACAGGGAAAAAAGCAAACAACAAAGTCTAATTATGTGCAATAGATTTTTTTCTTGACCCCAGTTAGGAAGATTGTTTTCTCCCCTCATCTCCCCTCAGTGAGGCATTTTTTCTGTCTATTTATTATTATTTATAACTGTTAATCAAAATGCCTGGATTGACCTGGATCGAGACATCAATCATCTTCCTTCAATTCCAAAGTGTAGAACATTGTTTATTATTGTGGGCTGGCTATCTTTTGTTAAATCCACTGACTCACTTACTCAAGATGAGGACGCAGGTGCGCATACACAGTTACGACGATACTGCACATAATGGTATTATCCACATCCTGGCTATGAATTATCCTGCTGTGGATCATATTCAGTGGTGGAAAGTACTGTACTTAATCACAACTTTGAGGTACTTGTACTTCACTTGAGTATTTCCATTTGATACAATTTTATACTTCCACTACACTACATTTCAGAGGGAAATATTGTATTTTACTCCACTACATTTATTTGACAGCTTTAGTTATTTTTTAGATTAATATTTCACATAAAATAATATATGTTAATGTTCTTACTGTTGTTTAAATTGTCACTATTTTATTATCACTATGTTATGCTTATAAAAAATGTTATGCACTTTGTGTGAACATTGCTTTATGAAAGGTACACTTAGAATATAATATGATGTAGTATTATTACTATTAATCTACCCAAAGTATCTATACTTGGCCCCACATCAATAAACTACAACATTAAAATGTTCTAACATGTATTTATTAGTGATAGAAAAATACAATATAATATACTATAATAATATAACACTGCATAACGAGACTGATACTTTAAGTACATTTTACTGATAATACTTCTGTACTTAGTTAACATTTTCAATCCAGGACTTTTACTTGTAATTGAGTATTTTTAGAAGCGTCTCTTAAGTAAGCATCTAAGTACTTTGTCCACCACTGATTATATTATAATGTTTACATGGAGCAGGACATACATAGACGTGATTCTTATACAGCGGTGAGAGCAAATGAACCGCAAATACACAGCCAGCAGGTTAACCCCCAATGACTGTCTCAGTCTACAGAGTGAGCCTGCAATCTCCTCTTAGTATCCTATCAGGTGTTTAGTGCAGTGTCAACAATAACCTTGTTTATGTGTAAGGTACATTTGACATGACTGACACTTTTAATAGTAAATTAGGCGTCTGAAATTAGTTGCAAAATATTTCTTCCTCCTCTTTGGCAGCCCTCCAGCTGCTGGTGCCATATACGGACCTGCCTATGCTAAAAACGGCCCTTAGGTAACTCTCAAGACATGCAAATGTCAAAGTTGTTAACTTTAACATTTAAACAGGATAGTGACTGTTTGATACTTACTCACTTATCGACTTAGCGTCAAATGCTGGATATACCCTGCCTGACTGTTACAAACCAGAGTGGGGCTGTTTCACACACTTGAAGAAACTGGCCATGACAATGAATGACTTTCTATAAGAGCCAAAATGCTTTTTATGGGGGAGGTCCAGGCTTTTTGTAACAGATAAATCATCTGATAAAACATAGTATCAACATGATTAAATATACTTGATAAAACATTGTATGAATTTGTTGAAATATACTTTTTCTTTATGTGTCCACCAAAAAAAAAAAAAATCAGCTGAAAACAATAGTAGGCCCAAGAGAGAGAAAACGACAGGGACAACGGTAAAATGCCTGGTACTGGAATATAAATGTACCTACTTTTATTGTATATTCGGATGTTCGTGAATCTGAACAGGCAGGTCTTGCTGCAATATAAAAGGTAAATATATTATATATATTATAATATACTGAAAAAGTGCATATACACCCAAATTCCAAAAAGCTGTTTGGACCATTGTGTACAAATGTAAAACAAGGTGGTGAACATGCAAGTAATGAAGTTACTGCCTGTGTGAGGGTGAGATAATCAAGCCATTGCCACAGGCAGTGATAAAACCGCCTCATTGTCGACTGACAGCACACAGCTCATGAGGTGAAGGACTGAGGATGAAGCCCACAGCAGGAGTCAGATCCAGGTCATCCTCTGTCACTGCAGGTGGAGGAGTGAAACGAAAGCACTGGAGGAGGGTGGTGAAGAAGAGGAAGAGCTCCATCTTGGCCAGACTCTCTCCAAGACAAACTCTGCGACCTGTAAAGTAGCAAAGAGTCAAGCTGGATCATTCCTGTATGAGCATAAAGTCTCTGCACTTCTTTGAGAATAAAAACTCTGCAAAGTTGTTTTACCTGCAGAAAAGACCATGAAGGCATCTCTCCTGATAAATTTACCCTCCTTATCCAGGAAGTGGGAAGGGTTGAACATGTGTGGGCTCTCCCATTCACTCTCATCATACAGGACAGAAGTAAGCAGCGGAAACACAGCGGTCCCCTGTATGCAAAAGAGAACAGGTCTATCATATATCGTCTCAGAACCAAAGGACTGTTTTATGAGTTTTTGGAAGTGGATGAGCATATCCAGCAAAGACAATTTCATGTTGGAAAGTAATAAAACAGGTATGAACAACTGACCTCTTTGATGAAGTAACCCTGGAAGGTGACGTCCCGGCTGGTTATGTGAGGAAGTGACATGGGGACAATGCTGGCAAGTCTCTGTGTCTCATGAATGACGGCGTCAATGTACGGCAGGTTTTTACGGTCATCTACCCGAATCTGGCGGTTTCCAACCACCCTGCTCAACTCGTCCTGGACCTTGTCTGGAGACACAAGCTAAGAATGTTCTTTGCCTGCATTTTTCTGTTCACTTCAAAAACCTACATGTATTCTATGAGTATATGAGAAGCATACATATTCCTTTGTCCTGCTCTTTGTCAAGTATTTCAGACCATTAACTGGTGAAAACATAAATGCACACCTGTGAAGAAAGATTCACACGCTTGGTCTCTGTCTTTACCTTGTATTTGCGGATATTTGGCCATAAGCAGCAAACCCCATCTCAGTGTTGTTGCTGTGGTGTCAGTACCAGCAGCAAACAGGTCCATCACTGTAATTATTAAGTTCTTCTCATGGTAGTGAGTGTCTATAATGTGTGAGTCCTAAGAGAAAGAACATCCATCCCACGTATTATTATAAAACAGACCTGTGAAGCATTGTTGTTCCTTTTGTTAGCTGAAAAACACCAAAGTTGTTGTCATACCTCCTCTTTCTTCTTCCGAATCAGAAAACAATCCACCAGCCCCCTGCATATGTGAGGGTTCAGTGTCTCTTTCAGGTGCTTGATTAAATCTTTGACATCTCTGACAGTCATCTCAACATTTTTTAATATCAGCTTCCGGTTTTTTATCCAACTGAGCAGCCGGGGAAACATGTTGTAAAGCTGTGACATAATTGTAAAAACAGTACAGATGATTTAAGAAGATTTAAGTATAAACCAATCAAAAATCCAAACAGATACATTTCGTGCATGCATGCATGCAAAATTTCATGCAACATATAAAATGGAAATATATATTCTGGATACTTTAAAACAAACAGTAAGATTTGTTCTATGTACCACTTGACTGTAAACGCACATATTTCATGATGTATTACATGGAATGATCTCATTACAGACAGATATATATACAACATTTGGATGCTATCGAGTCAAAAATCAAACATTAAGTTTACCCGGACTGGTGCAGAACCATTAATGCGTATGATCTCGTTGGCTTGTCTCACCAAGTTTTTGAATCGAGGGTCACTGTATTCAAATCGGCTTCCATACACGATAGAGGAGATAATATTGGATGTTGCATAATTCACTGGACATGTTGTATCAAATGACTCTTTATACATCCATGGAAGGACTGTTAAGGACTGTTGTTAAGCTAATGGGAGAAATGATCTGGACTGAGCAGCGCAGCAGCAGCAGGACACTGCCGGGGAGGCTGGAGAGAGAAGCAACCGGAGAAACAACCAGGAGAGTTAACTCGTTTGTCATTGTTGCTAATGATATCAGACTGGTTAAGCAGCAGCCACAAAGTTCTGTTAACTAACAAACAAGATGACCAACAGTCACAAATTGACGTTATGACATGAATACTTCATCTCCATGAAAGAAAGAAGAAGACGTCAGATAACGTGAGTCAGATACAGCTTCTCTCTCTCTGTCTCTTTGGTCGCTAATTTCATCTCTCATGGTTAAATGTCTCTGTGTGGCTTTTTTGTGTTTTTTATCTCCTTAACAAGAATGCAGCAGAGATCATATAATGTGTTGTGGGTAACGTTAGTTTGCTAGTTGAAGTTACAGTGAGCTGTCTGGACTCACTCATTCATTCGTTTTTAATTGAGTGGTAGTTCAGTCACCTGTTGATGTTGTATGATTAGTGTGTAGGAGGTCTGGCTGCTTGCTTCTGACAGTTTCTTTAGTTCGTTTTTAAGATGAGTCATATATTGAGTAATAAGCTTAAAGTAACTGGAATAACAAGTGTTAACTAGTGGAGTAGGATTGTAGTTGATCCGTGATCCATACGGATCGCCCCCCCACCACGGTTCAGCAGACATATGAACTGCAGATTAATTGCAAAATTTAATGTCTCATTTAAGACAAAGTAAACAAACTGCTGTAAGTACAAGTCATGGACAGACAGCATGTCGCTAACGTTAACAGGGATTTTGAAGAGCAACGATCAAACCAGCATTTAATGGGTCCAATGTGACATTTGATTTATGTTTACCTGCTGTTTAATGTGCTGCAGCTGAGCAGCTTATTAGCATCTAGCTGCTAACTGACGTTAGCGGTGAATGTTTGTTATCATCAAGTTTTGATGATGTGGACACAGGCTGTTTCACTTACTGTTTAAAAGAGGAAGGTTTCATGCCTCATATTGCAATAACTGAGCATTGAATATTTTATATATTTTATCTTATTTTATTTAAACATTGGACATCTTAAATGTTGTTTTCATTTAAGACCATGGGCAAAAGTTCCTTGCTGTTTGTGGCTGTAAGTGTGTTACAGAATAAATGGAAAACAAAGTTTTATTTGTCCCCCCCCCCCCTTTTTTTCACTGATCCTAATAATGATCTGATCCGTGACTCAAATCCGTGATACGATCCATACCGTGAGTTTTGTGTTCATGTTAACAGCCCTAGTGTTAACATGTCAGCTTTGTAGACTTTTTTTTGTATATCGTACATATAGATAAGAGTGTGTAAGTCATGTATTTGATACATGCATTAATACTTTCTGATGTGAACCTACACTTTTAGATCTGTGAATGTTTTTAGTGTTCAATCTTTCTTGTATCCAGCACTGATCTGTTCCTGTATCAGATTATAAGCTTTGTGCTACTTTATATTTCTGTATACTAAGAAAATACATAGGAAACACGTGTAAATCATGTGATATGTTGTCTGTTTTTGATGAGAACATAAATTTGTTGTCACAATAGAACAATACAATAAATTTGAATTTCACTTTGTTGGTAAAATGACACATTTGATCCACTGGTGGCTAAAATGAGCTCTTCTTTGTTTAGAGACACTATGTATATGATAAATGTCTTTAAAGACGCAGCCTTTTCACCACTCAAGCAAATTGTTTTATTGGCATATAAAATTGCCCCCCACCCCTCCGATTTCATCAGGTGGGACAATGATATAGTTTGATGCGGTTTGTTGTAAGATTCCGTGTTGGTTTTCCTCCTGTCCTCCCCAATTTTTTGAGTCACCAGCCGCCACTCTTCTGCATAGCTGACCAGAGCCTCTTTGACTGTCTTGTATCCAGCCAACACCACCACTTTCTAGGTTCCAAAGTAAACCATAAATACAAATCCATATTGTTTTGAAAGCTGGAAGAAACAAAATGCAATAACATATATCAGAGATAATGTAAGAACATTTATTATTGCAAAAATGTATAAATAAAAGGACATTCAAATGGATTACAAAATGGGTTATGTTCACATTAGGAGTGCTACACTTACCTCACACAGGGTTTTGTAGGGTCTCTTGAGATCCAGCTGTAACAGGTTGCCAAGCAGGGGCAGAGGCCTCGGTCCTTGAGGCTCCCTCCCTATTTCCTGGGAGGTGAAACTACTGGAGACAAGACAGAGGACGAACACGACAGCAACAGCCCAGCAACAGCCCAGAGTGGTAGGACTGGAAAAGAGGAAGAAAACTGAATCTTTCAAAGGAGACATTTTCTCCTCTCTTGATGGTAGTCCTCTGACTGAGCCTGAGACAGTGGTGTTTATGGATTAATCTCACCAATGAATATGCCTGCAGTTATAGGGTTACTAATTATCTGCCCGCCCTTTTCGTCTCTGTTTACACACAGGTATGAGATAAGTCTCAAAAGGAGAGAAAACTTGACAATTTAATTACAAGGACTTGTTTGGCAAAGGATTAATCCTGTCTTGGCAAGTTGACCTAACTTCCACAATGAACAACTCAGAGAATAACAGCTTTTTTTAAAAGTCATAGCATCACTGATTTCATCTACATTTAGTTTAAAGAGTAGGTGACCTGTACTGTAGGTTAGAAATCCCTGATAAATGGTTCTGCTGCAGACAATTACACATTATTTTAGATGTTCTATGATTTACCTGAAGTTTGAGGGCCCTATAATATGCAAACATATATTAAAGGTTTAATAAAGGAGGGTCATACCATGACCTCGATTGGCATCATAAAAACGGGTGCGATGTCTCGGTCTCCAAACTCTTCTGCGTAGCTGACCAGAGCCTCTTTGATTGTCTTGTATCCAGCCAACACCACAACTTTCTTGGTTCCAAAGTAAACTGTAAATACAGACCCATACTTCTTTGAAGCCTGGAAAAAAAATGCATTGACATATATCAGAGATAATGTAAGAACATTTATTTTTTGCAAAAAATGTGAAAAAGAAAAGATATTCAACTAGATTGTAAACTGTTACAAAATGGCTTCTGTTCACATTAGGAGTGCTACAGCCCCCAACAGAGTGGTAGGACTGGAGAAGAGGAAGAACACAAAATCCTCCAAAGGAGACATTTTCTCTTCTGTTGATGGTGGTCCTCTGACTGAGCCTGACAGTTAAAACACAGTGGTGTTTATGCTGACATTAATATCATCATAGAATTTCCCTACACCTACAGGATTATTAATCACCTCCCCGCCTTTTTTGGCTCTGTTTGCACAGAGACGTGAGACATATCTCAAAGCAGAGAAAACTCGAAAGCTGAATTATAATAAATAACAATGGTCTAATTCTTGTTATGTTTCTAAGATGAAGAAAGCAGGATTGAACCCCTGATTTAACATGGTTCTTTACATAATAGCATCTCTGACTCCAGGTACGTCTAAGTGTAATGTGACCCGTATTGTAGATTAGAAATCCCTGATAGACGCTTCTCATGCAGATTATCACACATTCTTTAAGATGTCTGATTTTCCTGAGCTTTCAGGGCCCTCTGAGTTTAGACCAGTGGTTCCCAACCTTTTGGGCTTGTTAATGCAATTAATATCTCCCTCCGACCCCTTATTGCAAGTTGTATGTTTATGAGCCATGAGGAGCTCAACCTTCTCATATAGTCTTTTGAGGCCTGAAGAAGTAAAATGATCTGGTAGCCTATTAAGTATTACAAGTAGCCAACATCACTTGAGTAAATAATATGAGTAACTTTTCATGTGATAGGTCATTGATCACTTCATGTCAGAGAAGCAGAGAAAAAACCTGGTCAATGATTGCAGTTATGGAAATCATCAACCTTTGGTTATGAATTATCCTGCTGTGGATCATATTGTAATGTTTAAAGGGAACAGGGCTTACCTGAACGTTATACTTACACAGTGGTGAAAGCAAATTAACCACAAAATAAGCAGCAGCCTGCAGGTTAAAGGTAGGACCGGGTGACTGTCAACCTCCAATGAAGTCTAAGTCTACAAAGTGTGCCTGTAGTCTCCTCTCACTATCAAGTGTTTAGTGCAGTGTCAGCAATTACTGTGTTTTTATTAGGCATCTGAAATTAATTGCAAAATATTTCTTCCTCCTCTTTGGCAGCCTTCCAGCTGCTGGCGCCAACTTCCTATGTGAAAAACAGCCCTGAGGTAACTCTCCCAAGATGTGTAAATGTTAAAATTGTTAACTTTCTACTGTTGCAAGGACAGAGTAGGCTATGACTGGCTTTCTTTTCCAGCATCTTGTCCACTGGTGGACTTAGTGGAGGAGCAGGGAGGGCAACCGAAAAGTGCACTCTTAGGTGCCCCCACAGTATGATAAAATGCCCCCTAAGGTGCCCCACAGTATAATAAAGTGCCCCTCATTGTTCCCCCACAGTATGATAAAATGCCCTCTAAGGTGCCCACATGAAGGAGAAAACATAACAAAGTTCTGTAATGACTGTCTGGTTATGGGTAAATTGGGATGAAACGCCCTATAGAGTGCCTCTACATGTGACAATCTGGAATGAAGTACCCTCATGGGTGGAAGAAAATATGATAGTGCCCTGTGAAGAACCCCCAAAAATGAGAAAACATGATGTGCCCTTTAAATAAAGAGTATGTAATGCAGTCCCATATGATGCCGTTGTAATGGGGTGACCTAGAGGTTCTGTATGGGTGCCCTTCTAGTGAACAAAAAAAAACAAATGGAAAAAGTGCAATTTAGGGTTCCCCTAAGTCTAACATACTGAAGGGCAGAATTGGGTGTCCTTTCAATGAAAAAAGGTGCCCTATGAGGTGCACCATATGAGAGAAAAACATTGTGAAGTGAGGGCCCATTGAATGTATCAGGTGCCCTATATATTTTTTCACCCCTCCCCCTGAGTCAGCCTGAGTCCACCACTGGTCTTGACCATTTGCAGTTTCACATCATAGTGACTGTTTGATACTTAATCACTTATTAATCAAATACCAATTTACCTTTCTTCCTTTGGGTAGTCGTTGTGTTTGACCACACAAGCGTCAAAGAGACGCACCCTGCCTGACTGTTACAATCCAGAGTGGGGCTGTCTCACACACTTGCAGTAACTCAGTGAAAAATGGAGAAGACATGGCCATGACAATGAATAACTTTTTTAATAAACACAATGCATTTTAGGGGGCAGGTCCAGGCTTGTTGTAACAGCGGCACTGACGCCTCCTGGCCACTGCCTAAAACTGTCAACTGATGACAAAAATTCCTGATAAATCATCTGATAAAACATAGTATAAACTAGTTTAAATATATTTTTGTTCATGTATCCACCAAAAAAAAACAATAGTAAGCCCATGTCAGAATTTTTAGAGAAAGAAAAAAAAGGGAAAATGGTAAAATGTCTGGTATTGGAATATAAATATAGCCTACTTTTATTGTATTTTGAGATGTTCGTGAATCTGAACAGGCAGGTGCTGGTTTATTTACAGTAAACTACATGATTTCTGCCACTTGCCGCAATATAAAGGTTAAAAATACATTACAAACCAAACCAGTGACAAACAGTGAAAATGATCAACAGTGGCAGTAAAGCAGGAACATGGCCAACTGCAATTCTATACTACAAAAGTGCATATACACCCAAATTCAACAAGCTGTTTGGACTATTGTGTACAATAACAAACAGACATTTAGGCTGGACATTGCCCAATACCATAGCAGCTGTCTTAAATGACTGATATAAATAAATAATAAACTGTCTCATGATTTGTCTCTTGATGGTATGTAGCTAATGAAGTCTCAGCCTACAGAGTGTGCTGGTAGTCTCCTCTCACTATCAGGTGTTTTTATGTCAAAAGGGGGAATTGGATGTGAGTGAGACTTTTAAAAGTAAATGAGGCATCTAAAATTTTTCACAAAATATTTCGTCCTCCTCTTTGATAGCCATCCAGCAGCTGGTGCCTTAGGTGACCACCTATCTCATCTATGCTAAGAAGCAGCCCTGAACATTGAAGGTTTTTTTGCAATAATCATTCCTCCACTTTAAATATACTTTTATTAATGTATCCACCAAACAAGCCTGAAAACAATAATATGTCATGATTTTTAGAGAAAGGAAACAACAGAGACAACAGTAAAATGTCTGGTATTGTAATATATATGTTGCTTCCTTTTATTGTAATCTTGGATGTTTATGAATCTGAACAGGCAGGTGTTAGTTTATTGACAGTAAATTATGTGATTTCTGCCATTTACTGCAATATAAATGGTAAATATATATTATATAACAAATCAAACCAGTAACGTAGTAAAATTGATTGACAGTGGCAGAAAAGCAGGAATAAAGCCTACTGCAATACTATAATAAAAAAGTGCATATACACACAAATTCCAACAAGCTGTTTAGACTACTGTATGCAAATCAAAATGAACAAATACAGACATTTAGGCTGGATGTTCTTTGATACCGTCACAGGTAAGTGACTGTCTTAAATGACTGATATAAACTGTCTCATGATCTGTCTCTTGATGGTATGTGGCCATTGTTTACTGATCCTGGTCTTGAGGATGGGGCTACTCAGCATGTAAATCAAGATAGTGAACATGCAAGTAATGAAGTTACTGCCTGTGTGAAGGTGAGTAAAACAATAATCAAGCCATTGCCACAGGCAGTGATGAAACCGCCTCATTGTCGACTGACAGCACACAGCTCATGAGGTGAAGGACTGAGGACGAAGCCCACAGCAGGAGTCAGATCCAGGTCATCCTCTGTCACTGCAGGTGGAGGAGTGAAACGAAAGCGCTGGAGGAGGGTGGTGAAGAAGAGGAAGAGCTTCATCTTGGCCAGACTCTCTCCAAGACAAACTCTGCGACCTGTAAGAATGAAAAGTGGCAAAAAGTTCAACTTGATCATTCCTGTATGAGTATAAAGACTCTACAATTCTTTGAGAATAAAAACTCTGCAAAGTTGTTTTACCTGCAGAAAAGGGCATGAAGGCATCTCTCCTGATAAATTTACCCTCCTTATCCAGGAAGTGGGAAGGGTTGAAAGTGTGTGGGCTCTCCCATTCACTCTCATCATACAGGACAGAAGTAAGCAGAGGAAACACAATAGTCCCCTGTATGCAAAAGAGAACAGGTCTATCATATATCGTTTCAGAACCAAAGGACTGTTTTAAGTGTTTTCAGAGGTGGATGAATATATCCACAAACTGATGTTGGTAAGTAGTGAAATAGCTAAGAGCAACTGACCCTTTTGACAAAGTAACCCTGGAAGATGACGTCTCGGCTAGTTTTGTGAGGAAGTGACATGGGGAGAATGCTGGCGAGTCTCTGTGTCTCATGAATGACGGCGTCAGTGTACGGCAGGTTTTTTCGGTCATCTACTCGGATCTGGCGGCTTCCAACCACCCTGCTCAACTCGTCCTGGACCTTGTCTGGAGACACAAACTAAGAATGTTCTTTGCCTGCATTTTTCTATTCACTCCAAAACCTACATGTATTCTATGAGTATATGAGCATACATATTCCTTTGTCCTTCTGTTTGTCAAGTATTTCAGGCCATTAACTTGTGAAAACATAAATGCACACCTATGAGGAAAGATTCACACGCTTGGTCTCTGTCCTTACCTTGTATTTGTGGATATTTGGCCATTAGCAGCAAACCCCATCTCAGTGTAGTTGCTGTGGTGTCAGTACCAGCAACAAACAGGTTGGTCACTGTAAATATTAAGTTCTTCTCATTGTAGTGAGTGTCTATAATGTGTGAGTCCTAAGAGAAAGAACGTCATACTGTATATTATTAAAATAGACCTATAAAGGATTGCTGTACCTTTTCTTGTCTGAAAAACACCAAAGTTGTTGTCATACCTCCTCTTTCTTCTTCCGAATCAGAAAACAATCCACCAGTCCCCTGCATATGTGAGGGTTCAGTGTCTCTTTCAGGTGCTTGATTAAATCTCTGACATCTCTGACAGTCATCTCAACATTTTTTAATATCAGCTGCCGGTTTTTTATCCAACTGAACAGCCAGGGAAACATGTTGTAAAGCTGTGACATAATAGTAAAAACAGTACAGATGATTTAAGAAGATTTAAGTATAAACCAAACAAAAATCCAAATACATACATTTCATGCATGCAAAATTTCATGCAACATATAAAATGGAAATATACATTCTGGATACTTTAACACAAAAGATTAGTTCTATGTGCCACTTGAGTGTAAAAGCACATATTTCATGATGTATTACATGGAATGATCTCATTACAGACTCGTGTATATTCAGCATTTGGATGCTATTGAGTCAAAAACCAAACATTAAGTTTACCTGGATTGGTGCAGATCCAGTAATGCGTATGTTCTCGTTGGCTCGTCTCACCAAGGTTTTGAATCGAGGGTCACTGTATTCAAATCTGCTTCCATACACGATAGAGGAGATAATATTGGATGTTGCATAATTCACTGGACATGTTGTATCAAATGGTTTCCCTGTAAAAAGAAAGCAAGAAACAAAGACATTATAAAACATAAGATTTGGTTTCTGACTGATTGATATGACAACTCAAACATAGTCAGTACATATGGTAACACACCATGATGATGTTTTAAACTGCAGTCTTCTACTATTCAAAAAAAATAAGCATTTCTTTCTGTGTAAGTGACCATGACATGAGCACAAAAAATGCACTCAGAGGTGTGCTGTTATGGAAAATGAAAGATCCAGTAGACAAAATACCACTCTTCCTCATGATGAGGAGCTCTTCATCTCCAACCCGTATTGTTTTATTTTTATATATCAGGACACCGTGTCATGTTATTATCACGTACACATATTAATTCTGTACCTTTATACTCGTCAAACAATTGAATCAGATGGCAGCATTCCTCTAAGATTTTATCCTCAGCAACTCTTTTGCCCATCCCAAAGTCTCTCAGGGTGGAGAGAGCAAAACGTCTCATCTCTTTCCAGGATTCTCCATTTGCAAACAGAATTCCTATTAAACATGACACGCAAGTTAGAAGTAATCTGTACTAGTCTTATATGTCTAACACTCATCAGAAAAGATTTTTTAAAAATTAACAAATACAATGTGATTTGTGATTTTACTTGTGCTTTAAATGTTCATGTCTAGTATTTCTTTTTGTGCTAAAATGCAAACATATATTAAAGGTTTCATAAAGGAGGGTCATACCATGACCCTGTAAAATGTCATAAAAAATGGGGGAGATGTCTCGGTCTCCAAACTCTTCTGCATAGCTGACCAGAGCCTCTTTGACTGTCTTGTATCCAGCCAACACCACCACTTTCTTGGTTCCAAAGTAAACCGTAAATACAGATCCATATTGTTTTGAAAGCTGGAAGAAAAAAAAAGCAATGACATAGATAGATAATGTACAAACATTTATTTTTGCAAAAATGTGTAAAAGAAAAGATATTTAGCTAGATTTCAAACTGTTACACATTAGGAGTGCTACATTTACCTCAAACAGGGTTTTGTCAGGTCTCTTGAGATCCAGCTGTAACAGGTTGCCAAGCAGGGGCAGAGGCCTCGGTCCTGGAGGTTTCCTCCCTATTTCCTGGGAGGTGAAACTACTGGAGACGAGACAGAGGACGAGCAGGACAGCAACAGCCCCCAACAGAGTGGTAGGACTGGAGAAGAGGAAGAAAACAAAATCCTCCAAAGGAGACATTTTCTCTTCTGTTGATGGTAGTCCTCTGACTGAGCCTGACAGTTAAAGCACAGTGGTGTTTATGCTGACATTAATATCATCATAAATTTCCCTACACCTACAGGATTATTAATCACCTCCCCGCCTTTTTTGGCTCTGTTTGCACAGAGGTGAGACATATCTCAAAGGAGAAAAAACTTGAAATCTTAGTTATAATAAACAACAATTAACATAACTTTTGTAATGTTTCTAAGATGAAGAAAGCAGGACTGAACCCCTGATTTAACATGGTTCTTTACATAATAGCATCTCTGACTCCAGGTACATCTAAGTGTATGTGACCTTCTTTGGAGATTAGAAATCCCTGATAGGTGGTTCTTCTGCAGACTATCACACATTCTTTAAGATGTCTGATTTTCCTGAGCTTTCAGGGCCCTCTGAGTTTAGACCAGTGGTTCCCAACCTTTTGGGCTTGTTAATGCAATTAATATCTCCTTCCGACCCCTTATTGCAGGTTGTATGTTTATGAGCTATGAGGAGCTCAACCTTCTCATATAGTCTTTTGAGGCTTGAAGAAGTAAAATGATCCGGTAGCCTATTAACAGGAAAAAAAGCAAAAAACAGACTACAACAAACAGTACAAGTAGCCAACATCACTTGAGTAAATAAAATTAGTAACTTTTCATGTGATAGGTCATTGATCAGTTCATGTCAGAGAAGCAGAGAAAAAACCTGGTCAGTGATTGCAGTTATGGAAATCATCAACCTCCTCAACACCATATGGTTAAAAGTTAACAAAGCTGTTGTGTGGGAGGGTGATGGTGGCCTCCCCTCCTTGGGCTCTGTGTGTTTGGCTCCACCCCCCATAGCCATATTAAATTAATTTAATTGATATACACTCAAATAGATATAAATTGATATAAATTAATATAAATAGCTAATTATTTTACCCATTTCACTGTTATTGTGGCTGCCTCTGCCGCTACTGCCGCCACAGTATACTATCAAACAAGACTATTATCATTATTACATTATATTGTTGTATTGTTATTATTATCATTATTATTATTATTATTGATGCTCTCACTTTTTCTTTTAAAAAAAGTTAACAAAGTACACTGACTAAAGTTTTATTCTTACAATTATGAGGTACATGTACTTTAATGTTTCCATTTTATGCAACAGTATACTTCTACTCTAACTGTACTTGGAGGGATTTAGTTCCTTCTGTTTCAAAGGGAAACACTGTCCTCATCATTCTTCTACATTTATCTGACAGCTTGTTGCTGGTTACATTACAGATTAAGAGTTTACACACAAAATATATTATCAACAATAAAATTTGATGCATTATTATAGATTATATTAGAAAACTATCCAGCAGGATATGAAGCAGTTAACATGAGCTCCACCTTAAATAGACATTAAGTAAATGTTAGTACATTGCGCTAAAAATACTTCTGCACTTTTATCTAAGCAAATGTTTGAATACATGACTTTTACTTTTGATAGACTATGTTAAGTGTGGTATTAATAGTCCCCACCAATACCAACATTCTCAATTAGACAAAGGGTGAAAATAAGGCACGAAGGAGGCCCCATGACTGAGTTTGCCTAGAGACCCTAAATCACATCCACATCCTGGTTATGAATTATCCTGCTGTGGATCATATTATAATATTTAAAAGGAACCGTACTTATTATTGTAGCACTCGGCTCCTAACACTACTATTTAGTGACGATTTTAATAATTTTGGACCAGAGCATACCAGATTCGGACAGGAGGTAGAAATGGCTATTTGCAACATTAAATGACCACACGAGACAAGAAGCTGTAAACTGGTACCGTGTATTATTTTTGAGAATAAACAAAATAAATTAAATAACTTTAAGTTCAGTAAATAGCACATTTTAAGTAACCTTTTAAGTAACCTTTACAGTAAATGAATTTCTGAGTAAAATGAACTAAATTACTATTTTTTATCTTAACCTGGTATTTTTTAAATAAAAACAATATTACATGAATTACAGTGTGAACTTTACACACCATATTCTTGTGTCTTCTGTTCTTTAAATCAGATTCACTATACCAATGAAATAGAATACCCGACAAAACATAACTTAGTATGTTGCTTCAGTATTAAACAGTTCAGTCGCTTTATGAGCCACAGAAAACATTGAGCAATTAGATTCTCTACATGTCACAAGGACGCTGAAGTTGGCATCCGATTCACAGCCTCCGATTGAAATTTTCCAGTCCACCTTAAAAGTGGCATAACGCCTGTACATGGCGTTGTTCAGTCATTTTTGAGCTAATTCATGAAGTGAAAAATTGAATAGTGGGGAAATTAAATGAGAATGATTAGTAGACTGAAATTGTCCTAAATTTTGATCATTTTAACTGTAGTATATTTTTCTTTTTGCCCTTACTCATGGTAAACTGCTTTTCAGTCTTATTGCTATCTCTACCTATTTGCTGTGGTCTTATCAGCTCAGTATGAAAACGTCTTAACAAACTAATACTCCAGTATGACAGGAGATGTCAAAGGCTATCATAATCCTGAGTTTTAGTGCCTAAACATGCACGAAAAGTTGTTAAACTTTGCACATACATCAGTGGTGGTGAAAAATTTGATATTTTATAGGTCCTGAACATGGGTGTGGCAAAATGGCTCAACAGCGCCCCCTAAACTGTATCCCCTGTGGTATGTTTCACAGACATGCACAGAAATTGGTACACACATGTATCATTCCCAGATGCACGAAAAGTCTCTTGGAGCAAAACCACAAACCCAACAGGAAGTCGGCCATTTTGAATTGAGCGGCCATTTTTGGCGATTTGCATGCTTTGTATTTTAACAAACTCCTAGAGATTTCACCCCACCAACTTCAAATTTTGTCAGTGTCATCTAAAGACTTTTGTGATAAAAAGATATGAAAACCTTTTCTTTTTTTTTTTTCAGTTTTCGCTGAACGCCCTTGCCGTGGTCATGCGTCAAACTTTGATGTTTCGCTCTGAACAAAGTGTTACAACTTGACTTGCATGATCAGATCTTTTCCAAATTTCTCATGCTTGATAAGGGTCCCAGTCTGAAGGCAAGTACAGGCTCATATTGAGTCTTATTCATATCACCACCTACTGGCAACAGCACGTCTTAAGCGCCACTCTTTTGCTAACTACTCCTAGCAGGTTAGCCAGAAACACATAAAATTTGGTCAGCCAAGGTGTAAGACCTTGATAATAATAACTCCTGAAGCTTTTGAGTTTTCATCAAAAACCGTTGCCATGGCAACTCAGTGTTCGCCATAAAGTACAAAGCTGTTTTTAAGGGGCTAGACATGCTTGAAAACTCACAAAACTTTGCACACATATAACAGGTCTTAAAGTCTGTAAAACTGTATGGGTGGCAGGCATGGGTGTGGCAGAATGGCTCATCAACGCCCCCTCCAATATTTCAACGAAACAGCCTCAGCAGCAGGCAAAATAGTGGACAAAGGAAGTGATGTTTATCTCCTTCTGGCACTGTCTGAAAACAGCCCGAGTTGGAAGACATCTAAATGGCCGTGACAGAAGCCCTTCGATTGCGCCGCAGCCTGACGTGCGTGGAGGTGCGAGGGCCCGTTCATCGGTACTTGCAGTTTTAATTTACTGGGTTCTTTTTTTTTTTTTAATCTTTACTATTTTAGTATATTTATTTTGTAATTAAAGCATCCCCCTAGACAATAACAACAGGCTACATCTTGGTATCAATATTTACACCAACTTGTCATAACTTTTTTTTTTTCTTATTTTCATACCGCAACTTAAAAGTAGAAAAGAAAAATGTATCCTCTGGAACAATGTGCCATTTCAGGTATTGGAATAAATTGTGGAAATTTAGTTTGAGAAAAACTTGTTTTCAGGTCAGGTTGGTTGTACCTGTTTACGTTGTAAACAAATCTGATCCACTAAATCTGTATTGTCACTGTTTTTTCTATAGGGAGCAGAAAGGATATATCACAAAATTGTGAGGGACCTCGCACTCTGGCCCGTTGGGATCAGATCATTTTGCTATTTAAAAATGAGGGATATTTCTTACAAGTGTGGTGTGCTTTTATTTTGAAAGTTTGATTGACAGGATGAGAATTTTCTGCAGGGTGAGACATGTCTGTCTTGCTCATACCTGTGTCATCAAAATCATGCAAGTTTTGGGCCCATTCACTTGAATTTCAATTAGTAAATTGAAAACTCTTGATGAGTTTGTGTGTAAAACAAATTATTTTCCTAATTTTCATCAAGTCCATTTTTAGAAAAAGAAAGACTTTTAACCCACATGACCTGGTCAAAGTTTGATTGACATGTGTACTGTCAGGTGTGTAGAGACAATAAAACTGCAGCTGGACACAGAAAAATACTCATATATTTGAATGGAGAGCGTGAGCGAACCCACACCTTTTTGAACATTTACTGCTTCCACATAGTTTTAGATACAAAACTTCATTTGAACTTTAAATGACTCACAAGACTTTGAACTACAAATCTTGAATTTACATGTTTTTTTTCTATCTTTTATTGTTTTTGAGATATTAGAGTGTGAGTTTTAAAGTCTTTTCTTGCTCCGCCTGTGATTTTATAATGAGTGTGTATTGCGGAATGTTTCACAGCACTGAGGAAGTGACATCACCAGGCGAAGTTGGAGAGGATGTATTTATTTGTTTATTTAGAACTTTTAAAAACAAATGTCACAAAGTGCTTCACATAACAATAAAAAGTTAAGGCAGTTAAGGTGGGCAGGAAAAAGCAAAAAAAAAAACTAGCGTAGACTCAGGCAAAACAAAAAGCCTGCAACGCTATGACTAGAAGACATAATGCACACTGTGGCAAATGACTAGGGTACTGTGCAGGTCTACAGTATAAACTCTTTGGATAATGGGGTAATGAGGATCATGTCTGCAGGCAGGTGCAAGGTCAGGTGAATGGAAAAAGTAGTGGGCAGGAGAATAGCAGGGTCTGAAATGATGGAAAATGTTAGTGGACAGTCAATCAAATGTTGATAACTAACAAAGTATTGAAAGACAGCTCTTTATAAAAATGTATTCATATATATATATATATATATATATATATATAAATCATTAACATTACCATTTTCACAAATAGAGTAAAGGTTTCACAAATCAGAAACTGTGTTTTATTGATTCTCTGGAGTCTCCATGATAATCGAGTCTAGGTTTGACAAGTCTAAGTATAGTGTTTTTTGATCTGGATCTGGTCTAATGTGGTCTGGATGCAAAAAAGGATTGAAACCGCCCTTTTCTGCATTTTCACAAATAGAGTAAAGGTTTCACAAATCTGAAACTGTGTTTAAATGATTCTCAGGAGTCTCCATGTTAATCTAGTCCAGCTTTGTCAGGTCTAAGTATAGTGGTTTTTGATCTGGACCTGGTCTAATGTGGTCTGGATGGGAGAAAATCAGTGAAATTGCCCCTTTTTGCATTTTCACAAATAGAGTAAAGGGTTTGAGATCATTAAGACAAAATATTAAAGTAAAAATGAATAAAACTCAGGATAATGATACCCTTTGACATCTCCTGTCATACTGGAGTATTAGTTTGTTAAGACTTTTTAATACTGAGCTGATAAGACCACAGCAAATAGGTAGAGATAGCAGTAAGACTGAAATGCAGTTTACCATGAGTAAGGGTATAAAAAATATGCTACAGTTGAAATGCTCAAAATTTAGGACTATTGCACCCTACTGATCATTTTCATTTCTTCTTCCCCGTATTTGTTCAATTTTTCAGTTCATGAATTAGCTCGAAAATGACTGAACAACAGGCGTCATACCACTTTTAAGGTGGACTGGAAATTCCAATCAGGAGCTATGAATCGGAAGCCAACTTCAGCCTCGTCATGTCACATCTTCATATTTTTTCCACTTGAGTTGTCAAACAGTTTTAGTTTATTTGAGCTCTACAACAGTTCTCGGTTCATTGACTTGAGCGAGCCAGCTTAGCCTAGCATCGTGTGGCGCAGCATTTAATTGATGACTTTTACTACGACTCACTAATTCGGGAGTTCCCCATGTGTCACTCGGCAGGTTTCAGTGAGCAGCCTCTCACACACACACCTCTACGAGCTTACAACAAAGTACATGAAGTTAACGTTATGTTTTGACAACATTATATGGTGTTTTTACTGCTTTAGCTGTGTTATATTTTTACCTTTCGGCAGTGTAGCTTGTCTACGGTGCTGCAGACTTGCCCTCTGATTGGCTGAGGCACTTCTGTGTTGTTAACTCTATATGACCCGGGTTACATTATTCTTACACAGTGGTGAGAGCAAATAAACCACAAAATAAGCAGCAGCTTGCAGGTTAAAGTTAGGACCATGTGACTGTCAACCTCCAATGAAGTCTCAGTCTACAGTGAGCTGGTAGTCTCCTCTCACTATCAGGTGTTTTTATGTAGGAGGTGCATTGGATGTTAGTGAGACTTTTAACTGTAAATAAGGCATCTGAAATTAATCACAAAATATTTCTTCCTCCTCTTTGGTGGGCCTCTAGTTGCTGGCGCCCTATGTGACCTATCTCAACTATGCCCTGAACATTGAAGGTTTGTCTTACCATAATCATTCCCCCTGTTCATACTGGCCATTTAAAGCCTCCCTCTGTGCAAAAATATATTTAAAAGTTTATCTGAAGCTAATATGAGGCTTCAGCCATCCAAATTGTGAAATAAAGTAGATATCTTTCAACGTTTTTAGTGCCAAAGTCCCTCTTTATTGCTATACTTCCATGTTAAATATACTTTTTCTTTATGTATCCACCAAAAAACCCTGAAAACAATAGTATGTCAAGATTTTTACAGAGAGAAAACAGCAGGGACAACAGTAAAATGTCTGGTTTCGGGAACATAAATGTTGCTTACTTTTATTGTAATTTTGGATGTTTGTGAATCTGAACATGCAGTTTTAGTTTATTTACAGTAAATTACATGATTTCTGCCATTTGCTGCAATATAAATGATAAATATATAGTAGCCTATATAACAAATCAAACTAATTACAGTAAAATTGATTGACAGTGGCAGAAAAGCAGGAATAAAGCCTACTGCAATACTATAATAAAAAAGTGCATATACACCCAAATTCCAACAAGCTGTTTAGACTACTGTATTTAAATCAAAATGAATAAATAAAGACACTTCTGGGCATTCTTTGATACCGTCACAGGTAACTGGCTGTCTTAAATGGCTGATATAAACCGTCTCATGATCTGTCTCTTGATGGTATGTGGCCAATGTTCACTGATCCTGGTCTTGAGGATGGGGCTACTCAGCACATAAATCAAGGTGGTGAACATGCAAGTAATGAAGTTACTGCCTGTGTGAAGTAAAACAGTTGTCAAGCCATTGCCACAAGCAGTGATGAAACCGCCTCATTGTCGACTGACAGCACACAGCTCATGAGGTGAAGGACTGAGGATGAAGCCCACAGCAGGAGTCAGATCCAGGTCATCCTCTGTCACTGCAGGTGGAGGAGTGAAACGAAAGCGCTGGAGGAGGGTGGTGAAGAAGAGGAAGAGCTCCATCTTGGCCAGACTCTCTCCAAGACAAACTCTGCGACCTGTAAGATTGAAAAGTGGCAAAAAGTTAAACTTGATCGTTCCTGCCCGAGAATAAAGACTCTACAATTCTTTGAGAATAAAAACTCTGCAAAGTTGTTTTACCTGCAGAAAAGACCATGAAGGCATCTCTCCTGATAAATTTACCCTCCTTATCCAGGAAGTGGGAAGGGTCGAAAGTGTGTGGGCTCTCCCATTGACTCTCATCATACAGGACAGAAAAAAGCAGAGGAAACACAATAGTCCCCTGTATGCAAAAGAAGAGAACAGGTCTATCATATATCATCTCAGAACCAAAGGACTGTTTTAAGAGTTCAGAGGTGGATGAATATATCCAGCAAAGACAATTTCATGTTGGAAAGTGGTAAAACAGCTTTGAACAACTGACCTCTTTGATGAAGTAACCCTGGAAGGTGACGTCTCGGCTGGTTATGTGAGGAATTGATGTGGGGACAATGCTGGCGAGTCTCTGTGTCTCATGAATGACGGCGTCAGTGTACGGCAGGTTTTTCCGGTCATCTACTCGGATCTGGCGGTTTCCAACCACCCTGCTCAACTCATCCTGGACCTTGTCTGGAGACACATGCTAAGAATGTTCTTTGCCTGCATTTTTCTATTCACTCCAAAACCTACATGTATTCTATGAGTATATGAGCATACATTTTCCTTTGTCCTGCTCTTTGTCAAGTATTTCAGGCCATTAACTGATGAAAACATAAATGCACACCTATGAGGAAAGATTCAAACGCTTGGTCTCTGTCCTTACCTTGTATTTGTGGATATTTGGCCATAAACAGCAAACCCCATCTCAGTGTAGTTGCTGTGGTGTCAGTACCAGCAGCAAACAGGTTTGTCACTGTAAATATCAAGTTCTTCTCATGGTAGTGAGTGTCTATAATGTGTGAGTCCTAAGAGAAAGAACATCCATCCCACGTATTATTATAAAACAGCCCTGAGAAGCATTGTTGTATCTTTTGTTAGCTGAAAAACACCAAAGTTGTTGTCATACCTCCTCTTTCTGCTTCCGATTCAGAAAACAATCCACCAGCCCCCTGCACATGTGAGGGTTCAGTGTCGCTTTCAGATGCTTGATTAAATCTCTGACATCTCTGACAGTCATCTCAACATTTTTTAATATCAGATGCCGGTTTTTTATCCAACTGAGCAGCCGGGGAAACATGTTGTAAAGCTGTGACATAATTGTAAAAACAGTACAGATGATTTAAGAAGATTTAAGTTTAAACCAAACAAAAATTCAAACAGATACATTTCATGCATGCAAAATTTCATGCAAACATAGAAAATGGAAATATACATTCTGGATATTTTAACACAAACAGTAAGATTTGTTGTGTGTGTTATCTATGTGCCACATGAGTTTAAAAGCACATATTTCATGATGTATTACATGGAATGATCTCATTACAGACTCGTATATACTAAGCATTTAGATGCTATCAAGTCAAAAACCAAACATTAAGTTTACCTGGATTGGTACAGAACCAGTAATGCGTATAGTCTCGTTGGCTCGTCTCACCAAGTTTTTGAATCGAGGGTCACTGTATTCAAATCTGCTTCCATACACGATAGAGGAGATAATATTGGATGTTGCATAATTCACTGGACATGTTGTATCAAATGGTTTCCCTGTAAAAAGAGAGCAAGAAACAAAGATATTATAAAACATAAGATTTGGTTTCTGACTGATTGATATGACAACTCAAACATAGTCAGTGCATATGGTAACACACCATGATGGTATTTTGAACGGCCTATCTTGTACCACTGAAAAAAATCATATTTTTCTCTGTGTAACTGACCATTGCATGAACACAATAATACACTTAGAGGTGTACTGTTATGGAAAATGAAATGCCACTCTACCTTGTGATGAGGTGTTCTTCACCTTCAACGCATATTGTATGATGATTGTGTATCAGGACACTGTGTCATGTTATTATCACGTACACATATTAATTCTGTACCTTTATGCTCGTCAAACATTTGAATCAGATGGCAGCATTCCTCTAAGATTTTATCCTCAGCAACTCTTTTGCCCATCCCAAAGTCTCTCAGGGTGGAGAGAGCAAAACGTCTCATCTCTTTCCAGGATTCTCCATTTGCAAACAGAATTCCTATTAAACATGACACGCAAGTTAGAAGTAATCTGTAAATCTGTGTGTGTGTGTGTGTGTATGTGTGTGTGTGTGTATACATATATAAATATATATGTGTGTGTGTGTGTGTTATTAGATATGATACTCATCAGAAAAGTTAACAAATACAATGTGATTTGTGATTTTGCTTGTGCTCTAAGTGTTCATCTCTAGTATTTCTTTTTATGCTGAAATGCAAACATATATTAAAGGTTTAATAAAGGAGGGTCATACCATGACCTTGATTGGCATCATAAAGAATGGGGGAGATGTCTCGGTCTCCAAACTCTTCTGCGTAGCTGACCAGAGCCTCTTTGACTGTCTTGTATCCAGCCAACACCACCACTTTCTTGGTTCCTAAGTAAACTGTAAATACAGATCCATATTTTTTTGAAAGCTGGAAGAAAAAAAATGTAATAACATATATCAGAGATAATGTAAGAACATCTATTATTGTAGAAATGAGTAAATGAAAGGACATTCAAATAGATTGCAAACTGTTACAAAATGGGTTATGTTCACATTAGGAGTGCTACACTTACCTCACACAGGGTTTTGTAGGGTCTCTTGAGATCCAGCTGCAACAGGTTGCCAAGCAGTGGCAGAGACCTCGGTCCTGGAGGCTCCCTCCCTATTTCCTGGGAGGTGAAACTACTGGAGACAAGACAGAGGACAAGCAGGACAGCAACAGCCCCCAACAGAGTGGTAGGACTGGAGAAGAGGAAGAAAACAAAATCCTCCAAAGGAGACATTTTCTCTTCTGTTGATGGTGGTCGTCTGACTGAGCCTGACAGTTAAAACACAGTGGTGTTTATGCTGACATTAATATCATCATAGAATTTCCCTACACCTACAGGATTATTAATCACCTCCCCGCCCTTTTTGGCTCTGTTTGCACAGAGATGTGAGACATATCTCAAAGGAGAAAAAACTTGAAAGCTTAGTTAAAATAAACAACAATTAACATAACTTTTGTAATGTTTCTAAGATGAAGAAAGCAGGACTGAACCCCTGATTTAACATGGTTCTTTACATAATAGCATCTCTGACTCCAGGTACATCTAAGTGTATGTGACCTGTATTGTAGGTTAGCATTTCCTGATAGATGCTTCTCCTGCAGACTATTACACATTCTTCAAGATGTCTGATGAGCTATGAGGAGCTCAACCTTCTCATATAGTCTTTTGAGGCCTGAAGAAGTAAAATGATCCAGTAGCCTATTAACAGGGAAAAAAAGCAAAAAACAGACTACAACAAACAGTACAAGTAGCCAACATCACTTGAGTAAATAAAATGAGTAACTTTTCATGTGATAGGTCATTGATCAGTTCATGTCAGAGAAGCAGAGAAAAAACCTGGTCAGTGATTGCAGTTATGGAAATCATCAACCTCCTCAATACCATATGGTTAAAAGTTAACAAAGTACACTTACTAAAGTTTTATTCTTACAATTATGAGGTACATGTACTTTAATGTTCCATTTTATGCAACAGTATACTTCTACTCTAACTGTACTTGGAGGGATTTAGTTCCTTCTGTTTCAAAGGGAAAAACTGTCCTCGTCATTCTTCTACATTTATCTGACAGCTTGTTGCTAGTTACATTACAGATTAAGAGTTTACACACAAAATATATAATCAACAATAAAATTTGATGCATTATTATAGATTATATTAGAAAACTATCCAGCAAGATATAAAGCAATTAACATGAGCTCCACCTTAAAAAGACATTAAGTAAATGTTAGTACATTGTGCTAAAAATACTTCTGCACTTTTATCTATGCAAATGTTTGAATACATGACTTTTACTTTTAACAGACTATGTTTAGTGTGGTATTAATAGTCTGAAGTTTTGAGAGGGCTACTTCTTCTGCCACCACAAATACAGACCCACCAATACCAACACTCTCAAAAATAAGGCACTAGGAGTTTGCCTACGGCCCCTAAATCGCATCCACATCCTGCTTATGAATTATCCTGCTTTGGATCATATTATAATATTTAAAAGGAACAGGACTCACCTGAATGTTATTCTTACACAGTGGTGAGAGCAAATAAACCACAAAATAAGTAGCAGCCTGCAGGTTAAAGGTAGGACCATGTGACTGTCAATGCACAATGAAGTCTCAGTCTACAGAGTGTGCTGGTAGTCTCCTGTCACTATCAGGTGTTTTTATGTAAGAGGTGCATTGGATGTGAGTGAGACTTTTAAAAGTAAATGAAGTGTCTAAATTTTTTTTTTTAAATATTGCCTCCTCCTCTTTGGTAGCCATCCTGCTGCTGGTGCCTTAGGTGACCGCCTATCTCGCCTATGCCCTGAACAACAAAGGTTTTTCTTACCATTATCATTCCTCCTGTTCATACTGGACATATAAAGATCCTTTAATAATGCACTTACAATGTAAGTGATGGGGGCCAAAATTCACAAGCCTCCCTCTGTGCAAAAACATATTTAAAAGTTTATCTGAAGCTAATATGAGGCTTCAGCCATCCAAATTGTGAAATAAAGTAGATGTCTTTAAACGTTAGTCTTTTTAGCGCCAAAGTCCCTCTTTATTACTATACTTCCATGTTAAATATACTTTTTCTTAAGGTATCCACCAAAAAACCCTGAAAACAATAGAATGTCAAGATTTTTAGAGAAAGAAAACAACAGAGACCACAGTAAAATGTCTGGTATTGGAATATAAATGTCGCTTACTTTTATTGTAATTTTGGATGTTTGTGAATCTGAACAGGCAGGTGTGATTTCTGCCATTTGTTGCAATATAAATGGTAAATATTACAATGTAACATATCAAACCAGTGGCAAATAATGAAATTGATCAACAGTGGCAGAAAAGTAGAAATATAACCTACTGCTATACTTTAATAAAAAAGTGCATATACACCCAAATCTCAGCAAGCTGTTTAGACTATTGTATGCAAATAAAAATGAACAAATAAAGACATTTAGGCTGGACGTTCTTCGATACAGTCACATGTAACTGGCTGTCTTAAATGACTGATATAAACTGTCTCATGATCTGTCAATGATTACTGATCCTGGTCTTGAGGATGGGGCTACTCAGCATGTAAATCAAGGTGGTGAACATGCAAGTAATGAAGTTACTGCTTGTTTGAGGGTGAGAAACACAATAATCAAGCCATTGCCACAGGCAGTGATGAAACCACCTCATTGTCAACTGACAGCACACAGCTCATGAGGTGAAGGACTGAGGATGAAGCCCACAGCTGGTAAACGATCAGTAGCCTATTAAGAGGAAAAAGGCAAAAAAAAAAAAAAAAACAGACTTAACCTTTACATGGTTTTCAGATCAAATTGATTCATTTCAAAATTTTACTAAAAGAAAAATGATACAAGGAAACAATTTTTCAACCTGAAACTTCATGGCCTTGGCTTATTTTCTGTGAAGTAAAAGAAAAACATCATTGAGTACACATGCTACACTCCCCCACACATTTATGTCCTTCATATGAAGTTCAGCTCAATTTTACCTATATACACACAGACACTCAGAAACATGTACTCACACATGCACACACACGCACACACACACACAGAGAGAGAGAGAGAGAGAGAGAGAAGATGGAGGAGTCCCACAGCACACATATATGTCAAAAAATGGCCAAATTGAATGGTCTTCATCCCCAATGAGAGAGCCCCCCTGCTCAACATGATTTATGCCACACAAGTCTTTTACTTTTAACAGACTATGTTACACCATCTAAACTATGTTAGACCATCTAAACAGCACCCTGCAAACAGAAAGGATCAGATAAGGAACCCCTCATCTCCTGCATGGTCACTGAACCAGACCACTGACCCAAACCACCTTTGATCCTGCAAGCAACAAACTTCAAGCAAGCAAGACCAATTGACACCCCAGTGTGAGCTGATAGTACGGCTTGGATAAACATCACCCCACCACTTGCTGACATAAACTCACCTCTAGGAACACACACACACACACACACACACACACACACACACACACACACACACACACACACACACACAAATGTAGCACATGGCCTGGATCCCTGCTGTTTGCAGCCAGATCAAAGGCTTTTTATTCCACTTCCTTTAAGTCAATAAATATACCACTAACATAATTCAATCATCTTTGATAACACTAACATCATGTTTAGTACCATTCTGCTTATTTCTCTCTCTAAATGCTAAAGCTACTATCAAAATGCAATTGTTATAAATCATGCAATTGTTAAATTGTAAATACTTATATTAAAAGAATAACAGCCTTCAGGAGCTGAACACACCTCCCCATGGACAGGTGGCAGGCAGGCTGAAAATTTGAAATAATCTCTTATCTGAGAATTCATGCTTTTTGCTTTTTTGCTTTTCTTACTTTTGGCCCTTGCTTTTTGCCATGCTGGTTGAAGACTAGCTGTTTGCTAGTCTGAGGATGTGATCCTGAAAAATAGGGGCTGAAACCTCAAACTCTAGTTAAGGATCAAGACTAGGAGAGCATAAACTAGGAGCTGTCTTCCAATGAGAACTTTTCAAATCTGGACCGGGCAACTTACTGATCATCGCAAGATCCAGATTCCAGCTTCTCACCCCAGCACATCGAACTCCATTCTCCGTGAGAAGCCACTCAAGGGAGCAAGGAGGTATTCCTACAAAACCTTCATCAACTTGCTTAAACCCCCGGTGATTTCATAATTTCCAATTTCAGTGGCAATTCAGAACTAAGGTGTTGAACTGTTGATTTGACTTGCTGTATTTTCTTGTGCTTGCAACTCAGTGACTTAACCTTAAAAGACCTATGCCCTCGCAAAATCATAATTTATATCAATAACAATCATAATTCCAATTGACCTCTCTTGTGTGGCCAACAAGGAGGACTATTTCCCTTTTGTTATACATATGGGTTATGTTGCTAGAGGAATAATTTCATTTTTGAGTGTTGCACAATAATTATTCATAATTCCCCCCTTGAAATCATGAAGCTATTTGAGTGCACAAACACCTACGAAAGGCATGAAGGAGGCCCCATTACTGAGTTTGCCTAGAGCCCCCAGATCACTAAATCCATCCATGGTTATACTTATATACTGTACTGCACATAATGGTATTTTCCACATCCTGGTTATGAATTATCCTGCTGTGGATCATATTATACTACTTAAAAGGAACAGGACTTACCGGAACATTATTCTTACACAGCAGTCAGAGCAAATAAACCACAAAGTAAGCAGCAGCCTGCAGGTTAAAGGTAGAACTGCGTGACTGTCCTCCAACCTCCAATGAAGTCTCAGTCTACAGAGTGTGCCTGTAGCCTCCTCTCACTATCAGGATGTAGCAGCATAGAGGGTGCTATTTATAATTGATTCCACCTGGTGGCGGTCATTGGTTCAGCTTTATATAAAGGTGGCAGTCTTCCCCTGTCTCTTCCTCTTGCGCTCCCCCATCTCGTCACTTCCAGTCCGGGAGTTTTGGTCCGTCAAAGCAGCACTGAGTGTGTGTCGCTGTGACCCTCCCTTTTGTGTGTAGTGTCTTCCCTGGGATCGTGGGTGACTTTCACAAAGTGTGTGTGACTGTCACGTGTGTCTGGGTGTTTAATTTAGTCCCCCCCCCCCCTTCTGATATGAATGTGTTGTCATTTTAAATTGTATTAATAAAGTGTACTATTTTGTAAGTATCGAACCACGTTTTCTCTTGCCTCCAGTAAATGAACCTGTGTCCTATTGATAATAGTGATAATTCTTTGGGTAAAATTCCCAAGGTGGCGTTGTCTGGCAACTTAACTGAAATTGTGTTAGTTTAACTCCGTTGACCACTGCGGCAACAAGGTGTGTTTTTTTTTTTGTTTTTTTTTAATGTAAGAGGTGCATTGGATGTGAGTGAGACTTAACTGTAAATAAGGCATCTGAAATGAATTGCACAATATTTCTTCCTCCTCTTTGGCGGCCCTCCAGTTGCTGGCACCCTATGTGGCCTCCCTCACCTATGCTTAAACAAAAGCCCTGAACAACAAAGGTTCTTCTTACCATAATCATTCCTCCTGTTCATACTAGCCATTTAAAGATCCCTTTTATAATGCACTTACAATGAAAGTGATGGGGGGCCAAAATCCACAGTCCTCCTGTGCAAAAATTGATTTAAAAGTTTATGAAGCTGATATGAAGCTTCAGCTGTTCAAATTGTGAAATACAGTAGATATCTTTCAACATTAGTACTTTTAGTGCCAAAGTCCCTCTTTATTACCATACTTCCATGTTAAATACACTTTTTGTTTATCTATCCACCAAAAAACCCTGAAAACAATAGTATGTCAGCACTTTTAGAGAAAGAAAACAGGGACAATGCTAAAATAGCTGGTATTGGAATATAATATAGCTTACTTTTATTGTAATTTTGGATGATCATTAATCTGAACAAGCAGGTGTCTATTTACATTAAATTACACGATTTCTGTCATTTGCTGCAAAATAAATGGTAAATATATAGTATATAACAAATCAAACCAGTGACAAATAGTGAAAATGATCGACAGTGGCAGGAATATGGCCGACTGCAATTCTATACTACAAAAGTGCATATACACCCAAATTCCAACAAGCTGTTTGGACTATTGTGTACATAACTAACACATACATTTAGGCTGGACATTGTCCAATACCATAACAGCTGTCTCAAATGTCTGATTAAAACTGTCTCTTGATGGTATGTGGCCATTGTTTACTGATCCTGGTCTTGAGGATGGGGCTACTCAGTATGTAAATCAAGGTGGTGAACATGCAAGTAATGAAGTTACTGCCTGTGTGAAGTAAAACAGTTGTCAAGCCATTGCCACAAGCAGTGATGAAACCACCTCATTGTCGACTCACGGCACACAGCTCATGAGGTGAAGGACTGAGGACGAAGCCCACAGCAGGAGTCAGATCAAGGTCATCCTCTGTCACTGCAGGTGGAGGACTGAAACGAAAGCGCTGGAGGAGGGTGGTGAAGAAGAGGAAGAGCTCCATCTTGGCCAGACTCTCTCCAAGACAAACTCTGCGACCTGTAAGAATGAAAAGTGGCAAAAAGTTAAACTTGATCATTCCTGCCCGAGAATAAAGACTCTACAATTCTTTGAGAATAAAAACTCTGCAAAGTTGCTTTACCTGCAGAAAAGGCCATGAAGGCATCTCTCCTGATAAATTTACCCTCCTTATCCAGGAAGTGGGAAGGGTTGAAAGTGTGTGGGCTCTCCCATTCACTCTCATCATACAGGACAGAAGTAAGCAGCGGAAACACAATAGTCCCCTGTATGCAAAAGAAGACAACAGGTCTATTAGGCTCTGTAAAGTCTTAGAACCAAAGCTCTGTTTTAACTGTTTTCAGAGGTGGATGAATGTATCCACAAATTCATGCTGGAAAGTAGTGAAACAGCTTTGAATAACTGACCTCTTTGATGAAGTAACCCTGGAAAGTGACGTCTCGGCTGGTTTTGTGAGGAATTGACATGGGGACAATGCTGGCGAGTCTCTGTGTCTCATGAATGACGGCGTCAGTGTACGGCAGGTTTTTTCGGTCATCTACTCGGATCTGGCGGCTTCCAACCACCCTGTTCAACTCGTCCTGGACCTTGTCTGGAGACACAAACTAAGAATGTTCTTTGCCTGCATTTTTCTATTCACTCCACAAACCTATATGTATTCTATGAGTATATGAGCATACATATTCCTTTGTCCTTCTGTTTGTCAAGTATTTCAGACCATTAACTGGTGAAAACATAAATGCACACCTGTGAAGAAAGATTCAAACGCTTGGTCTCTGTCCTTACCTTGTATTTGCGGATATTTGGCCATAAGCAGCAAACCCCATCTCAGTGTAGTTGCTGTGGTGTCAGTACCAGCAGCAAACAGGTTTGTCACTGTAAATATCAAGTTCTTCTCATGGTAGTGAGTGTCTATAATGTGTGAGTCCTAAGAGAAAGAACATCCATCCCACGTATTATTATAAAACAGACCTGTGAAGCATTGTTGTATCTTTTGTTAGCTGAAAAACACCAAAGTTGTTGTCATACCTCCTCTTTCTGCTTCCGAATCAGAAAACAGTCAACCAGTCCCCTGCATATGTGAGGGTTCAGTGTCTCTTTCAGATGCTTGATTAAATCTTTAACATCTCTGAGAGTCATCTCAACATTTTTTAATATCAGTTGCCGGTTTTTTATCCAACTGACCAGTCGGGGAAACATGTTGTAAAGCTGTGACATAATAGTAAAAATAGTACAGATTTAAGAATATTTAAGTATAAACCAATCAAAAATCCAAACAGATACATTTCATGCATGCAAAATTTCATGCAAACATATAAAATGAAAATATACATTCTGGATATTAACACAAACAGTGAGATTTGTTCTATGTGAGTGTAAAAGCACATATTTCATGATGTATTACATGGAATGATCTCATTACAGACTCGTATATATTCAGCATTTGGATGCTATTGAGTCAAAAACCAAACATTAAGTTTACCTGGATTGGTGCAGAACCAGTAATGCGTATGTTCTCGTTGGCTCGTCTCACCAAGTTTTTGAATCGAGGGTCACTGTATTCAAATCTGCTTCCATACACGATAGAGGAGATAATATTGGATGTTGCATAATTCACTGGACATGTTGTATCAAATGGTTTCCCTGTAAAAAGAAAGCAAGAAACAAAGACATTATAAAACATAAGATTTGGTTTCTGATTGACTGACCTGACAACTCAAACATAGTCAGTGCATATGGTAACACACCATGATGATGTTTTAAACTGCAGTCTTCTACTATTCAAAAAAAATAAGCATATCTTTCTCTGTGTAAGTGACCATGACATGAGCACAATAATGCACTCAGAGGTGTGCTGTTATGGAAAATAAAAGACCCAGTAGACAAAATACCACTCTACCTCATGATGAGGAGCTCTTCATCTCCAACCCGTATTGTTTTATTTTTATATATCAGGACACCGTGTCATGTTATTATCACGTACACATATTAATTCTGTACCTTTATACTCGTCAAACAATTGAATCAGATGGCAGCATTCCTCTAAGATTTTATCCTCAGCAACTCTTTTGCCCATCCCAAAGTCTCTCAGGGTGGAGAGAGCAAAACGTCTCATCTCTTTCCAGGATTCTCCATTTGCAAACAGAATTCCTATTAAACATGACACGCAAGTTAGAAGTAATCTGTACTAGTCTTATATGTCTAACACTCATCAGAAAAGATTTTTAAAAAGATGGTAAATACAATGTGATTTGTGATTTTACTTGTGCTCTAAGTGTTCATGTCTAGTATTTCTTTTTGTGCTGAAATGCAAACATATATTAAAGGTTTAACAAAGGAGGGTCATACCATGACCTCCACTGGTGTCATAAAAAATGGGGGAAATGTCTCGGTCTCCAAACTCTTCTGCATAGCTGACCAGAGCCTGTTTGACTGTCTTGTATCCAGCCAACACCACCACTTTCTTGGTTCCAAAGTAAACCGTAAATACAGATCCATATTGTTTTGAAAGCTGGAAGAAAAAAATGCAATAACATATATCAGAGATAATGTAAGAACATTGATTATTGCAAAAATGTATAAATGAAAGGACATTCAAACGGATTGCAACATGTTACAAAATGGCTTCTGATCACATTAGGAGTGCTACACTTACCTCACACAGGGTTTTGTAGGGTCTCTTGAGATCCAGCTGCAACAGGTTGCCAAGCAGTGGCAGAGACCTCGGTCCTGGAGGCTCCCTCCCTATTTCCTGGGAGGTGAAACTACTGGAGACAAGACGGAGGATGAGCAGGACAGCAACAGCCCCCAACAGAGTGGTAGGACTGGAGAAGAGGAAGAAAACTAAATCTTCCAAAGGAGACATTTTCTCTTCTGTTGATGGTAGTCCTCTGACTGAGCCTGGGACAGTGGTGTTTATGGGTTAACCTCACCGAGGAATGTCTCCTATAGGGTTACTAATTATCTCCCCGCCCTTTTGGGCTCTGTTTACACAGGTATGAGATAAGTCTCAAAGGAGAGAAAACCTGACACTTCAATAACAAGGACTTGTTTGGCAAGTCCCACAACAAACAAGCTCAGAAAATATCAACTTTTTTTTAAGTCATAGCATCACTGATATCAGGTACATTTAGGTTAGAGTGTAGGTGACCTGTAGGTTACAAATCCCTGATAGATGGTTCTGTTTACATATTCTTTTAGATGTTTTATGATTTACCTGAACTTTGAGGGCCCCATAAGTTCAAACCAGTGTTTCCCAACCTTTTCCCAACCTTGCTTCCAATCCCTTATTACATGTTGTATATGTTTATGTGCTGTGGAGTTGGACCTTCTCAGATATTTTTGGGGGGCCTGAAGAGGTGAAACAATACAGTATTTAACAGGAGAAAAAAAATGTAAAAAACAAAATTATGTGCAATAGAATTTTTGTTTTGTTTTGTTTTGTTTTGTGACTCCTTTAATCATTTCACACAGCATGTTTGTACCTGTTTACTTATAATATAAGGTTAACATGATAACACACAAGAAAAGCTTTACAGAGCTTCTCAACACAAGAAATGAAATCAACACATTTTTATACTGTCTTTTAGCTTTGTTTCATTAGCCCTTTTAATCTCATTTAAAACTTGGGCTATTTGTCTGTAATCTCATTTCTTTTTTTATTGTGAAACACTTTATGGTCGAAGATTTTATGTGTAACTTATTAAACCAAGTAAGATGGCCTCTCCAATGGTCAGATTTGATGCTATTAAAAAGGATCGCTTCAACAAAAGCACCAAAAACACATTTTCCCCACTTACCCCTGTTGGTATCTATGTATGTAAATAAAATGTTTGCTGGAAAAATTACATCAGACAAAGGCGATTGCTTCCATTTGCATAGAGCATTATTTAATTTAAAAAGAATAACGATACATATACAGTTGACAAGGTCAGTTGCATGGTACAGTACAGTACACAGTTACATTGATGTAAATTCCCTTTTTAAATATGATACACTGTATTTCATCGTACTCAGTCCTTCAATATCAGCAGCGCAGACCTCTCCAATTTTCTCAAACCACTTATTTAACATTGCAGTTAATTCAAGTCGTACATGTAATGAGACATGAATTGTGCAAATATACAAACAAATGTCACAAAAGTCAAAATTAAGAGGTTAAACCCTTTAAAGACAAATAAGCCACATACAATATCAGTGTCTTTCTGGAATGTCAGCCTACTTTTCACGCACGCATACACACACACACACACACTCACATACACACAAACACACTCACATACACACGATGGAATATTTTGTCATCCACTAAAGAAAGCGCTGCAAAACATATCAAGCTGTTCATAAAGTTGATTAACATGAGTGCTTTTTGCTTATGTGTAAGACAGTAAATACATTCATCTCACTTCTGAGAAGTCAAGAGTGATTTTTTTAGAGTAGGATGTTAATTCATCTCAGATTATAATATTGATCTCTAACATGGATGAAAAGCAGGAGACTGAGAATATATTTCTCATCAATATCTGTGGGATTTGTTTTGGGGAAACATCAAATGTCATTTGAAATATTCCTACAGAATACATAAATCTTTTTACAAGTTCTTACAAGTACAAAAAAAAGGCTTTGGGAATGTGATAAATGGACAAAAAAATGGACAAAGAGGACAAACAATGTGCTGATCATTCTTCTTCAGAACAAGGCATCTAGTTTTAAGCAGAGGACTAACTGAAGTTTTACTATCCATACTATTGTTGGGCCTTTTTATTGCGTTTCCTGACATTCTCTGAAGGAGCAGCTCTATGTTAAATATGACAAAGCGGTGCAGTTTGTCCACTGCACATTCACAATCTCTTAGTTTTAATATTTAAGAATGATCATAGCACTGTTTCAGTATAGTGTGGATGAATTCAGGAATCATATGTTGCTATTCTCTTATACTCGCTCTCTCTGTCACACATACACACAGGTGTACCATGCGAAATGCATAGCTGCAGGAAAGAAAACAAAACATTTTTGTACTAAAAACACCTGAAAAGGTCATTGCAGTCTTGCTGTTCGAAGTCAAAGTCAATCACATACAGTCTAGTACAATTTGCTTTCAAGTCAAAACCTCCAATTTCACTGCAACAGCATTTGAAAACTATCAAACATCTTTCTAGTAAATATCTCCCATGTAAACTATAATGGCCGGATATCCACATGGTAACACACCTGTTGCTGTAACTTGTTTAGCAGCAAAAACAGGTGAGGTGCAAAGAATCATTAGTTCACACCATCTGAACAATGGAGGCGGATTATATGTACTCAGACTAGCCTAAAAGTACTCTGAGGATTAATCCTCAATAATGACAGTCTTCAAGTGTTTGCTAGCAGCTCTCTGCTCTTCCAGTATCATGCACTCTCTAAATCGTATTTTCTACATGCAATCATTAATGTGCCCAAAACAGTCTTTAAATGAGTAAATGTTCTGCTCTGGCCTCAATGAGTAAGTGGTTTTTAGTACCATGGACACGTCACATTATTTACATCTGGCAACAACATTAAGAGGCTCTTAAGGATAACCAGGCATTTTGTATAGGGCGATATAAAGAAACGAGAACCTTCATTAGTTAGATAAGGCGCAAAGGTGTGCAACAATTTCAGAAACATATCAAATTCTCTTGTGATGATTGATGATCACAAAAAAAGCACAAATCCTTGGAAACATAATCAAGTCATAAAATAAAGTCATAAATAACAAAAAAAGACAAGCTGTACACACATAAGTGCACACACACACACACACACACGCACACAAATTAACCCTGTCACACACAATTCAGAGTAGTGGTAGTATCTAATGAGTGGTGTCATTGTCTTTGACCTCACTAAAAAGGTCCAGCACAGAGTTCAATCCCACCTCAGTCCCTCAATGTCATAATCCCCAGTTTATCCACTTTCTCGTCACACCACAACAACAATAACAACGGCATGAGTGACCCAACAAAGAGACATGATACAGTAGTAGAAATGCTGAAGTTGATGTTTGTGGACTGGCCCAGTGTGTGTGTTTGTGTTGGTGGTCAAGGTAAAAATGGAGCTGGACGGCCAGAGGACCGCGCTCTAACCCAGCCTGTGTACAGTACCTGCTGTGTAACTCAGGCAAGTCCATGTACACTGGTCATACACAGACACTGTAAAAAAATGGACAATGGATGGACGGTTTCCTCACTCCTCTTACTTCCTCCTGCTCTCTGTGCAGTGCTGGAACTGGGCAAAGCTGAGGAACACTTGCTCCAGTGATATCTGGCTCACACAGTAGTCTTCAATGCGGTATTTCTCTTTGGCTGCCTCCAAAGTGCCAAACACCTTTGTGGGAGTGGAAAATAGGGTGGGAGAGAACATAGAGAAGTGTGATGTGAATGTATTGCTGGTGTTAACCACGGCTTTGTACCAAGATCACAATTTAAAGCTCGAATATGCATTTTTTGAACATTGAAAATAAATATACCTATCTTACACAGACAGCTACTCTGAATCTTTTTTCATACCCATTTCCTTCTTAAAAGATGGCTTTTCAGTGTCATTTGGGACATTTTGAATTATAAACCATGACTATACTACCATGCCATTGCTGTGAGCATGTCAAATGACCCTCCAAGCAACATTAGACCCTAACACAACATTAATTAAAAAGTATAAAGGCATTTTTTTTAATCACAGATTGCCTGCTCTTGCCATTCAAATGTCAAACTTCTGTGGTTGGTTCTATGAAAACATTTGATCCAGATGAATGACATGTTACTTCCAAGATAAATCACTTTTTTGAGGTTGTAAAATTGTAACTCAGGCTGTTTACAGTGGTACTATGTACCACTTAAGTAAGCCACAGAACCATTTTGTCCACTAGAGGGAGGTCTAACACAGCACGAGTGTATAGTGTCTGTACTGTATTGACCAAAAATTGGAGAGGTTTTTGTTATTTCTTTTGTTTTTTTAAAATCAACTGTAAATGGTAAATCAGTTACTGTACCTGGGCCCAGGTAAGTGTTTTGTCAGTCAAATGATAGTGCACCATTCCCTGGTGTTCGTCCTTTAGTTGACTTCCTGTGGTGAGAGAAAAATCCCATAGTTAAATCTTCTTTGTTAGCCTTTAAAACAGCAGAAGTTATTCAAGTAAGCACAGGACAACCACTAGATCTTGCACCAAATAAAGATCAAAAAGACCAATTTCAATCTTTTTCATAGCTGTGTTTATCTTTATAGATACCATTGTAAATGTTAAATGTTAACCTGGAAAGGTGCTTTCGATAAAGTCTTTAAAAAGCTGCAGGTCGCTGTCCTCCACCTCAGTGTCTATATGAACTTTAGCCAGCAGGGTGTAGCCACTGCCAAACTTGCTCTTCAGGTGTTGCGGGCTCCCGAGGCACTTGAATTGACCATTGACCATCACTGCCAGCCTGGTACACAGGGCCTCGCACTCCTCCATACTGATGAGGGAAAATATCAGAACAGGAAACTGAATCTGTGCATCTTTGGCTTTTATTTATCAAGAAGCAGTAATACATCCTTTTTAGGCTGAATGTAGTCTAGATTCACAGGTAAGCATCTGTCAACCTGACATTCAAGACGTATTATAAAACTCACCTATGGGAAGTTATGATAATGGCCTTGCCAGACTCCCGTGTGCGTGTAACAGCGTCCCACAGTAGTCTTCTGGCCACAGGGTCCATCCCAGTCGAAGGCTCATCCAGGAAGATGACTGGAGGCCCGCCAATCAGAGCCATGCCTGCACTCAGCTTCCTCTTGTTACCGCCACTGCATATGTTTATGGTGACATATCAATTTACACACACTTGCTCAACAAAACACACTATTATTCAGGCTAATATGTGAAGTGTATGACACAAAACAGAGAGAAATGCGAGTCATTTTATATTTTATCTACCTGTAGCTGCGGACAAGTTTATCAGCATGAGGCTCCAACAGCAGTGACCTCAGGACGTTCTCGACACAGCCGGACACATACTTCTCTGGTATTCCTCTAAGCCTGGCATACATGCTCAAAGTTTCTCTTCCTGTCATGTGATCCAACACGGCGTCAAATTGAGGACAGTAGCCAATGCGTTGCTGCACCTGTAATGCAGAGATAAATGTTCCCTTTCAAATCTCTGTGTGTTGAAAGCAGTGTGGCAGGACATTAAAGATTGACTCAATTAAAATCCTAAAGCTGAACCATTGATTCATCTTTGAATTTATAGAAATCCCTCCATCTCCCTCTGCACCTACCTTCTTAATGTCCCTTAAGATGCTGTATCCATCGATGTAGGCATCCCCGGAGGTCACGCTCTCATCGCCAGTCAGCATCTTAAAGGTAGTGGTCTTTCCTGCTCCATTAAAGCCCAATAGGCCAAAACACTCTCCTTTCCCCACAGCGAGAGACAGCCTGTCCACAGCCAGAAGATTCTCCCCACTGCTGTACACCTGAGAAGGAAAGATAACAATGAGTCTCTACCACCTTGGCATATCTCACAGAGACACAAACAACACACATATTTCAACACTGAGGCATTCAGTACCTCAGAAAACATTCAGACCTCATAGATGCAAGAAAAAATAGCCCTGTGTTACATACCTTGCTGAGCTCTTGTAGAATGAGGGGGCTGCCAACCATGGACTCCACCATCGGCTGGCACTCCAGAACCCTCTTCCTCTCTTCTGCCACATCTCTGTCCTCTGGAAGCAGCGCTGCATCCTCTATTAGAGGTAACTAACACACACACACACCCCAATAAGTAAGATGGAAATGTATGACAGAAAATATCAACCACAAAAAAGTAAGACATCTGTGGAAACTGTAATTTTCGACATTTCCGCAGATGTGTTTTCTTAAATCCCTTGGAGGGGTTTCAGTCTTCTGCTATTCTTTGATGTCATTGTTGATGAAAGCAGACCTTGTTGCTTCTACTTCCTGATGTATTGCAGCTGGGATTATGATTTTGCTATATAAAAAGGTGTGACATACAAAATGCTTGGTATAAATCACTTTGCCCATTTGTTGACAGATGCACTTGATGATTTGGCTTCTTTACAGGAAGTCTCATGTTGCTTTGAAAACTCACAAATCAAAGTGCTAATTGCTAGAACTCTTATTAATAACATCTGTGGAAACTGTAATTTTCGACATTTCCGCAGATGTGTTTTCTTAAATCCCTTGGAGGGGTTTCAGTCTTCTGCTATTCTTTAATGTCATTGTTGATGAAAGCAGACCTTGTTGCTTCTACTTCCTGATATATTGCAGCTGGGATTATGATTTTGCTATATAAAAAGGTGTGACATACAAAATGCTTGGTATAAATCACTTTGCCCATTTGTTGACAGATGCACTTGATGATTTGGCTTCTTTACAGGAAGTCTCATGTTGCTTTGAAAACTCACAAATCAATGCTAATTGCTAGAACTCTTATTAATAAAAAATGTTGCCAGCTGGCATTCAGCCTAATATGAGCCGCCCTCATAGCAGTGTTTCTAACTGTGATTGTAAGTTACTACAGGGTTAAAGTTTCCTTTCCTGTTCACACCATTTTGTGTATTCCATGTACATTTTAACAAATCTGCGTTATCGAAGACGGTTCATTTTTTGGATCTACAACCAGTATTCAAGTCATCTTTAGAGATTTCCTTTTTTATAGGCCTCACTATGAATATATTTAACCACACTTTGAAAATAGTTTCCCAGTGAGACCTCCTACACAGTGCAAGCTGTGGTTGCTAAAATGTCTGATGAAAATGGAAAGTTTCCATTCTGCCAGTAAAAAAGAAGGGAAAGAGACACAGTGCCCCGTTCACCACTCCCACAATCTATACCTGTTTACGTCTTCTGCACAGGGTGGTGAAGAGTCGCCGGAGAGTGCGGACACACTGCAGCTCAATGACGAACAGCAAAACAATGTAGACTACACCCTGCACTGAAAAGGCCACAAGGAATCGTCCCACACCAGGCTCCGACATCGAGAAGTAGTTTGTTTGATATGTGATGTCTAGAACCAAAGAAACACTAAGTTATGTTAAAATAAATCAAGAGCATAAGTATGCAGGAGTTACACAAGAGATCTGTGATATTAAATAGTCTTTCTTTTGGTGATTAAAAACAGGGTAATTGGACTTTATTTAAAAAACGATAATACAAAACGCTGAGTGAAAACTTGATCATGAAAAAACTATTTGCAGCCTAAACAGTCTGTAGTTAAATGGTTTATTGTGATTTTTAAAATTATGTTGAGGAATCTGGTGCATATTACATCTCATTTGTATTTTTCCCACCATTTTCATCTTTACTTTCCATTACCAAAGTATTTGTTGAGCTGTCCTTGTCACAAGAGGACCCTGTTTTCTGGAAACCACAGTGAAATTGCAGCAGAAAATACAACTTTTGCTTGTGTGGAGAAATCAAGAACGTTATAGCAATAATGATCCTATTTATCCTTCAAATAAGGATTCAAATCATTGTCTCTATAAAAATGAACTAGCACTATCATTCTAATTCATCTGTATTACTGCCACCCCCATTATGACTCATCATACATCTCCTATTTCACATATCCATCACAATGTAACTGGTAAATTTAGGTAGTGAATCCCATTCATATTGTTTTATAACTAAAATAATGCACTATGACACCTCTACAGCAAAAGCAATTACCTCTTCATTCTCTGAAGGCACATTAAGGCAGTACTTACTTAAGTACTTGCATAATGCCTGGCTCAAAGGGCTGGAGGTGCAAAACGAGATGAATTCATAGTTCTGGTAGAACTGGCTGAAGGACATGCCGAGGCAATAGTTCGGGAAGATCAGGAACACCTTATCCAGTAAGCGTGACATGTTCAGCAGGTTCAAATCTGGAGAGGGAATTCATAAGACAGCAGGTTTTTTTTTTTCATCTGACAGTAATGAGCTTCACAAGTTCATTTCAGTAGATTGCTAGAACATGATCCCTCACTAGCCTCCCATCCTGATGAGGGACACAGCAAAGCCAGAAGCACTGATGCTGATAACTGAACCGAATTCTCTATGTGCCTTCCACGCACTGTGCACTCAAGATGTATTTAACTGCACATGAATATTGTTTGACTTTTCAAACACCTAAAACATGCATGTAGTTTGAGACACTTTAGATGTCTGGCCAATGTTGGCTGCCAGTGTCTCTTCTCACCTGGGATGGTCATGATGATGACAGCCAGAAAGGTGGCTGTGCCAGAGATCATGTTGAAGATGGTGAGGCGAGTGTAAGCAGTGGCAGCAGTGGAGAAGAGGAAGCTGAGCAGGTACATAAGAGGCACAACAGCCCAGCCATACAGCAGCAGCAACAACAACACATCTACCAGGTGGTTGTCCTCTACAAAAGCCTTGACTCCGAAAGCCTGGAATACCACCTGAGAGCAAAAAAACGGTTTAAAATGTGAGACTCAAGTGCCACAATGCATTAGTATAAATATCCATCCACACAGATGAGATCATAATCCTAATCCCAACAAGCAGTGTCAGATGTCTTACTAACCAGCATGAGGAGACAGGGCAGCAGGAAGTTGACCAGGTCCCACAGCAGGGCAGAAAACCAGAAGTTTGACAGGTAGACGCCGCTGACCTGCTGCACATGCTTGGACTTGATAGAGGACTCTGTAACAAGCAGCAGGGCGAAGGTGCTGGACAGGGAGGCCATACCATACATCAGGTTGATGGCGATGACAAAGCCTGTCTTGCTCCTAGAGAAGGAAGACGAGAGTGATGTGGTTATGAGACCAAAAAAAGGAGTTGAAAAGGGGTTGATGACAGGTGAAAAGTGAACAAAAATGTGCAAAGGAAGGGTGAAGAGATAGTAAGACAGAGATGCAAAACAACTGAGAGACAGGAAACACTTTCCTCCTTCAGAACATATTTTGATCTCCAAATTGACAGCGATTCCTTGGAAAACTACATTATTTTTTCATTATAGAAGTCTGTTCCTTGTAATGGTGCTTGCCCAAAAGTCATGTTAGCACTCTTCTCTGTTTACTTCTACTACTACAATCTCTCCTAACTCTTTTCTCCCCAAACTACAGTACCTCTATCTACTCAATGTTTTTAAATTCTGGATTCAAGCCAAATGCAAGTCCTTCCACTCACTCCGTGAGCTGGCTTTGGGCGTTCTCAGACAGGTTGCGTGGCATGGGGTAATTGCCCGTCTGGATGGAAGCGTTCAGCCCTGCTAGAAGTTTGAACAAAGCGTTGTCCACCATCATGAGGGCCGTGGCAGGTGTATGGTAACCCTCATTGTTGAAGTAGGCTGTTGCTTCTGCAAACTGTCTGCTGCTGCCACGGAAAGCGGCGCCCACCACACAGCGTTCATTAAAGCTGCCACCTTCCTCGTCTGCCTGAGTCAGGATGTAATCAGTAAAGTCTGACGGAGAGGAGGAGAAAACGGACATATGGTCAGTAAATACTCACCTAAGCAATCAAGCCAGGACTTTGTCTTTCTCACTATGCTTACCTGTAATGTTGATGAGCTGGCCTAGCTGGGCAACGAGCTGGGAACTGTATGTATTTGCCAGGGCGGAGGCCAAGGGACCCGCCCCAGGCTGCACAGCCACAGGGACCTTGGTGGGACCATAACGACTGAGTGCTAGCTTCAGCTGAGGAGCATTCTGGTGATTGGGAAAGGTGCGTGCCACAACTAAGGCCACAACAGTGAAGACCAAAGGAACGAGGAACTGAGCCACCATCACCTTCCAGTTTCTCCAGCTGTATAGCGCCCTCTTCAGGAACATGGCATAAAACTGTTGCAGGTGTAGTCTGACCTGTGGAGTGAAAAGTGTGAGTGATCAGTATGAATGATATGCAGGAAAACATTGAATCCAATAACAGAGACACACTGTTGCACATTATGGACCACGTCCATTTACGCCCCTTCTCTACATGACAACAAGCATCAGTTTACATCTTCTCATCTCACCCCGGTGTTCAGCTTGATGTTGGAGCAGTCCTCTGAGATGAGTGTGCCACTATCTGTGAAGTCAGTGACATCGGTCATGCCGCTGATGCTGCTGGCATCATCTGTGGTCCAATCATGGGAGCGTCTCTCATGTTGGTACTGCAGGGCGGGCAGTTGGATAGCCTGGATGTCCAAACTAGAATCCACCAGCTTTCCCACTCTGAACACACAAATTAATCTACAGTTATCCAACACCTTACTGAAAACAGTACAAAATGGAGTCTTAAATGCTAAGTTTTCAAATTTGATCATCCAACCACCATTGATGGCATATTATTCAAATAATGTTTATAAAATGCCATTTAACATTGTGATGAATTTCAGGAAGCAGAACGTCTCCAAAATGCATATAAATAAAACCAGATCTACAGCAGCTCTTTTGTGTCACTTGCTGTGCACATGCATCCATTCTTACTCTTCATTCAGCAGCTCAGTGAGGTGATGGAAGGCAGGCCTTCTTGCAAATAAACCTATTTCTGGGCCTTACAATTCAATTATCAGTGAATCCATCCAATCAAGGCACCCACATGGGAGGGCAGATCAAACTACATTAAACACCTTCATCTCCCAAGATACAGTGTGCCTTTGTGAACCTAGTTACATCTATCTATCTGCAAGTTCTTCAGCATATCCTATTTACACCTCTTACATATTAGAAAACATGAAAGAAAAGGAAAAGAAAATAAGATTCCAGAGAAAAGATTTTTTTCTATGACAGTATACCTCCAAAACTGTGACAACTCCGGATGAGAAAAGTGCAACAAAGCTATTTTAGAAACAAGAAGCACATAAAGAAGTATTAACAGTAGCAGCATCACTACATAACACAAATGTGGTTTTACTTGGCAGTAAAGTATTACCAGAAGGGAGCACCACAGCAGCTTCTCCTGGTGTCATGTTTGATGTTCTGTGTATAAATAGTGTAATAAGGCCAGAGCACACTGATGGACTCTCAGTATGCCTTGTAAGTAATGAGGCCTGTGAGACAAACATTCTTGGCAGCGCCAATTACAGTGTTGTACACTTGTGCTAGCTGAAATAGCATGCAGTGTTAGTTGTCTGCAGAGGAGTCACTCGTGCTTGTTGCCACAGATACACATATTGAGTCCATGGGGAAGCAGAGATAACTGCTCAGTAAGCAGCAGGCAGCAGGGACTGAGATGTGCGAGTAAAAGAAAGAAGGCAGGCATATCTGCCAAAGCATCTGTTTCCATCATAGGCTGTGCAGTCTATGGTATGCATGTAGACAAAACTGAACATTGATCTTTTTACATTTGTGTATGGTTCCGTTTTAAAGTTCCACAAATTCCAAAATAGATGCATAATTGCAGAACTACTATAAACAGGCTTTTACTAACTTGAATAGTATATGAAATCTACTTTTTTTATATTGCATTAAAATGTCTTGCCTTGTACATTACAATAATATCTGGTGGTACATTGCCTGAAATTGCTGCTTAATTGAAAATGAGCCAAGCAGGAGGAGAGTTGATCCCTGATTCAGATAATTAGAGACACTATCACATTCCCCCATGTCTTATTCTTACCTGAGGAAAACCTCTTCCATAGTGGTTACCGAAGCTCCATAGCTGGCAATTCCTAATTCATCTCTGTTCATCTCCAGCTCAGCAAACAGAAGCTCAAACCTGAGAAAAAAAACACAAAGTGCATCAGGAAAACACATGACATCACAGTGGGATCACTCAGTATTACAACATGAGCTCATGATGAATGTGAAGCTGCCAAATGTCACTCATCACATCTGTTGTGCCATTAGTTCTGCCATGATTCTAAACATAGAACAGCAGTAAGCGTCAGTGTGAAGTCAAAGTCCTATTTGTAGGAGGAAAAAAAATATTGATTTTCAGTAAATAAAAAAAACATAAAACAAGCTAAAACAGGAGAGATGGTTATAAAGACAGAAATAACCTTAAAAATAAAAAAAAAAGTGAGAGAAATTTTGTTCGCAGTTCAGCAGGGGTTATTTCTGAATAATGGTTGTTATGACAACTAAGCCGCCTCATAATTTCCACTGTTATTGTGAGTACTCCATGCATGCACAAAGACCAGACTGACTCACCTGCTGGTGCTTTCTTTGGGCAGGATGTAAGAGAGCTCAGCCCCAGCACTGTTCTCAAGTGTGGCATTAGGAACATACATGTGAACAAGGCGGGTGATTTCGGACACATTACAAAGGGCATCCTTTACTATCACCATGTGGTAGCCAGCACCTGATTAGCAGAGGAAAGGAACAGGCATGTATAATTAATCATAGATAATCATGTATTGTTATTCTGTTTCCCCCATTCCTGCAAATATGTAGTTCAAAAACAGTGAACTATTTGTTGGATTTCCAACTTTGGTGGAGATTCAACTGTGTAGCTCTGTGATAGGGTCATTCTCTTTTAACTACCCATACAACATATTCTGCCCTTCTGAGAAAGACATCTTGTAGTCTGTACTTTTTGTTCCTCCTGTACTTGTTCTCCACTTCACTCTTATTTTCACTCACCATATTTGTTCTTAAGGAAAAGTGGTGACCCGCAGCACTGCAGCTCTCCTCCTGCCATGATGGCGATACGGTCACCAAGCAGATCAGCCTCGTCCATAAAGTGCGTGGTGAGCAGGATGGTGCGACCACGCTTCTCCCCTTGCAGAAGGTCCCAGGTGGCCCGTCGTGCTGATGGGTCCATACCCGATGTGGGTTCATCTAACATCACCACCTGGATATAGATAGAATTAGGAAGAGATGAGAGGTGGTTAAAGTGGGGGAAGGACAGGTGCATGGGTATAAAAGCAACAAGAGTGGAAAAATAATGGTGATGCTGACCTTGGAGTCTCCAATGAGAGCAATGCCAATAGAGAGTTTTCTCTTCATGCCACCAGAGAGGGTCTTGGAACGAGCCTGTCGCTTATCCTCAAGGTTCAGGATACGGATTATCCTGTCCACCTCATCTGGAATCTTGTCTTTGGAGTAGCCTTTCAGCTGGATATAAGGCAGATAAACACACTGAGCAGCTATACACCATACCCTCATCCAAACTACCAGCTTCTACTTCACCTTAATGTGAATGAAGCTGTAAGCCTGACAGAGAGTGTCTGCACCTATCTTGTTCTTAGAGTGGAGAACTTTCTTCAATTTTTTTTTTTTAGAGGAACTCTTGAGTGTTTTAGAGGAACTGAGAAAGTACAGTAAGCTGACAGGACTAGCAACTCAGATGATACAGCGTTTTTGTGCAAGTACAGCAAGAAAGAAAGAAAGTAAAGTCGGAGAATGCTTGTAGCAATACTAAACTGGACAAATTTAGGTTAAACTAAAGCTCAATTTACTGGTACAGGAAACGAACAATGAACACCACACAATACATTTTCAATAATCATTTTTAAAACATCTCTTCAGACAATGAACTAGCAGGAGAACAATTAACTAATGAGGGCATGACTGTAAGTAGAAATATTCATGTGTGTACCTGCGCATAGAACAGCAAGTGCTCTCTCACTGTAAGGTTATCAAACAGTACGTCATGCTGGGGACAAAGTCCTAGACTGCGTCGGATCAGAGCCATGTCCTGACAGATGTCGTAGCCGTTGATATAGGCCCTGCCGCTGGTGGGGGGAAACAGACCTGCGAGTACAAAGGCAGGTGGGTTAGTATCGTTAAGGTGGCGTATATGTGTGTGTGTGTGTGTGCTTGCTTGCCAGTGTGTTTAAGCTGGTCACCTGTTAGCATGGATAGCGTGGTGGTCTTTCCAGCACCGTTGTGTCCTAGCAGGACTGTGATCTGTCCCTCGAACATGTTCAGCGTAAGATCCCGCACAGCCTGCCGAGTCTTGTTGCCCAATCTGAATTCCTGTCAAGGGGATACACCAGAACATTTACATGTATTATATATGCAGAATAGGTGCGGGGGTTGCATAATTATTGCATTTTTTGGTAATTTTCCCACCACCTGCACCCTTTTACGATAACTTAAGTTGTGTTTTAAAGCTCACCTTAGCAAGGTGTTTAATTTTGATCCCAGAGACTAGTCCAGCTGGCTCCGCCTCTATAAACTCTCCTTTCAGAGCCTTTTCTGCATCCTCCTCTTCCTCCTTTTCATTCACCAAAGCCATGCGAGGGCTGCTGCACCAATATGAGGGCTGCAGGTGTGAAGACAGGAATAAAGTCAGGGACAGATGGAGGTGAAAATGGCCTTAGTTAAAAAGCTTCTTAACAATTCAAGCAATTCAACGGATCTCCAGGTGTTGCTTTACAGTAAAAACCCATCACGTCCATAATGAATGAAGCACGATAATTACAGGAAGCAACAAAGGATGCTGAGGAACACGGTCATACGTCAAAACACAAGAAAGACAGAGTAGGCCGACAGTAACATTGTCCATATACACTCTACATTGGAGGGGAGAGTTTCCTGATCAAACCTCCCTTTGGTTCCCTTCCTAGGAATCAGAGTCAAACCTCCACTTTCTACGCTGCAGAAACAGCATCTCACACCCACACACACAATGGACCCAGAGTAAAGTGCGTCAACATTTAATCCACACCCTGCTGGCAGTCTCTTGAATTCCTGACTCCTGGGAAATGGGTTAGCAAGAGTTTATTTTTGTGTGAGTGTAACAGCACGCCATTTCGTGATCGTCCATAGTCGTTATAAAGATAACCCTCATTTGTGTTGGCTGGACAGAGTCAGACATTTCCTGTTATTCCAGTTAGCTGAACTCGAAGACTTCCTCTGGCCGTCGAGTCGTGGCCTCACGTTCTCAATCCTCTCTGCTGTCACTGTGTCAGAGCCCCTTTTACAATGTAGAAGCAAACACAATTGGCAGTTCTCACAGCTGAGAAGCTGGTATGGGGTCATGTCCTTTTTACTGCACTTGTAGTACTAAGTATCATATCCCTCGCTAGGTGAATGAGCGAGTATGTGTTGATATGTCTTCCACTTTTAAAAACATTTTAAAAAGCTGTCTATATCTGTATCCTTATCATTATTTTCAAAAGATGTTCTGTCTTAAATGGTTGGCGATTGCAGCATACCTGTTACTATTGGTTTCTCCACCAAACTATGAATAGTCATGCAAATATTTATACAAAACCATGGGTTAACTACTTTATCAAAAATTCTTTTTTTAGATTATTATAAACACCACATTCCCCACAAGTCTGAAAGGCCAAACACCAGTGAGAATGTATTGGAAAGCCAAAGGGGAACAACTTTCAAGTGAATCTCTATACCAAAAACTAATAAGTATATTTCCGATGTATATGTACTATATATTAAGAGAATATTAAATAATTAATTAATAGATATAGTTTAAATGTTACAAGATACATTGAAAAAAATGTGGTGAACCTGGACAATACAGTATGTTAATCCAATGTGAAAGATCCAGACATGGGAAAACAGATTACACTGTATGCTACTGGGAAAGGAGATTAAAATGATCAACTGTTGATTTTATTCACACACAGCTTCCGAATTTATCTAGTGTACCAACAGTACTTTATATTTTAAAAGCTAAATAATAGAGGGAACAGACAGAAGGAATACCCTAGAAGTAAGTAAAGATCCTTTTATGTATGTGGTCTGAGTATCCGACACAAAGGCTACTGCCTAATGTAAGGACTAGATGAAATGTGAGGAGCTTATGGAATAAAAATGGCTGCACTTCTACTGCTAGCAATTATCTGACATACTCAAATCTGTTTTGACTGCATTATCTGTTCATACTTACTGTATATCCCACTAATGCATCTGTATTTGTTTTCTTTTTCTCAATTGAGGGTGGAGTGTGTGTGGGGGTCTGTGCATGTGTGAGCTGCTTAGCTCTGAAGCGTACCAGTATGAAGAAGTAGGATGGTAGAGGCACTCCATACTCTCCAGGAAAAACTGCCTCCATGTACCAGGCTACCAGCCCGTACAGGACAGAGTCAAACAGCAGCAAGCCCAACACCTGAGCCACGGAGAAGTCATCATCGACCGTCACAGAATCAAACATGTTAGACCACTGAATTCCTGTGCCTGCAAATGAAAAAAAAAGACCGAAATGAACCTTAGAAGTCACAGTTTTAAAAGGACATACACACAGGAACAAAAAAATAGTTCCAAATTTATGTGCTGTATATGACAAAATTCGCTTTAACTAAAACCTCCAGGCTCACCTTTGCCTTCAAACATTCCTATAAGCTGAGCTCCCATGGCCATGGCCACGTTGGAGATAAGGCAGGCGGACACCTTCTGGGCATGGCTGAGTAAGTCGTAGCGAGGCCACAGGAACAAATAAGGCAGGTAGCTCATGAAATAGATGAAGCCACCCGCTGCTGCCGCCACATTGGCTGAAATCAGAAGGGAAAGAAAGTGTAAGAGGTTGAGGGGATGCCAAACAATAGCCAGGCTCATGTAGCCTTTAATAATTTGAGATCTGACACAAAAATAGTGAATTAAAGAGTGCAATCACAGCTCTTGTATATTGTTTGTTGTCATAGCAAACACACACGCATGCATTTGTAGACCTAAGCTAGAGCTGACAGAGGGAAATTAATATGAGAAGAGAACTACTTTTGCTGTGAGTGTTGTCCAGATGAATCATTAAGGAGGCCAAATGAGAAATGAGGGAGAAAGAGGGGAAGAAATTTGAGTGCTGTGGATGAGGAGAATAAGAGACTTTCAGGGCTGCTGCCATTTCTGAGCTGTATGACAAGATCTCTCAGAAAAGCACTTGTAGCAGACACTGTGACATTTTGAGCCTGCGTGGAACATGTATTGATTAAGTGTCATTATCTGTTTCTAAAAAGTACATCAGTGGGTGGGAAGAAGTATCCAGACAGCTGCTCACACAAAAATGGCCAAGGAGAGCACTGAAGGATCCTTTCCCATGGTTTGGCCTATTTTCTATAAATGCCCCTCATCTCAGCCTCTTTCCTCCTCCATCTAAAAATCATCATTTGTAAACAACCTGGGTGGCATTACATGATGATCTTTGTGTCTTAGCAAGTTTATATCTATGTTTAATGTCACTGAAGGCTTTTTAAGTCTCTTTTCTCTTCTACTTGGGTCCCTGTGGACAAAAGGCTTTTAAGGCATCATCATAATCAAATTCAGTTTTCTTATTATTGTATTTGAAAAAAGCCAACAACATTAACTTGAGAGCATGGCTGGTGAATAAGTATTTGTGTGCAATCTGAGCAACTTTGTTGGGAAAGTTGGAAGGGAGATGGATGCTGGTTTGAGTGAAAAGCTCTAAATAAGGGTGTGAAGAGGGAGAGAGAAGAGGAACATAAAAAAGGAATTTAAATATTTGTCTTTATTGTCCGTGTTGATCAGGCCGGACATGATTCATTTCCCACATCTGAAAATGGAAAAAGCTAACTTTCTAACTCTTAAAGTGAACAAAACATTTCTCTTCACCAAAACGTGGCTCCATACAACACCAACAACCTATACAGACTTATCACTAATCACATGAGTTGAATATTTACACTCTCATAGTTAATCCACGCAGGTTATGTCATGTGATTGTTGTGTACAAGCATACAGTATATAGCTTTGACTAGTCAAGAGCACTAATCTTCTTTGTGCAGACTGTTTTTATGCTTTTAGACCAGTTAAGAGGAGCACCGATTGCAGTAGATACTCTTGAACATACTGTGCATTTCAGCAAAATTGGGCAGGAGAGTGTCGTCAGAAAAGAGTGGACAAAGCTCATACAGGAACACACGAATGCGCACACAGAAACACACACCTCGTGAAAAGAAGGCACTGATCATGAAGCTGAAGTTGATGGTGGCCACGGTGAAGGCGAGCAGGAAGACAAAGACCAGGGTGGGGTCGCTGTAGCTCAGCACTGCTCCGTTAGGGCTCACCTACAACAATTTAAAAACAAATAGTTCCAGTCAGCACTCAGGTCTGACTTGCTGCTAAATAAGTCATATTGTATCTAGTACTGTTTTGAAACGCTTTGCAAGACATTTCTATATTGAATAAATACATATTGCATTTATTTATACTAAATATTACTATAGATAATGATATTGTGTTGCCTTTTGCTTGGCAAAGGCATTACACACAGGAATGTAGGTAACAAATTATGATTCATAACGCTCACTCACCTGGATACAGAGGAGCAGTGTGACAAAAAAGACTGAGATGGAGAGGAAGAGGAAGAACATGAGGAACCAGGCACTCCAGTGGAGCCAGTTGCTGAGACCCATCATCCTCATGTACTCCTGAGATGCACAAAGAGAGCAAAAGGTAAACAAACAGCCTTGACAGTTTTTTGAAAACACCTTCCTACAGAGACACAAAGACATACCTTGAGCTTCCTTTCCTTCTCCTGCACCACGGCTCGGACTATGCTGAGGGAAGTGTAGGTGAAGCTGAGCACCAGTAGTAAGGGCAGTTGGTTCTGAATGGCCAGGATGAAGACGTCGTATATAAAGGCAGGGTAAGGAAACCGGGACAGGACCACTCTGGTCTGTCCCAGCAGAGAGGCAGCAGCAGTTCTGTTGTAAGAGCGCATGATGGCTCGGTCCACTGCATGCTGCACCGCCAGGAAGCCCTCTCGGAAATAACCTGTGAAGAGAAATGAAATATTAACACTGAGAAGAATTTGTTAATACAGCAATTTCATTAGCATCAACTAAAAGTGTGACCAAAGTGTGACCAAAGTGTGACCAAAGTGTGACCAAAGTGTGACCAAAGTGACCTGTTCCCATGAGGAACAGTCCTTCTAACTTCCCTCTAAAAGTTAACATGAAATGAAAATGGGTAAGAGTCCTTGAGGAACAAGTGGAGCTGCAGTCATGAGTTATTATGCATGTGGAGGTTGGAAATCCATATTCATGTGACGCTAAAAGCTTGTCGATTCTATTATGCTTTCAGGATGACTTCATCTTTTGGAGTATGTCTCTCGCTCTCATTATAGTCGCAATCAACTTTGGAACTTCATTATGAAAAAAGGTTTGGGCCCGGTGGGGGCCAGCAGAACGCTGTATTCTCTACACTCCAATTCATCATCATCACATCATTTAAAGCTGACACATCAAACAACCAGAGGGACAAATGTGAAGATAAAGTTAAGAGCATTTGATGATTCCCGAACAGTGCCTGACACCTCATAAATGCCCCAGGAATGATGCGAGGGCACACAGTATCCTGCCAAAACTAGATTAACACTGATAATGCCAAAGATGTGCAAGGACATGGTTGCCATGGAAACATAGCCTGAAGAGAGGGCCCTCGCTCTAGAGACTGTGGAAATTAAGTGCTTTGCATCAATCATAATACCTGTCTAAGCAGAAAAACACAAACTGTTTGATATTGTTTTGTGGTGTTTTAAAGGACCAATGCCTAATTAATAACTCCTCAAAAAATGTGAGGTTTTTAAGAATATTAAGGAGGTTTAGAACCCTAAATGCACACAGGATGAGTTGCATTACAAAAGTGACACAGAAAAACAGAGAAAGAAAAAGAGAGAGAGAGAGACAGATTAAGAGAAACAAAGGGAAGGAGGATCAGAGAGAAGGAGGAGTGATTCTCACCTGGCGTGCCCCCCTCCTTGTCATACTGCTCCCTCGGCCCCGGCAGCTGAAAAAGGGGAAAGAGGCTGAGCGTGTGCCAGTCCAGGTCGCTGTTCGGATTCAGCTCTGACCTCTCCTTGGCAGGGGCGTTGCGCGGGGTAAAGGTGAAACGTAGGTGGTAGCTCACCTGTATGCGAGAGAAAGAAACAGAAAAAAAGAAACTGAATTGGTTGACTGAACAAAACTACGATAAGCGGAGACGTGTCAGGCTCGGTCTCCATGGTTTCTGTTAAAAAACAAAAAAAGAGGTCATGTGTTAATAAGCATGTGAATGCCTGATCTATGGGAATGAAACATAGAGAGCAGAGGGGGAGAAGTAAAACCAAAGAGAGACATGAAGAATCGCTTTTGTCTTTGCTTTATCACCTACTCTGTATCCATGTTTATGGTTTTATGTATCTGGCAGCAACAAGGACAATAAAGTTGAGCTGAATTGATTTGAGAGAGACAGAGGGATGCAGGCACATAGAATAAGAGTGAATAGAAATGTGGTTATAAAAATGGGGAGATGAGTCACCCTAAAATGTGTGAATACATCTTTCTCTCCCTTGTAGTTCAGTGAGCTTTGGACAGTCAAACCTGTTAAGTCTAACAGAATTTTCCCTCACATCCAAATAAAGCTTTTCCCATATGGAGTCACACAGTACAAACCTGTGAATTAATCTGCTCTCAGTCCGTTATTTCTGGCTACACAGGAGGATAAGTGTAATTTCTAGGTTTTTTTAATTATATATTAGTATGTACTATAGTGCTTTGTAATAAAAACTGACCAGAACATGAGCTTGTTTGGTAAGACTTTTGCTTCTACGCTCTTTTAACGCCCAGCCGGCTAAAAAATGTTTCATTTTGCAGGTAAACAAACAGAGTTTCAGGCAGCAGAGCAAAGTGGCTGAACCAGTTTTACTGGTAACGCATACCGTAAATGTACTGACTCATTCCTTCTTAAACTGTTCCACATTTAGATCAGTAAAACACGGGTCACTAGGTCATGATGTAGGAAAAACAAAAAAGGGAACAGCTGACATTTTGATTTTTTTTTTTTTGCCGGTTGAAATTTCAAAAACTCTTTATGTTCCCATATCTCAGGCTAATCCGAGGCTTGATTTTTAGATGGAAAAACCAATAAACATAGACAGTATGTTTTACAACCCTTTCAAATGCTTATGCCTTTCTCTCCTCTGTTAAAATACAGAAAAACACATGTTGTGTCCAGATTCTGCAGTGTCCCTGTGCAATTACAAGACAATAACACAATGCACTGCAGTTGCACTTAGAATCAACCATCTACCTGCTACAGTGTGTGACAGTGTGTGTATCCAGCCTTGTACCTTAAGGGGCAGAGGTTCATCATCATGGTTGAAGGGGTGCTCAAACACCACAGCAGCCAACAGCCTTCCTGACTGAGGGTCATTTCTCACATAGTCGTCAAACTGCTCCTCTGTCTCAAAGCCACGCACTGGAAAAGAAACACGCACCCACACACACACACACAGAAACACATATACACAGATACAAAGACCATTAAATTAGCTGTGGTGTCGAATTCATCTCACGTACGTCTGTTTTCATGCTTGTCTCATTGCCCCGACCTTGGAGCTCACTGACAGACAGGAAGTTGGTTGAGACGCTGTCAGCATACTGAATTCTATGGCCAAAATTATCAATACAACAGGTCAAAGAGATGAATGTGCACTTCAAAATGTCGGCCATTTACTGACACAGATGCTGCTGTAGATTATACCAAAAAGGGAAGAGATACGAAGCTGAAACACACAAAAGACCACATCACAAATACAAGACAGCTTGAAAAACCCCACTCTGAACTGAATGGAAACACCCAACAATACAAAACTAGATAAAAAAAGATTTGGTTTTCTTTTCACTTTTGATTAAAGTTCTTTCTTTTCCAGAGCTGGATTTTGCAATGGCCTTTTTTATTCCACTTATCGAGTAAATATGCAGGTATCTGGGTCTTGCAAAGGGCGTCTGTGTTAAATACCGGGTCCCGGGGTTAAATCTGGGTCAGTTTCATAAAATAAACATATGCATGGAGACACAGAGAGGGAAACAGGTCAAGGCCGTTTTTACACGGATTACACAAACGAGACAAAGCGTCTTATTTAGTGAGCTTTAGAGGTGCTGGTAGCTGTTTCTCCCTGTTTACAGTCTTTGTACTAAACTAAGCTAACTGGCTGTTGACTGTAGCCTTTTATTTACCTTCAAGACATGAGAATGGTATCAATCATTTCAAAATGTCAATCATTAATCATTTCTCATCTACTTCACCACCAGGAAGTGTAACTACAAAAAATGTCAAACTACTCCTTTAAGTGAAAATATAAAACACTTTCTCACTGAAGCTTCTCAAATGTGACCTGTGATGAGAATGTCATTATTTTATTCAATCAATCAAATCTAGATTAACTGAAAATGAAAAAAAAAAAAGATGTAACCTTATTCTTGAATTGCAGTGCAAGAAAAAATGAACATGTGTCAGATGACAAGGCAACTCTTAGAAAGATTTTGAGGTTACACAATAAAGGAAATCTAATTTCACAATAGTGCATAACATAAACAAGCTGTGACAACACCACAAATGTGTTTTCAGTCTTTTCAGTGCTCTTAGTTCAACATCATTGTTATTCTAATATGTGAAACTGACATTTGAAACACCGCAAAGCTTTTTTTTAAAGTGACAGAACATTAAGGTCACATTTTGGTGGTCCTCTGTGTGTGCATGACATATTAAAACTCAGCCTCAATCATTCCACTTCCACCTTCCCCTCTGAATGCTGAGAGCAGCTAAATTATTCATTAATGGCTGAGCTGGGATCTCATGTGTGTATGGGACAACCTGCAGTTACACAGCTCTGTCTACCTACTGCTACACCTCTGCTGTCAACCTCTGACGATTGTCTGTCAATGTGTAAAGTAAACAAATATGTAAACAGCCTGTCAGTCAGACTGTCTAAATGTTTATGTGAATGACCGGTCCTAAAGAGAAGGTGTTTCTGAGGGTGTGAATTAATGAGATGGAGTGTATGTGTCCTGACGGAGCAGAATAACATGCTAAAGTGTGTGTGAGCTGCATTTCTTTCCCTATCTAAACTCCCAGTTGACATGAGAGAAGGGTGCGGCCTGTTTACTCTCCTGACGCCCATTTCTTGAGGAACCAGTAATCCCAGGTCTGTCTTGAACTACAAATGGCTGTCAAGGCTGTAGTAATTGTTTCTCCAGATCATCCAGATGGAGGATCAGTATCCCTATAGTCTGCTCTGAACCTGGTAAAACTGCATTTTCATATTATGCACCCTGGGCTTGGAAAATTTTACTAGATAAACCCAGATAATCTGAAAATGCTGCCCTCATGTCAGGCATTCAAGCATCACATTATAAAAATGTTTAATGGGGAATGTAATTGTTTTGAATAGTCAAGTTTTATCTCTCATATTTCTCAGATCCTGTTCTTTTGTGTTGAATGTGATTGTTGTAAATTATTTTTTTATTGTGACACCTATTGCACACTGCCATTTTCTCCCTTGTAAAAGAGATAACGGGCCTCATGCAAGAACATATTCTTATTTTTATCCTAAAATTCATACTTTTTTCTGTGAGGTTCACTTGTACGAGTGATCCAAGTTGGATTCAACAGAACACTTGTAAATTTTGTTCGTCCCTAAGAGAAAATTCTAGTATGAGAAAATTGTTAAATGTTCTTATATCACTTGTACATGCCTCTTAAGAACAAATCTGTTTGTACAAGTGGTTCTTGCATGAGGCCCAATGTATCACAAGAGACGGGCGATACTTAAATATATTACATTACTGATATGCATTACTTTAGCATACAGTGAGCAAATGATTTTAGTTTTAGGTAATTACATTCAGAGAAGAGCCATATTAACACAACGCACAGGCTGTCCGATGGATAAGGGCCTTCAAGAGCTTTTTAAACAAGTCAGCATTGTTGTAGTGAACCTTCTGCCCGTTTCCTGCCCGGCTACTACCCACCTGAGGAGAGGGACAGGCTGCCTCGCACATCCTCTGCCACCTGACGCACAACACTGGAGTTGCCGGGCACATAGGCCAGCTGATATTGTTTCATGAAGGCCTTGGGTAGTTTGTCGACAGAGTAGCTCTCATAGACTGTTGCATTTGGGTAGTCTGTAAAAGGCACCTTCTGACGCAGCACGATGAGGATGCCGGAGAAAAGCAGTGGCAGGACAATCTCCACCAGAGTAACCAAGATTTGACGTTTCTGGAAGAGCAGAAAAAGAAAGATTAGTGGCTGTCTGTTTCATAGAGGTACATAAAGTAGGATGAAAAGAGATAGCAGATAGCATCAAAAATGATGAAAAAGGTATTTAGGTTTGAGGGAATATGAGTACAATGGGGTGAATTATCAATGAATATGAAGCACATCTAAGAGATGATATTGAGATGAAGAAGCTATGCTGTGCTTGGCAGAATATAATGTAAATTAATAAATGCCTCCATATTTCAGCCACAGGTGAGCATGAATTCTGAGTAGTGATGGAAAGCAAATGCAATCCTGTTTCAAACATTTAAATGTGCTATGAAAATGCTAACTACAAAACATTTTTAGTCCAGATGGGGTCTGGGCATCACTTTATTCTTTCACACAACTCAGATTTGAAACAAGAGGATTTCACAGACAGTTGAGACAAAGCATAATTTATGTAATCGCCTCCTCCGGTTGAGTGATTGGAGTATAAAGTGACTTAGACAGTTTCAGGACATTACACAGTCAATCTACAAAGGGACCCAATATTAGACCATCAACCTTTCGACACTAGTCGAGTAAGGTGCAAGAAAATAGACTACTTTTCCCCTTTGTAGGCAAAAAAGTTCATGTATAAATTCATTTGGTGTTATGATCACATTTGAACAGTATAATTTAGTGCAAGGCTGCTAATCAAGTCGGAATACTTTTTGAGTACTGATGAGATAGCGCCCAAAGCACCACAGAGCTGTTATGCTGTTCAGTTAGAACTGGATGCTTGCTCAGACTCTTAATCAAGTCTACTTTAATCAGAGTTTACCTGATTTAAAATAACAAAGCTGTTAAGTTTAGATAAAGTAGTTCAAGTTCTTGAATATTGATGCATGTAAGATTTTTTTTTTTTTTGCGTCAAAATTAGCATAGCTTTTTTGCAGAAACTAGAACTCAGGTATGATACTGGTACCAGTATCATAACATTTGGAACAATACCCAGCAATGGTATACAAGACCTCTCAAGCCATTACATGTTTGCTATGTATGCTATGATTGCTAAGATTAGATCACATCTTCAGTTTTTATCACCACATCTGGTTGTTTTTGGTTTACTACAGTAGATGCTGCTGAAAAAACACAAGAAAACATTGTGTGTGCACTACAGCCTCACTATCCAAGAGGCCATGCTCAGGCATGGTGCTGCTGTTGCCAGTGGGACACGGTCTATGTGGACTCTGATATACAGGAAATAGTGCACTGGCTACCAACACTTGTGCACAGCACAAAACAACAGTACGGTAATTGTCTAAAGCATAGCCAGACAGTATGTCATTTAGTAAAAACAACAACTAGAAATCATTAACCTTGTCAACTGATTAGACTTAACCTGCTTTTGTGGAGGAAATAAGAAGGTTAGCTCAAATATTTCTTTAAAAAGGTTTTTTCTAAGTGAGGAGGCCATGTATAATATTGCAATACAGATGTTTTCCCTGATTATAATATAGTTTAGTCTGCCTTTAATTTTGCTTGCATTTGGCTAAATGCAGTTGTACTTCAAAGAGCAATTCCAATGATATCATTAATGTTTATAGCCAGTAGTCGAATAGGGATAACACCAAAAAACAAGATAGCTTAGAAAAACAAGGCCTGTGCCAACAGCAGTTTTTATAGCAGGCTTTTACAATCCTGAATTACAATATCCACAGTTTCCTGCTGAAATGAAACGTGACAATAAATAACATTTGTTTGTGCAGATTAAGTGATTAACATGCACTCTATGCCTGTGTTCTGCAGCCAAGAGGGAAAAGCAACACTATGATGCACAGTATTTCTTCCCGCTTGGTCCAAATGGAGTCTCTACAGTCTCAAGACAAGATCAACTAGAGTGGCAGAGAGTGGATAAACAGTGGTGGAGCAACAACCTCTCACCACACATGCCATGAAGCAGGCAGCCTGATCCTTTTCTGAATGTTTGCAGCATTGTGCAACAATCAACTGATATTAAGAGTTCAACTCTAAGCAAGCAGCCATTCAGAGAAACACACAGCACGAAATGTGCCAATATTCTACGCCTGTGGAAATCAGGCACTGTTCGCTGTAAAAATTCTTTCTTATCTTCTGTAAACTGAACACAGCCCCCGAATCTGATGATACGGTGTTCTATGAACGATACTATAGTGTTAGTCGTGAGTGAACCATTGCTGTAGGAAAGCATGTTTTTCTTTGGGATTTTGAGATATCATCAAGGTGCTTAACCTGCCTAACATGTCGGCCAACAGTTGAAAAGGTAGACAAACAGCATACAGTTACACAACACAAAATCTGATTGTTGTGAGGCCTGTCTCATGATGAAGTCCCATGATCTGTGTCACAACAATTAAAATTAAGTTTTAAAGCAACAAAATAACTAAGTGTAGATGAGGATTTTCACTGCACACAGCAATATTAGGCTAGGAAAAGCATGTGACAGCTACCAACGTGTTTACCCAGCTAGAGCTTGAAACTACAACAAGGTACAGGCATACTGATATGACTGGGGCCAAACAGTTTCCAAGACGCTGGCTAACATCATCATTTGTAGAAAACGATGTTAGTCAGTTTACTGTATTTACGATGTCACATAAGTCTATAACTTAACAAATACTGTCATACAGGCCTCTGCTTTGTAAACCCAGCTACCTCTGACAATTCACAGTTGTACACAATGTCACCACGTAATAAGGACACATGTAGGCTGGCTGTAAGTTCAAAGTCCTCCAACTCACCTGCTGAAGATAGTTTTTCCAAACCAGTAATCCAAATTGTCGCATAATAGCCATTTTGAGCGGTACACAGGACACAGTCCAGTCAGCCTTCTACAGTGGCTGGGGGACAAAAAGAGAGAGACATCTTTTAGTATCAGGTTAGGTTTATATGTATAATTGCATCACTGAAATGTTTATTATGGAGGTTTGTTTGAAACGGCTTCAACCAGCAGCGATGGCTGAAATGGTTTCTGATCTCAGTTTCTATTCAACAATAACTTGACAAAACAGAAAAAAGAGAAGTGAAATTGAGCAATGAGCAGTATCATATGTATGTGTACACAAAGTTATTTAAAAGTGGGGAAATTATTTTCACTCTGGGAATCCTAACACAGCATGCAGGTACTAACATGTGACAGTAAAGAGGAGTCATCAGTCTTGGAAATGAGTTCAGTTAGAAAACTGAACTCATTTCCAGGACTGATGACAGATGACATTTCCCTGAACAGAAAACCACAGGCAAATGAGCAAAATATACATATATATAAAAAAAAAAACAGGCAGTTGACATTCACATGCCTAACCAGTTGGACAAGCTAACTGAGACTCTTTTTTTTCTCCTTTGTTAAAATTACTATAGGATGGTCACAGTCTTTGACCTCTTTCAAGGCAATGAAAGCTTATAAACAACAAAATGTGAACTTTTGCCAACATTGTCACATTTGCAGATACTCACATATACAGTCAACACAAGGCGATCAATAAAGATGAACTGTTAAAGTTGCAGGGACCAGGTTTGCCTCATGAGAGAATCATAGCACTTTTTTGCCTTAATGGAGTCCCATTTCACAGCATACCACACGCGTAAATAAATCTGATAAAAACTAGTCATGCTGAGACTATTTGAATTTCACACTATTGCCATTCATCTCAGAAAGGATACATCCCTTTCATGATATATCAGGGGTAGTTTACTGCATTATCCGTGTAAATGAATTCACAAAATCATGTGCCACCCATTTACAGCGACCGTTTCTCTATTAATATGTTCTAGCAAACAATAAACATAAAGTAAGCCATTAGAGACGTGAACCTTTTCCCCTATTAACCTTTCTCCTCTGTGATTGGTCCAGCACAATCTTCTGGCCTTCCTGATTGGACAATCGACCTGCTCGTCAATCCCTAAGGATTCTGATGAATGCTAATGATGGAGCTGAGGGACAAAGCGAGGTATATCTCATATATTATGTGCTGACTCACCGACATGACTTCATTTAACACTCTCTGAATCACTAGACATCTAAACTGAATTCACTCAGCCGTGTTTTATCGCACAAAAAATGTCAAATTACCTTAAAAAAGCAGCATGAACTTCACGAGCTGTGGTCCCTCCTCCTCGGGGTAAAAACAATTCCTCCTTTTTTTGTATTAATCCGATAACAAAACCATCACTGCGGGGCTTCTTCCTTCACAGACACACTATGCAGGTCCGGCTAGCATTAGCGAAGCTCAGGACGTCTGCAGCCCAGTCAAGGTTTTTACCCTCCAGTTTGCTGCCTGCTAGCGTGGCGATGACATTGCACCAGCCGCCGGATAAACCAGTGAATTCATCGTGCAAAATGCAGGGACAACCGTCAACAAAACACCTCACGTGACTTCACTGGAGCAGAGTGTCACGTGATCTACACAGCTGGGCTTTATGGCCACAATTGTCCTGCAGCTGCCTAAAAATTAACAATAAATGTAGAATTATTCTTTTGTGTTGTGACTCATTCATTTGTTATTACGATTTCTATTTCTGGTAGCAGTATTGTCCCATCACTGCACTGTAGTTAGTTGCTGAAAGAAGACACATTGATGAACTCTTGAGCTTAAAGAACAGGTTCACAAATTTTCAAGTCTTTCTTAAAACATTAGTCAGGTGCCCAAATGAACATTGAAATAGGTTTTTCTTGCCATAATCATTCCTCCTATTCACACTGATTACTTTAAGATCCCTTCATAATGCACTTACAATGTAAGTGATGGGGGCCAAAATCCACAAGACTCCTTCTGCACAAAAGTGTTTATCTGAAGCCAATATGAAGCTTCAGTCGTCCAAATTAGCCAAATCAAGTAGATATCTTTCAGTTGTTTTAGTGCCAAAGTCCCTCTTTTTGTTATTATTTTTCCATTGCAGCTCAACAGGGAAACACTGTCCGAGGAAACACAAAGAGGGAATTTGATACTACTGTAAGACTGTAAATGTGGCAGATATCCACTTGATATGACTAACTCAGTCTGCTGAAACCTGAAATAAGTTTCAGATAAACCTTTAAATGCATTATTGCACAAAATGACTGTGTGGACACACTGTGGATTCTGGCTTAACCCATAAGAGCCCGGACCCATTTCTCCTTAAAGGAAAATTATGGAGAATATAAAACAGACCAAATGGACTACAAAGAACACATTTCTGACTTTTTTAAAAATTTCTACCTTCAGTATCAAAGATCTGTAATGTAACATATATGTCATAACGATATTTCCCTAACTTGTTTTATATCAATTTGTTCAAGAAATATCGTCAGAACAGGTAAAATGTAATACCGGACATCTTATTAACGCATCAGAATTGTTAAATGGGTTGAAACCTATGTTTAGTAACAAAAAACAAGCTTTTTAAAATTAGCTAGTTCTATCACATTTGCTGACCAGGTACACTGCCATTTTGGAAGTGATGTCATGGATTCACACATTGTCACATGACTGCACCAGGATGTTCAGTAGATGTCACTTAGGGACTTCATGAGTTAAAATCAAGGTGTATAAGGAATTTTCCAGAACATTGAAAGGGTTGGTGACCCCTGTGTCACCATGGGTTCTTATGGGTTAAATTGAAAGCTTTTTTTACATTGCTTATGTTTCACATTAAACTGGTACTCCTGTGATTTAATATTTCACTTTTATAAACCTGGGGGAATTCCAAGAAACAGATTTGTGAATGACTGGTCAAAATCAGTGCAGCAGAGGAAAAGATATCCTTTCTTTAGTCCCTATTACACTTCGAAGTTCAAACACACTGCATCCTAAAATTCTCGTAATGTAACTCAGTAGTCTTTAGATTAAACCTTTCGCTGCCTGGTAAACTCCCCACCTCTGTGGGTAATCTTGTATGAATTATACAGAAAATAGAGACAGTTGTGAGACTTTTAGTATTTGTTGATTTTCCGAGGAATTTCCTTGACAGAGCTGCTCCATTTTAATAATTTTTAGACATTACATAATCTTTTTTGTGCAGGTGTACATTGGGGGCTTTCGACTCATTACCAAATCATTTCTAAAATCCTGGTCACGGCTCTGCTTAATAATGCCACCCAGTTTCGTGAGATCTCAAATTTAACTTTAAAAACCAAAAACCTACACAAAACTTTCAGACAAAAGACAGGGAATAGAACAATTTAGCACACCATCATACGTCTATACTTTATTACCAACCTCAGTTTAGCTAAATCTGGGAACACTAATTCTGAGTATATTTATTACAAATTAAACTGTGGGTCTGTGTGGTGGAAAAAGGCACAAAAGTGACACTGGCTTGCATGATGGCTTGTTTTATTTTAAAATCAATACAAAATTACATATTCACATCACAGGTCTATTGAAAAAACACTGTACTGTAGAAAAACAGATGTTTCACAAAGAAAACTTTGCCTTTTTTGGAATGAAGCAATTTCAACAAAAAACAATTTCAAGTAGTGGCATGTTCTTTGTCCTCCATTTATACATATAGTACTATGTACATTTATAAAACACAGGAGATAACCAGTCTGGAGTAACAGTTTAAAATGTGTTTATAGTCAAGAGACAATCATGTAGACATTGTGTACTCAGTGTCCTGAATACGGCGTACAGTACTTACAAAACCCCATCATGTAATAGTTTTCCTTTAGTGTCTGAACTTCCATTTCTCTCTAAGGAGGCAAAGCAAATCTATGAAAAAAATACTTTAGTATTGATTGTTCAAGCACAGAAATGGTAACATTTCATTGACTTGCGCTCCTTCTGTGATGATAAAAGTGCTAGACCTAATTCAGATGGGAGGAAAAATGGGCAAAGTACAACTTGTCAGCATGTTAGAGTTTCATGAAGTTTGCATGGTACTCATCCAGCTGGTGATTATTGTTTGGCTCCATTATCAGCACACCTTGTTGAACAAAGTGTGTCAATATCTCAACAGTTAACACCTATCTGGTGTTCCTGATGGTCTTTTAAAGGTGCGGTGTGTAGAATTTAGTGACATCTAGTGGAGTGCACTTGGCAGAAATTAATATAATAGACATAAGTATGTTTAAATTAGTGTATAATCCCATGAAAATAATTGTTGTGTTTTTGTTACCTTAAAATGAGCACTGTGTATCTACATAGGGAGTGGGTCCCCTTCCACAGAGGCCGACATGTTGCACCGCCATGTTTCTACAGTAGCCCAGAATGGACAAACACTGGCTCTAGAAAGGGTCTTTCGCATTTTTCACAGCAACTATAGGTTCTCCTACATACTTGGGAGGGGTACAACTTCACCACTAGATGCCACTAAATTCTACATACTGGTCCATTAAGTAACATTGATCAAAATATTTATCAATAGCACAACTGGTGTATATGTACAAGACTCAAAGATGCTGACTACCAAAAGACTCATTTCACAGCTGTTTCTATTTAAGTAGATGCCCCTGAAAAATGACATCACCACAGTACCTTTGGCAAACTCACACAGAACTTGAACTAAGGACAAAATTGAACAAGAATTCATACAATCATATTTAGGCTTCAGATGCAGACATTTTCATCAGCTAGATGACAGTTGTCATCTATTGATGACATTCACCAAATACAAGATAGATTCTTGTACTGACAGTGCATATTAGAAACTATGATAACCAACAGAACCACAATAACATGACAGTTATGTTTAATGTTTTCCACAATGAACAAGTCCATGAGGTTTCATTTATTTAACAACTATCCAACGTGATCTGAGATAGGTTGTTGTAGAAGGCTGTAAAACAACAAAAATGGCAACTATTGTACCAGGGTCCTGAGGAAAGTCAAGTCATGTTCCAGTGGTTTCAGAGCTAACTGCGAGTCAAAGGGTGTACTGTTTCGGTCTATGGGAGGTATTTTGCTCCATGCCTGTAAACACGGAAATGAAATGCAATGTAATAGAAAGGCAAGTCTCTAGGTAATTAATATTTATTTATTTTCCCTTACTTGTCTTTACCTTCAAAGTCTCGATCTTCTGGCAACTGACGGACCAGTGCACACTGACAGGAGTGAGGAACAGCATCAAGAACAAAAGAAAAGTGCTGGAGGATAATAACTGAGCAGGTGGTCTGTAAACAGCTTGAGGCCAGTTGAACAACCACGGTCTAAAGGCTCAGAAACCCCGCACCGGCAGAATTCTCGTCTACTTCCCCTTCCTCCTCTTCCCTTTCCACCTCACCTCCACTGTGAGCCGCTGAGTTCTTCCTCTTCACTTGTTTGCTGGAGGTTCCCCGAGGCCTCTGCATGGGCACCAAAAGGCGGAAGCCTGGCTGGGAACTGGCAGAGGCTGCGCCCAAGGAAGTAAATGTCTTGAGTGTGCATGGCATAAGGGAGGAGGAGCATGTAGATGAAGGGCTAACACTCTGGACGGAGGAGTATCCTGAACTGTGAAGGTCTGCAGAGAAGAAAAGAGGTTCCTGGTCTTGGCAATCCTTGTTCGCCTCTCGTTCCACTTCACAGAAGCTGTCTTCGTCGCTGGAGAGGGCTCTGCAGTGATCTAGTCTTTTGTCTTCATCAGTGAGTGGGTGCAGTTTGATGGATATCATTGAAGCTATTGAGAGAGAAGAGTTTATAACAGTGAATCATTTTGGAAAATCTACACAAACTAATGAACCTATAACAGTCTGCACAGCTACTATCATCCATCCACATCTGTTCATAACAGCAGCATATGAATCAAATTATGAGACAGTATGTGAAAGTATGTGCAAGTTATGTGGACGTTGCAACTGCTGTGTCATATAATGTCCAACTGGAAGACTCACTCATGCTGTATGGACTGGATAATATATGTGCTTTAGACTAAACATTTGGGGCTCTGCTAGTAATTGGATTAAATGTGCCCAGCCCATTCCCCTTCTGTTCCTCATACTCACAATCGCCATCTTTCTCCCCCTCACTCTCCTCTTGGTCCCCCTCATAGCCAGAACAGGAAGTGTCCAGACTCCAGTCCAGGATGTCGCCCAGCAGTGTCTCCTCCTGATTGGACAGCTCCGCCGTGGGAGTGGCCACAAAGCTGCCCCTGTGGGCCTGCATGTTGTCATCACGTCTCCTAGGGGGAGGGGGAGGGATTGTACAAGTAGTGGGTTAGAGTGAGTCATTGAGGCATCTCACAGATGGCGCAGACTAACACCTTCTGGATGAGACAATTCACAAGTCTGTCACAAAGCACAGGAGACTTTGCAAGGATACGAACTGGTAAATGAGCAAGAGAGGTGGGGCATTGGTTATTTTCCTGTCAGTGTGTTGCTGCTAATAACCAGATTTCTTGCCTGATTTTCAAAGATTTCAAATAATTATATGTGCAATATAAATGTGTTGTAAAGCTGGGAACTTAAGTATATGAATATATTAAAGATGTAGTCATATGAGACTTTCTTTTCTCTGGGATTTTGTTTATGTTGATATTGTGATATAAGGGAACTTAAAATGGTGCCTTTTCCTGGTCTTTAAGGCTAAATTACAGTCCAGTCATTTGACTGTTGATATTGAGCGCAAGGAACGGTGAATGCCTCTAAGGTAGTAATGATGCCTCTAGCAATCATTACTACCTTAGAATAAATATTGCATGACAGCACTAAGAGAAGTCTTATTAACAAATGAAAAAAATCACATTGATCATTATCAATAATGTGACATCTCAGGACCAAAGTAGTGTTAAATTTTTTTGTCCATATTGCCACAGCTTGTTTGTTAGTTAGTATCATGCAGCTCTAATGCGTTGTGTGTTGGGGAAACTGTGTGTTGGTGACAGTCTTACCTCTTGTTGGTGCTGGATGGGGAGGCGAGGAAGGTGTGGATGTCTGCTGGTTGGCTGGTAGGACTGGGAGGCTCCATCTGAGGCTCCACTTCAGGAATCTCCAAGATCTGACACAGCTCTTTAAAATCCATTACCTTGTGGATGCCAAGAAATAATATTAGTGACAGATTCAGAAAACCAATGTTTTTGTTTTTTAAGAAGTTAAATAAATAGTATCATTTCCAAATGTAAAACAACACAGATTTGTCCTGTTGTCTTTGTATTTACTGGATGTAATGTTGGATATAATGAATGAATGAAAAGGAGACATGCAGATGAGGAAAAGGAAACTGTTTCCATAGTAAATAATCTATTGAGTGTTTGATGGTTATTTATTTTTTACTTTAGAATGTAACTGCCGTGAAACAGTCAAAAAAAACTACCTTAAATTCTGAAAGTCTAATTTAAGACTTCAAGGATCTGCGGGAACCCTTTCCTAGAGTACTTCTTTTTTGTGAATCAAGCAGTATACCAGTTGAAGCTGCCATGCTGTTTGTGTTTGACCAATCAGTGAGGGCCATCCATGCAAACTCTGCCCCCCAAAAATCCTGTACTTTTGGAAAAAAAAAAACAGGAACCTACCCCCAGCAGGGACTTTTTGGGGGGTAGAAGAATCTCCCTAGACCTTAATTAAGACCCTGGTCCCTCTGGTGGAAACCCAGGTCGAGGAGCTGAGTTCAACTGAGTTGTATTTTTCTACAAAGAACTCTAACTTCGTTATTTATAGACCTTTGTTTGACTACCTTATTACTGAACCCGCCCGTCACATGCTGCACCACCACAAGTAAAGTCTCAACCTGTGGGCAGAGATGACTTTTCCTATACCTTCAATAAAAAATTGCAAGTACCTTCTCTTTGCTGATGTGCTGGTAGGCCTCATCCTCAAACCGTTGCTTAACACCAGTAAGAGACACGTGCCTGTAATCTTTGGGAACATCTTGACTGAAACTGGGGAGAGACAAAGAGAGGGGAGAAAAACCGAGTTAAGATAAATTACTGACTTTGATCCACTTTGTTGACTGCATCTCTAAAATCAACTCTTGGGGACAAATCCCGTCACTTGCCCATTTAAGAGTTACAGTTTGTTGATGTGATGCTCACTTATCAAAGTGACTCATCCTGAGGCACGTTTCTATGACTCAGCTGGTGATTCACCGATGATTACACACACATACACAAACACCCCTACTATCCAAATGCCTCCTGCTGTCTTTTATGACTCTACAGCTCTCTGGGCTTCATGTGTGCTTTGAAACCTTAATGGCCATCCATTTTCTTAGTCATCAGACATTATAAAAAAATTTTTTTTATATCTAATCAATGTGGCCATATGAGCATGCTGTAAACAGCCAGACACATTATCAATCAATTCTTGTTATCTCACAAGTCTCCATATTCTTACATCTCATGGAGGACAGAACAGTGAAGTAGCAGGCATGTGTGAGTCAAAGTATGATAAAGCAGAAAATTCAGTAGACTGTAATGTTTTCAGTGGCATTTTCTATGGCGTGTATTTGTCCCATCCAAAAATGAAAGGATGCTGTGCGGGAAATCAATAGTTGGAATAAATGAAACAAATATGTTAATGAATATTTTTCTAACAAGTCTGTTGGTAATTTTATCTTTTGTCATGTTGTATCCAAAGCAGATGCCAGAGGTTTTTAAACAGTGCTGATGTCATACTGGAACTAGGACACGCATAGTCACTGATGTCAAACAGCTGAAAGCAGACTCATGAGATTGTCACTTAAAATGCAAAAGCAACAGATTTTTACCATGTCACCAAACACTGCTGTCAACCAAACAGCTGTAGTGAATCATATTTGTTAAATCATGCTCATAACACATTTTATTAATCAGAACACTTCAGTTCAGTTGTTCTGATTAATACTCCGAGCTCACCATATCCCTCTTTTTCTTGCTGTGATTGAAATAAACCACATATGGAAAGAAATCAGTTGTAATACCAAGAAGGTATACAGAAACTTTGCTTGGCAACAATAGAAATCTGCTATTGTATGGTCTGGATATTGCGGGGGAAACTAGCGGTACTGTGAATAGAGCCATTTTATGATCTGCAGGGGTTTTACAATGACAGCCTTCAGTACCCAAGCAGGTATACACCCTCAGAATGTAGCTAATGGACCTATAATTTTCAACAGAATTACAGTACAAGTCAGTAACCCCTGTGGAGAGCAGGGGTGTGTTTGGTCTAATACCAATCTAAAGAAAAACTAATTAACCCTCAGAGACCTGTGAGGGCGTCTGCGCCCTTGGCCGAGATTACTGTCTTTCAGAGGCTGTAGAAGGCTCAGTTTTAAAGCTAGACTGAATATACTATATGAAACTAGACAACTGAAGCCATCCAATGGTACCGACCATGTCATGCTAGCTTGTCTGGAAGGGGGCTAAATAACGCTCCAAAGTTAGGCTAAATTTTGGCAAGGGAAAAACTGGCATTGCCATTTTCAAAGGGGTCCCTTGACCTCTCACCTCAAGATATCTGAATGAAAATGGATTCTATGGGTACCCATGAGTCTCCCCTTTACAGACATGCCCACTTTATGCTAATCCCATGCAGTTTTTTTTACATGCAGTATAAATGTTATTTCCACCTATTCTAAAAATGTGAGTATGTGAATATTTCTGCATACTGGGGTCCCTAAACAGTCTTGGAATTGCATAAATGGGTATGACTGGAAAACTGAGACTCTTTTGGATTCAATGAGCCCAATTGAATTCATGTGTGATGATGTAAGTCCCCATAGCAGCCATTTCATTGTAGTGAGACCATTTTTTGAAACTTGACCTCACTGTATAAAATGACCTATTGTAACCTCTAAAATAATCACAGCCTCATGAAACTTTATGCCCACAAACTAGAGACCTAGAGCATTCAGAGGATGTATGGCTTTCATAGGTATATTGACAATAAGGGGGTTTCTGAGCAATTTCCAGAACAGAAGTGCTCACCATCGAATCGCTGAAAAATGCTATTTTTACAGAAATCTCAAAACGTCAAAAGTTTTGACACCAAATCAAAGCATGATTTTTTTTTATGGTGTTCTTCAAATTCTTGTTGTCTTAATGTGATATTTTGGAGGGATTTTTGACCGTTTTTGGATCATTTCTTGAGTGGTCAATGGTTAAATGGTTGGTTACATTTTGCACCAAATCTGTGTAACAAATGGTATCTTGTGAGACATAATTGAGCATGGAAATAGCCATCATAATGTTCCAAGCCCTTACACACTTACCTAACGTGCTGAGAAACATAATGCACCCATCACAGCCTATTTTACTTGCCAGCCCAGGCTAATCAAATGTGTAGCTACAGAAGGGCAGATGCCAAACAAGCTGCATCCTGTCAAAGGGATGAAATGACTGGTCCCTTTCTTTATAGATAAGATCACTAAAAAAAAATCCATTTTTTAACTAAACACATCAGTCACTAGGTGAGACTTACCTTTGCTAAGGTTACAAAAAAAAAGTTTTTTAGGGTAAATAAATGTGCCTTTCAGTGTCTACATTGACTCTCCCTCTTCCAAGGTTGTGATAACACAAATGTAATTCTTATTAGAAGTGAGCTCATCATGGCTGATCACATCACTTAAACTAAACCATTACAAAAACAAAAGGTTTGCTCTGCATGTGTGTGGATGTACAGGAGTGTCTCTACATCTGAACGTGACCGAACAGACTGAGTGATTGTGCAGGTGGGGAATGAGGGAAATAACTTTCTTGGCTACCAATCCAGTCAAAACACACACTGTGAGAAGCTTACCACTTGACATAGAGCAGCACAGAGAGGGGGGTGAGGTCTTGCTTGGAGAAACCTGTGTAGTCAGCTAACTGGCTGGGCCAGATAGGAGCTGCAGGAGACAAGCAAGCATAATTCAAGGTGAACATAAACTTAACACTCAACTAAAACCATAAATTGTATTTGTTTGAAAAAATATTTGCATCACATGTCTGTGTTAAAAGGCTGAAACAATACATCTTTCCAAACTGGCATGTTTTCAGTGTGTGTCAGTGAGTGTTATTACCATAATGATGTAGAGCTCGTGTAAGCAGCAGTGCAGCGCAGGCCAGTTTGGCAGGAGGTGGTGTGGCGAGAGCAGAGTAGAGCAGGGACAGCTCACAGATGTAGCTGAACAGGTGAGTGGTCCGCCTCTCTAGAGGGTGCAGAGACAGCAGCACCTCCCCGTAGTCCAGCAGTGTGGGGCTCTGAGCATAAAATGACTCTCTTAACATTTGTTCAAACACAGTGCTTGAATTTCCAAAAAGATTCTTCAGCATGAAATTATACATATAAAAATATAGATTACATGAGAGAGATATTTGTTTATGTACTCACCCTGATCTTTCCGCCCAGCACAGAGACAACCTCTCCCATCATCCGAACCAAGTCCTCATACTTGTAGGTGTTGTCTGTGAGCCAAACAGCTTCTCGTATGGTCAGGATTTCTTTACTGATATAGCTGAAAAAGAAAAGAACCAAACATTGTCATGGAAGTACAAATATAAGTTACAAATATAAATCAATTTGTGTTTATTCACAACAAAATACAAATATTCTTTTAATGTGATGTCTTTCTTACCGTGTACAAACTACCATACAGGCAATTCCCAATAACTGTAGGCGAGCCTTAGGGACAGAGCGCAGAGCCAGGTAGCGGTCCACACAACCCACTGTAACATGCAGCGTCAGGCTGGAGAAGTCCTTCATGGTGGTCACCTCCACAAGCCAGTCCACCAGGATGTACCTACAGAACCATAAAGGGGAAGGAAAAAAAATGAAGATCATGTGGCAAAAAAGGGATATTTTGGTCTGAAAAAATACAGAAAAATATTTTAAATTAATCTAAATGTGAATTGCACAATAATGAGAGGCAATTGGTTTAAGTCTGTAACCCTCATGCATAAAATAATCTAGGGTAAATGTCAACAGCAACCACCCTAAACTAGCAGACATTATCTGATCTTGAAAAATCAGCCACTATGGCCACATCATGACTTGAAATCAGCCTAACGGCTATGTGTTGTGTCCCCTGTCTTACTGGGAAAGGATTATCTTTATACTGACACATAGGCCTGGGCGATAAAACGATAGCGATACATACCGACAATAGACACTTCATCAATAGCAGTAAGAAAATTGGTCAATAGAATGTTCAGTAATTTCACTTTAATACATTAAATGCAGTTTGAAATGCAAGTTTAGTTACATGAACAAACCCCAAGCGTGTTTCCTCCCTGGCTCATAAACAACCTATCATATCCCTTGCTATGAATGACACGCACACAGCCAATCATTTAACAGTTATGTTGTTCGACTGCACCATCGACATGGGACACAACAGAAACAGCGTTGAGTTAGAAATGAGTGCAGGCGGTGAGGAAATTGTTGATTAAAAAAGCACACTAAACATTTTATTGTAATAAACTTTTCAGCTATAACGCCCAGCCTTACTGGCACACTTGTGCTAATGTTCTCTTTCATCTTCTCTTTAGTAATGTCATTAAAAGAGAGCTAAAATGATCAAAACTCAGTGAGTCATCACAATAACATCAATAGGATCATTCAATTTTCTAGAAAAATATTCACCAACAGACTGTAATCCTGCCAGTAATAGCTTGGAAGATTTTCTATTCCCGCCTACCTCATGGTGTCCTTGATGCCTCGTCTGAGGATGCTCTGAGCACAGCGACGCGATGCCAGGTTAGAGGAACTGAAAAGCTGGGCCACTAAGTCAGAGCAGGCCTTTGCCTCCAAACCCAGTGGATTCCCACTGCTGCACACTTTGGCCAGAGAGAGCTGGATAAAGAAAAGACCAGGTGTTCAATAATATTTTAGAGTGGCTTGACAGCTTGTTGAACTTGGTCAAACTAAAAAGATGACAATGAGGTTGAGTACTGCAACAGATTTCTGCTGTAATTACTTAGCGGGATTTTAGTAAGAGCCTGTGTTTTGGATGAGTCATTTTTGTGATTCAGTGGTACAGCTTTGATTAAGCTGTGAATGGCGATGAAAAATCAACAGTATGTCAACAATCGTCAAGTCCTCCTGACACTGACAACTTTCAATGCTGGACAAATAGAGGAGTGGGAAATGAAAAAGAAACGAACAAAAACTTGACAGATGAAAAGTGACAAACAATTTACAGTCTTTTGTATTATTAAAGTGAACAACCGTGGGAGAATAAAGCTGCAGACTGACAAAGAAGAACACATTAAACCAACTGCTGCAACATAATGACACAAGACAATAATCCATCTTACAAAATGTCAACAAAGCCTGTATAGCCAAAGCAGCACGTTAGCAGAGCAGCAGGAGCTTCAGACACGTTCTACACAAGACGCACTCAGAAACAGTCACCTGCATTTGGGCAACACCCAGAAACCAACACACAGTCACCGTAGTAACACACGTAAAACAAAAGAAAATCGTACTGAAGTGCAAAATTACGCATTGGGCGTGGTTACATGCATATGGTGCAAGCTGTTAAGTGGCCTGTGTAGTCTCCTGTGAGGACAAGCTGTTATAATCACACACCTGTGCCTCCCAGCATCCTTTGCCAGCATAGTCCCTCAGAGTTCGTACACATTGAAGGTACCTGCCTGGATCTGCCATCTAAAATTAAAAAAAAAAAATAAGGAAAGAATTAAATTAATCTTGGGTTTAGCAATATTTTTCAATGAATATTTCCACAAAAGATTTTTGTACATGCAACAAAACCTTTTAACTATTGATTTAATTTTATTTTTAATAAACTTGAGTTTGACATGGAGAAACAATAGCTTAGATCAATAAGGTCAACATTTCCAAGAGTAACACTGATTCTTATTCTGAATGAGACATTCAGACTCACAGCTGCTTTACGGTTGTGCTCCCATAACAGGTAGGAGCTCTGTAAACAGCCAGCCTGCGAAGACTCTTCCAGCATCGATATGGCGTCTGAACGTCTTTCATCCTCCTGGAAAAAGGTAACATGGTTCCAGATGTGAATAGAAAATCTAGACTTTGTTCACGCAGTCAAACATGATAGTCTGCTCTGCACATAAAGCCTGTGTGTCATGAGCCTGCAAACCAGAGTTCTAATTAAGCTGCATGAAATCATTTGTCACACTGTTTAATAATACAGCAAACCAGGGCTGTGAGTGAGAAGAACCAACAGGGACTCTAAGGCAACAACTGTGTTATATGGAAAGGGGGGAAAAAAACAAAATTATCCCATCTGTGCAGTTGATGAGTAGTCAAACAGCCCCCTATGACAGTAGCACTAAGCTCTACATTTTTATTAGAGACTAGAAACTGTGTTAACCACACCCAGAGAGAGACAGAGCCAGTCAGATTCAGTCTCACTTTCACACTCACTTCAAACAGCTGCAAAACTCTGGCCAAACAGTGCAACAAGGGCCCCTTCTTCTCCTGTAAAGAAAAAAAAAAGTGTGAATTCAGCACTAAACCTTTTCAATTTCTATGAAACCATCATGTAGACATGAATGTAATGTACATTTCTCTGTGAATTTAAAGCAATAGTAATTTTTGTGTCTGTCCATTGAGCAATAACAGAAACTCAACCTTATTTAGACTATTATTTGTGATTGGTGGAAACACTGCCACTGCCTTGAAACTCGCATTAATAAAAACAGAAAAGGAGAAATGAAGACTATTTTCTGTGCTTATTAATTGTAGTCACAAGTTCTTGCTAAAAATGAATGCAGGTTAATTTTCCATCAAGGTTGGGTGAAAATGAACAACACTGTCTTGTCCCCTAAACTGTAGCAAAACCTACCATGTTGTCGTCACACTCAGCCTTGAGACGGTCAAACACCACGGCCTTGCAGCAGCTGCCAGTGGGCGACCATGGTGGACGGATGAACACCCAGATAAAGGGATCTGCCAAAGGAGAGCGCAGGCTCTCGGCCAGGCTGAAGAAGTGGGAGGCCTTCCGACCACATACATCCGCTCGCCCCTCATCGCTCAACAATGCTGATGGAGAGAGACAAGGCACAAGTGATGAGCTGCAATCACTAAGAGCATCCATCAAAAAAGTATTTTTTCCCCTTAAATTTCACTTGACCTTTATTTAAAATCAGGGTCATGTAGGATAAAGGTTACATGTACTAACACAGGACCAACCAGCATATGAAAAGGAGGAAAAACATAAGTGCAATGCCTACAAAATGTTTGAGTTAGGGAGTTGTGAAGTGTTTTACTTACGTCCTTCATTGTACAAATAAGCAATCCCTAATTTCACAGCTGCTTCAAAATTTCCCTTTTCTGCAGCTCTGAAGGAAGAGAGAGATTTCAGATAAAAATCCATACAGATGGAAAAACAAAAACACATTGTTTTTTTGTTTTGTTTTTTTTAATTTGACAAAAGACACTGCACCTTTCAAATAACCATAAGCTGTTGGGGGATGGCCACGTGTCTCTGAAACTGACCCTGGCCCAAACACTGGAATGGTTGTCAACAATGTCCCGCAGCTGGGAGTGAACCTGTAACAGAGGTCAAGCCATTAAGTCACTCAACAAAAGAAACATCTGACCCATCAAATCAGGTGGTTACAAGACGCTGAGCCAGAACAAATCTGGGATGACAAGGCACATACATGCTAGATGTTGTGTAGGAGTGCTATAGTGAGTACAGTATGTTTACTCACCGCTCTGACAGACAGCAGATCCTCAGCAGAGAGGCACTGGAGCACACAAAGGAGGACCTCCTCAGGGAGAGACAGCAAGGTGACAGTTGGAGTTCGCTTACGGACCCGCTTCCGTGCTGGAACCGAGTAGCATTTTGAGCAACGGCAGTGGACTACTGAAAGAAAAAAGGGATTTAAACTCACACAATTCATTCATTTCCCCCATCCTTGAGTTTAATTCTCATATTCAGCTAAAGACATAGCATGTAGGTAAACACACACAACAAAATCACCCAGAAGCATTTCACATCTAAGTGCAGGGCTAACAAATTCATTCTCACATTAATGTTACACAAATATTTGCAGTTCATTTAAAGCAGGCCTGTGGTCGCTTAGTATGTTCACTGGTAGCCAGGCACACCAAGACGAAGGATATAGCTCCCCATTCAAATTGCCTAACGTAAATAACGTAAGGCATCTCCGGGAGGTCTGATCAAATACCTGGTCTGAATTTTTAAATTCATGGAAAGATAATAACCTCTAAAAAGGTATTAAAGTGAGAATACAACATCATATAATAAAGCATTAACGTTAGCAGCTTTCTAACGAAGGTGAACTGAGGCTGCTAAGTCAAACCAAGTGAGCGCCCAAATTTCCCTCCTGTGGTTTAAATGTAAGTAGCATTACGTTACGCCCATTTTCATATATATTAACATATATTAGTTCTCAGACACCACAAAATCGTTAAGATTCAGAAGGACACGCATTTTACATGGTTACTGCCAGCATTAGTCTATTTCAAACTCCAAGAGGAACCCATGGCTAACGTTAACGTTACCTAACGTTGGTGCTGGCTAGGAGCTAGTTACCAGTGCTATCTCTGTCAAATTGCAACAATTTAACACTGGTTCTAAAACAGTCGTCTTTCCGTAACAGTCATTCGCATATTTCTGGTAGTAGGAGCTAGTTTAAGTTGGATAAAGTTACTTACCGCCCGCTTTCATTGCAAGTGCAGTGATCTCTCCTCGGACAGTGATGCCTGTAGCTAACGTTACAGCACGGAGTAGCGATTTAAATGTTGCAGTGATACTCGCTAAATACTACACACTCCCAAACGTAGAGTCGAATTCACCAGGAAATTATATAATCGTGTCACAATACAGCTCGCTGTCTCTGTTATGCTGCAGTAGTTAACTAATATCTTAAGAAGTTGTCAGCTCTTGCCTGAATTCAAATTCAAGCACGCGTCCTCAATTGCTGGACCCGCCCCAAAGCTACTCTAGGACCGCCCGCGCTCAGAGTTTAAACTCCATATTCAATCTGACTGGTCGAGCACGGGTACGCCCCTCTACGACCTAGTAGTTTCTTGATTGGTTAGCGTGAAGAATGGAAGCACTGATTGGTCGGATTTTATAAACTGTAAAATATCGAATGCTCATTGGGCAGCGTAATGCCATTTCGAAGTACGCGCTCGCCAATAAACGTATGTGATTGGTTGACCTGATTACGACGACCGTCCACAGACCCACCTATTTACTGTGGATTGTGGGACATGTAGTTGGACAGAGAATGCCGTTTAAAGGTACCCCGTTTAAAGGGACAGGCGCACAGTTAGGGCCAGAGTAGATTTTTCTATTGGCAGTGCAAGTGAATAGTCCCTTAAAAAACGTGTAAAGTGCTTTGAATATATTGTGCCACATTCACAGTGATAAATGGTCTGTCTTTTGATTGTCCAGAGCACAAAGAGTTATAGCAAATCTTAATTGATAAAGCAATAAGGTGCTGGCAAATGAAGCTTGTATTGTTGTCTTCTTTTCGAGGATTTATATTTCTTCTATTGTAATGATATAGAAGGCGTAAAATATTTTTATTTGGAAGGAACTGAAGATGAAATAACTCCTGTCAAATTAGTCTTTTCAGCTCAGGACTATGATTTGAGGACAAAGACTAACATATTTGAAGTGATGATGAACTGTAATCCGTCATAGCCAATTTGTAAGTAAAAATCTGGCTTGATTAGCTTTCATTTTTATTCATCAGGCATATCTGTGATTGCAACTGCCACATTAACAAGCCTTTACTAATTCAATTGTGTAATATCTTGTTACCTAATCCTATTCCATTCACATCCGTGAATTTCTTCTCCAAAATTAAATTAAAAATATATGGAATAAGCATTATGTTTCTCTAGTAGCATTCATAAGGACTAAACAAATCGGCTCCATGAATGAAGTTTCAAGCTCAACTGATCTATATTGGCGATTTAATCATGATTAAGTAAAGAATAAACTCAATTATACCATTCCGCCAAATGCACATTAACATTTGCAGACTGAGCCACAGGATATGGATGCAAGGAAGTTCATATTTGATTGGTATGATACTGGAAGGGTCATGGTCCGACATGCAGGGAAAGTTGATTGGACAATCAGTCATGGCGGACAATAAATTGGGCTCACCTGCTAGGCAGCTGATAAATAATTTGGAATCACAGTGTACAGAGCCAACATTGCATCGCTGTACGGCGCAGAAAATGATGAACGCTACTGCTGAAATTTCACATTGTACATAAACCATGCAAACCACGCACACTTTCTCCACTGCTTGTGGGGAGAGGATGGGATGTTTGCCTCTCCTTCTCTCTCCTCTGCTCTCTGTCTTTGCTTGTTTGCACGAGGGCGGGGCTGAGCTGCACACACACACACACAGTCCACAACGGACAGAATGAAACGGACTTCAGGTTTTATGCACTCGAGTCGTAATTTATCAAACTGTTGAACAGTCTTTGACTTCCAGCAGTCAACTCCCCTCTTATCCGCAGCCGCTATGTTTAACAGTAGTACGGAGCTCGTTATGCTAATAGTGAACTTTGATGAACGTTCATTGTATGTAACGAATGAGTCTAATTAGCTAAATATCGTAAAATTAGTTGGATTCATGTAGACTTCAGGCTGCCTGCCCTTCCTCTCTACCAACAGTACCTTCAGCAGTGAGTCTGTGATCAGTAGCAGCAGAGGGAGGAGGACAAAATATGGAGAAACCTACATTTATACACCATTCATTTACTGATCCATATTTGTGTAATATATCAACATTATATATCCATAATTAAAGGAAAACAACCAAATCTAAAGGGAACTTCACTTTTGTACTTATTATGTATACAATGAATAGATCACCAATATGATGGAAAAAAAGTTATTTTCATTTTTTGGTTGCCGGGCCAATGAAAATATAAAAGGGGCCAGTAAAACCCTAATCTACTGGCCAAGTTGGCCAGTGGGGGGGGAATGTTATATTAGACACTGAGGGTTTGAGGATAGGTTAATCAAGAAATCAAAGTCCAAAGTAAACCTAAGTGAATGTGAGCATAATGGCAAGTACAAAGAATGAAAACGCTGGTGGAGCAAACAAGATTATTGATGTGTACCTTATAATAGGGGACATTAAGAAATCATTATGTCTTGTCCTTTTGTACATCACACACACAGACACACACACACAGAAAACTTATCAATTCATCAATATTTGTGTGTCCTTGTGGAGATGTAAACGAATAAAGAGAAAGATTGGTATGGCCTCTGACGCAGCTGCCTTTGAGGAAATTACATGATGATTAAGACCATTGTGTTGGATCCCTATTGTGAATGAATAGACTACTCCCTTGCCAGAATAGTGTCCTCTTGATTGGTCTTTTGAAGAGGGTCATAAAGGAGCAGAGTACACTACAGTGGCAATCATTTGTTCCTTTCAGGCTGTCTATTGATCTGTGCATCACCAGCTCACTCAATCTCATCATCACCTCCAAGAGCCGGTGTTCAACATTTCCGCTATGACTCAATAGTTGCTTTTAAGAGGAATAGAATAAAATGCTCTGGTAAGTTTAAAACAATTAGTAATTTATATCATTTATATACTTCCCAAATGCACTACAACAGGGCAAGTCAATAGAAAAATATGTGGCCTTCTGCCTTATCTGTCACCCATCTATAAACGTAGGCCACATGCGTGATAGTGAATAAAGAAAATATATTTGTTATTTTTCCATGTGTTCACCGAGGCACGTAATTTTTGCTGCATTTCATACTGGAGGTGTTGTATGATCAAATTATCTTGTATCTGAGTGACCTCAGATGGGGCAGAGGCTGTGACATCCTCAATTGGATGCAGTCAGTGTTTCCATAGAAACTCCAACCCATCTCAACCATGTTCTCGGTAAAAAAACAAAGTGACCAGTAATTGCTAGGAAAAAGAAATCGGGCAGTGCATTTAACCTAAATTGAAAATAATTACACCAATGAAACCATACACAATAAGCTTGCAGAACTGCATGGTCCAAGTCTATAATTTTTGTTCTCTAAGCATCCATTATTTCTCAGCATATTGTACTAAAAAAGATGTGTCATTATAAAGACTGTACCTCCCACATGAAGTAACTGAGTTTGATCTGAAAAGTAGATGGGAAAGCAATGGCTTCACACTTGAACAGTTTACTTCATAAGAAGTAAGTATTAATTGAAGCATTAATTAAAGAAACCTGACATCCACTGGAGAACACATCTTGAAAAAAAAAGTATTTGAGGACTGAAACGCTGACATTTGAAATAAAAAGAGAGTGACAGAATATGAAAAGTCAGAGAGGATGAGAAGGAGAGCGGGTCTTTCATGGGGGTATAGAGAAATCCAGTTTCTTTTTTCCTGCATCTATAATGTATTTTATTCATGACTGAGACTTCCAGAATAATCAGTGTTCAGTATCTGTGACAGTATTATATTATTCCAGTATTCTCAAGTCTCTGAGTGATTATATCCAGGTGCATCTCATCTGTATCTCATTTATCTCTATTACAATACCTATACTGAGACGGCGTTTTAATTTCATTGTGCTTGTGATTCAATTTGACTGTCTGGCCAAGCATGTATGATTCCCACCTGTCTCCCAAACTGCTGTCATAATATCTGAAGTAGAATTGAAATGTTATTCCTGACTACAAAGGTATTAACTGGAACCAACAGCAAGCGGTGACTAATTAAATACACAACAGAATTGTTTCCAGACTTCCTAATGTCACATTGTGCTGCTTGTTGTGTATTTCTGGCTTTGCATTTTTGAACTAGTGTCAGTTTTTCTGTATCAAAGTTTGATATAAGCCAAATAGCACTGAATGCTTGGGTCTTACGCCAAATTCTGTTGATATAAGCCAAATAGCGCTGAATGCTTGGGTTTTACGCCAAATTATGTTGATATAAGCCAAATAGCACTGAATGCTTGAGTTTTACGCCAAATTCTGGAGATTGAGAGGCGGATGAGTTGCTCCCATCTGGTTTCCTGTAATCTGTGCTGACCCTAGCAATCCCAACTGACCACTTCCACCCCATCTGCACTTTGCCCTTGTTGGCCTCCCCACCCTTTATTCAGACCCAAAACTGTTCCCTCCACACCCACAGCCATTTCCCAGAACCAGTGTACAGTGAGATGTGTTACTTCAAATATAAAATAAATTCCTAGTCAACAGTTCTGTGAGTCTTACTTGGGCAGACCATGTTAATGATATGCAGTGTAGAATATCTTTGTTGCGGAGTGAGTGTTTTGCCCATTTCATTATTTTGCCAGTAGGGGGTGTCATTTGTTCTAGGTGGTGCCGTTTTAATCCCTTTCTACTGTCTGTTTTCCTAACAACCGAAGTATCCCGCATGTCTCCAGCTATCTGTACCAGTCATTTAAACTGGCAGGGCAGCACACAGTAATGCGCCTATATACAGCATCTAGATCTGAACCAAAGTGTAAGCTCAAGTGGTCTCCTCAATCAAAGATTTTTTTTATGTTGTAAATGATTAAGTGCAGTGACAATTGCAATCTAATGTGGACAGTGTTCAAATAGTCGAAACAGCGTGTCAGTTCATTGTCTTCTCACTATCCACCCCCATCCGTCTTCTGTATTTTTAGCTCTGTCCAGAGATTATTCCAGACCTTTTGGGATAGAGTTTATTGTCATTACCCTGTAGATGATCCTGAATAATCTCCCAAAGCAGAAAAGTTTGTACAAAGATATTTTTTGATTAATGCTCAGAGAGTTTCTCCTTATGCCACAAACCTTTGTGCTACAATATCACAGACAGATGTTTTCACATAACATTTCTTTAATACAACAATTCAAATTTACATATAAGTAGAAATATACAGTATGAATATAAAATAGTTGTATATACAGCACCAAATATTAGAGGGCACACAAACAAACATATTTTTGTCACTCACTGGAGTGATCAACAGCAAAGGCAGACAGCATGGCTGTCCGCTGGGTGAGGGACATATTTCCCCGCAGCACAGTGAGGTAGATTTTCCCTTTAATTTTTCAAAAGGCAGAGGGGAAATCACTTCACATCTCTTACAAACCATTTCTGGTCACCTACCATCAATGTGGCAACATACTGGCACAAAATAGTTTGAAAATTACCAAGTACAACGATGCAACATCCTTCTCTGAGTGAAAATACTGTGTGCGTTGCTGGACAGCTTCTAAATCTAAAGCAACATCACATACAAACACGACATTCGTAACCACAGCTCTTCTGTCAACTTTCTTAAACATTGCACAGCTAATGATTTCATCAATTACTTAACAAAAATAGTTGAGCACAGTTCAATGATACATCTGCGAAAAGTTAAAACTCCATTAACTCCACCCCTTGAAGGTTAATTGATTGGCGCAAATCCCAAATCAAGTGAACAGATCTGAAGATAGGAGAGACAGACAGACCGATATGCTACAGTCCACAGAAACGAGACAGTCTGCTGCAATGCCGTTACCATAATCTAATGTAACGTAATCCTGGGGTTTCTCTCTTGTCTTACTGTTTAGAGGATAGTACATGTTCATAAATACTTGTCTTTATGAGCACTTCCATTCATGTTAACCTTAAAAGAAACACAGGGTTGATGTGGCCATATGCAGGTGTTTGCGGGTACAAACTGATCTATGTTAATCCTTTTTGTCAAAGAAGAAAGGTTCATAAATGACATTCTCCACATCCAGTTAGTTGCTGCTGTAATGCATCATATCCCCTAAGAATAATACTTTTCTGTTCCGGATGACTCATCCCAATCTAACCACAAGGATAGCTCCCCACTCCTACATAAAGGTGAAAGGAATGACATGCCAGTTTCTGCTTTTGTGCTCCACCATTACTTCTTTTTGCCTGATTTCTTCCCTTTGTTGAAAGTAACAGACTTTGGCTGACTATGCAAATCACTATGCAAGAGAACATTCAAATGCACAATGAGCTGCAAAAAAAGTGTCAGATAGGACTGATCCACTGTACTGTGTCCATTGAAGCAGGAGAGGGACCAAGTGTATGCACATCCAGGCAAATTATTCAGGTACGAGACAAAAAAAATTTCATTACAAGGTAAAAAGGAGTGAGGTCTGCACACTGTTAATAATTTTATTAGAATAATAGTTATTATAGCAATTATAATAATTATAGTATTATAAATTATAATGTTATACAATAATAATAATAATAATCGTCATCATCATCATCATTTTATTCTCTTTTTTTGAGGCAACATTGTCTCAAAAAAAAGAGGGAATAGACTGACATTGCGCAGACACTCCTTTGTACCCTGCAATCTCTATTGAAGCAGGAAGGCGACTGCAGCCGGGTAATTGGAAAGTCTTTGGCATTGTGTATTAACTGCTACCTCTGGATGCATAGACACATTTTACTCAGCAACAAACGTCACTAACATGGTAGCTGGGATCGATGCAATAGTGATCAATGATAGTTTTCAAGGGTAAAGGGGTGCTACTACACAGTCCTTCACTGGAGACAGTCTAGACTCCTTTCAAGCTCTATACATTCTGTACATTGCACTTTCTCCTTCCGTGATTTGCGTTTTCTGTCCTACGCAAGAATGTTTAAGACAAGAATAAAATGCCATTGTGTGTCTCATCATGAGACCACACACCAACAGAAAGAACCTATTCACAGCTACATTCAGCCACTCTCTCTGAAAGAAAAAGCGTAGGAAAGGGAAACCCCAGAGTCACTCAGAGCACAAACATGATCAGTATTCACTAGAGAACAGCCTTGTACCCTATTTTCAGACTGACAAAGGGATTTGCCACTCACTCTCAGTCAATATTCTTTCCACTGTGAGAGAGAAAATAATCTTCTTTCTTTGGCACAAAGAAATAAAGACAGACATCTGTTGATGGTGGGGTTTAAATTTAAGTGTGTGCGTCCTAATTTGTGTATCAAAAGGCTGTACACACTGGGCTATGTCAAGGAAATGACTGGAATCAAGGCAGAAACTGAGGATGTTGGATGGAGGAAATAGTGGAAAGGCATGTGGGAGGGATGAGGAAAGTCCTGATGGGGTAAAGAGAGAGCGAGCGAGGGGGGATATTCTCAGGAGTTCAGATGGAAGTAGGGGAATGTGACAGAGCCTTTTTCCATGTGTTCTTGCTCAAGGCACCAAGCGGGAGGGGCTGTAGGAGAGTAGGATCAGTCAAAGTGTCCCCGCAGTGGCATGTTCCCTCGGGCAGTGTCCTTCAGTAATCCTGGCCTGGCCTGTGTGGAGGTGAGGTACCCCACGTAGACACTAGGCTGGGCGTAAATGCTCGCACATTGTCAGGAGAGCAATCAGTCAGTCAGAAAGTCAGTGACCCACTCCTTTGTAATGTGAAGCTGAAGCTACAAAAGGCCTTTTATGACATGGACATTGCCATGTGTGCAAATCTTTTGTTCCTTAGCAATGAAGTCCAAGGTCCAACAGTCTTTCAGTTCACCAGAATCTTTATTTGACCACATGCATACGCTAACACCTTCCACTTCCCCAACAGGTCCTCTGCCCTCTCCAGCTCATCGTCCACACAGATGCCAGTAAGATCCTGCTGGACTCAAGTTCCACTCTCCCATTGCGTAAAAAAAGCCCCCAACACATTGCTGCGGTGTCACAGGACGAGTGAATGACGCTGGCCGCTGACGCGGGTGCGCTGCTCTTTCAGCTGGGTATCAGGTTGCCGTCTTTGGCCCACTTCTGGCCTCTTTGAGAGTCACCTGTCCTGGCAGGAGGAATGCTGTGACTGACGTGCCTAGTGACGCCAGCATTGACTCCAGCAGAAGCTCTGCATAGCGTGTTGGGTGTCTGTGTGAGCTCCCACTGTGACTGCTAGTGCATATGTGAGTGAGGACTGTGAGGGCCATGTATCCATGTGTGTAAATATGCATGCAGCGTGCAATGCATATTTGTGTGTGTCTCCTTGGAGGTTGTTTTGACACTGGACACCTGCTGTCTGATGATAAAAGAGTGTGTGAGGTGTTGGTGATCCCTCCTTGCTAATCCAAAATGGTCCAAACCTCACAGACTAAACAGATCTTCAGTGTCCTGTCTATCTGTCCCTCCTCTCTCTAATATTTCTCAGCCCAAGTAATCTCCGGTATGAGCTGTGCCAAACTCTGTGATAAAGAATAGAGGGGATTTGGCGCTAGGAGGAGGTGGAGTAGCGGCTTTCTTAGCCAAACCTTGAGCTCCCAACCCTGGGCATGTCTCTGCTTTCAAGTTCCTACAACTGTTTCCTCCATGAGTTTCACAGGGGACATTGCTCAGAGGTGAATGAGCCTCCCTCTTTCTTTTTCCTTCTCTTCTTCTTGTGGACAGTCCAACAGGCAGTGGCCATCAGCAACAGCAAAATCCCCATGATGAGTAGCACCACTGACACCACTTTGGTTTGAGGCAGGTCATTATAGGTGTAGGTCACCCCTGTCCCTGCTACACCAATCACCAAAGAGATGATTCCAAAGGGAAAGATGCAGCGGTACCAGGACTTCTCCATGCCTCCAGTGGCCTGGGACAGACGCTCCAAGGAGGAGAGCACCTCTGGAACTTTGGCACCACCAGCCTCCAGGGACTGACCCTCCTGCCCCGAGGTCTGAGGCTGCGGTTGGCAAGCCAGGTGGCCTGTTGTACAGCCCATCCTAACGGTGTGGGCTGGTGGATCCTGAAACCACACTGCAGCGTTGGCCTCTTGAATCCCGTTTGTAGTCAGGTCCGGCCTGGAGGAACAGAAAAGATACAGAGAAAGGCAGAGATAAAGAGACAGAGAAAGGAGAAAGAGGTCTAAATGAGACCTGAGAAGTGACTGGAGCGTGTTGGAAGAATGCTTTTAAGTCAGCGCTGAAATCCACTCACACTTTCCCTTTCTCTCCCTCCCTCTCTGGCTGTTTCTCTGTGCACTGCCTGCTGGCTCTCTGGCAGCACATTGTACACTGTGCTGAATGTAGTGACGGGAGATATATAAGGGACCATGGGAAGGGGAGGAGCCTGGGAAGAAAAACGGGGACGTCCAAGTGCTCTCATTGGTCTTCTTTTGTGTGACGTCAAACATTGAAGCAGGGAGAACAGGGGTTGACGAAGAACAGGAAGGGGGAGGGGAGAAGAGTTAACTGCTCCCTCTTTTCTTCATCTCCCCATCACTGGCTCTCAATTGCAGTCTTTTTTTTTGTTGTTGTTCTGCAGAGTAAAAGCGTCCTCTGGGGAATAAAGAAACCTTTTTGCTGACTAAAAATCTGTGGAGAAAGGATAATCTTTCATCATCTCAGATTGGAAAGCTACTTTTTTTCATTTACTTGATGGGGAAAGGGGTATCTCAGCCCACACCGCAATAGCACAGATGTGTCACCTCCATATGGAAATCATACAGTAATGGTGCTGCCATCACACCCCACCAGCTCTTGCGTGGACAACAGCATCAAACAGAAACCCTACAGCCACCCACACTCTCTTCCTTTTATGTGCATGCAGACATCTGAGGACACTGGTAGAGAACGTCAAATATACAGTGCCTCTATAATGAAAGTGTAAATACACTATTGAGCATGCCCACACAAGACAGAAACAGACTCATGAAAAACACAGGCAGCCCCCACTCATTTCCCACCCACTCACACTGCTGGTGCCAGTCCTTGCTGAATGGAAGGCAAGCTAGTAGTAGATAATCCCTACTACGCTCAGCTCTCTCCTCCATGAAAATAAAATCAATCCAGACAACTCTCTTCTCCTAAATTTGCTAATCTAACTCATATATATCGAAAAAGCCATGTTGTAGAAGGATAAATATGTGTACACAACTGAATATGGATTTACATTTTATCTTTTTTTTTCGCTCAAAGGTTTCTGAAAATGAACTGTGAACATAATATGGCAAGTTGATGCTGAATGATGAATCCTGAATGGCTTTAGAGTTTGTACCTTTACCTTCAATTATAGGGGTAAAAATGCATACACTGATGTTTAAAATAATGTACATTTGATGATTTGACCTCAATATATGTCCAAAAAGTAAAAGTCAAAGACATTGTGGGAATCCAAAAAGTAGAGATGTGGGACCATCTAGCAACCTACAAGCTTTAATAATGGGTTTAAAATAACATATCTATACAGTTATAAAACAGTAGCATGACTTAAGCTTAGCTATAGGTTATCCACTCATAATTAGATTAAAGGATTACTTCTCTTTAATGCCCACAAGGGACACATTATCCAATTAACAGATATCTAATATTCTCATATAAATGCCAAACATGCCTCCATTAGCATGGGACAACTGATTTTTTAAACCACTGTATTCTTTTCCTTGACAGAAAAAAAACAACTTGACGGAGGAAGCTGGCCTAGAAAAAGCTGAATGGTGGGGGAAATCAAATGATACACCCTAATGCAGCCTAAGTGATGACCACACTGACTTAACAACCTCTGCTGTAGCTCAACAGTCATTAGAGCTGTAGACAAGCAAAAGAGAAGCAAAAGAAAGGAAGTGAGGAATGTGTTTGTGAGGGGCAAGGGTGCAGGAGAAAAGAGATGTTCAAGAGCAATGGGCATGTGAAGGAGAGAAGTGGATTCCTAGTAGCACTGTTCGGTTTCTGTGGATTTGTACTTGGACTCCAGTGTCTTGTGCAGTGGACTCTGGGCACTGAAAAAGGGAAAAGAAAAAAGCTGAAAAAGTGAAACAGAAGGAAGGAATGTGAACGGTTATTCAATTCCGTCCCTCTCTGAGTAAGAGTACGTGTGACATACAGCAGTGCTGACATGGGAAAGAAAATGAAGCTTCTTCCATGGAAAATAAAACTGCTTTGGATCTTCCATTATGTGACAAAAAAAAGGCGTGAGAAAAGTGGAACACAGGCGTGAGACATGGGTAACCTGGGCAGGGCCAGGCCATGCTGGCAGGAGTGGAAGAGTTCTGCTGGTGACAGCCAGAGCCATGCAACAGCTCATGTATGCAGGTCACAGGAAGGCTGAATTGCGTAGGCGCCACTCCCAATGGGACCTGTATGTAGTGTTGACGTGATCTCAAGGATGCTTCACTGCCTCCTCCTCTACTGTCTTCACACACACTGATCCAAGACTGTATGGGCGGACCAGAGGCCTGCCGCACATTGCTACAGTCTCATACAGATGACTTGGCTGCAATCCATGAGTGGTGAGACAATTCTGTTGCTGGAACATAGGTCTTGTGAACACACGTGAGTGATTTTCTCACTTAAGCTAGGAGCAGTAGCTTGAGTTAATGCGCTCCTATTGTCTGTTACCTACCAGACAATCTGAAGCTTAAAGAGTCCCCTTCCTTTTCTAATCTTTGTTTCCCTCTCCTCAGGGAAACATGCCATTTCCAGCTTGCAGCATGCAGAGAAGCAGGCCCCCAAGTGTATTGTCTTTGTGACTCAGCCGGCTTTGGGTGTGTATGTCTCTGTGTTTGTGTGTACATGAGGATCGATGCAGCAGGGCTAAAACACCCACGTCCTGCTGTGTGAACCCAGCGCCACCTGTTGCCCAGTCTGGCACAGCCCGTGCCATCCACACATCATCTGTGGGCATGAGCTTTTAAGGCTTCTCAAAGCCCTCTTGCATCTCACATAGCCTACTCCCTCACTACGCATATGTGGCGGGCAAAACTACAATTTTCTCTGATCACAGAGACATAGTATTGGCCCCATATGTGTTATCTGTCATTCAATGTATGCCCGGTTATGCCAAACAAACACATCATATGGAGAAACACTATGACTGGTAGGGTATCTGGGTTCCCTTGTTTTATTACTTCATATTCCAGGTCATGGTTGACACCGTGCATAAGGAAAGGAAACACTGTACAAAGGTTGCTGGTCCATCACATGGCTAACAAACACATTAATTCACATAAGCTCTACAGAAACTCAGATTTACCACAGTGGGAAGAAACTAGAATGTACGTAGGATGAGCATGAAGTCATGGCGTCCCTGCTGTCTTCAGTGAAAGACAGGATTAAAAAAAGGATGAAACACCTCTATTGTTCCTCCACATCACTTAAACCCACCGACCAGCAGGCCGACAATCGTGCGGCACACTGATTGCTAACCACTGTTTATTAGTGTTTTATAAGAACTAGTCTTGTTTCGACATGTGATTCTAGGTCTCAGATTGAATCCAACTGACAATTTATTGATTGATTGTGATGCAACAGCTAGTCATTAAATAAACAAGCTGTTAACATAAGACACCTGCTGAGTGTTCTGTGGTCACTTCTTCTGTGTGTTGAGTGCCACCTGCTGGCACAGCCGGTATTGCAAGAGCTCCATCAGTGACTTGAAATAAAATGTTTCCATCACTAATTATTAACTGTCACATATCATAATTAAACTGAGAAATGTTAAATTAAAATATAATTCATATAATTCATTAACCTAAATATATATCTGAAGCATTACAAAAATAAAACATAACATGTTCAAAGTAAAATATTTATAAGAAGACCAACAGGAATTACAAACATTCAGACTGTAAAATCTATTTGGCCACATGCTGATATCATGTAGTATTTGTGATATTGTACAGATTTATGTCAACATTTTGTAACCAGTGTAATTCAAAATCAGAAACAACATTAAAGAAGGACAATCTCATTCTTGTTTTTTTCCGTCATGCACATTATTACATGGCATCAGACAGATTAAATACAGTCACAGCACACAAAACAACATTCTTCTAAATAATTTCAAAAATGAATGAATATTACTGGGTTTACTTGGGCTTATTAGGTACACCTGTTACTCTTGGTCCTGCGATAATCCCATTTTTGTGAAGTTTATAATGTTCATGTTTTATTGAGCTTGTCAGAAAGGCTATCATTCACACGGTGTTGCACGGGATTGCACTATAATGAGAGTTGTTTCTAATATGTTGTCCCTCTCATGCGTAAATGGGATGGACAAACAGGGATTGCATTAGATTGTACAAGAGTACCATAGAAATTGGTAATACAGTCTAATATGCTCAGTAGTCAGTCAGGCTCAGAGTCCAGGACTATGGCAGGGAAACGCTCCCCACCTTCACCCAGCAGGGAGTACATGTCTCTCAGCACACTGTGGTTGGGACATCCAGGTACAACAGATGAAAGCTGTGGGGACAGTGTGTCCGACAGAGCCTGTCACAGAAAAGACTGTCAGCACATTACATTCTTCGTAACACATAGGCTGTCTAACTATTTAGCACAATTAAGTGTCAATCAAGATTACAACCCTTACCTGTTCGAGGTAAATCTCCTGTTGCAGCAGTGCCACCCTAAACCTCAGCTTCTCCAGCTCTCTGAGCTCTGCCTCTGTTGTGTAGGTTACAGTCAGGGGCAGGGGTGCAATTATCCCATCTCCCCACTCGCCATTTGCCCCAACGGGGCAAAGACAACCTCCCTCTGGCCTCCATCGATCCCATGCTTCCCACTCTGACGGAAAATACGGTTATTTTTAGAGCGTGAGCGTGAGCAACCGTACCCTAAAACGTTTTTCTGCTCTGCTGCCTCATCTTTAAATAGCTAGGCCCTTGCCTAGCCACGTCAGGATAGACAGCTTTAAAACTCCACCGTCACAGAGAGGGGGATCTGTCGAGACCAAGGAAAGTACTGATCTGGCACCGAGGCTTCACTGCAGCTCTGTTTTCATTTTCCATACGCCAAGATGGAGAGGCTGCGTTAACTCGTTAGCACAATGCCTTGATCAAAATCATTTTTCAAATGCTATTAAAACGCAATAAATGATAAATCCTTCGGTGGAAAACAGAATGCTCTGAAATAAAATACTTACTGAACAGTGGACATGACAACACCAGATGGAGGTGAGTCGACTAAGCAGGGAGTTCGAAATGACTGGAAACTTCTCTCTCGCACTGGCTTTAGCAACATACTTGTGCTGCACTGGAACTATTACCAGTAAATATAAACAAAACTCCCTGCCTGAAGGTGATACGGTCATTTGAGTGTTGCGAACGGAAAATCTCTGGGCAATCAACTTCATTATGATTGTATCTTTGGAGGTAATGGAAATTATACTGTGTTACATACTGTAGGTACTGAGTGAGTGATACTGACACCCAGACATGCTAATTCAAACACAGCTGGGTAACCAGAGTCAAACACAGGGTCACAATATCACCACCAATGTCCTCTTTATTATACAAGTATCTGACCCTGGTGCTGTTACTTTTTTTAGTCCCGCTCATGACCACCTACATAAAATCTCAGACAAGTTAACACGTAATTCATTTAGAAGGAAACATACATGTTGCTTTAAAAAAAAACATGGGTTATGTTAGGATTCCTACCTTGTTTCATTTGGTCTGTAAAGTTCTGGAGCTCTGCTGCTGTCATCTGAAACTTTTCAGGTGTCAGATAGGAATCACTCTTGTTTGCTTTACTACCTACATTAAAATACACAATGAAAAAACATAAGTACACTAGAAACATTATTACAGGAGCAAATACAGTTGAATTGCACTGTGTTAATTATGTTCGTAGTACAATCTGAGCAGAGGTAAAGCTCAGCACTGATATCAGTCTAAATGGCTCTCAGAAAGTCACTTTCTGCCAACTCTCTGTGGTATTTCTTCCCAGATGATCGTTTTCTCACCCACACATGCACTTGTGTCATCCATCAACTTTATTTATCCTCACTCCTTCACTCTTAATTATATGCGTTTGCATGTGTAATTCTGTTCAGGATTTTACCCAGCTCTGTGACGCCTTCTGTGGTCTGTTTTTCCAGAAGCTCCTGTGTCTGGTAGTGCTCGATGAGGTCAAGCCCCTGGTGAGTCAACCTGTCGACCAGAACCCTGGTCTGATCTGGGCTACCACACGGCCAATCCTTGGGGAACTACAGAGGGACAGGGTCATGGACAACACACTTGGTATCCAGACTGCTTGGGCGAATGAAAGTGTATTAATCAAAGTTGTTCAGAAACACGCTGGCCTTTATGAGTATTTATCACCAGAGGTGGGAGTAAGTCACATATGTTCAAGTCACGAGCAAGTCTCAAGTCTTAACTTTCAAGTCTCGAGCAAGTCCCACGTTACTATGGTGAGAATCAAGCAAGTCAAGTCCCTGTTATAAATTAAGCAAGACAGGTCAAGACATTGCTCAGGTCAAGCAAGTCACCAATCATACGAAATTCTGATGATCTACCCCTGTTTCCACATATAAAGTCAGCTAAAAGACAGTTGTCATGAAAAGTTGAGTTTTATTTTCAACATTAATGAAAACTGTTGCAGCCTGCTTACACCTTATAAATCTTACCGATATTTGACATTTTATGGCAATCAATAACGACCCTCCTAAATGAACAACAATGGAGAGTCTCAGAAATTATTATATTATAATAAATAAAACTGAAACAATTGAGTCAAAGCCAAGTCTAACATAACTTAATCTTGAAAAATCTATCTAGAAAAATGCAAATATTTTATTAAAATAAAAATCAAGTCCTTTCAAGTCATCTGTCTCAAGTCTAAGTCAAGTCTCAAATCATGAATATCAAGTCAAAGCCAAGTCGAGTCTTTTATCAGTGATAGCGAAGCAAGTCTCAAGTCTTCAAATTTGCGACTCGAGTCAAGTCATGTGACTCGAGTCCCCCACCTCTGTTTACTACTGCTGGCTGTTAGATCTTTTGAATTCTTTATTTGCTCTGTGTTAGCACTTTAAAGAGTGTTTATTGCGTTGAGTTTTATTAAACACATTTATCCATGTGTCAGTCTGTCAATCTATCTATTCTGTTGATTTTTTAGAGCCGGGGAATGGAAATCAGTAGCTGTGGAATTCTTAGTAAACTGTGATACTAGAGTATGTTTCCAAGCTCAACTTTACACAAGGAAAACATGTCTAAGGTTTCCCACACCATTTTGACAGGCTTCACTAGAAAGAGGAAGGATACCGTAGCACTCATTCTCTCCATGAAGTGACTCCTCCCAGGCACAGGTTTCCTTTGCACAGCAATTACTTTGTCCCACAACCTGAAGATAACGTAGTGAAGGAAGCGTCAAAACAGAAATTGTGGAAAATGATGTAATATTCTCACAAAATCAATGGGCTGATTTTGGCCACCTGTTTTGCTTGATCCTCAGAGACTTCCATTTTGTTGCCTGCTCAAAAGGTATCCTGCCATGAAGTAAAGGCAATCAAAATTATTACAATAGCACATAAAACAAAATGTTCAGCCCTCCCGACTGTAACTGACAAAGCATAGTTATCTTCTTTGTGCTCCATCTGTATGATACATACCCATTCTGTTGAGGTAATCTGTGAGCTCCTGTGTCATCTGTGTGTGAAACAGGCACTGTGTTATTTGATGGGGGCATGTGGCCCAAGTCCTCACCACTCAGCACGCTACTTCTAACAGTCTTGTTTTTAGAGTGGAGTGTTGAGATGTGTAACTGACCATGATCAAGACTGCCAGATGCCGAGACAGCCTGCTGCGATTTCCTTGCAGTCTGGCGATGAACAGTCCCCGATGATGAGACAGAACGGCTCCGGATTAAGTTTCCATTTATTGTGGTATTGCACTTTCCACGATTGTAGCTAGCTGAAGGTCTTGAGCCCACCATGGAGGATACAGATGTTACAGGCTTTCTGTGCTCCTTTCTGTCAAGACTGGCAGATTTAGAAGTTGATCTATTGTTTGTCTGATTTCCTATAAATGCTTCTTTGGATGTGGCAATTGTAGTAGCTGGTTCCTTTCCAGGTACAGATTGTTGATTTCTGTCAGCACCTTTTTTCAAAGGCCCTGTGCCAGTGCGAACCCAAAGGGCTTTCTCCAGTGCTCGCTCAAGCAATTCTATATCTTCTTTCTCCCCTGGTGAGGTATCTGTATCTGAACACAGCAAACACAGCATGCAAACATGTGGTTATAGTTTAGTCATTTAATTAACCGCCAAGTCTACAAGAAAGATGTGGTGAGATTGACAGCATGGAGTAGTTAACACATAGTGATTTAAGAACACACACAATTAATTTACAACTTTACATACAGCACAATACAAGGCTGAAAGAATGAAGTGTGAAAATTCACTCTTATTCATAACATTATACATGATTGCTCTCATCTCTCACTACTTGGCTACATTAACCAAAAATGCTGAAATGAACATATATGATGTTTTATTCTATTCCTGGGTGCCTTTTTTAACATAGGTGCCAAAGGTTAAGGAAGATTTTCCCTAATAAATAAAATAAAAAATTTAAATATAATATATTTATCCTTATTTGAATCAAGGGTTTAAGGACAGGGGATGTTCAGACTGTAAAGGCAAATTTGTGATTTGTGATATTGGGCTATACAAATAAAATTAACTTGACTCTATAATTAAAATATAATTACCTGTAGCAGCATCATCTGTTGATTCTGACTCGTCAGTGGGTGTCTGAGGTTGTGATGTTCTGTGGGAGAAGACTTAATATGACTACACATATAAATTCATCAGACCATCAGTGTTAACAAGCGTTTTCCAAAATACAATTACATCTGAAACTTTCAGTTTTGTAAGAGTTTTCTGTTAATAGATATAACAATTTTCTATGTAGATACATACAGTTTACCAAAGATCCCAAATGATAGTGGATTTTTGAGGCTGTATATAATGATATATCAGCTGATATTTTTTGACAAAAACACATAATATAAACAATATTTTTTGATAAACATGTATTAAATTAGATTGTTAAAGAACTGTGACCAATATATGTACTGGACATTATCAAGTTGAAAAAATAAGTCTGTGCTCTCTGATGGATATTACGATGTAATGGTGACACTAATTCAAGACTAATGATTATTTTCATTATTGATTAATCTGATTATTCATTTCTCCATTAATCAATTAGTTATTTGGTCTTTAAAATGTCAGAAATGGTGAAAACCACCATTTCCCAAAGCCCAAGATGCTTCCTAAAATATCTTGTTTTGCCCTGATCAATAGTCCACAACCAAAAGATATTCAGTTTACTAACACAGATTATTTTACAAAACAGAAAATATCCATATTAAGAAGCTGTAATCATATCATTTTGGCGTTTTTTCTTTAAAAAAAAAAGACTCAAAACAATCAATTAATTATCAAAATAGTTTAATTTTCTGTCAACTGACTAATCAAATAATCGTTGCAGTTCTACACAAATTACCTCACACATATCTTTGGGATTGCTGTAATGCAGTTTTTTTGTTACTTATTAGCCAAGATATATGCTGATACACCAGCCAGAATAAAAAAAGAAATATCAGACAATTTAATGCTCGAGCGCTATGTACTTCACCACAAATTTGTCTTTAATGTCCTATCAGTATATTGTGCACACGTCCAGACTGAATTGTGCAGTAGTCCCGGTGATTAAGAGCGGACACCGTCGAATCACCGAATACTAGAAAAGGCACTGCTGGGATTCGAACCCAGGATCTCCTGTTTACTAGACAGGCGCTTTAACCAACTAAGCCACAGCGCCGGATGAAGACTTCGTGCACAGAAGGTCATCTTATGAAATCAACCTCTTAACTTACTGAGATGGAGAGTTATAATAGATATATAAACTATTTCTTTTTTTTATCTCCATGACGTCTGTAGATGTTTCAGACAACAGTGGCCCCGGTTTGTGCTTCTCATGTATTTTACATGACATGTATCTACAGGAGCGGTACAAACTGGGGCTAAGAGAACATAAAGTCAAAGATTGCCATCTCATATGTACTTTACATGAGCGTGTACGATAAATAATTGCGGCATATAAAGCATTATTCTTTAATATGCGTGTTTTGTGGTCGTAAACATAAAAATTAAGTTTCGTTCCCGTCGAGTAAACGAGACACCGGCGGTAGGAGTGAAGCCATAAGAAAAGTGGGTTATTGAGTCAGATGTACAGTACTTACAGGGCGTGTAGTATTTCTCTGTAGAGTTGAATGCAGTCATTAATCTTGCCTTGTTCAGCTTTGCATGACTTGATAGCTTTCTCGACCGTGGTGAGCAGTGACATGCTTGTGTCTGCTTTGTCGTGACCACACACAAGACACGATTAACCAATTGTTAAACTATTGGTTGACACGCTAAATCAATGTTAGGATGCGTCTAATTGTCAAAAAGGTGGGGAAACACATCGTCAGTTGATAATATTTCTATAAAACAACAATTTAACGCTCGCTTTTTGGGTGCTGACCCGCGAATTCAAATTTAACGGATGCGGAAGTCACATTTCTGCTTTCTTACTGACCGTTAAGCAATGTGTATATGTTCAAGAGGGTGGTCACAGTCATGATACTTGTCTAACATTTGTGAGCAAATAAATACCGTAAGGTTTTTGTTTTAATCAATCTAAACCACAAAGAAAAACTTTGTGGCTCCATCTCTACATCAGTTCTCACTTCTCGCGAGAAATGTCTTTGCTGCCCAGGGATGCTGCTTCTTTATGCAGCCTAGGATGGCGAAGTCATGACCCGCCCTACTCTGCCTCTGATTGGCTAGTACTCATTGCCTTCGTTTGCTGGGTTGGTTAGGTTTAGGCATAAGGCGTGTGATTGGTTAGAGTTAGGGTAAGAATACCAGGGTAAGCCAATCAGAGGCAGAGTGAGGCGGGTCAGGACTTCGCCATCCTAGGATAAAAAAAATATTGCAGTCAGTACAATGATGTAAAAGCTTCACCCCTCATTTATGCAATGATTTTTAAATTAATATTGTGTGCAACGATTTTTCAGTGCTACAAAAAAAAAAGATTAATTAAAAAAGAAAAAAATAGAGCCTTGTTTAATTTAGCGGCAGTGTTATCATCAGAGAGAAGGATGAGAAATCTAGATGGAGACTTCCAGCACTTTTTAATAATCAGGTTCTGCTCATATTCTGCTCTTGATAAGAATAAATGTGCCATAAAATACGAATTACCAATTTAAATGATTACTCTAAAGAGAAGTGTTTATCATTTTCATATCAACTTTCATTAAATTTGTAATTATGTTCCCAAGAAGCCTATTTACATTTACAGTTTTGTGCAGTTGCTGTCCCTGTGAGTGGTAATTATTAAAAATTCTTGCAAATTAGAGTAAACAGACTCAGTAAATGACTAAACTCTTGGCTAATTTGCTGTTGAGGCTTCATAACATTGTAAATTATCAACCAACTTCAACAACACTGAGGCATATTAGTAGAAGTGATGTCCATGCCAGTAGCCTACATGTTGTGCACATCAGTTTATCAGCTCAGTGCCTCTTGTTGTCCATGCACAATGAAAACTATTACATGTGATTTGTACACTCATCTGAAGTGGCATTCATACAGAAGCACCAGTGAAGTAGGTCAGGCATTATTACTATTGTTTTCTAAATTAACACCAATGCTTGACCTGAAATTTCAATCCTCACACCAACACAGTGTCTGTTGTCCTACACCGCTTCAGCATTTTAGAGTATCAATGAGGAGAAGTGATTATGAAACATGGTAAATGAATGGTCTGAATGCACACATTTTTTTTTTTTACCTTTCTCGTAACAGGAATTTTGACTTGGCAAGCTCCAGTGTGACTAATAACATGATGGATGCACTCCATTTAAGTGTGCCAGAGCCATGGTATTATGCATCCTGGCTCATCGCAGGCTCATTGAAATGGAGCAGAGCCATAATTAATGCCATTAGTTGCAGCTGTGCATTTCTCTATACTTTGTTGTACAGCCTGGCCTGATCCTAACAGAGACGCAGCTCTCTAACTCCATCATGCTGAATGTGAAAGTCTACTTAGAGAGTAAAGAATGACAAAGACTGTGTTGCAACATTTTTCCACAAAAACCTGCTTTATTGTCAGTGAGCTTGAGAACAAGATAGCTTGATGGTCATTGCCAGTTTTTTTATTGTCTGTCATGAATCTGCTCACTTTATATGTTGTCTAGCTTGCTGACAGTCTTGCTACCGTCAAAGCGCTCTTGCTTCTTATTGGTCCGGAGATAATTACATTCATATACCCTTTTCACAGCAGACATTTTGACATAGCAGAAAAAGCACAGGTGGAACTAATAAACTTAATGATGTTGCAGTCCAGCAATTACTGCAATGCAATGTGGCACTTTGTTACACCTGTGTTGGACAAATCAAAATATATCCAGTGAAAAGGGTATATTTAACTTTTCACTTTGCAGTTTACACTCCAGTCAGGTGTACAAAAACAGGTGTCTCCATCTCAGGTTTCTATCATCATATTTATTCTGCTCTATTGATTGCTAGGATGTAATCTAAAGCATCACAACACAGGTGCTATCTCCAACAGTGGTATGGTGACATGAACCTCCTGCTGCCTTTTCTATGAAGTGTGTTTTTGATGCAACTTTTGAAAGCCAGCCAAGCAATCAGTATACTGAAACCACATGTCCACAGTGGACTAGAGTGAAACACATTCATAAGAGTGAACATGGCTGTCAAACAGACATTTTGTTTTTGTGTTGTGACATACTCATCCATAAATGGACTAGCATCCAAAAGGATATGAAGTTAGAGTTAAGTCCCCTTTCTTTCTTATTGAAAATACATCAGTGGCACAAAAGCACTTCCCAAAGCAATTTAATGTAATGGCAACAGCTTGCTGGCCCCATTGGAGGGAAGTGAATCATCTTGTTAGCTCATCTTTCCCCAACCAGCCTCCTGTGGCTCAGAAGCAAAGCAAGGGGGGGCACTCAGCTGCCCCGCCAACAGAGCATCTGACACTGCAGCCGGCTGCCAGATTAATATCAGGCTCTGACTTTTGCACACGCACATACATACACTTTCTTTCTGTCACATTCCCTCTCTCACATATGCACACACACACACACACACACACACACTCTTACACATGCACAACATACTTTCAGTAGACTGTCAGACACACCGTGCATACAATCAAACACTGATGGACAAATACCCTCCAGCACACAAACAACCATCTCATACATAATTCATCAATGAACAGCATGCATGAATCATATGTATGCACAAACACCTGCAAAATCCTTATTAATCAATGATCTGTAATTGGCAGATTATCCTAGCACACGGTGTAAACAACATGAAGGGAACTTGTTTTGTTTGGCCAAGGGGTACAGACCAGCATGTTGAGGTTCAAACTGTGGCAAGAAAAGTAAGATTCAGGTTGCCTCCGTGTTTGGAGCTGGCTTTGGAGGAACACCTGTTAGTCTGCCAGCACTTATTGTGATTACACAGTACACTCTGTACACTGTGTTTACTGTACACTCTGTAGAGATAGTGGACTATCTATTACAGTTCTGCACCCTGCCCTGTACCTTGTCACCTCTCCAAGTCTTACTCCTTTAATTTATTTGTTATCCACTCATTTCTTGTCATCTTATATATTATTATTAGGTATTGAGATGCGGTGTGAATCCAGAATCCAAATTCCTCAGTTGAACTACCCAGTTCCTGTATCTGACTGGATAAATCAAAGAAGTTTAAAATGTTATTCTAGGCCTTTTTTCTGCAAGATTCTCAATTTTAATTTTAAAAACAATACAAAAATAAATAAAGAAAACGCATGATGTTTAAACTGATGTGGAAAATATAAAGTGTGTCTCCATAGTTGGCTCCATAGTAGTGCTTCCTAGAATTTCTGAGGATCAATAGGATAACATTGTAAGCGGGGAACCTATCTTTCATCCAGAAAATCCCAGGTGTAAGCCTTATGTTGACAGACATGTGTCTGCTGGAGCAAGACAGTGAATCTGTGCCAACTGGACATTTGATGTTGGGCTCAGGTGGTGCTGTGGAAAGGGGGACAGAGGGGAGAGACTGACAAAGGGTCTCTTTATACTGACACTCACTGAATAAGAACCGACGAGCTGATTGAACAACGCTACACACAAATACTATCATAACAGAGGTAATTGCACAATAACATTGATGGTGTTTTGGGAGCTAGAACGTTGTAATCATTTCAGTATGACCCTGGAGCGCAACAGAGTCTCTGTGTGAGATAATTTGTTTGATAACAAAGAGTAAGACAAGGGAGATCGATTAGGAATTATAATTGCCAATTTCCAGATTTGTAAGTGCCTTGTGTAAAGTGTGATGCTATTAACAAAAAGGGGCAATAGAATATGTACCCATCTCAAAGAATGATTAATCTCTAAACAGAAACCTCACATGTATATAATATTAACAAACACAGATAAGTAATATTACACAATACTTAAAAAACTAACTAACAACAGCCAAAAAAGATAAAAATTAACAGCTTTCTGATCTTTACATCCAAATGGAAAGTAAAATGTGAAACTATAACCTGCCAAACATTTGTATTAGCTTGGTGGGAATGCCATCTTGTGGTTATTCTCTTCTAGCCTGATGATCTTGGTTCTCTGTCTTGGTAATAATTTGGTGTCTGGCTTGTTGTGATATAAGACATTTGATGCAATACTACCAGTAAAATACAACAGCCTGCAATATCACAAGTTAACTAGCTCACTTGGTATTGTCTTGTGGATTTTTCAAGAGAAAACAGTATGAACAAAAGCCTTTTGCCAACAGCTCAAGACTGTCCTCTGATGGATTTACAATACAGGCGGCTCACTAAAAGGTGAAGCCCTAACTTGTGTAAAGCATGTACATTGCTAAAACATCAGACACCAACTTGCATCTGATAGTGTTATATAGTGTATAACATGGGCCACTATGGTAAAAGACCCTCCATTTGGATTGTATGACTCTCTCAATATCTTACTTACATATCTTTTGTGTTGTTGCTAGTGTCTTTTTGATGTATTACAGTTACATTGTTACAGTAACTTCTATTGCTTCAATCTGGTCTAATTCAGGGCTAATAAATTATTATTAGGGACCGAGCCCAAATGGCAGAGGACTACTGTAAAACAGTAGTCCTCGACTAAGGGCGAGGACCCTATTGTTTTTCATGTGTTTGTTTGTTTGTTTGTTTCTTTCTTTCTTTCTTTCTTTCTTTCTTTCTTTCTTCATTATTACAGAACATCACACCTAAATTTGACCCCCTAAACATGCTCAAAAACTCACCAAATTTGGCACGCACATCAGGTCTGGTGAAAAATTTGATAGAATGTAAAAATTAACCCCTTAAGTGCCAAAATGTGCTCTCTAGCACCTATGGAACTAAAATGGCCGCCACGGCCCGTAGGAATGTTGTAGAGAGATCAAACCAAAACTCAATTATTTGTCTCATCAAGACCTACAAATCGTACGCTGACACCCCTGACCTAAATCCAACAGGAAGTATGCAATTAGCCTTTCAAAATAAGACTTTGCCCCAATTTTGGCCCCTGAACAAACGCCATCTCCTCCGAGGGTGTTAATGGTATTGGCTTCAAACTTTAATAGGTGACTTATGACACTATGCTGAAAAAATGTTGTCAAAAACTTTGTAATAACTCGAACGGTTTGGATTTAATAAGCCCTGAAAGTTGCAGTGCCACATCACACCTTACAATGTAAACCAATGGGGAGCCAATCTATGGGCATGAACTTTGTGTCAAACAGAGGCTTCTGACGTCTAAACTATAAGTCTGACCACTTTCAAACCTGTATCAATGGATTTGCAACGAAATTTCCTACCAAAAATATGATTTTTAATGTAAGCTTTGGCCAAAGAAAAGACTTTAAAACTCACATTCTAATATCTCAAAACCAATAAAAGATAGAAAAAACATATAAATTCAAGATTTGTAGGTCAAAGTCTCATGACTCATTTAAAGTTCAAATGAAGTTTGTATCTAAAACTATGTGGAAGCAGTAAATGTTCAAAAAGGAGTGGGTTTGCACACACTCTCCATTCAAATATATGAGTATTTTTCTGTGTCCAGCTGCAGTTTTATTGTCTCTACATACCTGACAGTACACGTCAATCAAACTTTGACCAGGTCATGTGGGTTAAAAGTCTTTCCTTTTCTAAAAATAGACTTGATGAAAATTAGGAAAATAATTTGTTTTACACACAAACTCATCAAGAGTTTTCAATTTACTAATTGAAATTCAAGTGAATGAGCCCAAAACTTGCATAATTTTGATGACACAGGTGTGAGCAAGACAGACATGTCTCTCCCTGCAGAAAATTCTCATCCTGTCAATCAAACTTTCAAAATAAAAGCACACCACACTTGTGAGAAATATTAAGAAAGTATTATTATTATTATTATTATTATTATTATTGTTATTGTTGTTGTTGTTGTTGTTATTATTATTATTATTATTATTATTAATGCCATTCAGTGCCTTTGGTATATTACAGTGTTACATTATTACAATAACTCATATCTCTTCAAGCTGGTCAAATTCAGGGCTTGTGAATAATAATATTATTATCATTAAAGATGATGATGAAGAAGAAGAGAGCATTTTATAATATTGTCATATATGTCACTGTTCCTTCCTGCTGTGTGAGAACTACGTGGATGTATTAAGTACAAACTTTATCTGGTAAGTTTCTGCATCCTCAGCACTCCTTGAAGAAGAGCACCGGAAGAAGAGCAACCGCGAGAGGTGAGGACGGAGCACAGTGGTGGGGTGAAACTCAATGCTACTTTATATACCATGAAAAAGACAGTGTCGGATAAATGTGAGACTTGTAACTGTAAGGAAATTGTTAAACGTGTGTTAATAGGTTATAGGGAGGAGAAAGAGTGGAGGGCAGGCTTTTGGATATTGGTGCATCAAAGGTCTGTTAGAGACAGGAGACAAACAATTACAGGTTCAAATGGCCTTATTTAAATATTTAAATGAAACAGGTTTAATAACCACAATATAATGTCAACTTTTTTCGTTTGTTTGTCAGTTTTTGTTGTTTAAAGTCATGGTGTTACACACTCCGATACAGTAGGTGGCGGCATGCACCTTTAACGTTGGTTTGCAGTCCGCCAGTAAAATCAAAGAAGAAGAAGAAGTGGTGGGGAGAAGGTTTGTTGTTTATGATGTCAATACGATAGCAGAGCCTCGTAATACATTAATCTTTACCTGAATCTGAGCAGCGAATAAACAAGCCGATCCTGTTATGTAATGTCATGGTGCTCATCAAACGTTAAACGTGTCTGTTAGCTTGTTGAAAGGCTAGCTAGCTATTAGCTAACTCAGCTAGCGTCATCCACTAAAGTTAACTTAGCTGTTGTCAAAGAAGATGCTCCTTGCAAGTGAGATGACGTTACTGTCAGGGGTAACTACTGAGAGGTTTATTCGTGTCGTGGTTAAAGATGATGTTAGCTTGTGATTTCTTATAACTGTAAGGAACTGAACTGAATTAAATCAATTTATTAACTCGCCTTATACACCACTTGCTAGCTGCATCTACCAGTTATTCTTTGAGAGCAGCTTGCGACTCCTGGTAAACGCCAGAAGGCCTGTGTTTTTGCTGTATGGGCTGCTTTTTGTTCGCCAGTGTTCGTGTTGTTCAAATCAGGATGCTTTTTTTTTTAAAGTCGCCTTTCCTACGTAAAACAAGCCAGCCCCTGCCAGACTGTATCAGCTTTCACTCTCACATTGCTTTATCTCCCTTTCAGAGTAAATAAGGTCAAAGGCTTAAAGCAGCTGAATTAATTGGCAGACGGCATCTTTCCTTTGACCACCACCACCACCATCATCATCGTCATCTCAGGGACAACAGCTACAGTGAATAGGAGCTCCCCTTTATCCTGATTAGACCTCTGCTGGCTCTTAGGTAAGGGTTTAAAGATGTTGTAATTACACTGCTTGTCTGTCTGTTATTGCTTATTAGTGCTTATTTATCTTAACGCTCAAATGGATTTTTGAGAGGGTTGATATGTTGGTTGTGGTTGAGTGATTATGTGGACAAAGTAAATAAAACATTTGTTTCACTATTATAGACCAGATGACTGTAACAGACAATTGACTGTGATTGTGCTTGGTGGCCTTCTTCCCGTAAATAATGTTTAGTATACAGCATATGTTGTTTGTTGTTTGTTATTGTTGTATTGTGGTGACTGCAGCCTGACATTGGTCCCTTGTTTATTCTGGAAAGCAGTTACGCAATGCTGGCTCAAGTGACAACTTTCAACAGCACCTGCCAAAATCATAGTCATGACACATCGTTTAGTTATGATTGAATGTGCTTGGTCAAGACTGTAGCAGTATACATGATAATGAGATATAACTTTGGTAATTCAGAGACTTATATGTGCAATATGATGTTTTAGAAAACTTTAATACAACTGCTGCCATGTGTGAAGTTGAGAATGTCAAAATAATGCAATTTTGATGTCTTTCACTACTGTTAGGGCAGACAGGAAGACACCACTAATGTCGGAAGAAAAGATGAATGGAACGGGGGCTGTATATGAGGAGAAAGAGGACACCCTCAGGTAAATCTCCTTCCAGTATTGTAATATCATTATCTTAAAATAGTTACAATTACAATTCTGACATTGTAATTCTTTCAATCACACAATATACCTACCATTTTTTCCCCCCAGTCCTGATGATCTGTCTGAGATGCTCGCAGCAGGGACCAAGGATGTTCATGAAAAAGCTGAGAACACCCAGTTTGTGAAGGATTTCCTCAGGGGACGCATCCGCAAAGAGCTCTTCAAGGTCAGTCAGAAGAGAAGCAGGGAGGATTTTTTACAATTTAGGTTGTAAAATGCTCTGCAAACCAGACAAGTTGTATACAATGTAATAAGCATCTAGGTTAAAAAAGAGGCAAAGAAAAAAAAGGAGACAAGTAGAATGACTCGACAACTTTTCTTTCTTGCTTCCCCAGCTTGGTGCCGTAGCACTCTACTATACTTACACAGCCATGGAGGAGGAGATCGAAAGGAACAAGGACCATCCCCATTTCGCCCCGCTTTATTTTCCTGCAGAGTTGCACCGCCACGAGGCTCTGGCCCGTGACCTTGAGTACTTTTACGGCCCTGACTGGCAGAGCCAGGTCAGCTGCTCCCAGGCCGCCCAACGCTATGCGGACCGTATCCACCAAGTAGGGCAGGAGGACCCAGTGCTGCTGGTGGCCCATGCCTACACCCGCTACATGGGGGACCTATCTGGGGGCCAGGTGCTGAAGAAAGTGGCGCAGAGAGCCTTGAAGCTTCCTCCCACAGGAGAGGGGTTGGAATTCTATCAGTTTGATGCCATCCACAGTGCCAAAGCATTCAAGCAGCTGTACCGCAGTCGGATGAACGAGCTGGAGCTGGACATGGAAACAAAGAAGAGGCTGGTGGACGAGGCTGTCAAGGCCTTCCAGTTCAACATGGAGGTAAGAGGCAAGGGAGTAGGAGAAAATGGAAGTTATGTTTGGAAACACTAGTGGGGGGATCTGCTCCCTGGTTGTGATAATGAGACAGGTGATGTGCTACTTATGCCAGCTTTGATCAAGTAATCAAGTGATGTGTATTTTTAGCTATGCTACCTGCATGGCTTTAGAAATGGCAATGTCGGTCTGTCGGTTAGTCAGTCTACCACTATGGTCCAGACTGAAATATCTCAATACAACTTTGGATGTTGGACAACCATGAAATTTAGTATAGATAAGCAGTGTGGCCATGAGGACGAGTCCTAATGACTTTCATGATTTCTTAAGTGTCACCACGAGGACAAAGTTTTCACTTCATCCTGTGAAATATCTCAAGATCATCTTGATGAATTGGCACAAAATGTTGTATAGAGATTCATGGTTCCTAGTAGACGATTTATCTTAAGGACTTTGGTAATCTTGACTTTACTTCTAGCACCACCGTGAGGTTCACATTTGTATTTTTGAGTAAATGTCTCAACAACTATTGAATGCACTGGCATGAAATTTTTTATGGACATTCATTGTTCCTCACAGGATGAATTGTGATAACTTGAATGGTCTCTTGACTTTTCATCTGGTGCCATCATCAAATGATCCAAATTTTAATTTGTCCAATACTTTGGTTTATGAACAAATATCTGTAAAACTAATCACATTACAATCAGCGTCAGCTGCACTTTGTGTTTGGTGCTAATGATCAAATCTGACATACTAAACTAAGATGGTGAACATGATAAACATCATACGTGCTTTGCATCAGCATGTTAGCATTGTCATTGTGAGTATGTTAATTTGCTGATGTTAGCATTTTGCTCAAAGCACTGTGCCTAAGTCCAACCTCACAGATGGCATGACTGTAGATTCTTGTCTTGTTTATTGAGACCTCGGAGTGAACATTGTCCTTTAAGTCACAGATAATTTCACACTGACTGTTTTAAGTAACCTTAAATATACTGGATTGAAGATGAGGCAGCCCTGGTTTTCCCGAATTACTAGTTTTGGGTCCTCAACCACAAATGATACAGACACTCAATAAATTAACTAAAATAGCATTTTTAATCCTTGTATAAGGGTACCACTATCATGGAAGGATGATTATATAATGACTAGATGTTATACATGTTGTAATCCACATTTCTCTATGCTCAAATGCAAGGAACATGGAGTTTCCCTTTGTGTTGCTGCATACTTTGCATATTCTGTAGCGTATCCAGCAAGTTTAATAATCCTTTTATGTTTGTGCTGGCAGGTTTTTGAGGAGCTGGAAGAGATTGGTAAAACCTTCCAGGAGGATGTTTTAGATGCCGGCATGCCTGTCCATGGAGAAATGGGTGGAGACATCAGCAAATGTCCCTACTATACCGCCAAAATGGGTATGCTTTTATCAGTAATTACCATATCAGTAAAATTATATCAAACCCATGATGAAGCTTTTATAAAGCTGTTGTGAGGGCCTTGATTAAGTTTGTTTTCTGCTTTGGTGCTAACTCTGTGTCTCAGCGGCCACCGGTGGAACAGCATACGCATGTCAGCTCGCCATGGCTGTGCTCCGACACCCAACAGGACAGGTGCTGTTTGCTACTTGGTTTGCTGCTTTGGCTGGATTGGCTGCATGGTATCTGATGTGATCCAGCCCCTCAGCCTGTCACTCTGCTGCTGTGAGAGAGCGGGAGGAGAAACACTGAAGGAAGGACAGTAAGGAGACTAGAAAATCCCCCCAAACTATAGACCATCTCATAGTTTCTGTAAAACATTGTAAACAGGTCCAGGTTTATTAAATGTTGCATGTTTGCTAAAACAAATATACCTGGATCTGTTTCTTATCAATGGAATTCCAATGAGATGATCTATAGGATCATTAGGACGTCACAACTCCATCCATCCATCCATTTATCCATCCATCCATTCATCGAGCTACACCTTGTTGCAGTCTCTCCTCCGGTCATTTCATTTTTCTACCTCCTTTGCATCATCCCTCCATCTTGTGTCCTTCCAGTGTGTTCGGTTGTATCTCAAGACCTTCTTTTAGCTGTTTTCTGATTTTGTCATGGAAGCACAGCATTCCAGTGAATAACTAATCTCTTGTGAAATTACATTTCCTCCCAAATTTTAATGTCACTCATTTATATAATTGGCTATACAGTGATACATTAGTTAATAACGATGAATGTATTATTTAAAGCCATTCATGTTTAGCTTAGTAAAAACATGTTAAAACGTACTATGCATATGTTATGCATGATTAGAGTAGCACAGCAAGTGGTTTTTTTTTTTTCAGGGCATACTGCTGTGATTTTTAATGAGGTATTTTTGTTTTTGCATTACTAGATCTTAATTTGACCTGGGAGAGAAAGTAATTGACTAAACAATGCAACACTGAAATAACGGTTTATCTGTAAATGTCCCCATATACTGTATTTTTTTTTTTTACCTCTTCACATTGATTGCAGTTCATAACATAATGTGAAAACACAGTGTGCTGCATTGCATTTACATTGTACAAGTCCCTCATCACATTTCAAGACTCATATTTGGGCCTTACATGATCCCGAGAGGTTTGTGCTGCGGAACAGGTGATAGGATTCAAAAGCTCCCACCCCTCCACCCCCCCACCCTCAAAAAATATAGCACACCTACACTTTGACGAGTGTATGATTAATAAACATGTTTCAAATACTAGTGAATATACCAGGTATTTGAATCTCTGCTGATGCATGTTCAATAATAGTAGTTCTCTGTTTCTGGATTATGAGAACGGGCGTATTGTATAAAAAAAAACCTGCCTGTTTTTGATTTAATTGCACAGTTTAACTTTCCGAGATGAACGAGTCATTGATGAATCAGTTCTACCTGCTACAGGAGCCTGTTTTAGGACAAAAGTGTTAACAAAGGTCATTGCAGCTGTCTTTTTTTTTGTAATAATGTTTTGTCTACATTCTTGAAATAGATACCAAGTCTATCTACATGAAGGTTAAATGTGTCTTGAGTGTTGTGGTTTATCATGAACCACATCACGTAAGATACCGATCCGTAGGTCCCTCAGCAGCTCCGCCCCTGTTAAGTATCCATTTGTAATACATTTGTGATACACTTGTGCATCATCATTAAAACTGTTCATATATTGTTCATACTGTATGTTTTGGTCACGGTAATTTTTTCAACATAGATAAAGAGGAATATTTTGTGCAGCGTGTATTGCAGTGTAATTGCACTGATGTGTGACTGAAGATTAATATTTATCCTGACACATTACTGACATTTTCTTAACTTTGCTTTATCTTTCCAAGCTGTTTGTTGTTGTTTTTTTTTCCACTGCTTGGAATTATTGGACACACAGAACCAAAGGAAACCTGCTGATAATATTTCAAGCAGGTTTCTGTGCTGTGTGTATTTGTACAACACATTCACACATATATGGATGTGCAGTATTCCTTCAGGATAACAGCTGTAGTGCAGCTGTTTTGATCACAGACGTGGAGATCTAAGTGATGCTGTGTTTTGTATTTGAGAGTCTCAGGTTCATGATACAGACAGATGGCAATACAATGCATTGCATAAAAAAAGGACTAATACAGGGAGTGCCTAATATACTCCTGTAGTTCACTGTACATGTTTTATTTCATTTTCATGATGCCAGTCTGATGTGTCAAAACGCTTCAGTATTTTTTGGACGTATATTGAAGGGACGCTTACTTGAATCTCAGGAGTTCAGGTAGTTTTAGCCATTAATTAAACGGTAGATTAAAATGAGTGGAATGCTTGTCTAATTCATGTTGATTTTGAATTATCTTGCATTTTCATTAACTCTGCTCTTGATCCCTTTGTGTATCTTACTGGACAAAGCTTTATTAGTCAAAGGCTAGGATACTCTGATTGTATTAGTGAAAATCCAGGAGTATGCTGTGCTGTCTGTAATGAAATAACTTCTGCTTTCCTGTTTATGCTGAAATAAAGGTGATTCATTTGGACTGGTGTTTTTAATCACAGCAGATAATTAAATGACTTTTTGACATGTACTTAATTAGCTTTTTGCCAGACCCTTCTTTGAAGATGATGGATTCAACAAAAAGATGAATTACTAATCAGTACTATTATCTATTTGGTAGACAGCTGTGTCTGTAGATATTCCATAGAAATATTCACAAATCTCAATTTCTTATGCTACCCTTAATGTTTTCTTGCCTTCATGTGACTTGAAAAAAAGTAAATTAGTTTGTTAAGATCACATACTTAATTTTGGAGGATAGTTATTCTACTTGAGTAACATCATGGGCCATATTATATGAAACAAAATCTAATTTGAAGAGTTTGTATGGAACATTGTTGGAATAATGTCCATAGAACATCACTCTGACAATAATGCTAATAGACTTATTCCAAAGTAAAATGCAGGCTTTATACCAAGTTACCAGTTTATTACGTACACCTGTACAATTCAATGTAATGTAAAACAATAGCTCTGGTTGTAGTGTCTTAAATTGCATTATATTTAGAGGTGTTCAGTCTCCCTTACACACTAACAAGAGCTAGTGAATATGCATAAACATTTTAATGTCTACACAGCATCACAGTATTCTGAAGAAAGTGTTATTTAGTCATTTCTAAGAAACAGACTTTATCCCCAGACCATAGTTTTATTATAGATGTACAATATTTCTCTTCTATGTGACACATTGTCTATGTACAAATGTAGAGAAGGAGCAGAACTCCGGTTGAATTCACTCTCTCATAATGCAAAGGGTTGAAGGACAGGACAGGACAGGGTCATCACATTTCAGGAAAGCTACACCTGAACTTGTCTACCCACTGCAGACACACCTCTACACTGTCCAGCACTTAAACTCTAAGGTAAACATGTAGTCAGGTAATGTTCAAGTGATTTGGACTGACAGCGTTAAGAATTTTTAGAGAACATCGAGCATACAGAACAAACGGATTGAAAACAGGAGGTTTGTTTAACCCCAAATAAAACTTTCTGACTATAACTGTAGTCTTTGTCAGTATAATAGTTTATTTCTGTTCATGTGGATTCTGTTATCACTATTTTGTTTTTCTTGCTGTAATCGACAGAAAACCAACATGCACAGACTGCTATGATAAACGACCAGTCTTTGTTGCTAAAATGGCAATAACGGACATTTGACAGGGAGGTGTTTGGAGCACTGGAACATCCTCTTGTGTGCGGATTCACTTTGGCAGAGGAACAGAGCAGGTAATCCTCTGCCTTATTCACTGCAGTGGTTAGGTAGGTCTGTGCTGATCCATTCAGAACAACTGTGTGCCTCATCCAACACCCCGATACTCCTCGTTCCTCTGTCCTTTTCTCTAGAATGTGGCTGTCCTCGCTTTACGCTGTACCCTTTGCCATGTGATGAAGCATCTCAGTTCCAGGAAGACCTCTTACCTTTAAGGAGAAGAAGAAAAAAAAATGTTTGTAGAATATGCCTTTTAGTCAATTGAACTGCAAGTGAAAAAACAAAAACAAAACAAAAACAGCCAACAGACATTTAGAACAAGCCAGACATGCTTGACATCCTTCTGAATACAGGGATGGCTTTAACGCAACAGCCACAAACCAGATAATAAAAGTTCTCCAAGTAAATAAGTAAAGATACATCGATACTAATCCTACCTGGTTTGTGGCTGTTAAAAAGAACTAAACTATTTCCTTAATTTGGAGAAGAAGCCCCCCCTTTTGTTTCAACTCTCCCACTTACCACTGTCGCCCCCACCTGGACAGAGATTAACACTGTCACTATCAGCCAGGTTTGTGACTAAATACGTCCTTCCCTAAAACCCCAACTTATCAAGGAAAACAGCAGGAATATAAGAGAAAAAGTAAAGACTTGCCGTCTTACCTGTGGTGGTGGCAGTGACACCGTTAACCGTCCCCTCCACTTCTGTCTCATCCTCAGCGTAGCTCATCAGTAGAGCTCTCTGTCTGTCTGTCAGCGTCCTGCACATGAGAACAACCTCTGTCATCTAAACAAAGTTGTTTACAGTCCTTGTGACTGGAAAATGTTCTTTTAAACCATTTCTTCTAGACTACAGTGAGTCATTGTATTCAATCACAAGGCCCTCTCATGTCTCCGGCTGATATAAATGCAGCATTTAAAATTTCTGCCGGAGCAAAAAGATGAATGATACGATGAGGTGTGTGTTTGTTTGTGGAGTCTTACTTGGGTACTTTTATTTTAAGATGGACATAGTGGTCACCGAAGCCATAGCCACTGACGCGCGCGATTCCCTTCCCTGCCAGACGGATCCTCTGGTCGGTCTGGATGCCTGCAGCGATCTGAAGATTGAGAAAGCCCACCAATCAATATAAAAACTATCAAGCTTTCTGTTCATGTTCTGTATATGCTGTATTTAGAGAAACCCAAGAATGTACCCGTCTACTTACTGATAAATTGAGTGTTTCATAAAGGCCCTGTACTCTGGCCGTGCCACCCAGGATGGCTTGTGCCACAGAGACGTAAAGGTCAGAGTGGATGTCTGCACCGTCCCTCCTAAACACTGGACTTTTTTGGACCTGGACAACAAACCAGAGCACATCACAATCAATCACGAATAGTTTCAAATCTTTAACATTTCCAAGAAATCACCAGTGTACCACAGGTTGTCTGAGCTGTGTTAATTTAAAGTCCGAGAGCTCAGACAGCTCAATGCTTCTTACTTGCCCACACACCTGCATTATACACAACAATCTCATTACGGAAGATCTGATGGCAACCTGCACTTCCAGGGAAGCGCTTTTAACTCTGTTGGAATGAATAACAAATACTACCAGTTGATTTAGATACTCACCCTAAATGTGATGAAGATCTCCTTCTTCCCAACTGGCATTCTGACTGTCTGGCCATCCTCCACTCCTGAAAGCAAAAACAAACCACTTAAAGTGTGACGATATCTTCCTTTGCTTATGTAACACTCCCTCCAAAATCTATCTTTTAAGTATGAAACATTCCTTTGTGGGCTTAAAAAAGTAGACAGAGGCTGTGGTCAGCTTCGCTTCATGCTCAAAGGATAGACTATAAACTTTAAGGATAACACCAAGTGTACTTTCACTTTCCCTATGAGCATTACGATCTGTGAAGAGCCAAAACCCGCCAATAAACTACCCTCAAGGCTCAAACTATTTATTCTTTCTCTGGCATGTTTATCATTGTGTGTTTAGAGGGGGACTACTTTCACAATTTCCTGTTAAAATGCACAATTATTTGTCTTTATAAAGTCATGCTAGAAAAAATACAACAGATATTTCATCTAAATGATTATGTATATTAGTGCAGGTTAATCTATAAGCTGAATTATATCCATCTTGAAAAACAATGGAAGCCTACAACATCCAGAACATCAGGCAAATCTGCAACTGAACAGGCAGTCATTGCTTCTGATGGTGGCTGATACACTGCTGGGTGTTTTTCATGACCATTAATGGTGATGGTAAAAAAAACACCCTTCATGTAAACAGTTCTGAGTGGAACAGTTGACTAACCTGCAGGCACGGGAACCATCACGGTCCTCCTCTGCTTGGTCTGTCCCGTCCCACGGCAGGAGTTACAGGGGTTGGAAATGATCGTGCCTTTGCCCCCGCAGCGACGACATGTGGAGCGCATCACAAATGGACCCGTGTTTACTGTCTCCTACAAAGGAAGAAAACACAACTGTTAAGTAAAACTGCACAAACGCATATACATTTAGGGCATTTTAGGAAGAAAGGCAGCGTATGTCAGAGGTATTACCATGCCGGAGCCGTTGCAGGAATGGCAGTGCTGGACCTTGGTGCCTGGCTCGTGGCCCTTACCATCACAGCGCTGGCAGGCTGCGTCCATGTTAATGGAAATCTCTTTGTTGACTCCCTTTGCTGCCTGAGTGAATGTCAACTCCATGATGTACTGTGCCCAAAAAACAAAAAGAGCCAAAGATTAATAACTTATTTTTCTTCATCATTCACTCACAGAAATGACTAAATAAGCACCAGATAAGCTTTCAAATGCAAAACTGACACTACTCACGATGAAAGCCACTCACTGGTCTTACTTCCACTCTCTTATGTCCCAGCATACACAACTAACCTCCTGTGGCTGATCAAAGATGGCGTTGAAGTCCCCAAAGCCACGGCCTCCTGAGAATTCCCCGAAGATCTTGCGGAAAAGCTCCTCTGGGTCCACACTGCTGGCCTGTCCAGTCCAGTACTGCTGCCTTCCACCCGCCTGACCAGCATCAAAGCCTGTTGAGCCATATGTATCATACTGCTTCCTCTTTCCTTCATCACTCAGGACCTGGAGGAAACACACAGCGACATAAGAGGTTCGCATAGGATTCTACTGGGATTGTTTAAACTGGAAGAGATAGCAGCGAATGTGTCAACAGCCCGAATAAAAACAAAGACCAAAACCTCATAAGCTTCAGCCAGCTGAGCAAATTTCTCCTTTGCTTGTGGGTCATCTTTGTTGGTGTCAGGGTGGTACTTTTTGGCCATCTGAGGAACAACAAACACAAAGTCACTCACTGTGGTAATTAGTCAGCTGAGGACCAATACAAGCTGTGAGTGAGTGTCGGGCAGGAGCAGACCTGGTAGTAGGCTTTCTTGATCTCTTTCTGGGTTGCTGTGCGAGGTACCCCAAGGATCTGGTAGAAGTCCTGCTTACTGCTGACAGGGGCACTTGTGTGAAAGGACAGTGTGCTGATTACGTGGGGTGATTTGAAACCTGAGAGGTGACAAACAGGGTGAGTAAATACCATATAGAACAGTGGAGCTGTATTATAGCTGCATCAAGGTAATACTTGATAAGTGACTGCAATGTTTTGTTCTTCTAACAGCTGAGTTGTTGCACGTCACATCTTTAATTAGTTATGGTTACTTAAGTTACTAAATTTACTTGCTAGCCGAGCATTTAGAATTAAGTAGCACATCTTTTAATACACAGGTGAGCAGACATCTAGTTAACCTAACAAGATCTTTAAGAAGATTCAAGAAATACGAACGCTATTAAAGCTGGAGATAATTTACTGTGAACAATATGCTAGTGGCTCTGCCAGTTAATAATAACAAAGGTTCTTGACAAAGCAAATTATGAATATCAGTCTTGGCAAGTTCCCCTTGGGATGTGTTTATGGTTTGACGTTGCAGAGATGACTGGTTGGTATCAGGTTAATGTAAGGGGGAAAACTGATCTGCACTAATAAGAGAATCTGACGGGCCGCAAAATACAGTGGCATGATCTTCTTGCAAATTCAAATTGATGGCTATAAAACCAGGTTAGCTAAACTGACACATTTCAACAACTATGCTCATAAGGACATGCATGTGTGTTATTATCTTATCTTGAATGCATGTTTGAGCCGGTATGAACCAGGCTAAGTTAATGTAGTTGTCTTACTGTGTGTCACGAAAGTAAATCAGAAATTACAACTAATTTAGCCTACCCTAGCCTGGCCTAGCCTAGCCTAGCCTAGCCTAGGCCGATACCATATGGTCAATACGCCACTCACCTGACAGCCCTCTCAATGTCAACGCTTTCCCTGCCCCCCCGCACTTCAGGCTCCCTCCCCGCCACGGTTTTCCCGCTCCCAGTGTAGAAACACTACGGACTCCTCCATGAGCAACGCAGGCAACAGCACCGGCGGCCCGGCGGTGTCCAGAGGACACGATGACAGTAATCCAGCGTGAGGAACAGCGAGCAGCCGAGGACGCCATCATTCCTTCCACTGGTTTCTGCCCCGGACACACTGCGCATGTCCGGGACTGAGTGGGCGTCAACAACAACAACAACACAAAGTTTGATTCAAGATGATATCCTGTCAGGAAAAACGAGTTAGTCACAAACGGCCTGAGGAAAGCACACACAGGACTCACTTTCACAGAAGAGGCAAGCAGCCTACTGGACTGAACAGTTAATCATGTACAACTTGACTGTAACAGTTGCAGTGGGCAACGAAATGACTTAATAGTAGCACTAAAGAAAGCATAACTTGATATAACCTTAGGGAATCTGTTGGAGTGAGCCTCGTGGAAAGTGATTAGTTTTTTGATTAGATACTTAAAAGAAACCGGTATAGTAAAGCGAATTTAGTTCTTTTAAATTTTGTTTGTTTGTATATAAATATAAATCTTTATATACGGTCGCTGTTCCACACTCCAGTCCAGTAGGTGGCGGCAATAATGCACCCACAAACTGGTTGCCAACCGCCAATAAACTCGAAAGAAGAAGATTAAAAACTAGTTGCAAAAGTTTGTCTTTTAAATCTTGCTGTTGGTTTTTTATAGTGTCTACGCGAGTGGATACTGTAGATATCAGTTAGGACTGATTAAAAGTATTAAAACACCGAGTTCATTGTGAAAATGACAGCAAAATATTTTAAGACCCAGGGTAGCATGTGACAGAGCAGGGTATTCTCTTGTGTTTTAAAAGGAAAACTCCGCCCAACCGGACAGCCCGGTGGAGGAAACCGAGCGAACATCGCCGCCGCGCGGCCAGCCTGAGCTGTCAGCTGAAGCAGGAGCCGAGTACCAACCAGCTCGACAGAGACACCCGGAAGGCACGAAAGTCAATTTCAGAGAGCAGCATGAATCGCTTTAAGACCTCGAAATTCAAAAACACCTCTCCGAAAATTGCCAAGAAAGATGTGAGTAACTCACGAGCGTCTGAGTGTTGCCAGTAGCTAACATTAGCATTGATTATTAGCTGAGCTTCTTTAAGTGGTGTTTTGGGGAACGCCTGCCTGCAGGGGATGTTGAACTTCCTGCATCTGGAAGGCTGCATAGTATAAACGAAAATCTGAATCCACACACTGATTCACACAAACTACATGCTTCTACGAAGTACCGAGCCATGTGGTTGCACAAAGCTGCTAGCCTACATCTGGTGTTGCAGTGACGTCCATCATAGTGTTATTATAGTAACGTTATAGCTGAACTATCCGAGTTTCCTCACTGTTTTTCAATAATAATAACGTGGTATTGTACAATTTTGATTGTTATGGTTTCCAAATGTGTACAGATTTGTTATGTCAGCCAAGTGGAAAGATACAGTACAAATTTGACTGGCAAATCCGATGACTGATATCTGATATATTACGACGTGCAGTATCTCCCCCAGTGAGAAGTGTCCTGCAGGCTGCATGAGGCGACATGTCTGGATGGGACTGCGCTGTCTTGCATACATATCTGCCATTTTTGTCATCCCCTGGACCCATTTGTTTCAAGCTGCAACGCCAGCAGCTCTCCTTGCTGAGGTGCATTATGTAATCCCCTGCCTTGTTTTTACTGAGGCAGTAAAATGCTTGGTATGTGCAGAGACAGTTGATGGTCTTGGTATCTCTCCAATCTCTGCACAGGATCTTATGACAGCAGGTGGTAGCTCTGATGCTGTGAATGTTAAACTAGCCCTTCACACAACAGACCCAATGAAAATATGGGGTTGTGGCTACTCTAGTGCTTAAGTCATGTGACAAATGCTGTCATGTCCAACATTGTACAAAAGAGAAAAATGGGACAAGGAACAGAAAGTCAGAGAAGAGGCAGTTTGTAGGGATGAAGAGACAAGCAAGATGAATGGGATGTTTTCGCCTTAGATGATCCAGAACAGCTTGAGTTTTCCCTCATGGTCACAGTCCTTATATGTGGCTAAATCAGACAAAATTAAGGTCGATTGTTATTTATGTTATTTAATTTCAAATTAAACTACTCTGACTCAACTTTAGCTTGAGCCTCTGACACATGAGTGACACATTTGTATTTGTGTGTTTCACTTGCTGAATCTGCTATCCTGTTAAAATAAGATGCATGCTTTTGAAGGGTAGTTTAAAAATGCATGGCTGCATTAATAAAGCAGTAAAACATCTTTCCTCAGCAAAGCTGTTTCAGCTGTTAAGTGTCCTCTGTGGGGCTGTCATGGTTGGTCTGGTCTCTAACAGTTTTCTGAGGATTAGCCATAATAGTTGGAGCATGTTGTACAGGCACGCTGTCTTCCTGCCACTTCTGCCTTGTTAATGTTATGAAAGAGGCTTTAAGAGTTCTCTGCTGTGCAACACGGGGAGTCCTTCCACTTCCTCAGCACTTTGCTCATTCAGACGCACTAAAGTGTGCGCGCTCTCAGCTAGATCCCTCCCGATTATTGAAGTGTTCTCTATCTTTCATTCTAGTTGAAACTTGGGTGTGCAAATAGTGTGTACTCCCTAATATTATGAAACAGATAAACTATGTTTTTTTTCTGCTGGATTCTTCAGTGTAGCCAGTTGGTTGTGCTCTTGTGTAGACATGTCAAGTGAACACTTAGGATTCTAGTCATTTTGTCAAGACCCACCACACTGTAGTCTGTTGAAACGCTTGGGCTCGAATGACATCTCCTTTCCTCTCTGTAACGTTATCTCATAGCAGTTTATCTGTGTGCATTAGCATGATTTGTTTCATCCCTTCTGATCCAATACCCGTTGCTTTCCATGTCTTCAAATCCAGGAATGGATCAACAATGTTCGTGGTGGCTCCTTCTCCTGCCAGGGGAACCACATCAAAGCCAGCTCCAAGCTGGTGGCCTTTAACACCGAGCAGGCCGGTATGATCAAGAATAATGTTTCCTTCCTGTACACAGAAATATCAGTTTCAATTTGACTTTATCTCATCAGGATAGACCTCTCAGTATCAGTACTGCCTTCCAGGAAGTCTTGTGTGCGTATATTAAAAATACATAACAAAACAATTAAAAGGTATAAAACGGCAGCACCAAACATTGTCTGTCTGCAGACCACTTTTAAACACAGCATCCACTGGGTACAGTTTCAATCCTGACATGCTTGTGCTTCACATTGAATAGCTTAGGTGTCCACATACAGTATAATCTGTTAAGAAATTGAAGAAGATGAGCAAATGACAAAAAAAAACAACTTCCTTTTATTCAGGAAAACATGCCAAAAGGTTTTGATTACAGAAGCAATGTTGGTCACTTAGTCATTTAGATACAGTGACTGATAATGAGCTCAGTAATCCATTGTTAGCAGGGAGGAAATGTTTTATTAGGAAGCACTATTGGGCACCATAAAGACTCAGGAAGAGTATTTTAACAGTATGATGGATGACAGTGTCTGTGTTTGTGTGTGTGTGGTTCCCTTTGTCTGCAGGTGGAGGTATGCTGGGCCTGTCTTCAATCAAACCTGGTCCAGATGGCCAATGGACAGTCACCCAGATTTCCTGCCATTCTGGTAGTTTTTCTGTCACAGTTCTTTTTTCTGCCTCTGCATAACTGCCATCACTCCAACGATCTCTTTAAAAGACTATTCGCATGGGAAATGCAAATGCCTTTTCTCAGAACTGAAATTAAGCCAGACAGCTATGACCCAGATCTGTGATTTGTTTTCCATTTGTTTTCTCCTCCTCTCTGTCAGATCTGGTCACTGATATGGACTTTTCTCCTTTTGATGAGAGTCTCCTGGCAACATGCTCTGGAGATGAAACGGTGAGCTCTTCCAATGCCCTCCTTCTTTGTATCCTTCATTTGTTCTTTCTTTACTTCTTCTTCTTCTTCTATGTATTGATCTTGTTTTATCTTGTTGCACTGTGCTACATAAGTCCACTTTCCATCCTCTCTGGCTTCTCTGCTTTGTTGTTCCTGGCAGGTCTTTGAATATGATATATACCTCCTTGGTTTTTTGTTATATAAACCTTTTGAAGACTCCCTCATCTAAGCACATTATCCTCAGCCGCAGGTGCCCTGGCTTACTGGAATCTGCTGAGTGTGAGTCTGCATCTTTAGACTCAGCAGCTCGGTTTACCAGTGGGACCTGTGTAAACACACATAACTGTACCCGCCACACATAGACCTACACACACACCAGAGTGGTCTGCAGTGCCCAACATCTGCAGAGCAGTTACTTGACTTGACTTTTATCTTTTGCCAGCAGGGCATATTGTTCCAGCGACATGGTTGTGCTGAGCAAGTTAAGTGAGAGTGAAACTGAGTGAAATATGACTCTGGGGACTTAAATAATGATCATACGGTGTCATTTAATCAGCTGTCATATTGCAGCTTCAGCGAGAAATCCAAACTCCAGATGAACTGACAAGAGTCTGCGGATGGGTCAATATTGAATGTCTTCTCTGGTGTGGCTTTAAAAATACCTGTTTTAGTAGTTGAGGTTTTACGATCATTACTGCCAAAGGGGAAAGAAGAGAAGTTTCAAAGGGGTAATTTGCTGAAATGATTTAAGATATTATGGAGACAAAGAGAGACGATTACCAAGCCATGTTTTCTCTGTAGCTACATCTCTTTCTCAGATGACCCTTTCACCCACTATTTTCATATTTCTCTCTGTGTGTACAGGTGAAACTGTGGCGTTTGTGTGATCCAGAGCTGGAGCAGCCCAGCGCGCCGGAGCTGACTCTTTGCCCCGGTCAGGGCAGGCTGGAGCTGGTGGTCTTCCACCCTACCTCCTCAGGTTTGCTGGCCGTCAGCACGGCCAAGTCACCCCTCATTTGGGACACCAGCCGCCAGGATTCACCGCTAGCAGGTAACCACAGCTGGCAGCATGAGCTGCATGTGCACACAATTTAAATTAAAACACACACCACAACCAGAATTTCTTTTGTCAAAAGTCTTTGTTGTACATCACGCACCGTCTGTTACATTTAACATTTCAGTCTCTGTCAATTAGGCTTCAGTTTATGTTGTGGCTTGTTTTGTTTCTATGTGTAACATGAATATATATATTTGGAATGGAGTGAAGCGGTTGGTTTCCTTTTTTGTCATTGGGGACTGTCTGACTGACACTGCCTACGTTTTGCAGCCCTGTGGCTCTGTCTAAGTGCTGGAGCAGCAGAGGTAATATTTTGGTTTGCAGTCCTGGTCCCACTCTCCCCACACTGGCCTCAGGATATAGTCACTATCCTCTGGCCTCACCCCCCCCCACCCCACAAACACTGCGCCCCCCTATCCCATGACAGCTGGCCTGGCTGCTACTGCTCACTGCTGATCCAACTTTCATGAGCTGTACCCCCCCACCACACTGTTTCTCATCACCTTCATTCAGAGTTTTCTTTTTACATGGTTTGAAGAACAAAATCTGAACGATAAAAATCTATATTTGAATGAGTGTGTGTTTGGGTTCTTTTTTTTTTTTTTTCTTTAGTGTTTAAATTTATGTCACATCACATTGTGTGTTACTGTCTTAACAAGTGTGCTTCTCATCTCTTTTCATCTGTTTGGTATCATGGTGGAACTGAACAATTCACTCAAGCTGTGCTGTGCTCACTTACGGCACTGCAGCCTAATACGCGTCATGCTCAGAATTTCTCTCATATACCTAAACTATAAGGATGTTTGATGCATTCTTTGGTGTGAATCATCTGTATTTCTCAGTGTGTTCTCTGTGTGTGTGAATCATCTGTATTTTTCGGTGTGTTTTCTGAACTCTGTGTGCTTTATTTATGGCCTCATCTCTCCCCTGCATTTTTGCTGCAGTAACCTTTCAGATGTTAGATGTCTGTGGTCTTTGTCTTGTCTGTGTGTATGTGCCGTCATTCTGTATTCATAGTTTGTAGGTCTAAATCTTTTACTTTTTAAAATTTTTTTTATCCCTGCCTAACATTAGCACTTTGTCTCTTGTCCTTTCCTCCTCTTGCCTGTCTAAATGATCGTATGCCTCCGCAGTTCTGGAGCAGCACGGTGATCAGCTGCAGAGTCTGAGCTGGAAACAGGACGGCTCCCTGCTGGCTTCCTCCTGCAAGGTGAGGACACCTAACACTGCACCAGATGAGTAATCCAACAGCTTCACCTTACGTTTTTATACAGACTAAAGCTGATTAAGTAGAAAGTGTATGCTGTTTCATTCGCGCTCCTCACTCGATTGAGGCTTGATTGCTGTAGTTGCTGTGTGTGACCACTAGAGGAAGCCAGTGGCTCACATTTAGCGTGGCGTGCCTCACTTTGGACACCGTTGCTCCTGACCTGTTAATATGTTTATATAAGGTTTATTCCATTAAAATGTCAACAAGAGTGACTCTTATAAAAAGGGTGGAGATCACATCACACATTTGATTAGGAATTAGTGAGCGGTTGTTGAATTTTTTTCGGAGGGAAAAAGGATAAACATGGTAAGCCCTATGACGTAAGTGATGTAATAGCCAGTTTGTTTTAACACAGTAATAATGATGACAAAGCAGTTACAGAGATCTTGGCCACAGTTGATAGAGTGCATGTGGAGATTTTCCTTGTCAGATGGGAAACCGTATTAATTAGGGCTCTGACAAGGGCACGAGCCTGCGTGTGAAGGATAAATCTATCAAGGCTTTGTTTTCGTCTTGACCCCACCTGACCCTTGACCCGCCATCCCCAAAACATGTCCCTGTACACCACTTCCAAACCTCCTCTCCTCTGGTGCAAGACAGGGGAACGCTTTGTCGACGCTAAGAAGAAACTGAAGTAATTGCCCAGGAGAGAAAGTCTCGCTGGGCTTTTATGCATCCATATGGCCCCTTTTCGATGGTTTCATTGGGAAATAATCACAGTGCTTGAAGGGGTTTCCATTAGGTTGTTAATATTTTGTGTAGGAGGAGGGGGGAGGTGGTATGGGTTTATGAGAAGGGGGCAGAGAAAGAATGGATTTTAGAGTTGAGGTGGAATTATATCATGAATATATTTGGTTTATAGGAAGAGCTAGGGGCCTTTTTCATCAGCAGATGTTAACTTTACATGTTTTTATAGTTTCACTCAGTTTGTGCACAGCAGTAAATTTGCATCCGTCTTGAAATCACACATACGCCGATGGATTGATGTGAAAATGAGTGCAGAGGCCCCTGATGTGCAAGTTTATACAATGCGTGATGAGCTCAATTGTGCTCGAGCCCGAATAAACTTTGACGCAAAAATCTACCACATGTGCGTGCTTAACAGGTATGATTGTCAGTCCGATCCCCTCTGTTTGTCTTTGCGCTGACAAGTAACAAATTACTCCACCAATCACAGGCTATGTCCAAATCACGACATTTACCTTGACAGGATAATCATCCTCACCAGAGCTACCACCAGCCTCAATGTAGCCTGAAAGAACGAGGGACCTGAAAAGAAAGAGAGGGGAGGGGAAATGTGAGCCAAGATCAGAGACGGGGGCCTCCAAGGTTCTTGCCCTGTTAGGCTCTGGTGTCATTTAACCCAAAAGGCCCCTTTCAATCTCTCCAATCCAGCTTATTAAAGCAAATAAGGCCTGCCAACATGTGGGTCCAATCCCCTGGCCCTCCCATAGGGTAAACATTGGGGCACAGGGCTGGGAGGTGGGGGGAAGATGAAGGGGAGACCACCACCCCAAAGTGCAGGAATCATGACAGGCCTCGTTTGGACCTAGAGAGATGTATATTTATGACACACTCGGAGGGAGAAAGGCGCCATTCAGTTCAGAGAAGGGAAATCCACAGGTAGTGCGAGCAGAGAGGGAGGAAAGCCTGTGTTTATTCGAGTGATGGACGGGAGAGGGTGGTATGCTGTTTATAAAATTGGGTGTTACAGGATTTATTGTACACACCTTGAATTTAGAAAGTCACATTATAACTGAGCTACATACCACATTTCTCTCATGGTGACAAGAATAACCGATGAGGGGATCCCGCACTCTCAACCTGCCAATCATGACTCCGGTAACCGTGAGAGACTGGGAAACGGGAGGCTGGCAGCGCAGCGTGTTTGATGAGTGAAGAGAGATCAGCCCTGGTTGAAGATTCCCACCCTCTGTGTGTTTGTGTACATTTGAAAGTTGTGTGCATCGGACTCACAGCGAAAACTCATTTATAGCAGCTTGAGAATGAGGCTCCGTCACTTTGATTAAACAGCTGCTGTTTCAGCGCACAAACACAAACACACAAATGCACACACATCGCTATCTGGGCCCTCCCATCTGTGCGTTTATGAGTTGAAGTGGCTCACTCTGTGTGTGTCTGTTTACATGGGTTATTGTCATAGGCTTTGGAGAGTGTGTTTGCTTGGGGGACACATGTGTATGTGAGTGGGCCCTCATCTGTGTGTTTGCACAGCCAGATAGTTTCCTCCCTCACATGTTGGTGTTTGCATGACGACACCTAAGATGAAATGGCAAGGAGCAGCTTTAATTCGGTGAATGTATGTTTGTGTGTATGTAGATATGGGCGTGTTTGTTTAGTCTGTGGTGTGAATGCCAGGTCAGGGGACTCGGTGGATGGTAAATCCAAAAATTAAGCTGCTTGAATCGGATTGGATTTTTTTAGATGATGGTTGGCTTTCTATCAAAATGTCTGGTAGCTGAGCTTATCAGACAGCATTTACCAGCACCTGTACATGTGTGTGTGTGTGTGTATGTGTTGTATGTGTTTCTCCAGATTCTGATTTTAGCCAGAATATGCAATTTTCCGCAATAGTTCCATGACAAGAGTGTCCATAGGTCATGTGGCGGGAAAGCCTGGTGTGTGTGTGTTGTTCCTGCACTGCTCTCTGAGCCGTTGGCTTAGGCCCAGGTCACAGAGGCCTGGAGACATTGCTTCGGGGCATCATATTCGTGGGTGGGCTAGCTACACACACTCTCCTACACACACAGACCCAGATAGTGAGCGAGGCAGAGAGAGAAACGCCACATTAGGAAAAACCCCTGTTTGCTATTCGAGCTAATAAACAGGAAATAAATCCCCTTTTGGGTGGCTGAAGGGAGCAGATCTTTTGATGAAGAGAGGCTGATGCTCACATCGCTAATTTGCTTCAACACTGGTTCCAGCCTGACAGAACAACATGTTGCTTTTCATGACAGTTGAGACTTATGATGTCTGTATTTATCTTGTGTGGTATGGTGCCCCTTGACTGTGTCACTGTCAGCCCCCCCGATTCTCTCTGACATGTGTATGTGTGCTAAGTGTGCACATGGTTTAGTCTCAGCCCTTAAGGTTATTACCTGCTATCAGCCCTGCATGTCAGGCTGCTGCTGTGATCACAGTCACACAGCAGTATTGAGTGACACGGCTGCAGAAACGCACGTCCCGGTCACAGCCTGATCCCATTAGGCCCCATTTCCTCTCAATCATGCAGGAGCCTCTCTGATTGGCTGCCGTGATTGATGCTGAATGCGTGTTTGGGCTGGCCGGGGTCAAGGCGCATGAGGCCGTAGAGAGGTCACTGGATTGCGTTCGCTAACAATGAATCATACAGATCACACTGCTAAATGGGAAATCTTCAGAGAGCTTGTGTTGCTTATTCTGAGTTATAGTGGGGTTTAGGGACTGTTTATTAATGTTTTCAATATTCAGCTTTCATATTTTAGCTGTCCATTTCTGTTAGTTGCATCTGGCTGAGGAACCTTAATTCCTTTCCCCTTTCTTTGAAACTTTAAATCCTGACCTCAACCCTCTTGGACCTCCCCTGCATGTCACACCCATACTCCTCACAAAGGAAATATTAACAGTGAATCACAGACTTGCCTCACAGCCCTTATACGTTATTGTTACTCAACTTTAAATATTCTTATAGTTTTGCACTGAAAATGAAACCAAGGTGTCCCCTCGCAACTACACAAAACTAATTTAAAACAAAAGGTTTTCGTGTCTAGACAGTGTGAAGCTGATTTTTAACACTATATCATATAACACGATTCATAAAGTTAATCATTTCCAGCTTTCTCTCCATTCTTGCAGTAAATTTTCTTCTTTCTCTTCGTCTGTCTAGGACAAGATGCTGCGAGTGTTTGACCCCCGAGCCCAGCTGACACCTGTTCAGGTGAGTACTCCAATAAAGCCCTCACCACACTACCTTAACACCCGGCATTTTGTGCTAGAAAACAGGTCAATTAGATCTAATTTTCCAGCTTTATTAAATCAAAATAAAGCTTGATTTAGCGCTATTGAAAGAAACCAACAGGAAGGTAGATATAGAGAAAAAAAAAAAAGCTCTGGTACCTTCACTGCCATTTACTCTCAAGCGTGTTTTTTTTCCACGCTACATCTAGTGATAAACATGTTGACAGTAAGTCAGAGACCTCACCGCTGGCAACTCAGTGATTCATCCACTATTGATTTATGGATGTACTTTAAAAGCTGCAGTCCCAGCTATCCTCTTCCCACGGGTACCAATCCCACATTAAACCAGCACGACCATGAACCTCTCATCTCACACCACTCCTGTCTTTCCCGTCTTGCAAATTTCTCACCAATGACAACCAAGCCTGAGCCAGTAGGATTTTGTCACAAGCAGCAGCAATGAGGAAGTAGAGTGGCAGAGCATTTGTGTTTTGGTGGGAGAAGATGAAAAGAAGCATCAAGTGCTGTGAGAGGCTGGTCAGTATAGAGCAAATATTCTCACACTTTTGAGCGGAAGACCTCCCAGGGTGTTTTCATTACTGAGACACTCAGCCGGCCGTTAGGCTACAGGCTCTCTAAGTTGTAAATATGAGGAATCCTGCAAAAACACTACATGTCGTTTCAGATTAAATATTAGACCGCAGAAATACCTGGAAGGCACATCACCCTGTATGGATGTGAGAGGGAGGATGACTGCATATTTGTGCGTTCTTGACTCGCAGCACACGCGTAGACTCTGCATGTCTCTGCATGTGATGCTGAATGTATTTAGTCGCCCATATGTTGTTCTGTATGTGTTTTTGAAACCTTTGACACCTTTGTGAAAGGCGCAGTGTTTCAGAGGCATGTGATGTCATCGACTCTGACAGGCAGGGAGCCAGCTATGAAAAATACATGCGGATTATTTTCTTTGTGGCACACTTAGAACTGTGTGCCTTTACAGTACAGACTGCGAAGACGGTGCATGTGTGTCTGTGTTTGCTTAAGTAACTTGAGCTGAGTTGCCTGGCTCCTCTCCAGTGTTTGAACCTAGATGTTTACATCAGGTGCGTCAGTGTTGAGGTCCTTTTAACACACTGCTTTTCAACAGCATGTTTGAATTTTCTCCATTGCAAGGGCCTCTCTGACTCTTTCTCACCAAACCTGCAATACAGAAATCAAGCACAGCTCTTTTAACAGCACCCTAGATTACCTGAATAAATGATATTCCAGATCCTCGGCCACTCAGCGTTCTCTGTTTAACAAATAACTTGAAGTAATTGAAATAAAATTGCACCAGTGCTGCATGTAAATCACATGGTGCAGTTAAAGGGTCTCATTAGTTTAGACTGAATCAGTGTTGGGTATAGTCTGTCTGTCTGAAACTGCGTTTCCAGTAAGAGTCCAGTGGTTGCTGGTGGCGGCGATGTGCTGCTGAGAAATTCCAGCCATGTCTATGACATTTTTTGCCTTTATTAGTTGGGTAGTAGTTGACAGCGGTGAGCAACAGGCTATATTTGGGGGGAAAAGGCGGAAAAAAGAGATGCGACAAAGATCTTAAGGCCAATGTCAGGCTGCAAGGAAATTATATGATTTCACCCAAACAGAGCAGAACAATAATTATATAGTTTCTGTCTGTGCTTCATTTTTCCTCATCACCTGTCACCTCTCAATGACAATATAAAGTAGTCATCATACGAGAGGTAACCAGTCTGTCACCACCTTTCAGCGTTCTGTTTTTAAAATATTTTATTTTGAAAGTAACCACAATTTAAGACAGAGCAAACTCTTTTTTTCTCATTTTTTTAAAACTGTATCACGGCAAAGCCTGCAAAAAGACTCTATGACAGACCCCTGTTCAGCCAGTCCGCAAGAAAATGATCAGTTTTAAAAATTGTCTGCTGTGTAAAACAAAAAAGAAAAAGGTTGCTTTAAACCGCTGGGCCACCAGGACACTGAGTGAACATCCAGCCAAGTTTAGTAGACTCTCTCCTCTCTCTGTGTTCTCTCTTTCTTTGTCTTCTCCACTCTCTCATTAATCCTCCTGATCCCACTGCCATGGAGAGGCGGACCGAGCGTGGAGGCCTGAGTCAGCACACTGTCCGCCTCACCACCTCAAACCGAAGAAGAGTTACGACTCAGATCAAAGTTATTAGAGGGTTGATCTTCCCTTTTTGGTTTTGCATGCTCTTGTTCTCTATCTCTCTGAAATACACTTAAGTCCTGCTTTGAGAGGTGTCAGTTTCAGTTTGAAACCATCTGAAAGCAGAGTGAGCAGAGCCTCAGCCAGACAATGTGCGTTTCACATGTGCATCTCTCTCTCTCTCTCTCTCTCTGGAGAACGGGAGAGCCACTGCCGCCCCTATTAACACCGCATCTGAAGGCGGGTTTAAAAGGTGCGGACGATGAATCCTAAACACACTGAAACATGATGAGACCATTCATTTGGATGGATAGAAGAGTGTATCGCTCTAATTTCTACACAGACCATAAAACATAACATAACACAACATTTCACATTGTATCAGTGGTTACAAGAAGTCCACAAAATTGACTGTTGCGAGGGCACATTCATGCACTGCCACTTTCTCCACTTTGCATTTTGATACGTTTGTTTGTTTAGATGTGATGTGATGGCAGGGAAAGGCCGGACTTGCCACAAAGTAAACAGAGAGGGGCAGAGAAGTGTCCAAACTATTTGAATTTGTAACCTCACTGGGAGGTCTGTTTGGCTTCTCACATGAGAGCCAGTCAGTTGTCCTCATCAAGAGAAGCCACAAGTCTTTGCTGAAAAGATTTCTGAGGGGAAGGCTATCTCACGAAAGCTGAAGAGCATTAGAGTGAAGCACGAGGTGGCTTGTATTTCCCTGCGGTACACAAACAGAATGCATTGTGTACATTTCAAACAACCTCATAATCTGAGACATAAGGCACTGATTGTATGGAGTCAGAACAGTTAAATTTTGGCATCGAAAATCAAATTCGCATTGAAAACAAAACCTGAACTGAAAAAGGAAACACTGGCATTGGAACACTTGTATTGGAAAAAGTTGTATAGGCAGTGAAACAAGTTCCACTGAAAAATAAAACATGGGCATTAAAAACATTACAGTCTTATTTTATTGTGATATTTTTTGCATTATGATGTGTTTTTCAATGTCAATCGTGTTTTTTTTCTTTTTCTTTTTTCAGTGACAGTTTTGTTTTTACGCTGTCAGTTTGTTTTTCAGTGTCGCTGGTTTTCAGTTTCAACTTTCTGTCAGCATTTTGGCATAGAGAGAGAGAGAGAGAGGAGCGCCCTTGCTGGGCCTACCCAGTATGCCTTGCAGCCCGATGAAGATATCCGAGGACGATGGCATCATGGCGGAGATTTTGAGCCAGACTGTTGTCATTTTTGCTCTAGGACTGTTAATGTCACCTTTTTAGGTTTTAATATTTTATTTCAGGCGAGAAAGCAACCATGTAGATTCACAATATGTAGTCAGTTTATCCAAATAACGGCTGTTTGTAAATCTGCTGCAACATTTTCTGAGTTTTGAGGAGCTGTTGGTCGGATGAGATCAGCCAGTCATCTCACAGCGGCAGCCTGAGTCATGCGTCATCATCGCAGGGAGAAAATGATCCGATGAACTGATCTGTGCAGTTCTTTGGTGATTTACTGCTGGCTCTTATGTCTCCGCTGCATTTTGATATATGATATAATTCCTTGTGGAAGATAAATTTTGGCCTAACAGATGAAATCTAACAATTGTAGCTGCCACATTAGTTTGTCTGAATGTAAAGTGAAGCTTCATGTTTTTATTGGACAGAACAACAGCGCTGCCTCTAAGGCTCTATATACAGATGTCACCACATTTCAATATAAATAAATGTATTGAAATAATCAGTCTATATTAAATGTAATTTTATTTTATTAAGCTACATAACAGCTTGGATTTTTATTATTGCTCCATTACAGACAGAATAACATAATTTACTGCTTCTCTCTGTCAATGAGGTTATTTGTTCCTGAGAAAAAGTCTGTTAGTGGAGCTTTGAGTTGAGATTATTTTGTCGCAGTACAGTCAGGTAGTTATGATGAGGACTTTGCAAGTTCTTAATAAAATAAAACCAAATTTAATATAGACTGATCTGTTATTTGGATAAACTGACCACATATTGGGAATGTACGTGGTTACTTTCTCGCCTGAAAAGATATTAAAACTTAATAAACGACATTAAAAGTCCTAGAGTGAAAATACAAGAGTCTGGCTCAAAATCTCTGCCATGATTCCATTGCCCTTAGATGTCCTTGTCGGACCGCAAGGCATACTGGGTAATGGAGGCCCAGAAAGGGCCCTGCTCTCCATGCCAAAACGCTGACAGAAAGTTGAAACCGAAAAACAGAAAGTTGAAACTGAAAACCAGTGACACTGGAAAAAAAACTGACCGCTTAAAAAAAAAAAACTGTAACTGAAAAAAGACAGACATGAAGAAAAAATCTGAAGATTGACACTGAAAAACACATCATAATGCAAAAAAAATCGAAATAAAATAAGATAATAAGATTGTAAGATTGTAATGTTTTTAATGCTTGTGTTTTATTTTTCAGTGGAACTTGTTTCAGTGCCAATACAAGTGTTTCAATGCCAATGTTTCCTTTTTCAGTTCAGGTTTTGTGTTCGATGCCAAATATTATTTTCGATGCCAAAATTTAACGGTTGCTGTTCTGGCGCCATATGATTATCATCTGTGCTTTCATCTGAAGCACTATATGGCCACTACTGTCTATCCCATTGCTGATGCCAATCCAGAGACCAGACTTTCGATTTTTCTCGATTCTATTTTCTATCCCGTTTCAAAAGCTCCCTCTCCAAATGCGGTCAAGACATGCAGCTTTCTTTTTTCTCAGTTTTTCATCCCCTGTATCTCATAATTCATTGTGTGCCAACCGATTGTTAAATTTGTCCGTGCCATGATCACTCGAATGTTAGGAAATATAATTTATGATGTTGTCACATAACATCAAGTTTATCAGGTGTTTTTTAAATATACAGTAGCACTTGAACTAGAACAATGAACATTTTGTCAACAAAGACCATACAAATAAATGGAATTTGTGTATAAATCATAATTCTCAGTCCCATATCATGGGTTTTGTCCCAGTCTGCCACTACAATTTACACTTTGTTTGTTGAGTTTGAGGGCAAATGCCTGCTGCTGAAAACATTTTGTACATTACAAGTTGAGGCACCTGAATGCACCATTAGATTTTGTCTCTGCAAGGTGAGACAGTATCATTTGCGGGGTGGGGGGGGGGGTATACCTACATGGACCACATCCCCTGAGCTGGGACACTGCTCATGTGTGTCAGCTAGTGTCCTGGTTTCCTCTCATGGCAGTGTAGTTGAGTGAAGCTGGCTCATCCCTGTGGCCTGCACTGAACTGGGTTCTCCCCTAGCCAGGTGGAGTAAATATAGGCCCTAATTACAGCCCTGCTCTCACTGTATTTATGGGAAATAAGACTGCGCAGGGTAATTAAGGTCTTGGACAGGAGGAGTAGTATATACTGCATCTGTAATCAGTGCAAGTGTGTATGTATGTGCACGAGCATACAGACGGTTGTATTTAGGTAGTTGGCAGTGCACACTTTAGGAGTGTGTGTGTGTGTGTCCGTACATGTGGCATCTCTTTGCTCCCTGTCCCACAACTGAAGGGCAGAAAGAATTTTAGATTTGAATTTTGTTTTGTTGTCTGTCTTATCCGTAAAACAGCTAATATGTTGTCTGTTAACACAGGTCCTACATAACATTAATCACTGTGTCCTCCAAATGACATGGGACACTTATGGTACTTAAAAGTTAATGAAAAAGTGAGGCCAGCTGAGTAAAAACTTTTTTTAAAAAAAGCCTTAAAGAGACAGGAGCTAAAACGGCCTGTTTCAGACAGAGGCTGAACTGAGGAGCTGCATAAAGGGCAGTATAAGATAAATAAGGGGTTTTTTGAACTGTAAATCACGCAAAGATATACCAGTAGAGCTCCAGAATATAAATATAGATCTGGAAATGTGCATGATATGTGCCCTTTAAGCTTTTCAAATAATTAAATTGACCCATATTAATTAAATTGCAAAAATAAATTACACAAAGAGTAAGGATTGCAGTGGCGAATCACCAAGCACCCAAGGTAAACATCATGCAGCATTAAAGGAAGCTGTTCCTTACTCTCTTAGCTATTCTCACTTTTGTCCTCCCTTCCATAACATCCCTATACTGGCCTCTTGTTTTCGGATAAGTTTCTTTCACATTTCTATGTAGTTAGGCCTCCGTGCTACTTCCCTGTGCTGAGCTATACGACTCCTCAGACCCAGCACAAAGGGAAGACAAGCACATTCGCTGACCTTGTCCCAACTGGACCAGGTGTGTGTTTTGGGAATTTGTCTCCCCTCTCCTCTCTCCTGTCCTATTGTATTTTTTGATCTAACCTAAATGTCTGTGTATTTGCTGAGTATGTGATTCAGTATGCGAGTGTGTGTCTGTGCGTATACCATGTGTGCTTCAAATTACAGTGCTGAAAATACCCCTCATAGTTTTGGGCCAGTACTGGCCGTAGAGCTGTCGATCTGTGGTCGCTGGAAGAGGAGGGAGACAGGAAAAGGGAATAGTTTGCTGGACTTGGGGGCCAGATTCCTCTTTTTCAGCTCAAGCTTCTGTTGCTTTGGGTGAAATTAGAGAGGATCACGGGCTGGAATGGGTTTGGACTTGAGGAGGGAACACATGGGCAGGGCCAAGGAAAAGCTCAGCGGTTTCCCTGCTATAGGTGGCTGAGAGCAGCCACTCATACCATCTTTTATATCCTGCGATAAATTACACAGACTGAACTCCCTGGTAGGTGTGTGGGTGTATGTGTCTCTCCATACTAGGATTTCTCATTACAGGGGTAATAAACTGCATTTCTACTTCTGTTTTATCTATATGTCTTTGAATTCTTATAATTGGAAAAGTGTGTGTGTGTTTGGAGAATGGGGGTGGGGGTGAGTATATGTGTGTATCCATGCTCAGATTTCTCATTACAGGCAGAATAAACTACCGGCGGGCATGGTGAACTTAATATGTGTATGTGGACTCTGGCAGGCAGCACAATGAAGCTCTTTGACTGTTGCAAAAGAGTTTAGTTTGTATCACAGATGTAGACCCAGAGGGAGAGCCATGAAGGAGAAACATTCGGAGAGATGACGCAAAATGGAAGAACTTAATTGAGGTTTTTGTGCCTCTATATTCTGTTGTTTTGATGTTTTTTTTTCCATTTGCTTGTGTATCTTCATGTATAAGAAAAGGGGAATAAGATGAACTGATGAACGTCCACGTGGACAGGTGTCACTGTTCCATAGATTTCGGCTTATCTGCATTTGAGCTGATATTATCAGCTGGTATTGGCTTATTACATATATTGGTTATTATTGTTATTGGTACTTCTCATCCGTGGTGACTTAAAAATTGAGTTTCACATTTCATTCTTGAACATGGAAACTTCAGTAGTCTTACCTCAAGCTCCTCTTAGTTGCTGTATTTGAGCTTTCAACCGTGTCACATGATCCCTATCAACAGAATTAGTCCAAATTTTTGATTCAAGTTTAACATTTTTTTGTTTTATTCATGTTTTTTTTAAATCAGTTATTATGTATAATAAACTATAATATTTACAGTGAAATACTAGAAATGTGTGGTTCTTATATATCATAACCAAATTTTAAGGATCCCTGACAAAAAGGATTTTATCGGTTCATGTTAAAAACAAATAATATTGGCCACTAAAATGTTGACTTTATTATTCTTAAATACCGAAACTGTAATATGCCTCAAAATTGCAGTCTTGATTGAGCTCTGATCTGTATCAATTGATTTTTTCCATTCATACAAAATTGCTCCGAAACCATCTCTGAGCTTTGAGCCCAAGCAGGTTGAGCTTGCCCCCCCCCCGGGCAAGCTCAAAGACAAATATATCCTTCAAGGTTGAAACGATTATCACATAAAATCGGCTTAAGATGTAGATACAGATGTGGAAATTCTTTTGAGTCTCAAGAATGCCCAGTATTCTGTTGTACCAACAAATGATTTCTCCTCACAGAATACGAGCGCTTGCCAGAGAATGAGATTTTGATACTTCCCCCCCAAACGAAGCGTGTTTAGAGTTTGGAGAATGTCTAATACTAGCGCCGCAGGGCTGTGGATTCAACATTGTGAAATGCAGAATATAATGTCTATAAAGAACAGGAGCTCATTCCAAGAATATGTCACAGGCTTACTCAACCCTGAGCCCCAAATTCCAGATACACGAGCTGCATAATTTAACCTAAAACTGAGCCAAAAATGCTTCTATGTTTTAAAAAGCTATTCGTCCATATAGCCAATATACCCATCATGGCTGTTGGCTGGAATATGACCATTCGTGATAACATGTGATTTAATGGGCAGTCTCATGGCAGCAACCTCATGCACTGTTTTTGCATGTCTAGTGTGGCTGTTCAACGCAAGTTTTTTACTGCGAAATATGTGTTCAAAATCAGTTTCTCTTTCCAAATATAAACATGTCATAGCAGAAATATCCCTCTGTACATATCACCGCATTCGCTTCAGTAACATTTTCATCACTCTAGCAAATATGTGACTGTATAACACACATGATTTAACACGGTAGTGCAAGATAACATACACATGAATTTTACAAATATTGACAGCGTTGAATAGGGGACATCAAGTTCATAACTACAGCACGATGCACTCCCTCTCTCCCCTGCTTCTAGAAATCAATACAGGAAAAAGACACCTAGCAAGAAATATGTATCTAATTGTGCCAGGGTCAAGCTGCCAATTAGTAGGTTGATCCCCATCTAACCTATGTAATCCCTGTGACCTTTGACCTTCTCGGGACTGATAACATTTTACCTTTTTAAAATGATGAGATCATTTCTGTAGATCTGTGGCTTCTCTGTGCAGACTTAAGGTCACATATGTCTCTTTCTGTCACCCCCTGCCCTCTTTCACCCCACTGTCTTATCCCTGTGGTTTGTTTTTTTGTTCGCTCCCCCTTTTTCCCCTGTCTCCCCCATGCATGGTGCCTTGTGCCTGTATCTTTCTCTGTCGGACCCCGCTGGGCTCAGGACCTGGTAATAGCCAGTGGTTAACTCAGCCCAGATGATGTGCCCCCCTTCTTTTTTTCTGTCTTTATTTTCTTCTCTCTCTCCATCTATCAGCTCCCTGTGTTGCTGGCCGCACCACTGCCACTGTTAGTTATAGTTTTAGGGAAAGCTGGTCGGGCTGAAAGGACTCACTGCACCTGATGGAGTCTGTCTCAATCAAGATTGATCTATCAATGCTTAGTTTTTATGACCTAACTTCTCTTTGTGTGCCTTTTTTCATTGTAAACTAAGAGAATCTTGCGTTGGGTTTGATTTGATACTCATTTGAATTATGTTTTGTGTGTCTGGTTATAAACATAAAGATGAGTTAATGAATGTTGACTGGTCCTGTTGCTGGAGAGAGAGCTGAGAGCGTGAAGAAGTCACGGGTCCAAAAAGACGAGGATTTGAAGTTTGAAGGGGTTTAGCTGCTTTAGCTAATGAATAGGATTTGTTTTTGTGTGTGTGTGTGTGTGTGCACATGTGTATGTGGGTGTGTGCTCTGCGGGTGGCGCTGAAGTATTTTTTTGGAGGAAAGGGGTAAAAGTGGGTGCCAGCTGGCAGAGATGGAGCTCTTTGCTCACATATGTGTGTTGTTTGTGAGCGGAGGCCTCATTAGTGGGCTGGCTGCTCTGGGACTCTAAGATTCCAACTAATTATGGCCCTATGCACACATGTGGGTGACACCTGGAGACAAAAAAGGATGGTGTTAAGCTTTTTCTCCTGCTGCATACTGAGAGTGAAGATTCACCACCACAGGAATCTTCAGCTGTCAGTCATATGTTCTCTGTATATTACTACATTAATAAAAAGCTGAAAGATTAAGTCAAGAAGATATATTAATTAATGAAATAGTCATGGTAAATGAGATCAGTTCACAAAGGAATCACTTGTTTTGAGATCTTGTTGGGAAGTTTCTGTTATCATTTTTGAATGGCAGAGAAAGCCTCTTGATTGATCTAATATTAGAAATGAATAAAAACATTGACATCAGCATTTCCCAAACAATACAGCTAACGTAGCTCCCATGTGTCTTCACCTTGGTTTGCCCTCGTATCCCTCCTATCTTTGTTATTTATCAGGAATAACAATGTGGTTTTAATCACCCTCTGTGATTTGCTTATGTCATCCATTTCATTTAAAACAGCAAATTGCTTTGCTGTCTTTGCTTCAAACTTGGCCAAAGTCTGCCGCTCCTGGAGGTATAACAAAAGCAGGGAGAATTCAGTATTTTCTGGTTGTTTCAGAGCCGGAACAGCAGAATGAGGTGTGAATTGGCTTCTTGTTGGTCTTCTCTACCCTATGTTGTACTGCGAAAGATCAATTGCTGTTGTTTAAGTGTGTAAGTATGTGGTTTTGGGGTATGCAAGTAGCTGAAGGCAGCAGGCACTGTTTGTGTGTGAATTGATTTGGTCCTAAGGGAATAGATACGCCGGGATTGTGCGCATGGGTCGTCCTCAGGTCATCGTGCTGAGCTAAATACACAGAAGACTTCCTGTTGTGATGTGCACACAAGTGAAAACAAGCCTAGACAACCACAAAGATCTTTACTATGAATCCAACCCCATAACGGTTGTGGTAAACAGACGTAGACAGCAAGTGAAATATTAAGCAACACAGCAGAAGTTGACCACTCAGACCATCAGATGAGATCTACAGTAGGCCCCCACAGGACAGAGCGAGGGCAAGACCCGGGAAGCAGCTGAGACCAACCTCAGAATGCCCCGAGGGATATAAAGTGCAGTGTGGGCCACATCCGTGGCTGGGCTGGCTGACCAAAGTTTGACCAAACGCCAGTGCTATTTCAATTAACTTTGTCTGTCAGTGCATTTCAGCCCCTGTTTTCTCCATATGCTAGCTTAATTATACTGGTGGTTAGCTAAGAGGTCAGACAGTGGTGCTGCAAACAAGAGGTGAGAGTTTTATAGGGCTGCCCTGGACCAAAGATTTTCCTAGTCAACTAGTAGTCGTTAGTTCAAGCCATTAGTCAACTAATTGTTACACGTTTATGATATTAATTATTTAAATATATTCTTTTTGGGGCATCAGAAAATGGATTGAGTTCCAGAGCTGAGAAAGAACGTTATAAGAAACATTGTTAACACTGTACTGCATTACAGAGAAATACAAAACCGTAAAAATGAGCTTTTAAAATATAAATTTTACAAGCACACACGTGACGCAAGCCGCCCGTTAACGACAATGCTAACGGCTAAAGAGGTAATGATTCTGAATGTGTCGGAACAACCAGCAAGCAGACTGAACATTTTATCTGAGTTAGAGCAGCCATGCTAGGTGGCTAACATTAGGCTACTTACACATTTCGGATGTGTCATGTTTGAGGTCAGTGAATGATTGGCGAATCTTTGCATGCAGAGTTTGCACTTCCTGTGTCCTTCGTTTCAAGTCAAAGCCCTCTAACATTTCATACATGGTCTGGCTAAGGGTTTCTTTTTTTTTTTTTTTTTTTTTGCAACTAACCGACCAATGAAAACTTGGTTGAGTAAGACTCTTCTCGTCAACTTAAGTTTGGTCGACTATTAGGGGGCAGCCCTAGAGTTGTAAGACAGACAGCCTGGTGAATTAACCCTGTATTTTTCTTAATAACTAGCTAACTGAGAAAAGTAACCAGTTCTGGAGACTAGGGACATGTTGAAAAGATATACAAATCTAAGTTGTGAATCAGTTATTGGCTATATATTAGCTGTTATTTGTTTTGGTATACAGACAATTTTATTATTATAAACAGCCAAAGCACTTTGCAGATTTCAAAACATTAAGCCAATTCTCTACCACATCCACTGTGAATGTAATGTCAAGCTCATTATATTATGAAAAAGTAAAATGGCTTATATGATGATGATATAATTAGAGATAATTGATCAAGTTGGTAACAAATCATAGCCATAAATCACTGGTGGTATTTGAATAACTGAATTGTAAGTGTAAACAATGCTAATATTATAATCATATCAAACACATATTAAATAATGTGAAGCACAATTAAATACTAGATGAATCCTTTTTCAATTTAATTTTACCACTTTGCCTGTTTTTACATAATACATCAAAATTAAGTAAATTTACCCATCAGTCATATAATCCGTGCTAACTTACATATTTGTGACTCAACCTTGTGTTTTATGAACCTTGAAGTAAATACAAGGTGTGTTTTTAAAGTAAAGGGGGAGAACGGGAAGGGGAACTGGTGTGGTGTCATCACATTTGCGGCTTTGCTGAGGGTTTAACACCACTCAACAGCGGTGAATGCTGCAGAATACAAAGATTCAAAGATCCAGTTAAGACAGCCCCATGAAAATAATTTCCACTGTGGTGTCTCTCCTGGGTTATTTTAGAAGAACACACTGTACCCCAGTGCAGCTGCATTTTACCACAGGTTATGAGAACGGGACACAGGTGTGCATACCTGCATTGGTGCTAAATGTTTTTCTTCTCGGAGGCAAAAGAAAATAAGCGGTATTCCATAACATAATGACCTCCTAACAGCGGAAGCAGTTGAGCATAGGGGGCCCTGAAATCTGGCTCGCACATGTCTTATAAATGCCACATCCTTCTCCAACAAAAGCCAACTTAGGACATCATTTACTAATTGAGCCTCTTAAGACAACAGGTCCTGCTACAATTTGTGGTTTCATGCAAGAGCTAAATAGAGTGAAGCTGTTGAGTGCCGGGATAAAGTTAGCGTTGGAGGTCCTGTCATAGTTGGGAATTCTCTGCAGAGCAGTGTAAACAGTGGCAGATTGAACTGTTTGTTAGATGATGAGGTAGTTAATCAAACTGTCAATCAGCTGCCCTGTGCACTGCTGCTGAACATACAGTATATCAGGGGTCAACACTTGTGTTGACCCCTGATATACTGTATGCTGTGGGCATTGAAATGAAGTGTAAAGGATAAAATCCTCTGCATTGGCTACACATTTGAGTTATTTCATCGCACAGTTATGTCCCTTTAGGCTAACACCTGCTGCTGTAATTAAAATCACATTAAACTTGTTTTTCTACCGTTCGTTGTTGAATTTTGCTTTAATATAAATGATTTCTCAAGTTCTTGAAGTTGACGCAGGAAAGTTCCAATAGCACACTTTGATTACAGCAAACAAATAGTAGATTAAGAAAGGATTGTAAAACAAAGGAATAGCCTCCAGTATTTACAGTATTTACATTAAGGTATAGGATTCCATGATTATACACAAATGACATGAACATGACTTGCCTTGCACACATGTGCCTCCCGAGTGAATCCTAATGTTCACAATCCATGCTTCTATACAAATGCGTGGGGGTACTTTGAAGATGTGAAGCCTCTATGATGTGGTTTCAGGGAGGGAGTAAAGCCAGCCAACTGTATCCGTTGCAGCTATGAAAGAACTGTAAATGACAACAGGCACTGGAGGGCTTGGTCAGGCTACAGGGAGTAAGGGGCTCCATGGTCTCTCCAACAGTGTGAGCATGATTAGCTGTGTGTTGTCTACTTGTGAGCTGTCTAATACACCCTCTCTTCATAAGAAACCCTACCAAAGAATCATCTCTTTGTTTTTACGGAGCAGGTCTGGCATGCAGACTCTCATCAGCCCCGGGTGTTGAAGTTCTTGCTGTCGTCAGCAGCATCATTCCTTCCTCTGTCATTAGTGCCCTGTCCTGCCCCATGGATCTCTGTTTGGATTTAAAAGACCAAGCCACTAAGTGCATCTCTAGAATATTCATTGCTTGAACCTCAACCACAATAACCATCAAAAACCTCGGAGATCACCAAACATGCACTTGAAATCTCCTCTGGCTCCCTAGTGCTTCTCTTGGACTGAAATGCAGATTTGGTCAATTCACTGGTCCTGTTAATCATGATAGTTCCAGGAAGCAGCTAGCTCTGTATAGTGCTCTGATCCAGCAGCCTCTTCGACCTTGGGTAGCTTTCCCAGAGGGAGGCCCCTGCCACTAGGCACACAGCAGTTGGTGCCAGTCCCCCCACAGTGCAGTGTGACTGGGTCCAGTCTGTTGTCCCCAGGCCCCAGAGAGGGGTGACCACAGCCCAGGCTGGCTCTTAGGGCTGGCTGGATCCTCGACTGTGGTCACACGGCCCAATTAGCACAGTGGCACAATAATCACAGCCTCTCTACCACTTCAGTGTTTCATTTCACTTAGCACAGCAGTTAAACTGATTTGTACGCCTAGCATGGACCAAAAATCACAATGCAAGTCTGCATTACTACATCCGAAACCTAGTTTTTAAAAACATCAAGGAGGACTCGAAGTTGTGTTTGGAAAACATTTTATGACATCCTGATGTGTGATTCATAACTTTTCTGACATTATGGGCAACACCATGGGATTAAGGGATTACTCTTTACATTTTTTTACTTCCCAGAATTTCATTTTTACATCACTGGTTTAACTGGATCTGGTTCTTGGTGCTTTGAGAGTATGAAAATGTATCTCCCATTAATCCATTATTCATAGGCACATGACCTCTTCCTGTCCGTAGTCATCCAAAATAAGCAAAATACAAAACAAGTGGTCCTTGGCTAGATTTGAGGAGTGAATGATTGTCCTGGCTATCAAGCAAAGTAATGGTTTTTACACCTGCCCCTCTAGATTCCTCAAGAAATACACATGCTGGATAAGATTACTACTTCACCATCGAGTAGCCACAAGCAGGAATACTTCTAAATGGCCTTACATGCATTCATTTACCTCAGTGGATCATTGTCACTTGAGACCTTCTGGAAAAGTCTGCTTTTAAGGGATTATTTTACAATTGAGAGACCATGGCCTTAAAAAGTGTACATGATGAGTCCCCTCGTCATTATAGATAAATGTAGATAGGGATAGAGGGAAATGTAAATGTTATAGGTGGGGAAAATTGGGAGTCACAGTACACCAAATGCTGGAGGAAAAAAAAGAAATTCGGAAACTCCCGTTTTACATAATTGTAGTCCTTTTCTTTTGGGTGATCTGGAAAGTGTACAGAACAGAGACTACAGCAAACAAATGAGTGTTGCAGCAATGGAGGTATAGTAGCGTAGTGCCAGCTCTTGAAAGCCTACACCAGTGAGAAAGTGGGGCCTCCTGCACTGCGACTACCAGAGTGCTTGTACATACAACGTCCATTTTTCTTGCCTATATTTTTAGCCACTCATGGATGACCAACACACCTTAATTGATCTACCAACCTGTGCTTTAGCTCTCTTTCACTGCATCTTTCTCTTTTTCTTTCTAACCCTGCACTGTTCTCTTTGTTTTTACTTCTATCACCCACTACCAAGAGGGAACTGATTTCTTGTTAAACCCCCTTTTTCCATTTACCTCTTTTGCCCCTCTTGATTTATTTTTCCATGGGGTGGAATGATTTCTTGGGCCAGTATTTTTTCCTGCCCTCTTAAAACACAGTGTGACGTCTTTGTGGCAGGCAGTCGGTGGCGATCAGTCTCTCACAAATTCTACATGGAGCACAGAAGCCGAGCCAACTTTCTGCTTTGTTGGCCAGAAACATGTAATTATTGATACAGAAGATCAATTTATGATATTGTTATTAGAGAGTTTTAGGCGTAGAGCTGAAACAAATATTTGATTCATCCAGTAAATGAGAAAATTAATTCAATTTATTTTGGTAATCGATTAATTGTTAAAGAAAAAGTGCCAAAAAACAAAGGTTCCAGTTTCTCTAATGTGAATATTTGCTGCTCTTTAGTTTTATATGATAGTTAACTGTATATCTTTGGAGATTTGGACCGTTGGTCAGACAAATACGACATTGAAGACATCACTTTGAGCTCAGGGAAACTTTTTCTGACATTTTATAGAACAAATAATTAATCGATTAATTGAGAAAATAATTTGCTGATTATTTTTTAATGAAAAGAAATGTTAGTTGCAACCCTATTGATGTGTATGTGAAAATAAGGACTTCATTTACAGCGAAAATGTAGCTTCCAGTTGTCAGTTGATCCGTTATAATTTCAGTTTTTTTTTCTGAAGTGGAAAGTGAGTGTACAGTAAAAACATTCATGACAGCATTGCACCTGCCACCTTTATAATAAAGGAAATATAGGATATATGATACATAGGACGTGCAGTATTTGGAGAGTGTGTAGGATGAAATTGAGGAAATCCCCTCCTGATCCCTATAAGATTGATGTGTCTTCTGTGCAAAACCGAGAGTGCATTCTCTAGCCGTCTCTGTGTCCTATCTTTATCCCTCCGTGCTTGTTCCCATTAAAGTTAAAAAGATGTGTGTAGATAAAAAAGAAAAACAATCCAAACTATTCGTGAAGGGAAAAGACTTCTGGATATCCCATTCTAGCTGGATACTATATTTAACTGGGGATCAGTCTAGTGCGTATCACTAGTCCCTCCCTAAAGGCTGCAGGTCTTGCCTGGTGTCTGTATAGTAGACCTGGCCCGTAGCCATTCTTATTGTCCCATTGGCTCATGTATAAGGTAGTTTTTTATTGCACAGTGATTTTCATTTGCTGACACAAAGGAAATGAAATGGGGGGAAAGAATGACTGCAGGCAAGGCAAATATGAAAAAAGATTGATGGCAGTAACAGTCTGGGAGGTGAATCAGTAGAAGTCGTGCCTTGCTGTATTTTTAAATTGGGGATTTGATTGTTATATACTTGTGTTTTAAGGTTGCTACTACGTATATAACTGTACCGTATAAGCTGACACTCTTGTGCATCATGAGTTCAAGATGTATGTCAGAGAGGTCACTTCTCAGATTCATGCTATTACAGCTGCACCTAAGAATTTACTCCATGTTGTCATTCCCTTAGATTACACTCCCTGCCCAGAGTCTGACCTTGCACATTCATATTCATCTTCAGGAAGGGAGAGAGCAAAGAAAAGGGGAAGTTTGGAAAAATAAGAGAACGGCTTGTGGCTTCTGGACTTTTTGGAGGAATGAGCGAAACCTAAGATGGTTCCAATTAACTGAGAAAAAGTGGTGGTAGGTGGCAGAGGAAATGAAAGAATAAAATGGCTGGTTTGATTTCCATCTCCTACCCCCCCCCCCCCTAGTCCTCTTCTACCCTCCACTTGTGTCCTATTTCTAGACGCCCGTCTGCTCCTGTATAGTCAGAGTTCCATTCAAGATAGTGAATCCTGACTCTTAAATTGGCCATGAAGACAGAACAGGATGAAGAAAACCCAAGTAATTGCTGAAAAGACTAATTAGCTGTAGATGAAAAGACTGAGAGGGAGTCTGTTTCAGAGGTGATGAAAGCTACGAGGCACCAGTGATTGATTAGAGGAGGGTTAATTAAAGGAAAATAATTTTGATTCTGTGAGAGGAGTGGAAAGACAGGGAGAGGAGAAAATGAGGAGCAGGTTGAAGAGATGAGTGGCTGCAGCTGGGGTTATATATTGTGTTGTGTCGTTCGTTGGATGAGTACACAGCACAGCGGAGACAAGGACTGGGGACAGACTGGCATATACATAATTACCATGAGAAGTTGAGTCTTGCAATCAATTTTCTAAACAGGTTAAACAAGTACAAGACTGTTTTTTTTTCTGGTCACAACTCTGAGTTTCTTAAAGGAATAGTTCGACATGTTGGCAGGCTGTTTCCACCCATTTCCAGTCTCATCTTAGCAAGAAAGTGAATAAGCATATTTCAGAAAATGTCAAACAATACTATAAACTATAAAAGCCAAACAGCATTAGCTACAACTATCTATCCTGCGGCTGATATTTTGCCCATTTTTAGAAAAACAGGGCTGAAGGCTTAATATGAAATGACATAAACTTAAGTGCAGAAGAAGGCTGAGAGGACAACCTACCATACATATACATATATTCAAAGATTTTAACGAAGTTGAGAAAAAATTAATTTCTGCACCGCTTGCACTTATTCTCAACTACTTACACCCCCATCGAGCCAATAGACAAAGAGGTGGAAAGACAAAGAGACAAAGAGTGAGTGAGAGAGACGGAGGGAGATGCAGAGATTGTGATGGTTCCCATATGTGCAAACAGGCACCTGATATTCGTCCCGGTGGGTGAATCAACATTCTCTGCAAGTGACACAGATGTGCACACTGTCTGTTGAAGTTCAGATGTGAAATAGCTGAGGGAGAAGAACAGAAGGAGACAGAGTGATTCTCATTTATTTATAATGGGAGAGGATATTTAATAGACCTATAAAACCATAATTGGCCAGACTGCTAAATGGCACCTTCCCGTGTCTACATCTGCCTGTCTGCAAAGTATCGAACTTTCTAAGTATAAATAAACCATGACTGGTGTCATTTGAGTTTGATTAACATTATCACAGTCAGCGATGCTTTAATCCTTTCTCTTTATTCATTTTAAGCACACGTAAGCATATATATATCTTTGTAGTTTTTAAACATAGTCTATTACTTTTATTTACCAGTCTGGAAATTATTTTCCCACATCTTGATTCAGACACCTGTGTTGGTAATATTCTTTTCCCAGATGTGATGTCATTTCCTCTACTTCCTTTATTGTGTATATATGAGCCTGCCATTCGGGCAGGTGTAAGTGATTCTCTACACCTCCTTTGTGTATTTTGTCAAGTCATGAACCATTTCTCTCCTTCTGTCTGTCGTTCTGTGTGAATTCCTTCAGCTTGGAGTCTTTGTTCTGCTGCTAAGGAAAACATTTGTCTTATTTTCCCCCTTTTTTTTGTCTCACTCTCTCTCCTTCCCCCTCTTTTTCTCTCCTCATATTCAAGTGTGTCATGATCAATTTGTAGCATGTCGGTAAGGTTCAGCCATGAGGGGGGGTACTAGGTGAATGGGATTTGACTTAGAATTTATGACTGCAGAGGAGAGATACCGTTTGGCAACATTTATATACACACACAGGTCCAGATGTTGTGTCCTCTGGCTGCCCTGGAGTGTTAGTAGTAGTGCAAGTCTCTTGACGGCTGCGTCATGCTTCCTAAGCCGAAACACTGTTTATTGGGGAGAGGTGAGCGGACGCCCGGCTCAAACCCCTTAAGCCTCAGTTGCACTTCCATCGCTGCTGCCGGCGAGCCCTGATGACATCTTCGACGAAAAGGCTCAAAGCAGCACGTGCCTTCAGATCCGGGTGGAGGATGACATCATGGCAGTGTGACCTATGGAGCATGTATAGCTGTCTGCTGTGAGAGACGTCAGGCCGGTTTATTTGCCTTCATCCCTGGAGCTGGCTGGCTCAGGCAGCCTAGCAAAGGCCTGAGGGATGCTGTAATGGCAAAACTAAGCCTGTCTGCTCCAGAGCAGGTTCACAGAAAGGTGATATATTCAGTGATTTTTTTTTTATTGAGTCTTTTTGTCAGCCTCACTATATAGACAGTACTAATTGCCTAATTGTACTTTTCCACCTATGAACCTCCTCATTAGGGAGTAATTATGATGATGTAATTGGAAACTCAGGCATTACACTGACAAACTCATCTGGTGCCCAGCAATGGATCGACATGACTCAATAAGTCAAAAGAAATAAATAAATAATGCAAAAGTTGTGATGTTTACTCTTGCATGTAATATGAACTCAGTTTGAATCTCCTTCTGTTTGCCACAAATATTTATCACCACACCACCACATGTTGCTTCTCAAAGCAGTTTGAGTGTTAAACAGACCTTGAGCAGATTAAAATAGTCCCAGCTCAACTTGTTCCTAGTTTGGTCAGAGTGCCAGCTCTGCATTGTCTTGCCCCTGGAAGGAAATCAGCGAGTGCTGCTGGTGATGAACAGCTCAGTGGCAATGAATTCCCTTCGTGTATGTTTATACCGTACTGGTTTTAGCCTTTCTCCTTCCCCCGCTCTTTTCTGATCTATAGCCCTTTTGGAGGTCTTAGTTTACTCTGGACCTCTCCCGCACATCTGGGTTATTTTTCAACTGACTCATTGCATGGACTTATCGAGTCAAATATGAGTTCAGTTACCTGCACAAGGCATACCGGCTGACTGCGGGCTGAAAAATGAGCTTGAGTCATGACTTAAGTGTTTATTCAATCCAGGACTTACTATCAACTCTGTCAGTGCTTTGGTAGTGTTACTTCAGAAACGTGTTTGAGAGCCAGATCAGTAGAGTGTTTTCTAATCCCTATGAGCAGATATGGCTATTTGGGAGCACACCAGGAGCCAGAAACATCTGTATAACATACAGATGGTGTCAGATAAAACACTGGTATGGACAAAGACGTATCATCCCTGAGAGAGGTATAGAAGTACACATCTGAGAATTTCCTTTTTAAAATGTGATTTGATGTATGTGTGTACTCTCAACATATGTGGCAATGTCAAATCCCTGTATAGCTAAGAACGATAAATTTGGTTTGAACCACCAGTGTGGCCTATAAGCATGCATTCAACTGACTACTACTCCTTATGATTTCTAGTTTGTTCTGCTTCACTGACAGTGATAGTTCCAGCACAGGAGTCTTGGCCTAAGCTGTGCATTTAGCAGAAAAGTGTAACGTTTTGGGAAATAAACTTGTTTTACATCCAACCCACAGTTAGAGTTATAGTATTACGGAGACATGTGTTTAGTCTTGCTCAAAACACGGGCAACAGCTTGTCTAGCTTTGTCAGAATGTTTTTTTTTACACATTGTATCTTGATAATTTGAGAGCTGATAACCTCTAAAAGTCCAAAAGTCGCCATGGTCTCCTTCATTTTCAACAGTGCACAAACTGGGTCACCTCAATAAAGACGTGACTTTTGAGATGCTACATGTACTTAGTCTATACCCCTGGTGGTTGCAGATCGAGAGAATGACTCATCTCAAAATGAGCGTCTCATATCCATATCTTATCAGCAAGATAACAATTACACTACACTCATGGGGGAAGGAGGGGACTTCAAAAATTCTTTTTCACTGAAATCAACAAAACAGACTAAAAATGACCACCCTCATTCTCCATTTTCTTCTCCTGCTGCACCTAGAGCCCGGTTCTGATTGAGGTTTCTTCCTGTTAAAGGGAAATTTTCCCCTGCTGCTGTCACCAAGTGCTTGCACATGGAGGAATGTTGGGTTTCTGTAAAAGAAAGAGTACAGTCTAGACCTGCTCTATGTGAAAAGGGCCTTGAGATAACTTCTGTTATGATTTGGCGCTATATAAATACAAATTGAATTGAATTTAATTGAATTGCACCCTGGCCAAGCTAACATATGTGTGTCATTTATCGTCCGCATGTAACAGAGAAGGAAGCAACCCTGGAGAGGATTTGGGAAGAGCAAGCGGCAATGAAACATTTGATTTCAGACAGTTTAAAGAAATTAAAATAACCAGACTCTCCATTTTTTCCCCCTTCAGCAATCAATTTCCAAACCACTAGGCTGGGCGTGCATCGAGAGAGATGTTTGAAAAGAGAGAAAAGGAAGTAGGGTTTGAATTGGAAATGATAGGGCCAACATGTGCATGTCCCTCCCTGCGCACATGTGCAGAACTCTCCTCAAACTTGACCTTATAAACTATGCTTATTCCTATTTGTCAGACTTCAGTTTGCAGGTATGCACTGGACTCAAACATAGTCCTACTGTACATAGTGGAGGTATAGGGCCCTGTTACCATGTAACCTACCCCGTGTTCAGGAGTGCAACATGGCAGCTGAAGTTCTCCACGTTTGTTTTTACAATTTGTCATCTGCAGCCATTTAATGGTGACATGAGAATGAGGCGGCATACTCTTTGGGGAGATTGTAAGTGTCAAGCCTTAGAAAATAAGCCTCTGCCCTATATACACAGATGTCCAGCCACACTCTGGGTTAGTGTGGGTATAATAACAACAACAGTAATTTGGAGAGACATGGTGAGCTGATGGGTTAACGGCTCCTGTTCCAAGGAAACTTCATCGCTTACCCCCATGCCTAATGTGAAAGCTCAGTGTAACTCTAGTATTTAGTACACAGATACCAGGGGGTTTACCAAATGACTGCAGCTTTGAGACATTACAAGCAGTTAGGATCTGACAGATAAGCTGTAAATAGCAAGCTTTTAGGGTTTTTTAAAGCCCTGGTTACTTAACAGTCACTTTTTTAAAGAGTTGACAGTCTGTAAGCCAGCCTTGCACATCTTGTCTCTTCTTTTGTCCTCACCTTAGTAATTACAGTACATCTATGGCTTGATTCAATAGCAGCCTATGGTTGAGTACAATTCATACAAAATCCTGCACAATTACCCTACTACCATTCCCCCTTCCCCCTTTCTCTTTCTCCTGTTTAACATGTTGTTTTTACAAAAACTGGCACATTCTCTCATTTCAACACTCGCAGTTGTTTTTAGCCATTACCTCTGACAACATGTGTCATTTGTACTTGAAGACCACCTATCAAACCAAGCCCGGCAATGCTGTTTTGACACATATTCCCCATGGAAACAACGTAACAAAGTCGCAGTACCATGAACGCACACACAGATGCTATGTCACAGTTTGGTAATCTAAACTGCACTCGGGGCAGAAGTCAGCTCGTCTTCTACATCAACAATAACAAGCGCTCCTTTCATGGGACAAGTTCTGTTCTGTCCAACAACAAGGATCTGTCGGAGGCATCCGGGAATAGTCCTGTCTGTCTCCCTTCCTCTCGCTGTCTTTTTTCTCTCCCCTGCAATTCATTCACTCATCACCTCCCTCATTATCTTGAACTAGACCCCTAGGTTATGTTTATGTTTATTCCATAGAGACACTGACTTAAAGAAGTCAACACCAAGTAGTCAAGTAGGATATATTTTATTTCTTTAATTGTGATGCTGTTGAGGTCGTCTGATGTACGTTTTTTTTGCATTGTTTGTCTCACAGAGTGCCAAGGGCCTTCAGCACAACAAGGACTCACGCATCCTGTGGACCAAAGATGACTTTTTACTGACCACCGGCTTTGATATGGTGAGAAAATCTTAAGCCCAGGTGTGGTTTTACACCTTGCAGGGATCAGGAGTCCTGTGTTTCTAATGTGTAGTATTTAATATAATCAAACACTGCTGTTAGCCACCGTTTATTCTTAAATATTATCCAATGACAATATTGTTGTTAAATTTGAACATTATGCTATAAAAACCAAGACTAAATTGCCAATGTAATTCCTTTTTGATATTGTTTGAATAAACAGAAAAGATGGTGTAAATACAAAATGCCCTGAGACCTACAACACTATTAACAACAAGATATTAAAGATAAAAAGTGTAAAAAAAACTGTACGGAGCCCTCAAACTTTCCCACAATGGAATGAAAAATGTAGAGTTGTGCACCACTTAATTAAAAACTGTAAAATGCAATACTTCACCTGCTATGAGTGAATTGTCATTATGCAATACTGCAGCTGCATTAAGGAGAATTTCCAGTAGTGAATCACTATTACTGTCCTTCATACTGGTGAGGAAATACATGGAAACACACTGAAATGTGATATTTGAAAAATGACTAATACCAACCCAATATGTTGGAAATTTTATTAACTCAGTTTTCATGATCTGTGCCCCACTTGGTTTGTATCCACTCCTTTGCTGGTATTAATTTGCATGTTTAGTTTTTTGTTTTATGTTTGCCTGCCTATACAGTACTAATTGTCTCATGTTGTTGTGTGTGTATAGATGCGTAGCCGGGAGGTGAGGCTTTGGGACAGCAGAAAATTGAGCTCTTCGGTCAGCTCCGTGTCACTCGGCACTTCCAGCGGGTGAGTACTGCATCAGTGTGCAACCACTGTCCTCCCCCTCCAAAGGTCATGACCTTGGCAGTGTTGCACTTTAATGGCAGTGAGTGAGAGAGGTCATGTGTTATAGTACAAAGTGTGTCTGTGTGTGTGATTTGGCATACTTAGCATACAGTGTATGTGTGTGGTATGTGCATATTAGTGTGTCATTTGCTTATATGGAATGATGTATGGAGGCCTCAGGACATTGTGAAGCTTCCTTGCGGCTGTACAGCTGGATGAGCATGCGGACCTCCCTGAGATGTGACACGGTCCCTCCACATTCCTGCCATTTCCTGGGTCAGAGCTACACAGAGACTCCATATTTCTGAGACTTGTATGTGTGCGCTCTGTATCCCTCTGTTCATAAGCACTGTGAATGGTCAGGCAGGCAGCAGTAGACACACTGACACTTCTCCCCTCAGCTCACCGCCTGTCATTTGTGCTCCAGTCGCGCCGTTTATTTTTCCAAACACGGCTGCCGAGGACAGAAGGCGAGTGGGAGCGTGGCCGCACTCCAGAGAGGAGAGGAGAGGAATGGAAGGATGGAGTTAGAAAGAGATCAGCGGGGAGTGGGAGTAAGGGTTCCTTTGTCAGATCCAGCTCATGCATTTTAGTGCTCTTATAAACAGGTTGGCGTGCCAAGTCATTTCAAACTAGAGCCGACCAGACTCTGCCAAGCCATGCAGCATGCCGTCGTGGATTAAATAAATTTATTATCGTTATTATTACTGTAAAAAGGCAGTGAGGTAGCTGCACAGAGCACGACAGAGGTGTGCGCTTTAGAGTTTCGATGGGCCTATATGTGGTTGTAGCAGGGATTTGGGAAATCTAAGTTTATATTGGTAGTTTTGACAGTTTTTACTAACCCAAGACTACCGTTTGAAGGCGGTGTCGGAGGAATGTCTTTGTTTTTTCCCTCCCTGGAATATGTACGTGTGCGTGAGATAGAGAAACGTTAAGACGTTGCCGCAGCGGGGTCCCAAATAACAACCTCTGCTCTCCCTCCTCCCTTTGCCTTCATGCTTGCCACTCATCTCCATTTCTTCCACTTCCTCTGTCATTTGAGTGAGACAGATAGTTGTCTGTCTGAGTGCCTCTTTTGAATCCATCGCATTGTTTGATGCCAGCATACTTGTCATGGAAATGGAGGATATCTGATGCCACTGATGCCACTTTTCTTTTTCTTCCTATTACCAAAACAAATATGTGTTTTGTGACATTCATACTGCATGACCGGAAAAAATACCCACAAAACACTTTTATATACAGCACATCAGGAAGTGGGTGTCTTCTAAAACCCACAGAAGATAGTGTTAATTAGTTAATTTTATTGGAAGGTTTGTCTCCCTGATGTCTCTGCTTGTAGACAAAGGAATGTTGAAGTTTACTCAGAGTCTAGTTGCTGTTTTGTGGTTGTGATAATGACGCAAATTGAAGAGAACATACCAACGGTGTGAGGATTTCTACCGAATTGTCCACGTCATCTGGTGACAAGCTGTTATGCATTCCCATGCTTTCATACCCACCGGCTGTCTGGTTGTTGATGAGTATGTCCACGCTGTCTTAAATCACATCATGATGGATTTATTAAATACATTTCATTAGCTTTGATTTTGAGAACAGCCCTACAATCTCCTGTATTTTGATTCTAGTTCATTTGAAATACTGTGATTTTCCAGTCAACATAATTGCAAGGGTGTGTGCTGCCTCATCTGTAATACGTCCTGTATTAAATCACTTCAATCATGATATCATATGTGGGTTGGTGTGTCAGAGAGCTATCATTCCCAAGGTCACATCCACTCCAGATGCCTGCAGACCAGCCCTGATATAAAACAGGTAGGCAATCAAATGACAGATGAGACCTTGCCCTTTACTGACATCCATTTCACTGTCTCAATTTTTCTTAGCCACAATATTGCCTTCATCCTTTTCCCTCCTGACTCTTCTTATTCCCCCAAACACTTTCTGTTGAACCTTTAAGATACCCATCTCACAAAATACTATCAGTTCAGCATTTTTAACTATATTTTCAAGTTTCAATCAAACTTTTGAAAGATGTACTAAACAAGCACATTTCAAATTGTGTTAAAAAAGGTTGGTGATGTTTATTAATAGCATATTATACACCACCTCATCTCTCTTCCCTCTTATCCTTCTTAATCCTTAACCTTCATCCTCCTCTTCCTCGCCTCTTGCACTTTTTAAATGGAGCTACAGTTTAACAAAGCTGCTCCTTTCTTGGATTTTGACCCAAGCTGCTGTTACAGGCCGAGGCTCCATTCTTGTTTGTTAATCTCCACAGTGGGAAGCATCCAGAACACAGTCGAGAACAAACAGGAGTTTCAGGAGTTAAATCGGGGGGAAAATGTAATTGCTACTTCCTATTCCGTCAGATCTATCTAAGCACCGGCCAAACACTTTATGAAACTAAATAGCTTTGAGACATAGTCTGCAATCATCAAATGCTGATAACAGAAATGGCCGGCCTATTTCTAGGCAATGGCAAGGTCAAAATGTCCGTTGTTACTGGCTGTTTACTCAGTCTTACTGTAGATTTTTTATCAGTGTTTTTATAACGCCACTGGGGAATACAGGCTCGTGTCTGGGCGTCCTTCTACTCATGCTAGCCGCTCATTATTCGGTATCTCACTCTGCTTGTAGATTTTGGGCAAAGGCACCATACTTTGCCATCATTCAGCTTGTTCCCTTTAGCTTCAGCCTGTCCTCAAATTCCCTTTGGCCTTCAGGGTATTAGTTCTTTGTTTCTGGTTTGTTATCATGGTAGGTTGTCTGTGGATAATTTTGTTTTAGTTCAGCATTGCCTCAGTGCATGTCTCTTGTGTATGACTAAGCAGCTATGAAAAAGACAAAATGCAATGATCAAAAGGAGACCTTGTTTCCATTTTTCTCTGCACTTGAAAGATTGAACCGTGCCGCTGTACATGAGCAGCTGAGGAAGCTCAAAGTCAAACATCCATAGTTGAGCATTTCCTCCCTGTCATTTTAGGCCTGAGGTGCATATAAAGATGGATTTGTTCTTTTTTTTTTCCTGCCTGTTTTTAATTAAAAGGACCGTGGTAAACAGGGTGTGTAATTGGAGCAGCGAGCTGGCTTGTATCAGGTTAGCTGTGCTCGTCCACAACATTCAGTAGGACTGTTTTCTTTGGAGTGTCACAACATAAAGAGGCCCGGAGTATGAGCCAGTAAAATGGGGTTGTGGGTGGAATATAATTTGGATGGAGAATAATGGAGGGGAAATGTTTACTTTTTGGTTGGGGTTGAAATGGAGACTGAAGAATCGAGACATGGAGGGTGATGAGTCTGAGAGGGGTGTTTTTAACTGTGAGGTAGCTATTACTGCAGGCCTGTTTTCCATGCAAGCTGCAGATCTGGACATAGGAGAACAGCATGGACCTCTGTGTACGGCTCTCTCCCTCATACTCTTCCCTCTATAAACCTGAATTATAATAATGAGTTTAATTGGGCCTCTAAGCCAGCTGCAATCAGTGAACTTTACAACTGGGCACGATTGCAACCAGCTTGCCGTGTAAATGCTTGAGACGTCGCGATAATTATCCATACTCGCCCACTTTAGCAGCTACACACATATTAAACACGCTCACACAGAGTTAACACAGCAAAGTCTTGATGATGCATGCCTGTATAGTAGCTTGTAATCGTGTCATAAAGCTGACAGTGAACTCTCCGAGGGTCACTCGGTTAGGATTCAGTGTGACGAAACTATAACCTGAGAGAAAGTTCTGGCTTTAACCCCTGTAATTGTCCCCAGTCACCACCAATGTTCTGCTCTTCTCTTCAAGCACTTGAACTTATACAAGTAGACAACACACATGCATCTTCCATTACCTCTCATCCTGGCAAACCTCAGCTACTCTTTCTTTCTTCTATGTTGAGGCTGAGTAGAAAAGATCGCTGTGACCCGGTGTCCGACTGCATCCAGCCTACCGATTGGAGAGGACATAAGCCTGTCCCCGGAGAGCCGACCCAACTGTTTTCACAACCCAGTCATGGGTTACACAAAGAAATCACCCTCTGAGGCAGGCACTGCTGACAGACTGTGCTGCTGAGGGGGAGAAGTTTTGCGGTGGACAGAAGGGAGTGCCACAGGTGTGATGCATATACTCACACCCCCTGTTGACTCTCCACAATCTATTTCTGTGTGTTTTTTCTTCCAGGGTCGTGCTTGAGAGCAGGGCCTAGTCATTGGGTGTAATTGAGCCAAACTCCCTTTAATCAGATGGATTGAGAAGAGGCCCGTGCCCCGAGAAGGGAACCAGCCTTTACAGAACAGTCCCCCCTTTCTCCCACTCTGGCCCAGGCGCTCTAAAATCAGTCCCAGATGAAGGCTTTCCTGTGGGGATTAGGTGCAGCTGCAGCACTGCTAACCAAACCAGACCAAAAGAAAAAAAAAAAAAATGCCACAGAATATTTGAACGATAGATTGACCTTGCTCCTTTCTCAGAGTTCACTGTCTAAGAGCAAAACGGAGCTTTGTTATTTGGGTCCACCTCAGAAACTAATGTTTTATATGGAGAGAAAGGCAAAACTGCAATCCTCAGGTGATTGGCAGGGTCAAGTTGACAGTTCAGCTGCTGCACCCCTCTCCAGGATGGCTCTGGGGGATGGGGTGGGGTAAAGATGTGACCGCACACGCTCTCTCAAAGAACCTGAACTCCGCGTTCTGACAGTTGAAACATGGTGTCTGGAATCTGTTAGTGATTTGGGGTTTCAGATTCTGATGCAGTGGAGGGGGAGTTTGACCAGGAAAAGAGGAGGAAGGAGGAGGAAGGAGCTCTGAAATCCCCTCATTTTTTTATTTTTTTTATTTTTTAGAGATATCATCTCTCTATTAGCTTTTATGGACTTTTCATGGAGGCTCATGTGGCAATCCCAACCTTCTTTTACTCCATAACACCTCATTGCAGAAGTCCTCTGTTCCTCTTTCATGCCTTGTGATTAATGAAAAGAACAAATGTCCTACTATCCCCAGGCCCTATTAACCTATCAAAAATACAGCTGCCATCCTTCAGAGAATCCTGTCTTTATCCTTTTCTGGCCACCTATTACACCTTCTGTCTGTTACCTTTTATTCCCTCACTCCTCTCATTTTTCTTTCTATCTGCACAAACGAAATGGAAACAGGGTGCTGAGTTTTGAAGGTGCTGGTGTCTGGGATTCTAATTAAGTGCTTTTTTTTTTTAGAGCAAAGCCTAATGGAGCCTTTCAGAACTGGTCAAAACACATGGAAGTATGTGGAGCGTTTGGCAGGGCATATTTAATATAATTCACAGAGGGTTTTGATTTCATCCCGCAGGTATGTGCTCAGCACTCCAGGGATCAGAAGGACCCTTTTGTGTGAACTCACCACAGAAGGAAAAATAGAAAAAGTCTCTCCCTCCCACCTTCAGCTACCTCCTTCCTTCCTACCTCCCCCTTCTCCTCTTCCATTCACCTTAACTTTATTTTCTTTTATGGTTTGGATTATAATTTCATGCAGACTAAACTGGAGATGATTTGTCAAGGGATGGTGCTCTGTATTACGTGGCAGTTGAGAAGGTCTTAATGCTGTTAAGGTGATTGTACAAATGACTAAAAACTGGAAGGCTTTTTTTTTCTGTAACCTCACTCTAATCTGTCTCAGTTTTGGAGTTTGAGACAGTGTCAGACTTCACTTTCCGTCCTTTACAAAAACAGCAGCAGAGTTGCACTTGCAGCTGCAGATATTGCTTTTCTCCAACATCTGGAAAAATGTCTTTTTTCCTTTTATTAAAAATGCACTAGCAATAACATTTGGGATCTCTGCCCTACCAAAAGCCTTCACACTACATTGGGCCATCCCAAGTCCATTTCAGCACTTTTCTCTGTGCTCTGTGGGGTAGATCTCCAGTAGCCGAACATCTGATAGAGACGTGAGGAAGGCTGAGTTGGCAGAAGATGCAGGGCTAAAGTGGAAACAGCACAGGGCATTATTCACAACACATGGATGCAGTGCTAGGAGATGAATAAACACACTGCTATTAAGAATCAGTGCAAAGGAATAGTATTAGTCTTGTGGCCGCAATAGCAGGTTCGCGGCGATCTTCCAAACTAGGCGCAGCTTGTAATAAAAACTGCAAGGTTTCCTTACTGTCCGATTTGTTTTATAATTATCTTTAGTTTTGCTTTCAATTTCCTTAACTGTACATTTTTTATCCTTTCTCTCTTTCTATTTTATATGTTCTCATTTACCCCCCTCTTCTCCCCCCCAAAACTCTCTTTCAACACATGCATTTGTTTTATAAGACTCATGATTGTCCCTTTCACGAGAATCAGGGACCGTGGCGCGGCAGAGCTCCCGTTTTTAAATCATGCCTCGCTTCTGGACGCCAGTCACCTCCTGGATGGCTGCCATCTCTCTCTGCTGTGGTAGAAAAACGATTTTAGTGATGGAGAGAAGTGTGTTTCCCATTAGTAGATGGTTTCCTCTGCCCTGCACCCCGCCCACCGCCGTCCTGCTGCCTGGCCTCCGCCGCTGCCTCTGGGAGTGCTGCAGATTGGCAGCATGTCACTGCACACCTCATAGCCTTACAAAGAATAATGAAGGTACAAAGAGAATGGGAAAGACTAGGATATTTATGCACTCAGACAAGCAGGAGTTGCTCTTGCCCACATTATTCATGGACAGACGAAATGGGAGAGACAGAGATAGATGGACTCTCTTAAATTACAGTCTAAGATAAAACCCAGATAAAAAATTGTGGCAGCTCTAACTCCCACTGATATGTCAACATGAAAGTCCATTTGATCAAAAGTGGTTGAAGCCCACAATGCAATCCATAAGTATTCGACACATTTATTGGCGACCCGTCAAAAACATTTCACTTAGAGCACCCTGGTAGCCGAATGGTTACTGCACATGCCACATAATCACATCGTCGTTGGTGTGATTCCAGCCAGGGACCTTTGTTGCACGTCATACCCATCTCTCTTTCCCTTTGTTTCCTGTCTGCCTCTTCACTGCTCACTATCCAATAAAGGAAAAAATGCCAAAAAAACAAACAAACAAAAAAACCAAAAACATTTCACTCCTTGGCCCTAAAAGATCCTTTCTTGCTTTAGCTTAATGATCAGTGTCTTCTTGCATTTTGATCTACTGTAATGTCAAACGAGCACTGCCAAACTCAAACTCTTTGCTCCGTAACTCTACAGGTTTCTGACTATACTAGTTTTGCAAACTATAACGTCCCCTTTCTATCTTTGAGAGTTATCCAGCTAGGGTTTGCATCTTATGTTCTGACATAATGCTGGTGTAATCTCTCCTTAATGGTAGTCTTTCACATCTAAACCTACAACCTGGAAAATGTTCTTGATTGGTTGTACAGTCGTAAACCTTTTTTTTTCACTGTTCCAAGGATTCTTTTGCCATGGCTTATTTGGTCCTTATGTGGACAAGCAATAGACTCCAAATGCAAATGTCCCACCTAGAAGAAACTGTAAAGCTTTTGTTAGCTCTTGGATGATACAGCAAAACACACCTGCTAAGACAAATGAGACAATTGTCCCATTATGTTTAGTAATTCAGTTTATCTGCAAGTGGATGCTTGAACACCAGAGTCATTGTTTCATGTCGAATCCAATATTTTGGAACCCATAAAAGTATTCCTCTCCCTACACTTACACATTATCATGATTGCCAATAGTGATGCCATAGCTAAACTCAGCCAAAGACTTTTCCCATTTGTAAATGGCCTGTACAATATCAGCGCCGCACTCATCCACATCTGGCACAATAGCAAATCCAGCTCAACTGTTCCTCTTTTTTTGAGTGAGTTTGACTGAGCAGACTTTTCCTATCGCTTAATAGGGAGAGCAGGCTAGGTGGATTGTCTGCTCATTTTATTCTCTTTTATGATCATGTTTCCGTGATAGAAACCAGCGATCCCGGGCCAATCACTGGCAGACCTGCTGTCTGAAGAGGAAACTCCAGAAAACAGAAGGAAACTCTTTATTAAAGAGGCACCCTGATTGGTCGGTGGCAGGTGGGCCACATGTGCTCCTGGCTGATGTCATTTCCCATGTGGGGCCTATTTGTCTGCCCACACTGTGGAAACACATCAGTGTCAGTGAGGCAGGAGTAATATGCCACGCTTAGTTTAATAGGAAAAGTGTTGAGGCATGCCGCTGCTCACCGTCTGTGTCTGTGTGTGTGTGTGTGTGTGTGTGTGTGTGTGTGTTTTTTTTTTTTTTTTTGCTATATATCTAGTCATTTGACTGGATGCTCTGATGCGTGTCTGTGTTTTCATTGTGTTGATGCACTAGACTGATACACACAGTTACTATTATGTGCGTCTGTGTTCATGTGTGTAATATGTGCACACACATATTAACTGGCAGGTGTACAACAGGGAGGAAAATAGCAGGGAAAAGACTGAACAGCATCACTGCATGTCGTATTTCTCTCGTCTCTATGGAAATGTTTTGACAACAAAAGCTGCTCTGCACCTGCATGGCCTCCCTGTTTTTCTGCTCAGGGTTGTGCGTGCGTGCGTGTGCGTCTGTGTTTGTCTGTGCAAGTGCACTTGGCCTAAGCAGATTAAAAAATTTCATCAAAATGTAATTGGTGGGAGAGCTGGGGAGTTGGTGGTGGCAAGGAAATAATTTCCCCATTGTGCAAAGCAAGTTAGAGAGGGAGAACAGAAGAAAAGGTGGAGGACCCTTGGGGTGAACACCGGTTGGCCTTTAGTCTGTGTGCTTTTGAAGAAACCTCTGTGGACTTTCCTGCTCTAACGTCAACTGAATGTCCTCTGTATGAAACCAGCTAACATTATTTCAGCAAGGTCAATTAGTCAGCCAGCTATTGTATGGATGTTTTGTGCAAGGCTGGGGGCGCAGGGGACTGAATAGTTGGATACAAGTGGGAGGTAGAGTGTAAGCCCTCTATTGTGCCTTTGCCATCTTTTGTCCTAAGCTTTTTTCCTCCAGCCACAAAAGATGATGAGAAAAGCAGACTTCATCATGGCTGTTGATTTAGAGAAACTGTTTCAAGTTCAAGGCATCCTTAGTTCTAACACTGCAAGACTCATCTGACATGTTAATCTCATCAAATTAGCAGGTGTTAAACGGTGGCGGTAGGATGAAAATCGACCTGCTAGTGTTTCTGCAATCACTGATGCAGGCAAACAGACATACATTGAAGGGGTGGTTTGCTGCTGTGTGCTGTCTCCCATAAAGTTCGCAGACTTTCTCACCCATAGCTCCCGTCGCAAACGTCTCCTGAGAATAGTTCCTGTCCTGCATCACCCATTGAAGTGTGTGTGGTGACTTGACGGGCATGAGGGACTTCGCATTGCCATTAACCTCATTATAGGGGCACTCTTCCATGGTTGTATGTATGTGTGTGTCGAGGGCATGAGGGGCACAGGTGTCTCTCACACAGCAACCCAACCATGAGGTGGAGGGGCTGCATTCTTACTTCAGTCTCACACACACACACACATACACATATGTGTACTTTCAGACGACATGCCACACTGTCATACGCACATTTGTGCCTAAATGAGTGTGCCATTTATTTGCCTTTTTCAGCACACGCAGACCATGGCCAAACATTATTCATCATCACTCAGCAGGATTTGACAAGTGGAGTGACACAGACTTAATCATCCATGTCTTTCTTAAGCCTTGTGTTCAGGCACCACATAGGTACTACTTTAACAAGATAGTACACTTTAAAACAAACAGTATGAATTCTACCTTTTTGTTTTTCCACATTCCTTTCCTCTTCTTTGTTATTTCAAGTCTGATATGTTATATTCCGTTTAAATTAGCTTTATTAGCATAACTTTTAAAATACGGTTGCTGCATTTGCTGAAGCCACAACGTCTTGTCTTTCTCTTATTGGTTGGTCGGGCGACGATGATGACTAAATGAGCCGTCTGTTTGGAAATAATCTTTCTATCAGCTTCTGTTTCTTTTCTACTTCCAGAGCAGGAAGTATTTTGCCACTGAAAAGAAAGACATTGTAAAGCTCCTATGCTTTCTCAGTTTTGTACCTACATGTTTACTGTATCCTGCTGTTTTTCCTTTCCAATGAATTTCTTTGTATGCCAGCTGTGAGGATTTGGTCTTGGAGTGAGGGTGAAAGAGCAACTTCTTCACAAAAGCACCTTAGACAAACATGTTGACCAAAAGACCAGCCCGGAGACAGGGGGAGGCCCAGTGGCAGGGAAATATTTAGAGGCCAAAGGGACAAAGCTGGGGAGCTGCTGGGCCTTTCTCTCTGACCTGCCCTGGTGGTTTCCTAGGGGAGCAACCCTTTCATTAGCACTGGACTGAAAAAATACCTACTTGATGGACGAATGGTGATAAAAAAGTATTATTCTTTACTGTTTTCCACACATCCTGGCCATCATGGACCATCCACGCTCCACTGCTGCTGTGAAGCTGTGGGGACTCACAGCTGTGAGCTGGCAGGCTACACAACTCACAAAAGCTAAAGCCGAATGGTTACTGCACATGCCACATAACCGCAATGTCCCTGCTTCGACTCCAGCCAGGGACCTTTGTTGCATGTCATACCCATCTCTCTCTCTCTCCCCTTGTTTACTGTCTGCCTCCTCACCACCCACTATCCAATGACGGCAAAAATACCGAAAAAATCATCTAAAAAAACAAAAAAAAGCTAATGACTGTGCAAACTTACACATCCAGTGTATTCAGTCATCTGCAGAGTCAATACCAGTGTTTTGTCAACAGATGTCTTTATCCTTTGAACTAAGTGGTGAACATCTGACCTGACCCAGCCTACTGGCCTAAGGGAATGACACTGCTACTCTGTTCAGTGGTGGTTAGAGGAAGAGGTCAAGATTTATGAGCAGTATAGTAATTTTGGGAAAGTAATGTTGGTCTCCAGGTTTTTATTTTTCACTACCAGCTTGCTCATTTCTCTGACAAACACTTCAGGTTGTCTCCACCTCTCCCCACCGTTTCACCTTGTAATCTTTATGAAACATTTACATTTTTTGACTGTTGTCATTATCTGTTTAAACACACGACAAGTTCCATGTTGCTTCCGGAGTCTGACTGTCGCTTTTATTAGTGGAATGTTTCACAGAATGAGAAATATTGTCTTGTCTAAAATTTTATGCTTTTCTTTATTTTGGAAGCCATTTTGAGGTGACCGAGAGCACAGATCAGACTTTTTATAAAGCCTTACTTTCCTCCACTTTTTTCACACTGTACAAAGTAGCACAACGTGTCGTCTGACCTCATCTAAAGGCTTAAGTCTTAATATCTGTTCCGAATGTCCACATTCAAAGATGGGTTGAAAAGCTTGGCATTATAGAGAGGTGAGACATGATTAATTGTACAAATGGGGGATAACATTAATACCATAATTCCTATTTATTTATTATTCCATGCTGGAAAGGTGGAGGTGGTTTCAGATGCTCTTTGATAGTCCGACAAGCAGTTCTTTGGAACCTTTATGTCTGTAAATCCTTCATTTCCCTGGCCTGTATGCAATGCCACACCCATTGCACCTTTGCTGTTACACTCTTTTTTTTTTTCTTCCCCTCACATCTCTTCCCCTCGTTGTGTTTTGACCATGAAGAGGGGGATGTGAGACAGTGAAACTGGAGTGGAACACAGCTGCCTGCCAACCACACGTGGCAAAAACCGACTGTTAAAAGACATACGACCTTTGAATAACACACACGAACATCTCTAAACCCATCCAGTGTTTGGAGTAAGTCCCATATAAATAAATATTGTTCTACGAAATCTTCTACGAAACGGATGAGATGCTTAGAGAAGCGGAGAGACAGACAAAGACAGGGACAGAGAGAATGAGAGACAGACAGAGAAAGGAAGAAAAAAAAAAAGTATGTGTTGGCTGCTGAGATGGAGTTGGCACCGCATGCTCTGCTCCTGACCTTTTTAGCTGGTTTTTGTAAATTATATCCCTTACGAGGGAAAATATGCGGTGGTTGAACTGGAGAGACCCCCTCCCCCTCTTCATCTCTTTCTGCTGTACTCTTTTTCATAAGTACGCCATCCATCTTTCATACCCCCCCACTCCTCCTGTCTTTATGTCATTCTCCTTATCTTGCTCACAATATTCATTCCTTTGTTTTTAGTTAGTTGTTTTCCTCTTCGGTCATTCCTGTCCTATTTTGTCCATTCATCACCTCTGCCTTGTCCATCTTGAAACATATACTTTTATGATTTTATATCAGCTTCCCCCCAACTCTTCTCCCTCCTCTTTCTCCCTGCCCACAGTTATGCTATTTTCTGCTGTGCATGGAGGATACATTTAGCTTGTGGTCGCTTGGGAAGTGATGGCTACATTAGTGGGGGGGTCTGGTGAATCGTTACCTTCTCCTAGCCACAGTGGGCTCCGCGCGGGCTGATGCAGACTTTCCACTGGGGTGAACCCATCGACTTGGGGTGCCTACCAGGGTGTTCGGCCGCCGTGCCCACACCCCCTGGCCACAGCCCGGGCTGGCAGGCACCCACACAGGCACGCGGCGTCAGCCTGCCCAGCGGGTGTCCCTGTTTATGTTTGTCTTGCGTGGTGGCTAGTTTCTCACTGGGCCGTAGTGACTGTAGCACCACCCAACCTGGCACGCCGCCCTCTAACACCAGGAAATGCCCTCTCCAACCCCGGCCAAGCCCTGGACTGTTATGGGCTGTAAGCGGCCTTTGGCATCTGTCACTGCAACTAGACTGGACAGAGGTCTGCTGTGGCTGCGAGCTCAGGCCATACTGTACTTAAAAGGATCATTCTGGTGGTTTGCATGTTTTAGCTCATGAACTACAAATTGTGTATACTTTAAATTACTGCCTGCCATATACCATAAATCTTCGACTTGAGCTAATGCTTTCATATTTTGTTAGTTCAGAATGAAAATCAACTTAGAATCTTGAAATTTGCTTTAGATAGCTAATTAATTGCAGTGAACGTTTAGTCCACTTTTATTTTTACAGTGTTTTTGTCGTGTTGTTTTTTTCTTAAAAATTGTGAAAACTCCCTCATGGTGGTGCATTCAAGTTAAGCTCAGGCAGATTTGAAAGTCAGTCGACAGAAAGCGTTAGATTCATCTTATTTTCACTGTTGTGAAAAGAATTAAATCCGGTCAGTTGTTGCAGCGAAGCATTTGCTGTTTGACTGCTGACTGAAGTCAAAATCTAAGAGTGTTAAGTACACTTTGCCTACTTGAATGCACCAATTGCACAAGTTGCACCATGCTTTTGCCAATTCAAAATACAGAACATTTTTTGGCAGTTATTTTTTTTCTTGTCCCGGAGAGTTTGGGCTGAGTCAGGAACGGGAACCATTGCCGATGTGGTTCACATACAGCCTGAAATTGTGTGTGATATTGGGCAAGCGTTGGGCAATTGTTAAATTCTAAATTTTGACAATATTTTGAACAAATATTTTGAACCTTACATTTGGTTTGCTGTAATGTTCATAACCAACAGGATCAACCTTTTTATTAAATAGTGCTAATTTCATGTTGGAGAGTAAGTGGGGAGTTGCAAGTATGCACAAGTTGAACAAATGTACGTATGATAGGGCTTAAAACACTGTTAACTCCAGATATAAAAGGACGTCTGTGTGTCTTTGTCCCTGTTTACCGCCAACTGGCCTGGATATGTAAACCAGCGCTCTAATTACCAGACAACAGCCTGTAAAAATCAGCCTTATCCTGGTCTGCTTCTCATTCACCAGCTCATTACTAATCAGCACCCAGACACTTGTGACTGTCCAGACCCTCCCTTCGGACAGGATTAGCAGATCAACATTTTGTGTGTGTTTGAGTGTAATGACTCAATCCCAAACACACCCTTCCCTTCGAGTGTTATTAGCAGTTAGGAACAAACTGGTGTTTGTTGGCCAAAAGTTGACGGCCCGTTCCTGTAGGGTTAGAGTTTGTTGGTGGGGGTCAGAGGTCAGTTGGACTCAGCCCTGTGACAGCAGGATGTTTGAAATGGCCATTATGTTCTGCCAGTGAAGATTTGTGTTTGGGCTGGATGTGGATGTGTGTTTTGGGCAAACGGAATTAGTCTTGACTGATGCGGATTACTGAAGTCAACCATTGTGCCAGAACACACATACTGTATACACACACATAGTTAAACACACTTTTTAAACACATCTTTTAACTGGTCAGCCTCTTACACGATCCAAAAAAACATGCAAGGAGCAGATTTATGTTATGTTTCTACCCTTGAAAAGAATCCATGACAATTTACAAAACTTGCTTAATCCACTTAAACATGCGGGGAGTGATTCCCATCCTATAAGAGGTGTATGTAAATCATGCTGTCAACCACAGAGACACTAGGAGCACCTACTGTGATGAAAAGGATTACAGACATATAATCCGTGCCTGTCGCCACCCTCCACTCAACGCAAACACACACACACACACACACACACAGTGCTCCAATGTGATAGAATAAAAGTCAAATTTGAATTATATATAATTTTCCACACCTGCCAACCTATACAATGCCTATTTCTCTAAAGGTGTTTTTTATCATATTTCCAAAAAGTGAGGTTTACCTATTGGGATTCGTGGTCGGTAGAGCTAATAATTCGAGTGGAAGTTTTCTTTTCTCTTTATTTGCACATACCCATAATATACCCACCCACATTACAACATGGCCTTGCTCAGTTTGAGATTACACAGGAGCTCCAGCCACAAACAATGTGAAATCCGCAGATGTGCATACACAGCACTGCCATGATGCAAGTAGAGTTTGAAAGTCAGTGCAGGATGTGTACACAGAAGCATTTGATGAATGTCTGCTGGTGTCTTAAGGGGGATGTATCAGAGGCCTGAATGCTTGACCCCCCCAAAGCCTTAGCTGGCTGGCTCGCTGTCAGTGTGCTACTCAAGTTATGGATGTTATGCTTCTGCTGCTTTGTTTGTGCTGCAGGTTTTTATCTCTTTAAATGTTTCTGCATGTCTGGAGAAAGAAAAATTGACGAATATAAAAGAAAGAGGAACAGAGTGGAAAGACTTCTGTTCTTCCTCCTGTTGAAATAAGAAATCTATGAGCTGACGAGAGATTGTTTTAATTTAGTTGTTGATCTCGAGTACTCTGGTTGTAACTTTGGTTTTGTTGACGTCAAATAACTCCCAGGCTAAATTCAAGATCAGTTCTAATACATGCTGCAGATGCCTTTTTTGGCCCTTTTTTTCAAATATCTAGATCATGATTTAAAAGCTGTAATTTCCACTGTAGTTGTTACGGTGTTTTCTGTCTATATTTGGCCACAGGTGCATTTTTACAACTACAGGGAGCCGCTCCAGCTAGATTAATATACAGAGAATAATGCCATAGCATGCCAGACAGAGCAACTGCTTACCTGGCTTGAACTCAATAGTACATTATTTTTTTACAGCATGTCACAAACAACCATTGATTCCTCCTTAAACCTCATTTGAAGTGCAAGTCTGTGCATGTGTGCATCATATGTTTCTTCTGCTGGGTCAGCTGAATCTCTGCTGATCTGCTGAGATGAAGTAATGCACTGAGGAATATTGTTTTGATCAATGCTGGGGACTCAGCCAAGCATGCTGTGTCAAGAGCATCCCCTCCTGCTGTTGCCCCCCACCTACACATAGATGCATGGGTGGCCTCTTGCAGTGACATATGAGACTAACAATAATTTTTTCACACCATAGTAATTTTGTTGTACTAATTGTTGATAATTTGTTTCTTTTCTTTTCCAAGTAGACAAAGATGCGTTGAAGTTATCGTGTTGAATTTCTCTTTAAACCTTTTTTAGTGAATACATCAGGGTTGAATTGAAAATCTAGATCTTTGATGAGGTTTGATATCACTTTATATGTGTTTTCCTGCAATTGGTATGCAACACTGTATTAATTGTGAGTATGAGACTGAGGCCCTTGTAGGTTTCTCTGTGTGCCCTCAAGCCAGAAGTGAAGGATAATCACAGTGAAATTTACATGTGGTTTTTTTTACCCTCTCTTGGCCATGAATCCTTTGCTTTCTCAATCTGTAAAAGTTGCATGCAGCACATTAATAATGCGTGTGATAAAAGATGCATTGAAATCATAACCACAGCTGTGACCAAAGGGTGATTTTTAGACAACCCAGAAATGATGACAGCTCCCAGTTACTGTCACTTGTCTTGTTTTCTTTTTTTTCTTTTGTCTGGAGATGATTTTGGTTGGAAGTGTTGAGGTTTTGGGATCCTGACAAACAAGAAAGCATTGTATGAAGCCTTGCGGATGGCCAGACGCTAGTGTGGCAACTTTAACTGTTGGTGACAATCACTGGAATTCACCGCTGAGTTTTAAAACTGGGGCCCTTATATGCCTCTTGGTGTTTCTAACTACCAGCTCCACGAACAGCTGCTCAGGACTTTTCATCACAGCTGTTTTCTTGCAAAGGCCTTGTGAGGTAAGCAACCTTGCTTAGGGCTAGCTGACAAACAGACATCCCTTATCCCCAGTGAAACCTTCTTAAAGGTTACTTTAGCACTACATCTTTCTATTTTGCTTTTAATTAGGTGCCTTAATTGTTGACCTTAACTACACTTATTTTTATAACGATTAGGTTTGTAGTCAACCGAAAGAATTCTACCTACTCTTCAACCAATGGATTGGTTGATGGGGAAAACATGCATGTAATATAGTAAAAAAAAGCCACATTTATCCCTCCAAGTTAATGCGTGCTAACTACATAGTGATATCATGGTGGTATCTAGTGTTGGAAAGATTTTTTTTTTCCTATAAGAGATATCATAGAAAGCCAGAGACTATATTGCTTTAAATTGCTGTGAGCTGTAAATTCACCACTTCTAAGCAGAAGGCAGAAGATAACGTTATCTCAGAGCTTGACAAGCCCGGGCAAGACCTCTCTTCCTCCGGGCAGCTCTCCTGCTCTTGCCTCCATCTCAGACTCAACGTGGTTGGCGGCTGTCTCCTCGGCCTTCTGCTGGCTGTGCAGCTCTATCCTCTTCTTTTTCCCGTTTTATGGCGGGTGGCAACCAGCATTATGGTACATTACCACCACCTATGCCAGCTATGTTAGAATGAATTAACGTTATGTAAATACCGATAACAGCACAGTTTGTTCAGGAGCTTATCAATATTTCGGCACTGACCAGTCAGGAACTGGTACCAATTTAGTACTGGTTCTCTATACCCATCCCTAGTGACAGGCGGTTCTGTTTAAGTGTTCTTTAATTTCAGTGCTGTCTGTTGGACTCCCAAAGGCACACACTCACACTCAACACCTCCACAACTGTCCCCCTCAGTGCCTCCGGTCAGTACATTTCCAAAAAGCTTTTCAGTGCATGTGGCCCTGCTTAGACTCAGCCAGTATCATGTCCTACAAACTTAGGGTCTACAGTGAAGAGAGCAATTCAATTTTGAATTGTCATGATGGGAAAAGTAGAAACATAAGGCCCAAGGTGAAAATACTGAATGTCATTCACAGCAGATTAAGTACAAACTGAATAAGAGGAGGTAAATAAGTATTTCGACACTAAAAGATTTTATTTTACGTTGGAGAAACAAATACTGCACTGTCCTAAAACAAAAATTGCTATGAACAAAAGTTCCCAATATGTGAAGTTAACTACTGTTTCATGTATCTTGCCTTAAACTGCAGCGTGCTTTGGAGTTTCTAACCTTGCATATTATCCCTTCGTGAGAGTTCGACTTAAGGAGGAATATCACATCATGACAAAAGTTTGTAATTTTAAAAATGTGCATATCCCCTTCTACTCGGGACAAGAATTGAAAAATTCACAACAGACAAGAGGATGAAAAAACACTCCAAGATAAAAGGAAAGAACAGTCTATAGTGTATTCAGATCTTAAGTTGTCACAGAGTTTCTCTGCAAGCATGTGGAGCAAGACACTTAAACCCTGCACAACATTAATATATGCGCCTGGAGCCTTGAATGTATCTTCAAAAACACAATCAAGTGTGCATGTAGGGGCCCCTAAGAATAGATGTGGCTATTTGCAGTATAGTGCCTGTTTTGCTTATGCCACAGGCTGGTCATACATAGACTCAAACCTAACAATGTATAACCCTAATTTACCCCGTTTATACTTACCTGCTAGCTTGCATTGTCCTTCTCCAGTATAAAAGGATATGGAAGTTTGGTCTACATCCTACTGAGAGGAAAGACTATGACTGAAAAAGACAAGAATGACAAGACTAGGGTTTAAGAAAATATCTGCACTGGGGAAATCATACTGCCATTTGTTTCTATATCTAATAATCTACCGAACAGCATGTGAAATGAATTGCATGTGTGCCTGCTAATGTAGATTGCCAAGAACTAACCAGAGTAAAATTCTTCTTTTTGCTTTCTTTTCCTGTTTTTCTTTCTCGCTCGCTTCTCCTCTTTCCTCTCATTGCCTTTTTGTCAGATCAGCATCTGGGCCATCTGCTGGCACAGCCTGGCAGCTGTACAGCATGAGAGGAACTGGTGGCACACCACCCATCATCTGTTATTAGTACTTCAGAAAGATTTAGAGGGAGGGAAGGTGGGATGCGGGGCTGCAGAGTTGGAGTGAGTAGGGAAACAAGCAGAGGGCCAACAACTGGAGCCAGAGAACCAGGTTCCAAAAACAAAGTGGTGGTGTGTTTTCTCTACTCAGCTCTTCTAGTCCTTCTCTGCTTTTTTACTCTCTGTTGCTGCTATTCTTTTTTAAATCATAGGCACATGTTCATTAGCATGTAGCCACATCACAGAAACCGAATGAAGCTCAGGAATAATGAAGATCTTTCTCCTTAGACCATAAAGATTATAATTTTTGGGGGGAGAAATATGGAAAATGTCATACAGTTACTTGTGTACCATCATTTTTCTTGGTGTATGATGAGTTTAATGCTTCATCTTACGATTTTGGTGTAGTTAATTTCATGCCCCCAACTTCAGGGTGTACACGCTACTTGTAGCTACATGACCCTGTGCCTCAACTCATTGTCCTTGGTCTGCCTATTCGCAGCCCTGGATTTGGAAACAAATTAGGAACAAAAAAAATGAGAGAGAAAAAGAAAAAATGGGGGGCAGTGAAAACATTTACTCAAAAGTAAATCTGTGTGGAATTTTTTTTTTTGGTTGATAATTGTGAAAAAGGTCCCTTGGAGCTACAATAGGGGCCATTGAGCAGCTCAGACTGAGTTTGAGCATTAAAGTTGGCTCTCATCCAGGGACCAAGTTTCTTTTAAAGCCCAGGGAAGAAAAGAGGGACTGTTTTATGGAAGGAAAGGAGAGAAACACACACACACACACACACACACACACACACATATACAGTACCAGTCAAAAGTTTGGACACACCTTCCCATTCACTTGAATGAGAAAGTGTGTCCAGACTTTTGACTGGTACTGTATATATTCTCACTGTTTTCTCCCACTCCTGTTGTTATTGACATACATGAACATTTACAGATGCCTAGCCAGAGAGAGGGACAGAAACATGCATGCTTTCTTTTTGCTGCAGGCATTATTCTTATCTGACATCATCTGTCTTTTTACCTGGAGCCACTCCAGTATGCAGACATATGCTCACAATTTAGCCCCATCCATTGTCTTCTCCATCATAACTTTTTTTTTTTTGGCTAAAAGACATTAAACCCCTATATAACTTTATGTTAATGAACATTCAAAAAAGGGAAACATGACAAGTGGAAGGACTAATAAGTTAAAGCCTATTGACTTCCAGGAGGTGCATTATATCTCCTGTTATTTAACCAGGAAGTTTGTTCTCTTAGAGCAAATTGATATAATGAGCCTCCATGACAGGAGTGGTGCTGTTTTATGTGTTTGTGTTTTTAGTGTGGGATCTTGCACAACAGCTCCCAGGTATGTTCTTGGGCCAGTATATGTGTGTGTTTGTTTGTGGGCATGAGGTGCATGCTGTATCAATTCCCTACCAGCATCCGACCTATAAAACTCATGGGTGGTCAGCCTGTTTATTGTGTGGGTTTGCAAACAATGCTTAGCCATTAGACTTAAACCTATGAGTAATGGTTAAATCCACTTACTACCTTAACCTGAGTGTTTTCAATCATAATCTTTATTTCCATTTTGCCTCCAGCTCACTGCTGTTAAGGAAGAATTCCAAGACCTCTTGTTCACTGAAAGCACACATTAAACAGCCTTGTAAAATTGTGTTTTGGGTGGTGGTTCACTGTTGGATGCAGCAAAGAGAATCTAATACTTTTATATAACACTTACACATTTGCTTATTAATCACCTTGGAAATTGTTTAAGTGACCTGGATGATTTAACTGTTTTTATTATTCTGCAAAGATGTGAAAGAGGGAGAAAAAGTAAGGCATTAATGTCAGTGTAGACACACTCTTTTAAGAGGCTCGGCTACTTTGCAAAAATGCACACAAACACAAATAGACTACTGAATGGATGAGTTCAATATGCGGCATAATTATACCTGCACTTGTACCTTTGTTCCCTTTTCATTCTCTTTCCCGGACACCCTCTCCTGTGATCTCTCCCCTCACCCCGTCGAGTGATGATTTAAAAGAGAAGAAGTTAATGACAAACACTGTTAATCTAATCCTTCCTCTTGCAAGCAAAGGGTGGGAACAACAAAAAAGATAACTTGCCCAGTTATATTTTTGGATATTCATTTAATGATAATATCACTTTTTTTCTGTTTGTACAAATAGTTCACAGAATTAAAAAAACAAAACAATGAATGACAACAAGGAGCTTCCCAAAATAAACAGGGAAAAAATAACAATCTCATCGAAAATACTTTTTTTATCTTCAATGTATACTATTTTACAGACAAATATTCCAGTTGCATTGCTTATTTGTTTTTTTTTGTGTGGGATCTCAAACCGTTTTGTTTGCATGGAACTGTTATTTTTTGTGAGCTGGAAATACTGTGGGTAACTTTACAGAAATTCACAGATGTGTCTTTGGTGTGTTTTTGTATATAGGTAGAGGTATTGGGTGCTTAATGTACTCCTAGGCATGTGGGCACATAGAGGGGGTAACTGATATCTGCAGGTTTTTGCACAAGACAGAACACGTACTTGCATTATCACTGATGCTGACAGATCTACACACACACACACACACACACACACACACACACACATTCATTCACACAAAAGGTTACTTTGAGTCCTTCTTTGCCCCATAGTCACAGATTTGGATCTCAGCACTCTGTATTTTACATAAAAACCTTCCAGTGGATCTCCCACTTTACAAGTTTCATTGTCCTCTTCACAACAGTATCAACATTATGAATATGCTGTGCTGTGCGTCTGGGCTTTTCATAGTCTAGTTAGGTGTAAGTGAGCAAAACTTGGACCCTCTTTGCCAAGGAGAAATTGTGCACTGCGTTACCCCTAGCAAGGCTATTTTTATTCAAGGGAAACACAATACACAACCAGTATTTGCTTTGCTTGTTGTGGGTCAGGCAATGTAGTATGTTCTATGTGAATTGTGGCTGAGGGATAAAATAGTTTCCCTTACAGGGAAAATAAACAATAAATAAAGTCTCTGAAGCTCTCTCATGCTGTGATGTAGTCATATATGTGTTTACAGTAATTGAGGCTCTAAACTGGTTAAAATTAGTACAGTGCTGAAACAGAGGGGTTCGGTCAACTGTTTTCCTCTGTACCTTTTTGTAATACTGCCTACCTTCTTCCTTTGTGACGGTGAAACAGGCTGAGGGCTTCAGAATGGAGAAGGGGGATTTAGCCTTGAGTCTGTCCAGACTCACATCTACTTAGACTGTCTGACATTCTGGGGGCAAAGCTCTTTGATTGACTTTGCTGGTACCAAACGAGTTTTAATCTTCAAAGATTTTAATCTGCTTTTTTGTCTGTTGGTCACAAGAGGTGGGGGTGGAAGGTTTAGAGGGCTGTTAACAGTCACAATGTTGCACAATAAAAAAAATTACAAAAAGACACAAGTATAAAAGACATACATACAAAACAAAAAAGTCATGAGTTTTAGAGCCAAATAAAGAAATACAAGCATCAGCAATTTTCTCTGCACAACTTCATTTAGTGTCTTAAAGGCCATTCACAGCAAGCACTGATCCCTTTGGGGTAGTACTGAGGAGTTACAACCTGTAGCGAAAACAGTTGATGATAGTGTTTAGTTAGGCTGTTGTGATGGGAAAAGGTAGCACAACCCCATTTCAGCACACACTCCCTTATGAACAGATAAAGGTCAGTATGTCCCTTGACCCTAAATTTCAGCCAATAACAACACACCATTTGTCAGCATCATTTGGCCTTTGACCTGCTGCTGATAACATGGGAGTGGTTGTCAATCCAGCAGTGTGAGTGAAGAAATATTGTTGAAGCAGGATGAAGCATGTAAATGGAGTAGAGGCACTTTCAATGCTTTTTAAAGTTCAAACATGTTTAATGTCTACTTAGACAAATGGAGGACATTAAGTCCAAGTTATAACCAGTATCTCCTTTGCTGGTTGGCTGACTGATGCTCTTTCCTCCACTCTTACAGCGGCAGTTGCCGGTCTCTGTATTTCACCAGTGGGAAGAACAAAGCTGAGGAATTAAAATCTTTCTTTAGGTCCGAGTAGTACTGAGTCAGATGTCAAAAGTAGGAAGGCTTGTGTGAAGACACATTTTTATTTGATGTACAGTGGTCCTGTAGTAGCAACACCTCATATTCCAGATTGCCATTTTGAACAGCAGGTTCAGAGATCATAAGCTGGGGCTGTTTTTGAGGCAGTGCCCCATTGTCCAAACCAGTCTTTACTCCGTCCAACTCTAGCTGCGAGGGCTCACATTCTAGGTCCAGGTGGCCCTTAGCCCTCTTCCTACGGAGATAGCATACCACTCCCACTGCTGTTGCTATCACCACCAGCAGAAGCAAGATGGCAATTGCAGGCACCAGCATAGTGGTCAGCCTCTTGTCCTCAATTTGTGCTCCTGTGACGCTGACGTTCTTTTCATCGGCTGTACGGGCCTCAGTGCAGACAGTGTCTGTGCCACTAGGGGCACCTAGTGGACTGGCACACACAGTGTAGGTGGAGTTGGGCTTCAGGCCTCTAAGTCTATACTCTGGGTAGGATGCTGGCAGGCTGAGTTGGATCGGCCTGCGGTCTGGCCCGGAGAGATTGCGGTAGGTAAGGCGGATTCCACGGATATAAGGCCGCAATTCAATGTAGCGGTGGAGGTCCAGTAGGATTGAGGTTGAGGTTGCTTGACGTGAGCTGATGTCTGGTGCATCTGCAGTGACAGTTGCCATGGGGATTTCAGCTTCAGGTGGTGAAGGTGGGTGATGGTTTTGGACTTCACAATACATGCCAGAGGTACCATGTGGACAGGTACACTCTACCTGACCATGCTGGTCCAAACGACATGTGCCCCCATGCAGGCAGGTGTGAGAGGGGCAGAGATGCTGCTCCTCATCTGGGCCCATGCTGGGTGATGCAGGGACAGGGGGCAGGAGGTAGTCATCATCTTTGTCAGTGGGGTTGTCACTGGCCCTCGGGACTGCAATAGCTCTTGTCGTACTTGGGAGTGTAGTGACAGGAACAGGCAGGGTAGTAGTAGTTTTGACAGTACTAGTAGTGACTGTTGTTGTGGTAGGACAGCCAAAATCTCTGTGTTCCAATCTCTCCAATACCTTTCCAGCATTGATAGGTGGGAAATGGCAGCGGGTCTCCTCTGTTCTCTCCAGGGTGATGCTTTGGGCTCTCAGCCACCTTGGGAACCAGGCTATGTTGCAGAGGCAGTTGAAGGGGTTCTCTGCCACTGTGAGCTTTCTAAGGTGGGGGAAGAGCTGGGGAAACTCTTCAGGGAGGCCTTGGAGACTGAGGCTGCTAATGTCCAACTCCTGCAGCTCCCCAAGGTTCTGCAGGTCCTGGACTGTAAGAGGACCCATTGGGTTCCCAGCCAGGCTGAGATGAATCAGCCCCTGGGTCTCTTTCAGCACTGGGGGAAAGGACTCAAGTTGGTTTTCCGAGATGTCCAGTTCATGGAGGTTCATCAGACTACCTATGAGCTCCTTATTCAGGCTTGTGAGCCCCACCCCACCCAATTTGAGTGACTCCAGATTTGGGGTTTGGAGGTCTGAAGGGCCCAAAGTGGGTAAGACATTAAAGCGAAGGTCCAGCAGCAGCAGTTGAGGCATGGAGAGTGTAGGCAAAGATGTCAACTGGTTGCCCTGTAATTTGAGCTCCAGCAGGTGCTCCAAGCCTTTAAACGCTGCAGGATGGATGGTCTCGATGTGATTACTATACAAATAAAGGCGCTCAAGCAGTGCCATACCTTGGAAGCATTGCTCTGAAATGTGAGTGATTTGGTTGGATGACAAATCCAGGTTTCTCAAAGAGGTCAGAGGTTCAAACACCCTATCAGGAAGTTCGGTCAGTTTGTTTTGACTGAGGTCTAGCATTTCCAGGTTCTGTAGACCATCAAAATCCTCAGTGGACAAGCCCTCAATGCCATTGGCAAAGAGGTAGAGGCTTTTTGTGGCTGGGGGAACTCCCTGGGGAATGGTAGAAGAGCGTCTCTGGAAACACAGGATAGATTCTGGCGTGGAACAGGAGCAGTCCCTTGGGCAGTCGCTGGATAAGGTGCCATCAGGAAGGATGAGAAAGAGCAGGAAGGGCATCAGAGGAGTGAGAAAGACCTTCATGGTGCAGACTCTTTCTCTCTCCCTGCTCAGCCTAAAACAAGAGAAGACATACACCGTCAGTGACCTGTATATGCATTTAGAGGAATATACAGTATACGGTAAATGCCTACTCAATGGGATACAGCATTTGTGTACATAATATTCCTGGCTTCTGTCAGATAAAGAGCATCCAGATGTTGCACCAACAAGTGTTTAACATATATGGCACAATGTTGAATTTCTTTTACAAAATAAGTTTTTTCTCTATGTAAACTAGTTTCCAGACTGGCATAGGTCAGCTATTGATTCAGTATGTAGTTCTGTAATGTGTTTCACAGACTGAGATTATTATCAGAGCTTTAACTATGCATAGCCAATGATCAAAGGCAGTCTTTTGTCACAAGGTCTCTCAAACAATAGGGCTATAGCTATGACCTCAGGCTTCAGAGGGAGCTTTCTGTTCTACTCAGGGAAAAGTTGACACAGTGGCGTCCTGCCACACTTTTCTAAAGGAGTGCCACATTCTCCCCACAATGATCTGTGTAATAGATAGTACTGTGGGATGCCAAATCCATTGTTTCGTTCTCTAATGTTCCTTTAGATGTCTGTGTGTGCATGTGCACACACACAACCACTCATTTATATATGTTTATATGTGTGTTGGTGTTTGTAAACAAAAGGGTTTGTATTTGTGTCTAAGCCGCCCACCCACCACTGTTTACGGTGCTGCACACACTCTGTGGTTGTAGTGGGGACACAGTTAACTGTTCTCCCCATGTTTATGAAAGACTCCATAGCCTATGAAACACACAGACACACAGTGGCAATGAACAGATTCAAGTTGTTTTCTGTTTCTGAGATGATGTATCAAACTTTATATGTTTTTCAGTCCTTCAAGAGCCACTGAGACAGTGAAAAGCTTCACATACGCCCTCTGAATGATTCATCATAAACAGTGCTCTAAACTCTCCTGTTTCATATAACTTTACCGTTTGTACCGCTTTGTGTGTCTGTATGTTTGCCATGCTGCACGTGGCCACACATCTGTGGATGATTTACTTTGTGGCGTTTTAACTTGGAGAGGAGCTCCATTCACTGATAGCCTGGAGCTGATCCCTGACCATAGACGTAAATAACTTTATGTGTTGTCATTACGCAGACTGACGGCCAGTGCTACTTGCCAGTATCCCTAATACTGTCAAATATACAGAGACTGAAGAAAGCAGATCATCAGGAAGATAAGTTTCTGTGATTTAAACCCATTTCACCTGAGCCCAAGCCTCACAAAACAAACACCCCAGTAGAGCATCAACACTGCACATAAAAGGGCTGAAAAGGAGGGAAGAGATGATGGAGGTGAGGGGGAGAGGAATCAGGGGAGATGAAGAAGAAACTAGTTGTTGACAAGAGTCTGTGTGGAAGCTTATTATCCTCTGCTATTGAGTAAGATGGCCTTGGGGGGGGGGGGGGGGGGCAACTTCTCCTTTTTAGACAGCTTTTGTCTTCTCTTTTTTCACTCTCAGTGAGTCAATAGAAAACCATTTTTGTGTTGTGTTGAATCCTTAACCAGAGACTCCAAAGCCTGATTTATACAATACACTCACAATTCCCCCTAGTGTCCTTCAATTACTGTTATTAATGCCGTGATTTAAGTGTATTGGTTGGGGGTGAGGACAGTGGCTGATATCTCCAAACTTAGCTTTCTGTAAGAGAGAATATTTATGACACCCACAAGTACTTGGTCGACTTGAATGCTCGAGGGAGCATATTTTAGAGCCTTATATGGTGCAGTTGTTGTTGTCTGCACTGCACAAATACCTGAATGAGAAGCCACGTATGTGTGACTTACAGTTTTACACTGATGGAGCACACACAGAACATTCTGTTCTCACACTGCTTACCTAGGGTCGTTGCCCATCACACAAGAAACGTCAAAGAAATTGCTTTGGACGTTTTATTTTCCTCATTTCCTTTTCTTTCTTGGAACTATGTACTTTTCCTCTGAAGTTACAGCATAAATATATTTTTCTTACAAACTATGCATCTTGTCAGCCTTTATATACCCAGATATGACTGTAGAAGCACAATTGAATTTACAAACATAATCTCTCTGTTTTATTCTAATTTTAAAATAAAATGATGTTTGGTTAACTCTTTTACCTAATACATAGAAGCATCCCATAGTGTCTATGTTTGGTCAAGGAAACACAAAATAATTTGCATGTTGCTATAGCATTGTTTAATTTGCCCATAGGTATCAGTGCCACCTCTGAAAACAGGGTTGTCTGTCGTGTGTAAATAAAAAATATTTAATTTAAACCAAGTGCTTGTTACAGTAGCATCAGAGCTGCTTCCAATGTAAATAATTTCTCCTTTTTTAAACTTCATTTACTTCTCTTTCCGCTCACTCTGTCTGTTCAATGAAACATTTTCTTTACGCAAAAAAATCGCCTGCCTTGAATGTCAGAACTTGGAGAAGAGATCAAGGGTTTTTGCAGCGCAGCGGAGAGGCAGAGGAAGGGTCAGTATCATCTCATCACGCCACAGCTATGGCATTTATTTTCCTTCACTTTCAACATACTTTTCTTTCCACTCCTCCTTGAAATTGCACCCTTCTTGGAAAGACTCCCTGATCTCTTGTTTTTCTTTCTCCTGTGTATAGACTAAAAGTTACATTGGCATGCGCTTGAACCCTACTGCCAATATATTACTCTTATTATCTGGATGATTCTTTCAGACAGGGTCGAAATGTTGTTGTGTGCAGCCAAACGCTAATAAACTGGCTCAAACCTCAAGGCTTGATTGAACAAAGCATCTAACTAGTTTTCAGGCACCTGCTAACAGCACAGAAACACTACCTAAACTTTGCCAGCCATGCAGAAAAGTACTGAAAATGTTTGTGGAAACTCTTGTCCAGAAAATGGCGATAACATCTGATGGCCATAGTTTGCTGTTGGCTACAGCTGAATGGGCAGCAAAGGTGAAGGGTTGTAGTTATCCCATAATTTACACACAGTGCCTGAGGGAATTCATTTAAACAGGTGCGTAATTACATGTACAGAGAGGATTTTTGGTTCATGTCTCAGTGGCTTGCAATAAGTCCAAAGCAAGAACATTTTATATGCTCCTGTTGGAAATAAAAATTTTAATGGCGGTAATCAATAATAACTACAGCCACAAGTTCCATGGACAGCCAGAATGGTTTTAAATAGTAGGAAAATGCAGGTTTCATTACAGGGCTCAGAAATGATGGAGTTGCAGATGGAAGAGGGAAAAGAAAGAAAAGAAAGTGTGGCTGCCGTGCTGCGTGTGTGTACAGAATAAGGGAAAACAAAAGGATTTGGGAAGATAAACAGAAGGACGGAGAGGAAAGGCAGAATTAAGTAAAAGCTAGAACGTATGCGGATGGCTTCAGTTTTTTATATCATCACAGCATTTCAGTTGCAGTGTAGGATACAACATGTGTTTACGTGTCAAAGACAGTGTACTTTATATTAAAGGGCGACTGTTCAGAACAAACACTGCATGCACTTTACTGTTTGTGTGAGAGAGGTATCATATGTGTCTGAAGTCTTCCAAAAATCCAATCTCATTCCATTCCGGAGATAGAAGGCTTTAGTACAGTATATGAGGGCCCGAGACGGGTATAAAGGTCCAGAGCCAGAATATACAACAACATAAAGGCAGTCATGAGAGGAGTGCGAGCTATGCAGATAAAAAATGAGAATATTTTTCTTAGAAACTCAACGTGGTGATTCTACCGTAGCTCCCCGGGGCAGAATGTTTATTTGAATGTGCCTCATTCCAAACCAGGCCAGGCACATCTGATAACCCAGTGGAGGAGAAACTGTGTTGGGGGTGGATGGGGAGGGGTTCTGTGAATAATGCCAGATCACAGATAAACTATAGCTTGATAGTTTAGATTCTTCTGTTGTCTTTCTGTTTGGACACAAGTGACTTGTGCAGGTCATATCAGCGTGTAAGATAAGCGGCGTCACGACAGTATGGATCCGCAGTATACCATTGTGCTGAGTGACTCCTGACTGTGCGTCTGTAACTTCAAGTGTTTTGAAGTGAGTGGAGGTGGAGGGCCCAGAGAAAGAGAGAGAGAGAGAGGTAGTAGAAAGACAGGCTTGTCATCCTGCACAAGGAATGCCCCCTCCCATCTTCCCTCGCTCCTCCTTTCTTGAGTTGTAATTTCCTTTTCTCTCCCCTGCGCACTTGTTGAGACATTCCTGAGACAGCCAGCAGCTGAGCTTGAAAAAGTGCACTTGTGTGTGTCATTGGATTGGCATTTAGAGACTAACAGGAAGTTTTTCGGGGTTTATAAACAGACGATAGATTGGATGAAGGATGGTCCTGCTTATATGAATGGAAGTAAAGACATCTTTGTGACCAGATCTGTTCTTTAACGATTGTTCTTACATCTGTGTTTTCATTTTGCTCGAGTCTAGGTTTGTGGCTTGTATTAGAATAAAATGTGTTGGCTGATGAATATGCGGAATCACCCGAGGGCCAGAAACAGTAAGGAGAAAACACAAAGAAAAGAGCATGGGAATGTCTTTGCGCAACACAAAGCAAAATACATGGTCAGCCCCTTGAAAAGAAACATTAACGAGGCGAAGGGAAGAAAAGTTGTTTTTTTTTTCCTCTCCCTCAACAAATTTCTTATCCCACTTTTTCTTCTTTTTTTAAGCAAGGGAACAGTGAAGACAAAAGCAGGTTTCTGTCAGCGGGGGCACCGGGGTGAAGAGGTGGATAAGGCCTGGCTTCGGGAGGGTGAAGTGGGCTTCAGCAATTAAGTCCCGGCAGGCCGAGCGTCAAGAGCTCTTATCTTCAGAGTTGAAGGCCAACACTGCGGGGCAATGAATGGTACAAGAGGGGGTAGAAAATGTTGGTGTGTGTGTGTGGAGGAGTCGCAGGTCACAGCGCACTTGCATAATTCAGCTGGCTGGCCAAGAGACTGCAGGGGGGCACCACGCCAAGTCACAGTAAGGGGATAAGGCTGCACACTACAGAGTGCATACTCCCATTAAAGAGGCCCCTTCTCTTCGGGGACTTTATCTTCTAAAGGAACAATGCTTTTGGTATGTGCATTAGAGTATGATCTACTGTGTAACAGGTCTGGGGGCTCAGTTCACTTGGGTGTACTACTAAAATTCACTGCTCAACTCCTCGCGTAGATTTACCACAGTAGCACAGGGACACGAATGCACACTGGTTGTAAACTATAACTTAGGTACACAGAGAAAGGCTGGTGATGAATGTTATTGTGAGTCCTCTGACTCTCCTCTTTCCCCTCGCTATTTTTGCCACCTTTTCTAACCCTCACACAATGAGAAGACAAAGAGCCACTCCTTATATTCCCATCCCTTCCCACTGTCAGCGCCGTCCACGCCACAGCTGGACCCTGTTATCAACAATCGAGCGGGGTTATCCGTCAACATGACAAAGGGGTTAAGAGAGAATTGGGAAGGAGGAACAAGAGTTGTGTAGAATATCCTGGATGAATATGGGGATGAAAAGATTACCTAAGAGGTAGCTATGGGGGAAGAAGAAGAAAAAAAAAAAAAAAGCACGTCTGTGGAGACAGCAGAGTCATGCAGCACAACTATGCATCTGAAAATGTCAGCTATGTTAATGCAACCCTGCTGGTACGCATGTAATGCTGTGAAGTATTTGTTTATGGCATGAGCTGATGCTAATTCTAATGTAGCGCTCCAGTGCTGGTTGTACCTGTTGAGCAAACTATATTAGAATATGTAGGGATCAAAGAGGGAGCCATGTTTTCTTTTATAATTTATGTCATGTTAAAAATAATCCTATGCCTGTACTGCATCTGTCTGTCTTCAGCCAATTATCATTGCACCAATACCAGTGAACTGAAATACCAGTCTTCTAAGATGCATGTATTTGTGAAAAGACAACAACAAAATAATATAATGTCCAAAGATCAACGCTGAGCCGCATAAAACATATGTAAGGCCAGCAGTAGCCTCGCTAAAACGCAAAGAGAGAAGATATTCCAAAATGTGCTCTACTAACACAGCACTTATCAAGGTCGGTCAAGCCAACAGGATAGCGGAGAGGATGACATGTGGAATGAAAGAAGGATGATAGTTTTACAATGTCTGTCATTATCCATGCGCCTCTTGAAGCCACAATATCATTGCTATGCTTTGTAGTGGCATGAAGGGGGATTAGGGGACATAGTAGTTTTACAATGTGCTGCACAAACAAAGCTTTTCAACTGATTTCAGCCTGACCACAAGAAAAGCACATAACAGCCACATCCATGGTATGCCAGCTCTGCCAGCACTGATTGATGTCAATGGGTTGTTGTTTTAATTAACGCAAACATCCACTTAACCAACAAACAGGCTCCTGTCGGGCTGCTTCCTCGTTACGGACCACAGTTCACTTTCCTTTGCTTATCCTTCTCTCTCCCTCTCTCATTCTACACATTTTCCTCTCATTTTTTATTTCCTTCGTTGTGCATATCTAAATGAGTTGCTAAGCGTCTTATTATTGGTGTGAAAGGTGGTCCCTTTCATCTCAGGATTTACGGTTTTAACCGAGCCTGTTTATGAGGACAGTGTGAAGCATTACCATTAGAGCCTGCAGCTGGAGAAGTTGAAAGAAGGCATAATATACAGTCCAGGGGTGACTGCGAGGTTAGCGGAATAGTAAAACTCACATAAACAGTGTATATTTTCTGCATTATAGGAGCAATACGGGGCAACTCAATGTTTTATTTACTGATCCGTGTCAGTATTTACATTTTATGTTCCATTTACATGCTATAGAAGTGCAGAATGTTTGATTGTAAAATATTAACAAAAATTATTTAAAAAAAGAAACTTGAAAGGCACACAGCCACTCCTCTGCCTATTTAATCTGATCAGATAGCATCAGTCCAGAGGACAACAAAGCTCATGAACCAGTGAGGCAGAGAGAGAGACTCCTTGAGGTCAGAGGTCAGGTTCAGATCAGTGTTGCTGTGTCCTCTGTAACTGGAGCCCAGACAACAAAGATAACAGGCACTGTTTGACACAGGCACACACCCAGCTCTGGTTACACACACACACACACACACACACACCTGAAGCTTGCTGGTCCTTGTCTCTGCAACAGGTGCTTTCTCCGCTCCTGCAGGGCAACATGAAATCCAAAACCGTTGGAGTGTGTCAGAGTAAATGATGCGACCTGCGCCAAAGCTCCAGCTTGCTCACTCTCGCCTCAGACAAGAGAGGCGGGTAGGGACCGGAAGCAGGCAGAGGTGGGCGGCCGGGCAGCCAAACCAGACCAGAACTGGATCTCTCCTGCAGTCTAGCTTTGCCTCCTCTGAGCTTTAGAGCATAGAGGTCAGGCACTTCAGGTTCCAAAAGGAAATGTGGACCATTTCCTTTTGTTTTATTGCTGAAGGATATGACAGATGGTGCTGTAGATGCTAGACTTGATTTTGTTTTTATAAAGGCACACATGAGGGGGAGACACAAGACACTCTGGCTGAGGTAGGTCGTCTCTCCTTCTCTCAGTTCCCACACAGTGTCCTCTTGTTTTGCCCAGTGAGCGATGTCTCATCACTGACACACGTCTTTCATTACCGCATGCTACCTTCTGACCTCTGGGGACATAATGTCATTCAGGTCACAGTCACAGTCCTTTCTGAGGGACACACAAACACGTCTGTCTGAGATCTCCACCGTGGGATTCTCACATTACACAGACATAAAGAGGAACCTTGGCTTTCATCTGTTTTCATTTGAATCTGTAACTTTTGCCAGTTTGCCGTCTTTTGTAAAAATCAGTTGCCGTAGTTGTGCCAGCAACCTCTCCCGTCCTGCTCAGCCTGTCGGTGACCTAAAAAAGATTACCCCATTACTCCACTGCATCTATCTTTGCTTGAATCAGTCACGGCTGAGTGGCATAAAAATACAACACCTCTCCGCTGCACTTACTCACTGTCTCTCTTTTCTTTTCTGTCAGAAACAGCAGCAAACCACTACATTGCAGAAGTCACAGTCTGATGTGTCCAAAAGCACTGCATTATCAGGAAACAGTAAATACGACATCTCAGTGTTACAAAACTGGATTCTGTCCAGGCCTTGGCTCATGCCTTCATATCCTGTCCACGGCTCATCGCAAAATCAAAACTTTATTGTGCTGTCTAGCCCAGTGACCCTGAACACAGTGTTGTCCAGAGCTTTGTGCTCCTGGTAGGGGCACCCAGAGCGAACAGGTCTGGGGCAACAGAGGGCAGTTCAAAAAGACCTCCTGACATTTTTTTTGAAAAGCACATGAGACATCCTAGCCTCGAGCAGGGACAGGGTAATGTTTGTGTAGCGTGTGTGCTTGTGTTTCTTAGTGGCTGGATGGACCAGTTTTATCAGTAAGCCACAAGCCAAGGAGTAATGTGCACACTCCTACACTCTGCATACTCACTGACATTTTTTCCAGCTCCAACATGACTGCAATGCTGGTTTTAACCTGGCCACCATGATCTTTCACTGATATGAAACACAGAATGCTGATTTTTAAGCTGCTGCATACCTCTAATGTCATTGTTTAATTGACTTAATAGAAGGTGTGAGGCTTTCAGGAACTGCATGTGCGATCATGTATGATGAAAAGCTCCGTCAAGATCAGAATATTGTTAAGAGTGAACCTGAATTACAACATAAGTATGACTGATTTACGTACGCTTAAGCTATTACTATTCTTCTCTTTGTATTAGAAGATAAAGCGACGGATGACATTTTTTTTTATGCTTGATGTTGACACTGTTTTTTCCATTGTTCTTTGTTGCGACAGCACTGTGTAAGAGTTCAAATTGGAGCTCAACTAAATCAGAGGCTGTGTATGAGTCAGGCATCAGGCAGGCACACTGACTGACTGTAGGACCGACTGATTGGCAGGCTGTCTCTCTATGTTAGACAAACACTGTCACACGCACTCACTGAGGCAACACTTGCGCATTATCCGTCTGCCTTGTCCGTCTTGTCTGCTCTGCTGTCTGAGCACCTGGCTCATCTTTCCACTTAGTCTTTAAACATACTTCAGTTACTTATCAAAGTATGTCCACATCCTTCCATGAAGTCAAATTTGTCTCGACAGAACAGTCTGAGGGCAGTTCTGTCGAGTGAGCCACACACAGAAACACAGTGTATGGCAGAATGCAGCAAGTGACACTGTTGTTTGACACATGACACAAAGATTCTTATATTCACCTCGTCAATCTTGCACCCTGTCCTCCCACTGTTCCTGTGCTAACCTTTTTCTCTCAGGTTTGTTCATGTAGCTGGTGAGAGTATGACAGGAATCTGATGAAGGCACGTCTTCTACACCTTCCAACAGCCCTGCAGGGCCTCGTGGCAACTGTGTTGCTGTCAAAGTGTTCATTAGACTGAAGACCCCGTAAGAGCTCAAGGCTAGGGCGATGGGACGGTAAACAGAAACTTAGAGCCGTACTATGTGCTGACAGGTAAACATCAACTTGTTTGTAGTGTTTCAGCACACAAACTTAACTTTAAATGTAGTTTGTGTTGACTTGAAAAGAAAATACACGCTCTTCACGCACCTCCTTAGCACAGGGCAGTTTTTCATTTGGACTTAGAGCAGATATTTGAAGGTCAAGAGGCACACATCTGTGGTTACACTTGGACAAAGCTTTTACTGTCTCTACATTCAACCATGCGGCAGCTTTGCCTCAATTTATCGATCTCTCTCTGTAAAACATAAAATCAAGAGGATAAACAAAGGAATATTCATCTCAAGGAGCTCCACGAAGGTTTTAGTGCATGACAGAAGTTCATATTTTCATCCTCCAGACAGACCTCTTGAGCTTTAGTTGTTCTCTTAAGTGCTCTAAAGTGATCTTGCTGTCCCCAGTAGCAACACGATGGCACTAAAGAACATGAAAAATGGTAGCTATGTAGTGCAGGAGAGGGAAGCAAATTATTAATTGACAGGCTGATTGACAAATGAGTTATTGGTGTTAACTACTATTCATATGCTCCATCTCAGCCTTGATTTATGTGGTTGTCATGAGTGGAGTATGGTGTGAAATCATGCTTTGAAATCAATCACTTGTCAGTGGCATTAAGTAATTTAGAAGCTGTACCGTAAATCTGGTGCACGTGGAATTTTCCTCATTTTCTTCCTGTACCGCAACCTTCATTTAAGACGTTGTATAACACCCCCCCCCCCCCACACACACACACCTCCAAGAGTTACCGTTTGTGATTTTTCTTGTCATTCCGCCTCGCAGCCTTTTTCCTTTTGAAGAAAAACAAAACACCTCAGACATGTGCCACACACACAAGATGGTGTTGATTAGGATGTCACAAAGGAATTTATTGTGAAACGGCTGCCTGTGTTGGTACCATGCCAGCGGTGAGGAGGCTGTCTGGCAAACCAGCAGGCAGGCAGTACAGTTCCCCCACCCCCAACACTAACATGCCTCTCCTCCATGGCCTTGGTTGCCCTGAGTTTACCTCATGAAACAATGACTGTTAACTCGTTTATTAAAGTTAAAATTACTATCACAGTGCAACTTTTGGTGAGGTGTTGGAAAACCTTGCCGAACAGTTAAATCCATAAATATTACAATCTAAAAAAGTTGTGGGACATTTGGTATCATGACTTACAAGCGATGCCTCTGGATGTTATCCTAAAATTTCACGGATAACTGACAGGATCCTGTGAGCCAACATCAGTCTGTAATCCCTAGTTTGATTATCACATTGACCTGCATACTCTACCTGTGCCAACCACTGATTACACAGGTGAGCCCCACTATCTTAGTGAGTGTACAGACATCAGTCAGCAACAGTCTATTAAGACATCATCAGTGACCCTCAACTCCACAATTTGCCTGCAGCAGGTGTGCGCTACAAGAAGGTTCTTCATTTCCAGCACAAACAAGGTGAGAGCAAAGGAAGGAGAAGGAAGTTAGTGGAGGAACAAAGATGTGAGAACTCCTTTTTTGCTTCAGGGTGCAAGTGTACACTGACTGCAGACTACTTAAATCCTCTAAATTCAATGATCCTCACCTCACCCCGTCAAATCAACACAATATGAAATCCTTCTAACGTCAAAAGCATTTAGCAGGATGATCTGCTGATATTGTTGGTCAGGATCCGCCATTTATTCCACATGGTGCTCCACTTTAAAGGACATTTCCACTGTTGTTTGCAAGTTTTGGCTACTTAACCACAAATAACAAACTTTACATTTTCTTTGACCATTATTGCATGCATGCAATACAGTTTTAGACTTGTGGATATATTTTTCCAACCATTCCTGGGCGGCCATTAGTTTAAATTTTATTTCCATACAGGATGAAAATCAATTAGCAATCGTGTTTATCCATTACATTTTTGTCAAAGTTAAATTATTAAGATAACACAGTGCAGTATTTGCAAATCAACCTGCACTTAACCCGAATTACCACACAGCCCTAATGTAAGATTGACAAAACACAGACTTGATTTTCATACTGTTAGGAAATTAATAGAAAAAAAGTGGATGCCTGGAATTGTAGAAAAAACACATTCAAATTTCTAAAAACACAGCCGAATAATTAACTGTGACGTAAAGTATACATGATTTGTGTTAAATGGGCTAAAAAATATGCAAACTACTGGTATGGTCCTTTTTAAAGAGGCCTTCACACTGATCTCTGCTTAAGAACAGAGAGATGGTCCATTGGTGTCATTCTAAGGGAGCCTAGATATATTCTTTCAGTATACAGGATGTGTGTATGTCCGTGCCTCTGACCACATGTGACCTATGGATTAGTTACACTGTCATAGAGAACCTGAGATGACCCGACAGACTGCCACAGAGAGGTAGAGAGAGAGGGGAGAGAGGGAATGAATAATGCTTTGTTATTGTAGCAGCGGACAGCAATTTGTCTAAATAAAGAGCAGTATGTTTGCTCTAATCAACACGTTCTTCCAAACACGTCATTAAGTGAGTACAGTAGATTCCTGAGCTCTACCTAGAACAATGTTCACCTGTGTGTGTTTGCTCACACCTGTGATGTGTGTGTGTGTGTGTGTGTGTTCTGATGGCAATGATGTGTGCGATAGAGTTGGAGTAGATGCATACATCATCCAACACCCTTGTTTGCTCTTCCACTGTTTGATTTTCGGTAGAAATATTAACATTAATAACAAATTACGCACAGTTTCCATGGTGATTGGGTGTTTATGAGCAACACACCTGAATGGGAAAGGCTGTGTTAATGTTGTTTTTCACCTTCACGTTAAGAAGTTTAACACACAGAGATAATGGGAAACACAGACAGCTAAAAGCCAGACATTTGGTTTGAATTCAGAGAAATGTCACATGCACACTCTTGTATTTTACTACATAATCAAATACACACCTATAGGTGGGGCAGAGATGTGTAGTCAGTACTCCGGACACACGCAGGATGTCAGAGTGTGCTGTAATTCAAGCCAGCGTGTATGAGCTTTGATGTTTTAACTCCAGGATTAAGGCAGAAACAGAGTCGGCGTGTAGATTGACAGTGAAGCATTGCCTTCATGGCAAATAATTTACAGCATGCAAGCAGACACACCATGCACAAATTCCTTAACCTGAGGAATGTGCGCATGTGTTGTAACCAAAAGTCAACAGCAGAAGAAGAACTTTGCGCCACTGCCCTCTCTTCTTCTCTGTTTTCCCTAAAGGAGGACTGGGCCGCTCAGAGAGAGGTGGAGAGGTTGTAAAGCAATTAGCGAGAGTAGCAGTGTGCGTCCAGAGGCCCAGGGCTACAGTCTAGTCCTGTGTGTGTGTGTATGTGTGTGTGTGTGTGTGTGTGCGTTTGTGTGTGTCTTTACAAGCCCACACAGTCCTTGTCACAGCTCACTGGCAACTAGCACAACACAGGAATGAAGTAGGATGGAAGGAGAGGGGTCAGGTTGGAAAGTAGAATAGAGAGTCAGAGCAGCGGTTTTCACTACTGATGCATGGACCATCTATATGTACATGCTCATTAATGCTGTTTTTTATTTTTTAATTAAAGCTCTGGGAATGTGTCTCTTTAAAAAAAACGTATCATATGCCTTTTTCCCATTTGTCTCCTCTTTTTCTGTAAGGAAACATGGACTTTTTTGACTAATTTGTGTATTTTTTGAGAAAATCAGTAAAACAATGAGCCTGACATGAACGATAGACAAACACAGGGTTAAATTTATTGAGATGTCTATCTCCTAGCCACTTCCGTTACTTCAGAAACCAGACAGGCATGGTAAACTCCAAACTTCCACTATTCTCTCTTTTCCTTTTCCCTCTGTGTGTAACCCTACACAGCCTCACTGTATCTATTAAATGCTGTATGTGTGTTAAGAGAGCAGCTCTTGTTCTCCTGCCAGTCTTGTTAAGAGGCTCAGAGTTGTGTGAAAGGACTCTACTGAGGAAGCAGGGTGTTACGGTTAACACAATAAGGACCGCCAACAGCGTGTGGTTTGGGTTTCTGGATGCAAATATTCAAAGGAGTGTGTTATTATGATGTGTGTCTAACATACGACACTGCTTATATCGTGCATTAGGTCTGATGAAAAACTATTCCTGATGTTCACAGTTTGTTTGTATTATGGTAAGTGGCCACATATTATTCATAATTACACAGATTACAAATAAAACTGTCAGATTTAATTTAATGCTTCACTCACCCAGTGAAGACGCTTCCTCCTCTACCCTTGTTCCACTTAGCTTGGTTTCAGGACCTCTTTCCCTGGAAATAACACAAAAGTTTCACCTTTTAGCCAAATATGTTGCAATATGTTACTGACTTGCTCTTCTCTTCCCGTATTTGGAACCCGTTCCCCTGCCATGCGTTATTAATGGCCCACAAGCAAAACAGGAAGTTTTTTTCCTGTTAATTGGTCGGATTCCAGCTGTGTGCGGGAGCGTGCTGAGCACTGGCAGGCCGTGTGGCAGCACAAGAGAATGACAGAGCGGGGAGAGGAAGAATGCAGGCCGACCACTCTCCACTCTGTCAGCTCCTTGTCCTGTGGTATCAACCCATCAGCCGTGTCCCGAGAGCGTGTATCTGTGTGTGTGTGTGTGTGTGTGTGTGTGTAGAGCGTTGTGACCTGAGACAATCACTTCTTGTTTAAACCCCTATATGCTGTAATGTGTTCATAGCACGGTTTCTGTTATGATCTGTAAGATTAATTTAGTTACACCTGCTTAACCTGTTTGTGTAAAAGTAATATAACAATGGCTGAAATTCACAGCAGATATAAGGTATTAATTTGAATTTCCATTTTTGTGTTTTCAAAAAAAGGGACATCTGCGCCTGTTTTCCTCAGTTTTGATTATACTGTTTGTGTGTTTTATAACAATTACCGTCTCGTTATCCATTACCAGAACGATTAGTGTGTGTATGTTTATGCCTGCATTCATATGCTTGTAGCTTTGTATGATTGGTATTTTTTTGCGTGGTTATAGGATCATAAATGTGAGTTGGTTTTGGGGAAAACCCCAACACATAGTGACCACTTGATAGATGTTATATTAGTGGGAGACGTTTGGCCAAGAGCAGCGCCCACATTTCTTTCTAATGGCAGGCTTTCTGGGTTTCTCATTTAATTGATTTAAGGCATGGCCATAAAATGGTTTCTGAGATAATTAACTGAGATGCACACAGTATTTCTCACTTTTACGCTTCCATACTACACACACATACACACGCACGCGCTGTTAACGATCCGCATATGCATACTGAATACACTAGACTCACTCTTCCAGTCTTGTTTCCGCTAAGCTGTGTTTTTCCAGCCATATTTTATATACCGAAGCTCTGAGTCAAACTATCTCTGGCGGTAAGGATGACTACTAAAACACGTGCCGAACCTGATTGTGTAACACCTGAAACCTCACTCTACTTTACATACAACAGTTTAGTTTTTAGTCGCCCTGTGGCTCAAGCTGGCTCGCATACAGCATGCAGTGTTTACATCTGAAAATAACCTGTCACAATCCTGGGCTTGGTTTGGCTCTGTGACCCGAGGCCTTCGCTGCACTCTGCATCCGTGTGTTTGTTTGTCTTTGTGAGTATTTTGCACTGCTGCACAAAAGGCGTGTGCATGTTTTTTTTTGTGTGTGTGCTCAGTACGTCTTTTTAGGTTGTTTGCATACATTTCATTGATCTGAACAGGCGGACAGCACAGTGCAACGTTTTAGAGTGTACAAGAATACATGCGGGGCTGAGTGACCGTCTTGTGTGTGTGTGTAGCTGTTAAGTGTGGGGACTCTAATGCGCTGACCCTGCTGTGGTCAGTTTGTCGAGGTCAGTGTGTCTCCCTCTTAGACTCCCTCCTTTGAGTTCACTGTAAATATTTAGCTCTCAAAGTGGAACTCGACACTCAAAATAGATGCAAATTATCTTTACCGCTTAGCATTTTGAATGACTGTAGCACTTTTATAAAGGACAAAACTTGTTGACAACAATATTTCTGCCTTGGTATGCCGTAATAGCTCAGGCTGCCTCTTCCACATAGCTCCACGAAACATTTGGTCTTTAATCTGTGCAGACTGCGCGCTGCCAAAACATGGTAGTATCTTTTAACCTGCCAGTACCTCTTATTATCTCTCTTCCATTATCGGTCTACTTTCATATTTATTCTCTTTTGAGGGGCCTATTTTCGTCTGCCATTCCCTCACTCTCTTTTTTTAGAGCACTGATACTTTTCAGCCTTTCTGTCCACTATAATTTTCTTTCTTTCTTCCTCTCTGCTCATCTGTTAAACATAAATATTGCCTCACCCTTCGCCTGCGCTGTTTCTCCTTCTCGCTCCGTGTCACTCCCTTTCTCTTTCCCCATCTGGTTTAATCTCTCCCAAAGCAGAACAGAGCGGCGCAGTCTGGCGTTAATGTTAGAACCACTTTGTAGTGGCATCATCTAAAACTGCCAACAATTTGTACAAATTACAGCTCAAAACATCAGTGCAAATCATAAACCTGCTGAAGAAGGGTGGGATAAACAGAGAAAAAAAAACAAACTTTGGATGTTTTGCTGTAGGTGTGCTGCGTTTGACATTTCATATGATATTCTGTTTCTCGTATGTTGCAGCGGCAAGCTGTGACTTGTGGCACTGTCACAACCGCTTGGCTGTTGATTGCGGCGTTGAGTGATTGAGATTCGGGCTGATACGCGGCAGTGCTCGGATATACACATGCAGGCATTTGCACGTATACACGCACAGGTTTTTCTCTATCAGTCTGTCTCAGGCTGCATCTGGCTCTCTCCCAGTGTGGACAGCAGCAGATAACAAGACTATTTGTGTCCACCGGCTACAACGGAAATAGCCATTCAGAAAAATGGGACCAGAGAACTCAAACATGGACTGATGTAATGAACGAGCAGCTGTGTGCGTACGTGTTGGCTTGTTAGTACGACGTGCCTACATGAGAGTGTGTGTGGATGTCACCACTTTCTGTGATGTACATTCTCAGACACATGATGTAGTTCTTGGACACTGCATGACCCGATGAGCAGACACACAAAAAACTCATAGGCACACACACACACACACACACACCCTGTATGACCTCATAAATTTACTCTACCGTCTTGTCACTCAGTCTATATTTGGAGGAATAGTTAATGATCATCTCAGAACTTGCTTGTTTAATTTTCATCAGTCATTAATAGCGAGGTGTTCAATATTTGACCCTCCTCTCAAAGGGAGATCTGTCTTTACTTGTTTTGGTTTTGGTCAAACATTATAGGTGTGTGTGTGTGTGTGTGTGTGCCTTTGTGGCTTTGCTCTTGCCCAGTAAGATCTGGTTCAAGGCTCATTTCCTAATTTCGGTGTTGGCCAGAGGTAATTACAACCTTAGATTAAGAGCTGTTTCTCTTTTTCTAGGGGCCCACTGAAATGCAGCAATTTGTGGTGGCTTTCTGGGATGAGCATCCTCCCTCTCATCCTCTCTCTGTCTCATTCTGCATGTGTCTCTCCCACTCTACTCCTATCTATCAATACTGCACTGGAGTTGGTTTAGGAATTTGGGGGATTTTTAGCCTTTTGCGGATTTTCCAACAAAGTGAGAAGGTTAAAAAATAGTTGAAGTTTGAAAGGAAAGAAAGTTTCTTTAGTGCTGTCTTTGCTTCAGGAGGTCATCTGCCCTAAAAAACAGACAAACATATCTGACTGCAGCGAGCATGTGTGTGTATGTGGATGTGAACACAGCAGTTATTTGGGGTTTGTGTTCAAGCTGGGGCGCTCCAAAGCCCTCAGATCCCTTTGCATGTGTGTGTATATTTATGCAAGGTTTTGAAGTGGTTCTTCTGAACGCATCATTTGGCTGCATCGGCAAGCTCTTCTTCAATTTAGCTTGGCAGCCGTACGAGCTGGGGTTTGCCTCTGCATACCGCCGGGTCAGCATTGAAGTGTGAGGCTGAGGCCTTTGATGCCGAGGTTTTATTTAAGATGCCTCCTTCGAGAGAGCGGCTCCGGCTTTCGGTTGTCAACAAGGGAACGCCCCCCCCCCCACCCCCCGCTGGGCAGCACCTGATGCCGCTGTGAGGAGGGGCACGCTGAAGCCTTTAATTCTGACGGAGGAAGGATTTGTACGTCTTGGATTCTCTCTCTCTCTCTCTCTCTCTCTCTCTCTCACTCACACTCACACACACTCCTTGCTAATTGTGATGATACCTCACTTTCACGTGGCCTTGAGAAAAACACATTCACACACTAATTCCAACTTTCTACCCTGTCGAGTCCCCTCTCTCTGCCTGCTGTGTGAGTGCCCCACTCTTGTCCTCCTCTCCTACCTCCACCTCCTCTACTCCCTTCCCCAGGCCTCCTCGCCTCAGCACCTGACTTTTAACCCTCTAATCCCTCTGATGCAGAACGCAGGATGCTTCAGCCGCTGCCCTTAATTGTGGTAAAACGGAGCTGTGGTGCTACAGTATGAAGCATAATGTGAAAATCCTCTACTGTCCGCCAGTTTGGAGAAAGAAAAGGGGCAATCTTCAGTTTAAAGAACTGTGTCGTGTTAATCAGCAGACACACTCACTTCATAAACTCCTGTAAAATGTCCAGCAGACTCATAGCTGACAAACTTTTGTCAGCAGAAGATTTAGACATCAGTGCTCTTTTCCACCCGAGCTCTTTGGCACAGATAATGAAATGCCACCCTTGATTTTGTAAAAAAAAAAAACAACCAACAACAAAAAAACAGATAAAAGTACATGCTGACACAATGTCGGTAACCAAATCCTGGATGGGTAGTGCGGTTTCGACATCACTGTCACAGTGGTGTGACAGCAAGCCTGTGCTTAATTGTTTAAATTGGGTTTTATGACAGAGGGCTCCTTTGCCTTAGCCATGCTTCCCGTCCACAGACAGTCATTTAAGGGTAAGCTATGTCCTGTGGGGAAGGGGTAATCCACCCAGTATGCATGTGTGTCTCACTTAATGCTTAGACCAACACGCACAATTGCACATTTTATCATCAAAGTGTCCCCATATGTTATGGTACTAATATTTTGACAAACTATACCATTCAACAGGTGAGGAGATGCAGTTAGTGCTTCACCTTGCCTCGTTTATTCCCTTTTTCTGTCTCTGTCTTTTAATCCTAGACACCATTCACCCTCTCAGACTTCTTCAAACCCTCTTTCAGCCTCTGAGCAGTGAGAAGTGTGTCAGCGTAAACAAGTGACTGTGCAAACACAACAGCCTGCTGTGTGTAGAGAGTGAAACACCGGAGCAGAAAGCAATGAGGCCCTGTATTGTTATTGTATGGCTCCACATATAGAAAATAACTATACTAGCAAACTTCTGCATTCTTTACCATGTCAAGCTGTGCCCACAACCGCTCTCTTGTACTGTAAGTGTTACAATCTGTGCAACATAGTAGCCTGAAAGTCCTCCACGTTAGCGCAGGTTAATGGGCCTCCGGTGGCTGCCCCACTGTGTCTGGTAGCCTAATACAAACCAATTACAACCATTATATACTGTCAATGACACGGTAGCTTCTCCTATAGCATAATGACATTCTGTGAGGAAACACATGGTGAGGAAACAAGCACTACACCGGTGTAGGGGTTAATAGCAGGGCCATTGGAGTAGTTTACGCTGCCTGTTTCGCCCCCAGGAAAGATTATGTGATTTTCCGTAACTGTTTGTGGGGGCTGTGTAAAAGATGCTAATCTGGCTGAAAGCTCATAAAGGATTGTGGTCAGAAGACTGTTGTTACATGAATTAAGCATCTTGAATGAAGGCATATAAACACTATTATATGTTTTTTTTTTAAAGCTTATTTTTCCCCTGTTGGGTCTTGGGGCTACCGGGTATCCCTTAGGAGCTTTCAGCGCTCCTTCACATTATAAATAACCATTAAATGTCACTATTTCATTCAGTGTTGACACAGTGAGATTATGTCTTAAACAAGGACTGGTTTGATCATGTTTCTGCTTATCACCCTGGCAACAGAGCAGAAACACTTACATGAATGTAAGGTTAAAACTAAGTTTTAAAAACGGCTTCTATGGCAGGACAACAAATGAGGCTGAAAGTTTAACATTGAAAGATAAAATTATATAATCTGGAAATAACGGATGCACTGACAGTTCCTCGTACCTTTTACTTTTTAGAACAGAGATTGGTCTAAACATGTTGAGTCATGTCATTTTATTGAACGTTAGTTTATCGGTGGAGCAGGTCATTTAGAGATTTAATCTTTCAGGAATTTGACCTCATTGGTCTTTACTCTACTGAAGAAAACTGATATCTCTCTAATTTATGTGTGTACCTGTCCGTGTTTAATTTATCTGTCTTCACTGCATCGCCTTCAGCTAAAAAATCAAACAATTGAGCTGCTCAACCTTTAAATCTGGCTTTGGAACGTGTCCACATTTCAGTCACAGTCAGAAGTTTAATTTATTATATTAATAATAAATAAGTTATGGAGTAATTTTACAAACGGTAGGAGTTGCAAGCTGATGAATATCTTTTAATGTTAGTGTTCCATCAATCTTGTTTATGATTGAAAGTTGGCCACCAACACTGTTTGACAAAGCTAAGACATTTTCTTGTCAACCATCCATCTTATGGGGTTTATTTCCTGGTCTAATGAATTACTCACAGTTTGTTTTTGTTCTAAGCGAGCTAAAACCACATTCATCGCTGATACTCAGGCTTGGCGTTTGATGTCTTTGCCCACTTAGTCCCAGTTCAGTGGTGTTTGTCAATGCAGTGGAAAGCAGTGATCCACTTAACTGTCAGAAAAGTTTCTGAAAAATATAAAATAGTACAAGAAATGCGTGATCTACATTAAGATACATTAATATAACACAATATTACCATCTACTTGTCTCCAGATTTAGTCGAGATGTTGTCTAGATAATCTGGTCTTGACCGCAAGCTGCCAAAACACTAAATGCAGTGACTTTTCATTATCTGACCCCTGCGAGTCCTGCGTATTGAAACCATTTCTTTTTTCTTTTACTCTCTGTTGTGGGACGTTTCCCTCTGTCGGTCCAAAAACAGCTGTCCTCTGCGGTGAACACGGCCCGGTGCGGTCTAGACACTCGGCTCGGCCCCTGCATGCTGCACGGCGTCCTGCGGTCCAACACCAGGCCGCCTTATTACCGCCCCGATGGCTCCTTTCGCTCCGCGCACACGCTCGCGTTTTACGCATTTCCCGACTACAGACAAACTTTGTTTTATAGCCAGTATTGGGTGATCTGAAGCATTAGTGGCGACCGCATCGCCAATAAAACCTGTTACATCCAATAAGTCCGTGGCGCGTTCATGCTGTGTTGTTAACTCCTTACAACAAAGAACTACAGTGTATTTTTTTTTGCTTTTTACAGGGATGCGTGTGCATTTTCTTTATCACAGAAATACTAAAGACGTGCTGTTACTACAATCATACACTGCGAATTAAATGCAATGACTTGTTTATTACCTACCGCTGAGAAAACAGAATCATAGCGAGTCTCTGGATTATTTTAGTGAGTTTTCGTTTCAGGAGTTGCTCTCTTCTGTCATGCAGGACACAAATCTTAAATGAGCTGCACTGGTCGTTGGTGGCTTATATTTTAAAAGGGACATAAACCTGGCGGAAGGTTTGGTTTGTGTTCTTAAATTAATTAGGTTAATACGTGCAGTTAATCTATTAAGATGTTCCTAAAGATAATGTCACCCAGCTGTCAACATACCCTTTTACGCACAGTCCTTGATTCTGTACCAAGCGTTGAAGCCGAAAAGCATAAAGTGTTTATCCTTATTTTTTTTTAGTCAAAGCAGGAAACTCTTACCCTTAACTTCGGAGAAGTGAAGTTGTGAGCGCAGTGGCGCTTGTGTCTTTATCCAAGCGGAGCAGTTCGCCGATATAACTCCAGACCTTGTTGTTTTCTTTGTACGCGTGCTTTCAAAAAAGTTTCTGTGAACGCATTAAACTTAGAACGATCGGTGTTCATCAAATCCTTGGAGAGGAACACCAACCTCCACGTCAAGGAATGCGCTCAAGTGCTGACTCCCTGGACAAAAAGCGCTTTATTGGTGAGCGCAGAGGAGAGTTTAAGCAGAGGGATGGGAGGGGCAAGTCGAGGCGCACCGCAGCAGCGCGCACTCCTGCACAGACCGGAGAGCAGCGAGCAACTCACCTTGCCGCTTGGCTGAGGGCTCAAGGAGAGAAATTCCAGCCTCTTTTCAGTTCACTATATCTTGATGCCTACTTGCAGGACCTGTTTTAAGCAAGAGACATTACTGGTTTCATTATGTACTGTACTGAGAAGTTGGTTACATTTCATTTGAGAGACTATTTCTTAATTAGTACCTTGCTTTTGAAAGTATGCATTTTTACTCAGCTCCTCTGCAGGAAACCAAGCCAGTGGCTGGTTTCAGCATCTTGTTTACAGACACTTTGACATGGTCAAAGCTGGGATCACATCACACCAAATAAAACTGTCTGGTTACACAACATCCCTTTGATGTGAAATACACCATCCAGTAAACATTTGCGGTTTGGTAATAATGTTTTTTATATAAAAGCTGCTAAGAAAGTTATTTCTATTTATGTCCAAGTTATTAATTAATCTTATCTGTTCTGAAGCCATCCATTGACATATGAGGGACAGTTGCCTTGATAGTGTACGTGCAGTGTATATTTGCACATATGGTTTCTTCATTCACAGAGCCATCCTCAAGCTGAGAAAGCTATTGAATGCTTCCTAACGCCAGTGACAAACTACCCGTCGGCAGCTGGCAGCCTTTTTCAATGTCAGCCTGAGTGGCTTCCCAACAAGGTGCAGTAAGGTGATAGCTCTCAGGAACTGTGTCACCTCCGATGTGTACTTTTAGCCACATGTCGCAGAATTGTAGAGTGCTGCATACTTTACCCTTGCATTGGTTTGACATGCACCTTCCTGCGGAGTTTCTGTTTTCTCCACATGTTGACAAGAAATTGTAAAAAAAAAATAAATAATTGGAAGCAGGCCAAACTTCTCCTTGTGCTGATGTCACTCGTCCTCGTGCTGGAGGCGTAGAGACTCCCAACAAGAAAAAGATTCAACAAACAGACCTCTCTCTGGCCTCGAAGCCGTCGCACATGTCTCTTGAACTCCCCCCCCCCCTCCAACCCACCACCTTCCATATCCTTTGGACAAGGGACACTTTAGTTCCACTTGTTTAGCCATGCTTATGTATTTTGTGCAGTTTACTTTTTGATAGCAGTCTCCACACAGTCTGTGGCTCGTGCCTTTCTCCTGCTCTCTTTCCTCCTGCTCCTACTGTAGGAGTTATTGCCCATGTAACACACACACACACACACACACACACGCACGGTACCATCTGCAAAGCATTACAGTAAATTGCAGGAATAGAGAAATGATTTCACACATGTCCTGCAGTGTCCAGATGTAGCTCCTCAGTCATAGCCGCAACTGAGTTATACATGTTAAGAAGAAATAAAGGGGATAAGAAATAAATCTTACGCTGCTGTACTTTAGCACACATGTATTAGGCTTAGAAAATCAGTGCTCCTTCCCTTCACTGACCCTCCACCTTTATCACACACACACACTTACTGCAAATCTCTGTGTGCAAACTACACCAGCAGTGCCGAGGTTATCCAGGTACACTGAGGGGGAGTTTGTTGGATGACGAGGAAGACCAGCGTCTCCAGAGCTCAGGTACTCAACGACACACCTACAGACTGGCGACTGTCTGTCTCATTTGTGGCTCGATTTTTACAGCCAGCTGCTGAGCACACAGAACATTTCTCAGATTCAAAGTCAGCATGAACGGAAAGTTGCCACAGCGGGTTGTGAGATTAAAATAAGTAAATTGACCAATAAATACAGTGTTGCAGTGCCAACATGCATTATGGAGTGGTGATAGTGGGAACTTGGAGGAAAAAATACATAAAACAAAAAATGAATAATCTACTTAAATATATTTTCTGATAAAGATAAATTCCATTTGGCAGCAAAAAGCAATATATATTTGTGAAAGTTCGGAGCAGCTTTGGATGTTTCAGATTCTTGCAATTTTACTATGTAAAATAATATAATTTATGTTTTTCCAGATGGATTTTTATTTTAAAAATTCAGATAGAAACTTAAATTTGATCTCTAGACCATCATTACAGGCATAATGATTCACAAAATTGCTAGTTCTATTCGACATTCAAGACATTATTGACTACGGTTGACTGCAGTTTTCTGATTTTAATACTTTTATTTCATTTTATATATCAATTTAACTATTTTATTATATTTTCGGTAAAGTTTATCTCCCTACACGATGGTTTAGATACTAAATTCATTCATTATTTGTTTATTTGATTTAATATTTATTTAATATATTTAATATTTAATAAAAAATTTCAAATTTAAAGATATTCTATTTAAAAAAAAAAAAAAACAGAATCAGCCTATCGTGTTATTGTAGAATGTAAGTTCCCACTCAAGTTGCTAAAACCAACAAATTCCCAGAGACAATACTGAGGACATGACCTCTATGACCTTAACTACAGTAAACAGGACTGGTGGTATCATGATTCAGTAGACTGGTAATCCAGCAGAAGTGCTTGAGGATTTAGCTGCATTTCCACCCACAATTTATTGTAACATTCCACTTTATTAAAGCGACTTTGGGATGAAAGAGTTGATTTTTCTTTTTTTTACCCATTTAGAATAGTTTCTTAGCAGGAAAAAAAAGTTCTTTAAAACAGTCAACCAGATGTGGTGACAACAACATGAAACATCAAATCATCGCAACAACAGTGCACTGTAGTTTTCAACAAACACTGAAGAACATGTGTGGAGAATTGTTCCACTCATCATCCAACTATCCAACATAAAACACTGTACATTGTTACACCTCTACTCATCAAGTTTCGACTTCTTTTGAAGTGTCCACTCTGTTCTGCATTTATATGACCAGAGCAGCAGAGCAGGAACGCCTTACTTCAGTCTGTTCCACATATTTGTACATTACAGGACAGTCGCAGGCGCTTGGTCGGAGGTGTAAATCACAGTCTAATGGTTGTAACAGCATTACTGCATGTGCTGTCAGCATGTTGGGCTTCTAATCACCCTGGCTCAGTAAAAGATGGTGAGGCAGCATCCAGCCCGCTCCATAACACTGCCCAGGGGGAACCAGTAAAACACTGGTTTGCTGCTGAGCCAACTGCAGCTTGAAAAAGCTAGAGCACTTATCCACACAGCACCATACTGGACTTTTAGGGAAGTGACACGGATTTCTTCTTCTTGTCCCTTTTTGTCTGTTTTTTCCTAAGGATGGTATCTTTCTTAAGTCCCCTCTCTACGAATTTACTTGTATTCTCACATTTTCTCTTTTTCTTTAATATTTTTTTTCATTCACTCGTGTGCAACTTTGTGTTTTGTGTGTGTGTGTGTGTGTGTGTGTGTCTGTGTACACTCTGCTTAAGTGTTTTGTCAGCCAGACTTTCATCACCTTCTCTTTCCCCACCCTGTTAGGCCCCAATGCCCTCTGTTTTTTTGGATGCTTTGGTGTCTCTAACATTTGCTTCATCATCTCTGACTCCACTCGACCTTTTCTTGCCTCCACGATATACACTAGCTTTTATACCTCAGCTCAACTTTATTTCATGTTCAGCTCTGCCTAATCTGCCTGCCTAATTTATGGATTTGATATGAATCACTTTAGATCTTGTGTACCTGTCACATGATTCATTCTTTGGCATGATTGTAAAATAGAAATTACTCTGGTGTATTACAAATCGGCACACTTTATTTTCTCCTGACGAAAGCTTTGATGTACTGGTATTAACTCCTAGTCCACACAGCAACAAAGAGCTTATCAGAAAGGAGCCGACTCTAAACAGACTAAACTGTCTTCATCCTCTCTTAGACTCTTAAAATTGCTCTCTCAGTCTGGTCTGCTTGTTCATACATTTTTAAGTTAGAACTTAGTTCCCAAGACCAACATCAGAGTTAGTGCGGTATTACTCAGCAATGATCTGTTCTTGCTTTGTATCGTAGGATATGTTTGTTTTGGATCTACAACACAGTTCATTTCTTGTGACAAATGACCACCTACTTTTTCCTGATTTTTTATGTTCCTAATCACTTCAATTTTCACTGTAAACTGAATTATGTGTTTAGTGCATACTTACTATAATGTATGCTGTGAATATATAGTATATAACAAAAGCATATAAGTATATATAATAGCAGTATAGTATGTGCTGTTGGGTTGCCCTTGACCCTGTGACCCAACAGCACATCACCTTCCTGCCAAAAACAAACACAGACCACCATGAAGACATAAATAAAGTCATACCACATATTCATAGAATTCATAATCATGTCCATAGATCTATTCAGAAATATGAGCATGTGTCTCACTTTGAGGTGTATGTGCTTTGTTGTTCACAACATGCCTGTGGCTTTTACATTTCAAAAAAGAGGTACGAGTGACTTAGGCAGACAAAGGAGTAAACAAGTGTCCCTGCATAAGAACCAGAGGCGGTTCTTGATAGGAAGAGAGTAAGTGAGAATGAGAGTTTAGGAGAAATGTTCACCACAGAGTGACATTTCACTTATTCACTTACTCCCCACATTGTCAGTCAAAACAACAAACATACCTTCTTTCGAAGAATTGAAGTTAGCAGGAGGATCTTTTTACAGGGCCACAAAAAGCTTGAAGTGTCCATCACATTTCTTAAAACAGATTTTGCAGCATATTTTTTAAACCAAACAAGGCCAATTTATACTGAAAAGTCCAATATTTGTCATAATTTCCCCAATTTTTCCTCAGTGACAAAGCTCTGGTCACATGGACTAGAAAAAGACCAGCAGAATACTTGTTGCATAAGCTGAATGCTTGATTGCATTTTGTCTTTTTGTGCTGTAAAGACATCTTTGCATGAACTGAATTAGTAAAGTACAAGTGTAAGTTGGATGTATGGGAGCAAAACAGCTCTATATGCAGTCCTATGAAGTTTTTAGATAATGATTACAATCTCATTTTGCAGTGGGCTGTTCCTTTAACATTACTTTATTACACTTAAGTGGTATGGGAATGTACAGCATAGGTCTTATTTTGCAATATTCAGCACAATTAATGAGCCCAAACACAGAGGGGGAGGGTGGGGGCGGTTGTTTTCCCATTAGCACAGCCTGGGAATGATCATCCAGGGTTATTTTCTGATGGAGCCCCAGTTCAACCCCTGCTCATTATTCCCCCAGCCTCTCCGTGTCCTTTAGAGGCTTAGGTGAGAGTGTGAGTAGGTCCTTTGTTAGTGTTTAGTATATCTGCATATGTATTGGTATCTGTATTCATGTGTGTGTTTGTGCATGTGCAAGCCCTGCCCCCTCTGTCCGCAACTATATGTCTTGCTGTCACACATAAATATGTTCTGACGGCAGAATGTGTGGGCTGTCGTGAGACATGACCGGGTTTTCCTCACGAAGCCCGGGCTGATTTTCTTCCCACAGCGCCTTAGCACCCAGTAGTTAGCAGAAAAACGTCTATGAGAATGAGCACCACAGAGAGGAAAAGAAACCTGGGAAGGGAGAGGGAGAAGCTAGGAGCATCCATGGTTAATTAGTGGCTGCAATGGGAACCTGAGCATGACGGAGAAATATGGACAACAAAGAGGGGAATAATGAGTGTGTTCAAAGCAGAAGTTGTCACCGTTTGTGTGAGAACAAACACATAATGCTATAATCAAATGCACTGGATCAGATAAAAGTCTATACCTGTCTAAACATTAGGTGAAATGTTGACTTTTCCCACCTGTCCTCTCTTGCTAGCTTTACCCAGTATAAGTCAATCCGGTCCTCATAAAGCTGTTCTCTGTAGAGGAACCTTTCATATATAACGCTATCACAACAAGCGCACTTTATTTTATCTTGTTTACATATATCGCTGGTTACTTGGAGGAATACGTGTCCCATAGTGAACTTCATTTCCAGGGTGAAAAGGGCTCGGGGTGTCACCCAAAATATCATCTTGCCCTTTCTTACCATTTTTCTGTCAGACGGAGGGTCAGACAGGCTGTGTTAACGAACCTCGCTTTGGGAACACAGACTTGGATGTCATCATAAAAAAAAATTTCTGGCTCCCGTTTGTCGGCTTGTTTATTGTTTTGTTTGTGTGCTTTTTATTATTATTATGATTTTGGGCTGTTTGTCATTTCTCTCTGGTCCCCTTGTGGCATTTCGGCCTCATTAGAGCAAGCTGAGAGCTTCATGTGAGCTAGTTATGTCAATTAACAACATTAAAATGCCCTCAACACAAGAACCTCAAGAATCTGTACACTAAAGTTTTTGCAGTTGCAGGAGAAGTTTGTTTCTCTCAGAGGAGGGCGAGACAGCGAACACACAGAAACCTAGAGAGGTCAGACCAGAGTTCACATTGAGGTTTACTAGTCTGTTGACTCTGCGCACGCTGGCACTTCTCATTAAGGAGAGAGACGGAGACAGACAGCACAGCTGGGCCATGCACGCCTCAGAGCGGGACAAGCTATTAGTGTTCATTTTATTGTTAAATGGATGAAAACAATCCTGGGTTTACCAACGTATATTATCGAGCTGATTGAGAACATGTTTCCCTTAGCAAATCTATGATTCATATTTTTCATAGCCATTTAGCCTTCAAAGTCTTTTAAACTAGACGCATGTGGGCTCTGTGTCAGCTGTGTGGTATCCTGCATTTGTGGATAGAACAATTACGGCTGGTTATCTGTGCTCTCTTGAGCTAAAAGAGAGGGATTTCTGCTTATCACTGTGGCTCTGACAAGAGTGATAGAAGAGGAGAGAGTGCAGAGAGGCCTTAAGGAGAAGGGGTGAGATCCGAAGGGAAGAGGGTGGGGGTGAGGGGGGCGTGTGGGTGACCTCTGGTCGCTCAGTTGCTCTGAGGGTCATCAGAAGTGGCGTTTTCCCATGATCACCATTAACCAAGATGAGACATGATTTTTTTTTTTTCATTTTTTGCATTTGTTCTTTTTTTTTCTTCTGTCTTTCTTGTTTACTCAACCATCCTTTGTTCCTTGTTCCTTTATATCCTCTTCCTTCATTTCCTCCTTTCCTCCTGTGCTCCTTCCTTCCTACCTCTCGGTCCCACTCGCACCCTGCAGTCTGGTATGTCAGGTATTGAGTAACAGCAGCATGCCTGTGGCTTTAGTGCGGGAAGCAAAGTGAGTGCAGCTTAGCTACAGTATGTTCACTATGACTTCACTGCTGTATTACAGAAACCCTATCAGAGGGATGAGAGTAACTATGTTGCACAGGTCACATAAGTTCAGCCCAGTGCTTACAGATGGGTCATTTACATGTTGTGATAAAATAGATCAAGGCGAACATTTATAAACCTATGCAGCAATATGCGATGTACAAATATCTTTTTATACACATTTGGCTCACTTTTTCACTTTTTCTTTTTTTTATTTGTTTCTAATCCCTTTTTGTGTTTATGCAGTCATAGTTTTTTGTGTCAGAGAGTGCAGATGGAGCCTTTCTTTCTGAGATGTAAATCTAAATTAAAGTGCTTGATAGAACCACAGAGTGAAAATAAAGATTTCCAAGCCTCTGACTCACAGTCAGTCTGATTCCATTCAGTCCAGTGGAGCAGCAGACAGAAATGTTTGGTCAACCCCCCCACGGACTTATCATCAGTCACATGATGTGGTGGGAGCGTGCCTTGTGTGGAGGCACACGGCTCAATGCTGAGATCATCCACAGAGGACATTTTAAAAAACATTGTAAAATGTATAAACCTCAGTTATACTGAGCCACATGCACACACAGTATTACAGGTTTTCTCTTTGGCAGTAATTCTATACTCTCCTTCTGTCTCATTTCCCTATCTTTCAAAGTATTGAATACTTCTTTTACTATGTTACACTGCAATTTTCTACCACTGTTCATTGTTGTCCATCATTCAAACTGTGTGGTCTTTCCTTGATACATTGTTTCCAAACTCTTGTGGCGCCATTACTGCCTTGCATGGATTTAGGCTTTATTTCTTGTCTCTCTGTGTTTTGTGATATTTTATGATGATACTGCGTCACTGTCAAAAGCCCTTTTGGGTTTTGCAAGACAATCAGCAAGTAGTTTAGCTTTAAAATTACCTGCTTAGTTAAATAAAGAAGGTTAAATAAAAACAAACACACAGGCGCACGTGAACAAAGATAACGAGCTTTCCTTCGGCTGCGACACAAAGCACTGATAACGTTAAGTTGAAATGATGGATGTGGCGGCCTTGACGTCGAGGAAAGGTCAAAGAGACGTTGATTCAATGAAAAGAAAGAGCAGGAGAGAGAGCATCTTGTTCCTATTGTTATCGGTATTAGAAGTGTCTCTCCGGCCTCTTCTGAGTTTGCGAGGCTAAAGCCCGTCTGAGTCCGACTCAACGCAACACGGTCGCCACTTAGCTTTATCCTCCAGAGGAATACGCATATGCTGTGTAAACAAATTGCTCAAAGCTCCCTTGTCATGCAGCGGTGGAAGGGCCCAGGCTGAGGCTGTATGTGGGCTTGTAAACGCCTGGTCAGCACTGCTCATTGTTACGAGATGGTGGCTCAATGAGCGCCACATAGACTGCACCGGGAGATCTCTCTTCGTCAAATGCATATTTTCTACTTTTTGTAAACCACCCCACCCCCCCACCCCCCCTCTCTATTTACTATGTAAAGTTCATACACTTGAAATGTTTGTAATGTATGACTGGAATACTAAACTGTGCATTAGCAATGGTTACTCTGCATGGGTGGTCACAAAACATGGTTTTCTCCTGACCAAGATACACACAATGATGGTGGAAAATGAGAACAAAAATGTCTGTGTGTGCGTGTGTGTGTGTGTGTGTGTGTGTGTATTATAGGAATAGAAGTCAATCTTGTCGTACCAGTTGCAGCCCATCAGGGCGATCAAGTTAAGGCTACGGTAACAATCTCGTACTTTCTTTTCCCCCCTTTCTGTCCAATAACTCTCCCAGATGTGGCACGATAGAACTCAAAGCATTCTCATAAGGACACGTGCACGGACACATGTACACAGACGGTATGAAGACACAAATAGCTGTTCTGATTTACTACACAAATGTGATAGCAATCTTATCTCTTACTTCTCTCTGTCTCGTTTAGTTTCTCTCTTATTTTTCTCCCTCCCCGCCATCTTTCACCGTGTCACTTGTAGTAAATCTGCTCTGTCCCGTGAGGTTTTTATTGGTTTTCACTGTACACATCCCTGCTTCGGTCATTAAAGCAGATGATTTAGTGTGGGTGTGTTGGACCCACTAACAGTAAAACACAAGCTTTCGTGCAAAGTTGGTCCACCCAGGACAAAGGGGGAAAGGTAAGGAGCAGGGCCTCGGGCCACAGCGAGGCTGAGGGTAAGATGCTGAAATAAATTTTAAATTGGCATACAGCGTGATGCGGGACAAGTATGTTTTGGATTCTCTTGCGGTGTACAGTTGATTTCATGTTTAACTTGATTTTCATGTTTGTACTCGAACTAAGCAATTTTATCAGCCAAGAAGTGAAAGCAACATCACAATTGTCACTCTGAAAAGAGGTGAACCTTTTTTTTTTTTGTGTTTCCACCAAATGTTGACTTCATGGAGATGCAAAAGTTTTTCATCCAGCAGGAGTGGAATGTTTGCTTTTAAGATATGAGACAGATCAGAAGTGGCGATAAGAGTGAAAAGTGGAGTTTTAGATGGACCAGAAAGAGCAAGTATAGACACATAGTCGCAGCTAGCAAAGGCGTGTGTGTGTGTGTGTGTGTGGGTAGATGTATGTGTGTCACAGAGAGATGAGTCAGATCTCCTGTCGCTTGGTGCCCCAGATAAGAGACCCACTGGCTGGTAGACAGAGCAACTGATAAACGTTCCTCTGTTAACCAACTCTGATAAAGAAGAACTCGAAGACACCACGGAGTCAAAACAAGTGCAAATGACGATCGGTGAAAGGCGCTCTGTTGAACGCCTCAAGAATGTTTTTATAGCTCTAGTCGAGCAGAAACGGTGGGGGAAAAAAGAGAAAGTCTGAAGGAATTGTTTTAAGGTTTATGTTTCTCTCTTTATTTTTCTCACTCAGTCTCTCGAGTTGACCCTCTCACTCATTTGCACACACGTACTCAGGCTTTGCAAGAAAAACAAATATTAAACAGTAATGTTGTGTGTCTGTAAATTACTGGGTTTTATGGTTCTAGCATTTCCAATAATTCTGTCTTGGCTGTCTATGAAGGAAAGTCTCACACACACATGCACACACACACACACATACACTCAGTCATATACAGTAGAGCGAGTATGTTTTGAAAATGGTTTGGATCATCCAGTATGAGCTTTGGTACGAGGTCAAGCGCTGCCATCGTTCAAAAGAACTTTGTTAAATGTCCAAGTCATGTGATATCACAGTTAACTTGTGGCGTCCTCCAAACCAACGGCTGGCTTGTTGCTCTTTAGCGGCCAAGTGTCCGTCCGAGGGCGACCACGGTCTGTTTAGCTGGACTGGATTTTAACAGGGCAGTAAGTCAGTCATCGAGCCTGTTATTGGTGGATTGTGTTTTTAAAGTGGACTTTATTGGGTGGTTCAGTGTGCGCATGGCAGAACAGCAGCAGTTTGGACTGTAGCCTTTCCACAGAAGGAAAAATAGGCTTGAGTGCACCTAACACTGACATCATCTCCAATTTGTTCCCTATAACAAATCAATGCACGGTGTGGAGTGACTGACTCACTGGAGCCAAGTCGAGGCTGAACTTATGATCATTACTTTTAAGTTATTCCTCTGGTATGCAGAATAATTACTATGGAATACATGATATCCATGTCTGATTTAGAGCATGAAATTTGTATTTTGTGGTTTATTCACTGAATTGAAGTGGATTTATACAGAATATTTTTAGGTCAGATACTGATACAGATTATGTGCAATTTAGATTTCCAATAATTATAGTATCTGCTGATTTATATCATATCATAAATGGTGTATTTTCCATTTGTCTTGTTATGATTTTTATTTATTCATCATCGATTTTCTAAAAATATATTCCCATGTCTTTGGCATTAACATTGGCGGTATGGCTTGCATGTGAAAGAGAGAGACTTTAATGGAACTGCTAATGAAACACTCATATTTATTCTGAAGAGGCAGACATTTGTTAATGAAAAGGAATGGAAAAAACATGATTCGCTTCTTTATTTTAACTTGCAAACTAACCTAAGTTTGCACTCACTGTGAGAGTCACGCACTAAGGGTGATGTTTTTGGAGCCTCGATGTTGCCGAAAGCATATTTCTTCAGACAATTGGTGTGCTGTCATGCAGGCATTCAGTGCTTGTTTCATTGTAAATTTCTGCAAAATTTATCTGTGCGTCATTGGCGTAGATTTTGCTGATTACAGCACATCTGTGAAGTACTAATATTGGATGATAATCCATCAACTGCTAGTTGAGAGTGCAAAAACAGCTTCCTCTGAAACATTTGGACCTCTGTCTGTGTTTAATGTTTAAAATGCAACCGTGACAAGAGCCGGACTTTCCTCCGGTGACCTTACAGCACAGATGGTCGTTATGGTCGTTACCCTCACCCCTTCTCTTTTTGTCCTCTGTGCCATCCTTTCCTCTCTCTTCTCTCGTCTGTGGCAGTCGTGGCTGCAGGTCGGTTCCCAGGCCCCAGCCAACAGGTTATTTAATGGTCATCTAGCCTGGGCCCTTGATGCTGAACCCCAGGGTTAACGCGGAACGCATCTCTTCCGGACCTCCGCAGCCGTCGACAAACCCTTTAGAGACACACCTCAGACATCGCAGATGCAAACACAGACTCAAGCACATGTCAGGATTGAAAACACACATACTTTTTAATGTCTGTCTGCAAGCTGTCTTACTTTTATCAAAGTGCATTCAAAAGATTCATGTTTCCTATTAAGAATTTTCACGCCTTGACCTCTCATTCAGTCTGTCCTACCCTGACACCTTTATGCCCACCCACATCCTGCTATTCCCACCCTCCCCCCTGCACCCAAGTCTACCCTTGAGCCCTCCCAGTCCACAAAGCAGCGCTGGATGTCGAAGGTTTGAGTGCTCCTGCCAGTTTATGACCAGTGACCCGGCTGCTTTATGGCTCAGCCCGTCTGGACCAGTTTACCACGCATTTATACGTCTGCATGAGCGTTTGTATGTGAGAGAGCTTCTAATGTCTCTTATTCATCTCAGATAAGTAGAACTGCGTGTTTAATCGGTCTGTGTAGTCATACGTTCAACCAGTTGAAGCCCTGGGTTTCTCTCTCTGTGTCTCCTCTTGTAAAAATAAAGATTGGGGTTTCCTTTCTTCATGTCAACATTATGCAAAACAGACATGCTGTCCATCTTGCGGCCAGACAGCGCTGTGTGCTAAGTTGTCCCGCGATGTGTCTAAGTGTCTATTATGTTGTAAAGGGTTGTTTTTCTACACATACTTGATATTGTGTGAAGATCTGATATGTGGCTGATGCGTAATGGACTGTCTCGTTGCGGGGTCATTGTTTCCCCTGTGAGCAAGGATTAGCTGAGATGTGTGGCACTGATTGTGGCTGCTTGTGGCATTGTGAAGATTGAGCCGCACCGATGACAAGTTGGAATGGTAATGAAGCATTATTCTGTTTCTTGAGGACAGGAGGAAAATGACTGCTAAAGCTTTTGCATTTTTCTTCCCCCCCTTTGGCATTTTTTTTTTTGCATGCGGTTGTATGTGGAATTGGGAGCGTGTGGGGGGTGTCAGAGGGGTCAGTGCAGACCTGTTGACATGGGACTCACTGAGTTTAATTAAATCCTGGGCATGCCTATATGCACGTGCGTGTGTGTCTGTACATGTGTACGCCGGTTGTCAGGGGCCAGGGACGGGGCCCGGTGAAGCGAGGAGAGAGGGGAGAGCGGCCGCTTGGCAGCCCATCTGAGAGCCTCGTCACTTGGGCTCAGACGTGGCCACAGCTGGCCCCTCCACCAACAATCCTGGCTTTTCTTTCCCTCTCAGTAATGCAGTGCGTCAACTCTAATTCCCTTCTAATGAACTGGCTACTGAAGGTAGCTAAGCAGGCAGGCCCAGCGCACTTATTAAACACACGCACACTGGAAACTAAACACACACACACACACCTCAAACACAGAGGAGAAAGTATGTTGCACTTCAGTACATTTCAGTGCTCACCGGGGCGACTGTGCAGCTTGACTCAAACACCTGCTGAGCATCCTTGAACTCATCATGACTTCCAGGCTACATTTACTGCCACCCCAAGCAGAGCTGAGTCTTAGCTTTTAATAACCTCGCTGGAGTTTGAGCTTGTAGACTTAAGGATCTGTTTCTTCATCTCTGAATAACCCAAAAGGTTGTTAAATGACATTTACAGCTTATTTAAAGGTATTCACAGATATGTCAAAGACTCCTCTAACCATCTGGATGAAAAAACACTCCATTCGATTCAAAAAAAAAAAAAATTCCCCTGCTCATTTTCTTTTTATAAGTTACTGTATATTTGTCTACATTAATGTTACTTTCCATTGTTTCATATTTTGGATACAAGATGTTCTGTGTCATACAAAATGAGGAAGGACATAAGTAATTTTTGGCTACACATACATATTACTGTAGGAAATATAGTTGCAACTTGGGGAAACTGGTTAAAAATCTTTCCTTTTTTTTTTTTTTTACATTAACTGTGTTAAATGACCTTCTGGGTTGTTCAAAGATTTTCAGGGAATTATCCGTGAGGAAAAACAGATGCTTAGCCTTGTGATTTGAATGTAATTATGATACATGAAAGGTTCAAACTGGGGCTATTAAAACCAAATTATCATTCTCTTAACCATCTCGTGTCCACAAAACAAATGAGAAATAGAGCCACATGTAAGTCAGGTGGCAGACAATCAGGTCTGAAACTTTGATCCCCTCTATGGGAATGAAGTGTGGACAACCATATGAATTTGGGTTTAATGCTGGTGTAACTGTGATGTAGCATCCAACCATTGTGAGATTGAAGCTGCCCTTGCTGTGACCCTGTGGTTTAGCCTCTGTAGTGCAGGCTTTGGAGCTCTGATGGCGCTAATGGAAACATTTCTACACATTCAGACGGCATGAGTGCAGAGGTTTGATTCCTCTGTGTAACTTGTGAGTTTACAAAGGTGACAAAGTTCATTAGTTGTGATGTATTGTTTATATGCTTGCTCGGGCATTTCTGCTCATTTATGATGCTTTTAAGTCTGAATTGCCAAACCATTTGTTGGCTGTTTTGATGATCTTTCCATGATCTTAAACTCAGTTATAGACTGTATTTACCATCGTCTCTAATTCTCTGTATGAAAATGTTTCACATTCTTAAACCACACTAGAAACCAACCCAGGATTTACCATCCTGGAGATGGCTTCACTGGTCCAGTGTTGTTCCGTTATGAATCCCTTTTAATCAGCAGTGGATTATTCCGCACTGGTCCTTCCATTGTCTGGGAAATGTGAAGACCCATGGGCCTGCAGCCTAAGTGTGCTTAAAACCATTAGCTGTGTCCAATACCCTTACACAAGAGTAATAACACTGGAACAGCAAGAGTGTCTGTCACAGAAAACAGTAAAGACAGGAAGAGGGCCGGGTTATCGTAAGAACAAATGAATAATCTGCTGGTCATATGACGTGTCGTTATCAGATAGTGATCATGAAGATAACTTAAGACAATGAAAAAGCGTGTGCTCATATGATCATACTTTTAAATGGGAGATACAGCTCTTTAGTTGCAGTTCAACATACCAAATAGTTTTGCTGATTCATTTTCTACACTATCAGATCTGCCGCATCAGTGATAGTGTGTATGTGTGGGGAAGATAAAATAAGGCCTAAAATGTTATTGAAAATGAGTGGATGGTGTTAAAATTGATTTACAGTTTCAATTTATTAAATGAAAATAGCGGAGATTAACAGATAACCTCATGTTCTAGTATTTTTGCATTGCCTTTTTTCTTAAATGTGAACACTAACACATACAGCCAACACAACAGCACCCAAATTCAACAACACTTAAGATTTGAAGAAAAATCTATGATGATATTTGTGTCAGCCACAGTTTGATACTAAATTATTTCACCAACATAACTAAATCCTACAGCTTCTAATATCTATATAGCTAATATCTAATCTTCTTTTTTTGGCATTACTATTTGCCATTTTTGCCTTTAATTTACAGTTTGAGAGACAGGATTGGGATTGAAATTGCTGACGTTGCAGTTATGTAGTATGCGTATCAACCAATAGGCTCCTGAGGCGCCAAAATATGTTGACTTTGAGTTATTGAACCTCACAAAATAAGACCTTAGCTGTCATTGACTATGAAGCCATAAATAATATTGTAACAGTGTGTTGACCTAATGTTTACTGGACCTACTGGGGAAACTAATATGCACCCTCACACTCATACTCTGAAATCAGTGAATCGAAGAAACAACACATGCACTGTTTTTGCTGTGACCCTCCCCGAGTGTTCCTGCGACCCTGTGTGATAATCCAAACATTGTTTTATGGCCACAGCAGCTCTAGTTTCACTCTGCCCGACAGGAGGGCAGAGGCGAGCCTGCACGGCAGAACGAGCTGCAGGCCTGCGGTCTGTGAAGGCAGGAGGGCTGATAAAGCGGACTGTCGGAGTTCACAGTTCGTGCTCAGTGATAGTGCCGCACCACTCACTCACTCCCACTGAATGGGATGACATAACCGAGGGACTGAAAAGGAAGAAGGGAGGGGGGTGGATGACAGAGAAGAAACGAGTCTGCACAGAATACATCATTTGTAATGGGTGGAGATTTATTCAGTATGACCTTTAGATGAGCCAGAATTAGAGCTTATCGATATTAGCTCATCAGCATATAGTTTGGCCAATAGGTAACAAGAATTTGTAATACAGAAATGCCAAAGATATGTTTAAGGTGGTTTAGAAACAGTGTCACCATTGCAAAATTTGTCTACCAAAGAGCACTGACGTGTTAATTTTTCAACTGTAAAATGTCCCGTTTAGCACATGTCCTCATTACAGTTTGTTAATATCAAAGGCAAAGGATCCTTGACTTAAGAATATTACTGTTGGAATCAACCTCACAAATCCAGAGTTGGTGTGGCTTTAGTCAAAATTGTTTTGATTACATCAAATGTTTTATTTGTATGATCTAATCTAAAAGTGATTCTGTAATTTAAACCTTATGAGGGAAAATTGATTATAATCATGCTTGTCTACAACTGTAATCTCCAAAATATATATTATACATTTTTTTAGTCTTTGATAACTTGTTAGGATTTTAAAAGTCTTCAAATTCAGAAATCTGTCCACCTAAAATTGAGAAATAGACGACCAGCTGCTTTGTTTTGCTTTCATATTCCACCAATGGCTCCTCTCTCTTTCTTCTCTACTTTCTGACCAGCGCCTACCTGGTCGGCTGGAGCTTATTGTGCTGTCTAGTGTGTGTTTTTAGCACTACGTCTGGTCTAGCTAAAGGTCATGATCTCATATGACAGAGAAAGGTCCCTTTGACTGATACTGATCTGGTCATAGCTGCTATAGCTCAACCCATAACCTTATACCTCTACAGGCTGCTTTCATTAGCTTCACCTATATACTGTACATAATACGGTGCTGTGTGTGTCCGATGCTATCACCGCGCCTCGACTTGCCTATATGTGCTCACACAAGCTTACAGCGTGTGTTGGTGTGTGTGTTCATGTGTGTTGTGCGCATACTTTTTCCATATTTTGTCACGCTGGTAAGCACATAGATGGTGCGTGCACAGGAATGAACCATGTGTGACCGCAACGTTTTCTCATAATACAGTGATTATCTCTTCACCTTAATGTGTTTCTGGAAGGATTTTGTGTATGTGTGTGTATATGTGTGTTTCAGTCATTTGATTGCGGTGCCTGTTGTTGTTGTTGTTGTTGTTGTTGTTGTCGTCACAGACATTTTTGCTCGGTCAAACTCTGTCAACTGTAGGTTTTCTCTTCTCCATAATCTCAGCTACAGATGCCCTATCACATGCATTCCCTGCTTTAAACACACACACACACACACACCCTTTTTGTATCTGTCTATCATCATATCCATTTGTCTGGCCCTCCATTAGTCAGTCATTCCAGTATCTTTTGCGTTATCAAACGACAACACGTTCTCATAATCATAATATACCTGGGCTGGCTCAGGCTCTGGCATACATGCCCACACACAGATGCACATTAGAGTAATATACCCATCATATCTGCTGGTGCTGAAGGCTGCTGTCATGGGCAGAAGGTCATTTTATGATGTGCGTTTGAGTCTGTGCGAGAGAGCGGCGTGAAGCGATGGCAGACGAGGCGCGGAGACGGACTCTCTCCCTCGCTTTCTGTCTTGTGTAAACTCTGATAGGAGCGGAGTGCCAGTGACAGACTGAAGCCAGGAGGATTTCTGGAGCATCAGGGGGCTCATCGCTGAGTGGTGGAAGAGTTGGAAAGGTGTTGAGACTTTAGTGGAAGCAGATAGCCCTGACAGTATGAGACTTGGAAGTACTAAATTGTCGTTTTATGGAGTTAAATCTTTTCCTGGTGGAGTGTTTTTTAGCTGTTGCTCATGTTATCCAGATGATTTTTTTCTCTCTCTCTCTCTTATCCTTTAACTCAGAAAAGATTTATCGTTTTTTTTTATGACTAATTAGCACGTGTGTGTGGTTAAACCTGTTTCAGTCACACACCTACTGAACTGAATAAAGCTTATGTCTGGATTAGTGTGTCAGGCCGGATTCGGTATTACACACACACACACCTATTTATGACATCTCTTCTAAGAGTATGAATGAGGTCTGTAATTGTTGTTCTTTTCATTCACAATCAGCCCATGTGATTGTGATCTGCACCAACGAGCTTACTCCCACACTTAACCCTGCGTGAGCATATATAACCACACGTTATTAAGCTGTGTTATTAGCACATGTATGTATGTGTGCTTGTACATCTGTGTGCATGAATGCGTGCTTGCATGTGTAATGTGTTTTCCTGTGTGGGAAAATGGGCTGGTGAGGTGGAGCATGAAAGTGATAGTAAACAGAGGCCATTATCAGTGATAAAGCTCCGCTCCTATTACGTGGCTGTTTGACTTGTATGTTTAGTGTGAGAAAAGCAGAGATAAGGAGAGGAGAAAGTGATGGCAATTTAGAGGAATAATTGGGATTGGAGGCATAAAGAGAGCACAGGGTGAAAGGTAGTGTTGTTGACTAGGAATGGGGAATGAGTTTGGGAGAGGAAGGCAGGCAGCGAGAACGGAGGGGTGTGGGAATGGAGGTGTTTAGGGACTCCCTGCGGACTGACTCGGACATGGGAACACACAGTCACCCTAACGAAGCGTGGCCGCCCCTCGCTGACTTCACAGGCTGTGGATAGAGGGGAGGGAGAGATGTAAGAGGCATGAAGAGGAACAGGTCTGGGACAGGTCTAGTTTGTTGGTGAAGCAAAGACGGTGAGGGTGAAATAGAGAGCTTCCTGATAACAAGCCAGCTCCATGTGTGTCTGCTTCAATATGACATGAATACCTTGGATGGAAAAAAAAAAAAAGCATTATTATGACATTTGTGGACAAAAATGCAGTCGCAAATTTGTCTCAAAGAGTTTTATGTGAATGGGGAGAAAAAGTTACAATAATGTCAGAGTAAGAACCTTGACTATAAAAAGTTTTTTTTATATATAATTTTTTTAAATGATGCCCCTTAGCATGTACTCAATGATACAGAATGCTAAAGTCTATGTGCGGCGCCACATAATAACCTAGACTACTTGTCCCTCTTGTAAATCATTCTGCAATCATGTAAAACAGCAGTTTTGTATAGCCTAATTTGATTAACTCAGGAATATTGGATACTGGATAATTTCCACTTGGCAGGCTAGTTTATCAAAAAAAATGTAACAGATTCACAGTCATGACTGGCATTCAGTGGTTTCTCTGACTGCAATTACTGGAAACTGCAGAGAGCAAAATTACTTCTTAAAATGTGACAAAAGACTAAAATGAAAATGATCCTTCTCACTTGGAAAAGATTCATAAATGGAAAAAAAAAGGATATGAGCTGTTACAACCGCAGGATCATTGCAGCTAGTTTTTAGTAACAGACTCTTGTAAGTTCGTTTGTCAAAATGTGAAAATCTTCCTTCGTTTTTTTTTTTTCTTTCAAGTGTCAAATTCATACAAATAGACACACACACACTCTCTTTCTTTCTGTCACTCTCACACGCAGTATAAGCCATCGCGTGTCACCCTGAGCAGTCGCTTAAGATACCCAAACTTAGTCTGTCATTATGCTGTCATACTTGGAGCATTACATCACCGCTCTGTCATTCTCAGTTGATGTGGAGGCAGCCGAGTGGCGTTTCTCTAGAATAGTACCATTACACAAGGTCGTCATCATAAGCCAATCACTGGAAATGCCTCTCCTCTTCAGTCAGCCTGTCTCAGCCCTGTGATGTGAAGTGGTTAGATCAGCCAGCACTCTGTCCTCTTCCTCTGACTCTGGACCAGCTCTGGAGAATAATACAGTATGCTGACTGTTCGCTCTTGTTGATGAAGGGAGGGAAGAGGAGAGAGTTCTGAGCATACAGTACGGGGAGAATATAAAAGGGAGATTTGCCAGCCTTTCCTGGGCAAGTATGCCTCTGTCTAAGTTATGATTTCCTGTTTGGTTTGGTTACTCCAGCCAATTGTACTTTCCCCATTTAGTTAAAATCCCATTCAGTTTCCTCAATCTTATTACCTCAGATCATGAGAGGAGGCAGGTGACTGTAGCCTTCATGAGGCCTGCCTGGGCCAAGGTCGAGCTATAACAGTTACTCTATTGGATCGATCGATCGACAGAATTTATCAGCAACTATTCTAATTTATTACAATTTATTGTTATTATTATTTCTCAAGCAATAATGTCAAACATTATCAGGTTGCAGCTTCTCAATTGTGAGGATTTGTTGCTTTTCTTGGACTTATGTGACAGGAAATTCAATATCATTGGGTTTTGGACTGTTCGTCTGACAAAACAAGTCATTTGTAGATGTCAACTCAGGCTGTAGGAGATTGACGATGGGTGTTTTTCACTGTTTTTTGACGTTTTGTTGACTAAAAATGCATCAGTTAATTGAAGAAAAGATCATTGAATTAATTCATAATGAACAAGAGTTCATAGTTTAACTATGATTCCTCATGTGCTCAATGCTGTTTTTTCCCTTTATGATAAGCTTTATAGCTTTAATGGTGTAAAATGAAATCACAGTGAATGGTTTTGAGTGAATGTGATTGAGTCTGACTGTGAATTTGTTTAACTGAACATGTTGAACATTTTTTTCCTTCCGTTTCCCTGCACAGAAAATTTATGGAAAAACTTCTGTGTGCCCACTTTTGCCCCCCAATTGGGCATTTTGCTCCATCTAGTGGCGCCGTAATAAAACTAGACACTGTGACATATTTAAAAGTTTGTGTGATAGTAAGTGTGCATAATCAATGTGCAAACTCTAATCTTAATTTGAATGTTTTTCTCTCCATTCCTTTCTTCTCCTTCTTTTGCCTCTTTGCCCTCTCAGGACGCTGATCCCTCTGTTTGATGACGACACTGGTCTGCTCATACTGGCTGGCGTGGTAAGATGTAGATCAACCGTCTATGTAAATATTTAGACCTTAAAAGTTTTATGTAGTTACATAGCAATCAGGACTTCAGCAGTTTGGACTGTTACGTAATTTAAAGGTCAACCGTCATTTCTGTGATTTAGATTCTATTTTTGTGCTGATAATTATCTTGGGTTGACGGAAGATTAAGTTTGAAGTATTTCATTCTCTGATTCAACAGATTAAACAGTCATGCTTTGTAATACAGTGTATGATTTACTGATGTTCTCTTCTGCACAGGGAGACACTGTGGTTGATTGCTTTGAAGTCTCTGCCTCGGAGCCTTTCCTCTCTCAAGGTAAGAGTTGGTCATCTGTTATCATTCTGTTCGGATTATCACAGCCTCCCTCCTAGTGTCTGATCCCTTTCTTTGCTTTTTTTTATCATGTTTTTCATCTCGTAATTTTATTTCCGTAGTGAGCCACTGTCTGACCGATGTCTCGACACGAGGGGTTGCCATGGTACCCAAGCTGGCATTGGATGTCATGTCCTGTGAAGTGATGCGTGTGCTTCAGCTGACAGACAGTTGCATTGTGCCAATCAGTTATCAAGTCCCTCGCAAGGTGCGCAAAAGCACAGCACTGCTGACATGCCCGCACACACAGCAGATTCATAACACATGCAAGTAATTTACATGTTTGCATTGGTGTTTTCATGCACATGTGTGTGTGTGTGCTGTGTGTATCTTCCAGAATTCAGGCCAGGAGTTTCATGCAGACCTTTACCCAGACACAGTGGGCACAACACCGGCTATGTCTGCTGACGAGTGGTGGCAGGGAGGGAACAAGCAGGTACACTTCACACACTCCATGTCAGTAACAAGTTTTTTTCCAGTCTTTACATTGTACAGACATTTCAAACAATTAGCTCTGTTTGCCCTCAGGTGGAGAAAGTCAGCCTCCAGCCAGACAAACGGCCCAAACCCAAGGCTCCACCAGCCAGTAAGACACCTGCAAAGAAGGAACTGGCCAGTGGGGGGAGCAAGGAGGTGAGAGACACATCTGTAGAAAATGTTTTCGTATGAAATGGTCTCAACTTTTAGCTAACCAAGGATTAAATTCTCTAAAAGCATCTCATCATTAAGGAGATTTGTTTTCTGACAAGTTAACACATAACTTTCTGTTAAACAGGATCCGGCACGTGGCTGCTCCATCTCCAGCAGTCCTCTCAGCACTCCAAGCAGCAGCGCTGCCCCGTCCCGCTCTCCCTCCTCCACCTCCGGCCTCTCCTCAGGCTTCCTCCCCTCCCCCAGTCCCAGCCAGAATGCCAAGACTATCCAAAGCCTGCTGGGTATGACCACACAAACAGACAGACATATGCACACCTGACATATCTTCATTCTGATGTTTGTCATTTCATATTCACGTTTCTTCACTGACAATGCTGTTTATTTAAAATGACCTCTGATCCAGGGCCAACCTCCAAGTTCCGTCACATCCAGGGTGCAGTGATGCACCGAGACACACACATCACCAACATACGAGGCCTCAACCTGACTACACCGGGCGAGTCCGACGGCTTCTGTGTCAACCGTCAACGTGTGGCAGTGCCCCTCGCCATCTCCGGGGGCCAGATCGCCATCCTTGAGGTATGGAAGCAGCTGGAAACAGACTGAGAAGTCATGTTGATTTAGAAAAAATGCAGAGTGTCTCCAGGTTGAGTCTCTCTATTATCCCATTAAAACTAATGTACAAGATGATATTTTTGGTTGAATTATTTTAGAAAATAAGACTATTATATGTTTGTTATATATTTATCCAGCGTTCTCAGCCAGGCAGGCTGCCAGACACAGCTTTCCCCACCATCCAAAACTCTGTGAATGTGTCTGACCTTTGTTGGGATCCCTTCAACACACAACGGCTTGCTGTGGGTGGGTAAATGCGTCTACTGTATATATTTGAGCTGTATGCTGGACTGCTCATTGTTTGTGTTATTACTGTAAGTGCATGAGTGTGATGCTTGTCTCCCTCTCTGACCTTGCTAGCTGGTGATGATGCAAAGATCCGGGTGTGGCAGGTACCAGAGGGAGGGCTGAAAGAGACCCTGACTGAGCCTGACCTCATCATGCAAGGTAGGATAGCCTCCACAAAGGGCACACTACTGAAATCACTTGAATTCAGTTTTCTTTATAATAGATTGTTGATTGACAAGTCTGACAAAGAGAAAGTCAAGCTGATTGACAGCTGCTGTGACCCCTCGTAGGCCACTTGGAGAAAATCTACTCCATCAAGTACCACCCTTTGGCCAGTGGACTCCTGGTATCTTCCTCATATGATCTCACAGTCAGACTGTGGAACATGGAGAGCGGAGAGCAGGTCAAGCTCCTCACTGGACACGAGGACCAGGTGGGTGATCAGGAACCACTTAAATTTTAATCTTGAAATACAAGACTACTGAAAAACTATTAAATCAAAGCTCAGTCTGAGTTTAAAAAGTTTTCATTCAGCCATGATGAGAGGATAAATTAAGGAAAATTTGTTAAGAAAGGATCATAGTTGTAGATGTCAAATGTTTATTTTGAATACCCCTGAGTTTCTTCTTCTTGCCCTCTCTTGTGGTTCATGTTCAGGTTTTTGGCATGGCTTGGAGCCCAGACGGCAAGCTCCTGGCCACAGTGTGCAAAGATGGGAAAGTTCGCATCTATGACCCTCGCAAGTCCACTTCACCTGTGCAGGTACGTACATCACAAAGGGCAATATGGTAGAATACAGCCATAAAGAGATGAGATTTGTCTCATAATCCCCTCTCATATTGATACTTAAATATTAACAACTTTGAGTTGTTAATATTTATAGTGAGTTGGGGTAACTAAGAGGTGCTCCTACACAGAAAGAAATGCAAAACATAGCTTTTTTTGTTCCATTAATACATCTTTCACACATAAATGTACTGTTTTCTGTTTTTAGGAGGGTCCAGGTCCTGAGGGCCACAGAGGAGCTCGTGTGGTGTGGGTGTGTGAGGGCAAATACCTGCTTGTGTCAGGATTTGACAGGTACTGAACACAACTTGACCGTGTTAATGTATCATAAATCAGGCACATATATATATTTGAGTGATTTCAGTGACATTTGCTGGCGGTTTTAACAATATAAAGGTGTGTGAGTTTTCTACCAAAGTCTTTTATTATATTAAAACATTCACCCTGATTTAATCCACCCTCTTGTCTTGCCTCTGCAGTCGCAGTGAGAGAGTACTCTACCTGTATTCTGCTGAATCCCTGTCCTCCGGAGCCATAGCCAGCACTTCTGTGGACGTCTCCCCCTCCACACTCATCCCTTTTTACGACCCCGACACCAGTGTGGTCATCCTCACTGGAAAAGTAAAAGCATTAACAACTTCTTGATGGAATCAACAGCTATTGTTGCCACAAGTTTCATGTTGCATAAAATAAAAATTTGATGTAACATTTAAATGTTTCATCCATTTTCCAGGGCGACACCCGAGTGCACATTTATGAGCTGGTCCCTGAGACTCCCTACTTTGTTGATTGCAGCAGTTTTAACTCTCCTGAGCCACATAAGGTACTGGGCTGATCTCCATTACTTTTCTTACTTTTCTTTTTCATATGTTTTAATGTATCAGTCAGTCACCACACATCTGCATACATGCTTACTCTTAGCAGTCTGTTTTTTGTCTCTAGTAGATAACCTGGTTGTTTCATTTCTGCAGGGCTTGGCCTTTCTTCCCAAGACAGAGTGTAATGTGCGTGATGTGGAGATAGCTATGGGACTAATGCTCACCAAGACAACCATAGAGCCGGTGGCCTTCAGAGTGCCACGTGTCAAGGTGAGCCAACGCCACCACCTAGTGGACACATGGGAACACTGCATACCTTCCCTACTGAGCGTTATTTCTAAGTAATGGCCACGGCTTTTTCCATACGTTTCTTTATCATTCCCTACTATAACTCTCCCCTCCTGTCTACTTTGGGTCTCCAGAAAGAGTTTTTCCAGGATGATGTGTACTCAGACACAGCAGTGTGGTGGGAACCGGCGCTGACCGCCTCTGCCTGGCTCTCTGGCTCCAACGGTCAACACAAAAAGATCAGCCTGAAGCCTAAAGACATGACGCCAGGTGTGGACATGAACCAGAGACTCTCATACTGTATACACACCATATGACCTTGTCTAACACACAGCATAGAAAGATTTGTTTGTGTTCATCCACATCTTTTCTTACCACTACAGTCGACATATCAGCAGTGGGTATGTCTTGGTGTCTTGATGCTATGTGCATGTGTGTGTGTGTGTGTGTGTTTTCTCAGTGAGTGAGGCCCCCAAAGAGGCTCCAGTGAGGAAGTACCTGCCCTCGTCTGTTTACCTGGAGGAGAAGACTGATGAACAGAAGAAAGAGGAGGTGAGGCCTGTCTGGTGTCATCCAGTACATCTCATCTGGAGCATATGTCGGGTTTCCATTATGCATATTAAATATGTTGAAATCCTCATACACATGTCTTGGTTGTTGAATAAAAGAAGCAAGAGTTTCTGGTTACTTTTCCCTGATGTATGTTGAAATTGAATATGTGTGTGTGTGTGTCCCAGCTGCTGAGCGCCATGGTGGCCAAGTTGGGAAACATGGATGACCCGCTGCCACAGGAGTCCTTCGAGGGGGTCGACGAGGACGAGTGGGTGAGTGAACGTAATGGGAGCAGCCGTGAAGATGAAGTCTCCCAACTTTTCTGCCTTTCTGTTTTCAATTATCAAGTATTGATGTTAAAATAAAGAGTGTGCTTTAACAGTAATGACACACATCCTGCCACACAACACTCTACTGTGTCATTTTCTACATTATGAAACCTGGTACAATTCATTGCAGCCTACAAAATCTCTGCAACAAAAGGTGTCTTATAATCAACATTGTGTTGATTCAACTGAACTTCTGAGGTTGCTCTTTCCTATGGTTAAAGAGTTTATCCTGTTTTTATGGCAAGCTGTCTTAGCCTCAGATCTCCAAACTATTTGAATTTGGGTTTCTTCGGGAACTCAGAAACCTTTATGACTGATAAATACGGATATTTTTAAGTTATTGAATAGGTTATGGGATCTGGGCGATATGACTAAAATCAATATCCCACTGTTATTACATGTTTTGTTTTTATAATTAGGAGTTTTGGTTTTATAATGTTGGTTTATTGCTATATTATAATATATTTATAGAAATACAACTCATCTGGACTTATTTTCAGCACAGTCTCTGGTGTTTCACATAAATAATATTATACATAATATCAATGTATAGCATGATACGGCAAATGTTTGAAAAATCACATATAAAATAATTAATTTGATGTTGAGTAGAGTGAACTGTGTTCCACTGTTATGCATTACATCATTTTGTTGTTTTTAATTATAATTAGCTTATAATCCTTAAATTCAACAACACAAGTGTGTAATATCATCATAGCATCACAATACAGCTCCATTGAAATCTGATAGATGATAACAGCAAATAATCGCCTGAGGTTTGTAGAATAGAGAAATGTAGTCAAGAGTTTATTATGTAAATATGGAGACATTCAGGATCTATGGGATATTGATTCTGTCATCTGACTTTGTATTCTCTGTCTTCCAGGATGACTAGAGGGGACGTCGCCTTCCTTTGCTTCAGTCATGGTGCCAACGACAGAGGAGAGACCAGCCAGAGTCACTCGTGTGTGCTGTGCCACCCAGTCGTCCTCTTGAGCTTTATCAGCTACATCTCAGCCTTCCTGCACACTCAAAGAATACTGTACAGTGTAAAAGTCTAAACGGTTTAAAAAAAAAAATCACAATAACTAAAACCTCTGATATCAGGCGTGTATGTATCACAATATGTTTGGGTTTTGAAAATCAAATGTCACATTGTCAAGTTGATGTTCATCATATCAGACTGCATGAAATTTGATATGAAAGCTGGAATTTATAAATATTTAAAATCATATTCTGGGATAAATCTGACTAATTGGTTTGTTACTATAAAATGATGTCACACTATTCACAGTATTTAGAAAAAAATCCACAATACAAGATGATACAACAATAAATACCAGACAATTCTTGTCCATTGATTTGTATAATATAGCTCCAGTCAACAGATAAATAAACATTCCAAGTCAATGAAAACTGCAGGTAACCAAAGCAATAATACTTCTGCTCTCATGTTACATTACCAGTTAACTCTTAATCATGGGTTACACTGTCTACAAACAAGCAAACTTTTTTTTTTAAAAACTGGATGATGATTTGAGCACAGCTTCTATTCGTGTCTGTGGTATGTGGTCATGCTATGAGCATGATAGTTCACTCTGGTGTCTTAATATTTAAAAAATAATGGTTTTATGCTTGTGCCCATTGTGCTATTTTCTGATAACGGGATACCAGGTTGTGAATTGTTGTGTACAAAGTTGTTATCCGTGTGCACATTTACCTCCACAGTGGACCACTGCTTGCTTTTTTCCTACTGGTCAGTCATGTGAGCACGCTCAGTCAGATTGTGTCTTTGAATAATGTAATGTGGATCTTGAACATCATGCATCTGATGTAAAAAACCTTGTCTTCCTGTTTGTTCAGGTAAAACACACACACACACACACGATTACTGTAACATGTTCAAGCCTTCAGATGCAAACACCACAGTGAGGATACAACAGGGTCACCAGTGTTCATGTTTGGCCTTGAACTGGAATTTCTTATGACAACAACATAAAGTTCACTTTTCTTTGTTATCAAATGTTAGAATAACGCCATTTGAACATGATAATGTGTTATTGTACTTGTGCCAGTTAGATTTATTTGAATATTTTGACATCTAGGAATAGAATAGTAATAAGTAGGGGTTAAAGGTCAATTATAATGAGATGTTTTCGTCTTTTGGTTGTTATGCATTGAAAGCCAAACCACCTCCTTTTTGGAGTTTTAAAGGGGCCTTTGTACACTTAAAGATGATTGTTTCTCTTAGTTTCTTGTTTGCTGGACTTTTAATCATGATCTTTGTCGGTTTTCAGACTGTTTGGGGGGTATTCCTCACTTAAATGAGCTAATTTTCTTATCCGATGTTTATTAGTAGTATTCAATCACGGTGTGTATGAAACAATAACATTACAGTATTAATAACTTACAATGCAGCCATAACAGCCATCATGTAATTCCTAATCAGGGCTATAGCAATATCATCATTTATCCAGGCTTGAACCAACCGAGTTTGTTTACAACCTCTGATGGACTGAAATAAACCAACCAATTCAGCCACGCATGGTCATGCGCATCATGTTGTACACATGAACTGCAGGTGTCGTCAGTGTTTGTGTGATGATGTGTACTGTATGTGCTTGTGATTCTCAAACGCCATACTTTGTAATTTTTGGATATTAACCTGCCTTCCATTGTGTAAAAAAAAAAGAAACTTCCTTTTTATACAGTGAGTAAAGCATTGTTTGTTTTTTACTGTCTTACTTGAGTAATGGTTTGTGGATTTTTTTTTTTCAATATTGTCTCGCAAAATAAACACCTTTCGAATCCATTAATACTTGTCCTTGTGTGGTTAATATTCATAAACTGCAGTGATTTCTGAGCTTGTTAGCATCAAGGTCTCTTTGGTTGAGACTACGGGCCCCTTAAGTGACATGTAAAATAAATAATCAGAATCAGCTTTATTAGTTGAGTATGTTTGAACACAAAAGCTATTTGACTTCCAATCACTTTCAATTCCAATCACTCTCAAATATATATATATACATATATATACACACACACATACAAACAATGTATATACACAGGTCAAACTCACTGTAAACTACTTATACCGTAGTGCAAATAGTCTGGGTTATGTCAAGTAACTTTAGGTGCATACAGTACATAAATAAATAACAAAATAAGTAAATTAAATAAATACATGTATAGTTTGCCAAAAATTCATACAAATAGTCATACATCACAATTTCATTTCTATATGTGATGCACATTATTGTTGTTTGCAATACCACACACACTTGAACTTTATGTATATTGTTTGTCTTTTATGTCATCTGAATGTTGGTTGTATATTGTGTATTTTCTGTAAATAATATGTACATTGTCTGCATTGCTTGAGAGACACCAACGGCCAAATGCCTTGTGTGTGTGTTAACATGCTTGGTGAATAAATCTGATTCTGATTCTGAAGAATAAATAAATGGAGTTTGGTCTGTATATTGTTTATGATATTGTATAACATCTGGTAATGGATGTTCACTAAATAGGGCTTCTAAGCTAACTCTGACTCATTAACAGCTGTTTTTATGTTGATCAATAAGCATGGTCTTTGATAAATAAATACAATAAAAAGCTGATTTGTGATCAGCCTTGTGGTGTAGAAACCACATCGATGGCAGACAGGTCAGCACTTTTAAAATGAAATGACTGAAGCAATCAGAAACTATATTATGGTTTAAACTATATTATTATCTTATCCTGTGCAGGGTCATGTTCAAAGTCTGGTTTATTGCAGAACAGCTGCTCTGACACATTAATTTAATATACTAACTGTTTCAAACTAGCAGCAGTTTAATAGAACAACGGATTACACTGACCTTGTTTACCAGAATGCCTCTAAAACTGATCTTGGTCCCCTAAATGTTGTAGATAACAGAGTCTGCAGATTTATATTAGGCTGTTCTTTTTTTACACACCATTGCACAATGTTAGACACACTCAGATGACTCCGTCTTGATATAAGACATCAATTTCACTTGTACCACTTTATTTTGAAATGCACTAACTTTAACTATCCTTATTGTTTCAAACAATTTTTGTTCCTTATATGACAAATTATTCACAAAGACACTCTGATCAGATCATCTTTATGGTCCTCTTTGTATCAAAAGAAGGTGATAAAAAAGCTTTTATATTTCTGTCTATGTCTGATTGGAATAAGTTACTTGCAAATATCAATATATGTTTTGTTTTCTCATCTTAAAACAAATTCCCTTTTCAGTAATGCTATCACTGTTCCTTTATAGATTGATCATTTTTCTTTTGATTGTGTCTAGTCGAAGGTAATAACTTCTGTTTTTGTTACTTAGGTTCTTGTTTGTATGGTTGTTTGTTTTGTCATTGTTGTGTTATGTATTATTGTGTCTTGAGCTGTTTTGTGTTCTATTTGTTTTCTGAGTGTTTGTTTTGGACCTGCTTGAAAACGGGGGTACATCTACATTTAAATCTACAAATACATCTTAAACGGGTTTATCCTGATATAATAAATTTTGATATAATAAAATTTCTAACAGTTTGTTTCAGCATATTTCCAGTAAACAACAATTTTGAGGCTGCAGAGCTCAGGCTGCAGTTTGGCCTCCCTGCCGGTAGGTGTCAGTATTACAAACAGCCTCCCGTTGAATTGTGCGCTAGCTTGAACTTTGACCCTTCAGTAACCTTCACTGGTGTTGCTACATGTGTGAAAACAAGTCGTGCTCTGTCGGTAAAAGGCGTTTAACATATTAAAAATGGTAAGAATACATTTCACAGTTGTCGTTTTCTTATACCCAGAGTCTTTGTTAACGTTAGTGTGGAGCTTTGTTGCTAAATGTTAGCATGAGCTGGAGACGTTGTCGCAGTTTACTTTTCCAGCACTGTTACATAAGATAGCTGCCTTCTTTTCACTGTGACAGTGTTCAATTGGTCTATGTTTAGCTAATGTAACAAAAATGTAAGTTCCTGACATCTTCTTAGTTACATTACACCAGGACTCAGTCTATAATGTCACCTGCTAGAGGTACAGGCACTGTCAGAGGACTGGTGTGATCATTTTTGTCTTCATTCTTGCATTCATGATGTTATTATTTTTTCCTCTGCAGGCTAAATATCTAGCACAGGTCATTGTGATGGGAGTACAGGTGGTGGGACGTGCTTTTGCTCGTGCCTTACAACAAGAATATGCAGGTATGACTCATAATGTGGCCATAAGTCTGTTAGAGTTTCAATGTAGTATGTAAAACTAATGCATCCAAAAAACAACTGATTCATCGATCAGCAGATTGATAAGCAATAATTTATATTATTGTTCAATCGTTGCAGTAATTTATCAAGCAAGAATGTCAAAAAATTGGCTTTTCTTTGTTTTATATCATTGCTAATTGAATACCTTGGAGTTTTGACTGTTGCTTGGACAAAACAAGTAATTTACAGACAAAACCCTTGGTTCAGAAAACATTTTTAGAGACTGAGTGAGTCATCACAAATTACCATCAGATTAATTGTTTGCAGCAAGGGTTGGCTGATATGGTAATTATGATCACGTGAGTAATAGAGATATTGTCCAGAGCCCAACAGATATATTGGTCAGCCGATATTATCGGACGATATTGGCCCGTCACAGATGTATCGGTATCGGCATATATGTGGTCTGATATGCACCGGTATTTATTTTTTATTTTTTAAACCTGCAGTGCAGAACTTGTACATATAAATGAACATTTGTTACATTCAAGCCTTCGCCAAACGAGTTCACACAATGCAGATTAAGCCTATCACCACCCGATAAGTCTCTTTGTATTTCACAGTACACAGACTTACTAAATCTCATGTCAGGAGCGACATTCCCGTGCTGGCTGGCTGTTTGGCTCTTAATCATGACTGTAGACTTTCCAAATGTTATTGGACCAAATAGATCAAATTCTGATAGTGAAACAAGTAATTTCATGGGGGTTGTGTGATGCTCAAAACAATCCACCATTTTACAGCTGAAGCAGTAGGTTATGGCCAGTGGTGTACTGGCATACAGGGACAAATCCCGTTGGGCCGATGGACCAGTGGACTGTTAGAAACATACATTTCTTGGCTGGTGGACATCAAAACATATCTGTTTTTACCGGCCCCCTTTACTCTCAGTGCCAGAAGGGGGAGACAAAAGTCCCACACTCCAGCTTTAAAGTTACATTTTATGTATATTTGATCCTTTTTCTTACTTCAAGTTTAATACATTAATGTTTTTTTTCATTTGTTCTGTGTTTTTTATTTAGATTTATTTATAATTATTAAATTCCTGCGGTGAAGTTTACTGTTTTAGTGCACTGATGTCATTTCATAAAATAAAGTTTATTGTTAAACTGTAAAATATCATGCCTCCATTGCATATCTTTGTAACTGCATTTGAGGGGTCATTGCAAAAAGAAAAAATGTGTGTTTATGTATATATTCTGTATGATTATTGGCTGATATATTGGTATTGGAATTTTTTTTTACTCCCTAATATTGGTATTGGCATCAACTCCAAAAATACATCACTGGTCGGGCTGTAATATTGGCCCATAATAATATATATCACAATATGGTAAATGTATGTGTAAACACATGTTAGATAAGTAAACTGATGTTCAAAGTAATAAACTGTGTTTTAGTGTTATGTCTAGTGTTTACTCTTGATAATATTACAACCTGCTCAGAACAGAAATTTGTAGAATAATATGATGAAGTTATATCATGCTGAAATTTGATAAGTCATAATATCATAGTGTCACCCAGCCCTAATTGCTTTCACATTGATGTAGGTTGTCTGATGAAATGAAGTGGTGAACTTTAGTGTGTGTGTTACATTTTTACCCCCTTACAGCCAGTCAAGCAGCAGCGCGGGCGAGAAACACTGCAGGTCAGCAGTCGGCTGCAGCCTCCAGCATCACTGGGATGACCCTGCAAGAGGCTCAGCAAATTCTCAATGTCTCCACACTCTCCCCTGAGGAGATTCAGAAGGTGCGAACACACTCCCTTTACAGGTTTTTTTTTTTATAGCACCAGCCACTGTCTAAACATGTCTCTCTGTCTATATGAGTTCAGCACCCTCCTTAATTTAACAAAATTATTCCTTGAGCTTTGCAAACCGTTTCATTGTGCCAGTGGAAGAAGAGTCAGATACAGAGATACACCATGATTTTTATAACAAAAGGATTCTCCCAACCCGAATCTGTCTTTTGAATATGAAACATTCAACCCCTCTGGTGGCTTAACACACTGCCTCTGTCTAATAAAGTTTTCACAGCAGGAACACAGATTTAGATTCATGTGAACTGACTTTTGTTTGATTTATTTATTTTTCTACAGTAATGCTTATCAGAAAATGTGTCTATCTGTGTCTTAAATGAAGATGAAATGCTGTTACCTGAATATTCACACTAATGTGTATCTCTTCCAGAACTATGAACACCTTTTCAAAGTCAATGATAAGTCAGTCGGAGGTTCATTTTACCTACAATCAAAAGTAAGTATTGTGTAGCTCATGACACAAGACATTTCACTTTTTTTGTTATTGAAGTATTAATTAGTTATATTGCATCACACTGTATTGTAGAGCGGAAGACAATTAAGGTAACTTGTAATTTAGAATAGAACAGAAGCAAATATGATTTTATTTTTCACAAAGTGGATAATTGTTTTTAGCTCACCAAAACATAAAAAAACAGCACAAGAACATAAAACTAAGATGTAACAGGACGTCATAGGAATATAAAACACAGCACAGTGGTGAAAAGTATAAACAAAATGATTAAAAACAGAATATTGGGCATTGAGACATAAAACAATGCCTTATGTGAAGCAGGATTTGCAGTAGGGCTGCAACTACCGATTATTTTCATTATCAGTTAATCTGCTGATTATTTTCTTGATAATTTGAACAGTTGTTTTGTCTATAAAATGTTAAAAGTGAAAATGCCCATCATAATAATAATTTCCCTGAGTCCAAGGTTACATCTTTAAATGTCTTACTTTGTCCAAACGACAGTCCAACCCCCAAAGATATTCAGTTAACTGTTACGTATGACAAAGAAAAGCATGAAATCATCACATTTGAGAAGCTAAAAGCAGCAAATTCTTGGCATATTTGCTTAAAGAATGATTATTTGATTATCGTTTGATTAATTGACTATTTGTTGCAGCTCTGTTTATTTGAGTTTACAATGCTGATCACACTTAGAATAAGAGACTTCTTAGAAATGTTTTTGGTAGCTAAAGACTATAGCACCTATCAGAGTTCAGAGTGTTGATATATATGTCACTCAGCATATTATCTTGTCAATTATCAATGCAACTCTACTAAAAAGCTTACTGCTAAACCTGCTGTTCAGGTCACCAAACTGTGATACGGAGTTGAATGTCTGCACCTTCTCAATCCGAGTTTTGTAAACTATTTCTAAGACTGACTGATTGTTGGGCTGTTGAGTGCATTTCTTGAAAATATGGTTATGGATTCTCAGAGAAGCTCAAGTTGTTGTCTGACCCCGTGTCTAGACAGCAAGCGTGTCAGATGCGTTTTTCACGCGCACATCACACGCAACAGATACGCTCTAATTGTAATCAGTGCAGCTGTCTGCACCGGCTCCATGCATACTCACGTCTTAGCTGCGTCTCACGGGCGTAACTGCGACCTGAAGCGTTCATTTACGCTTCAAGTCTATTTCCCTCCGTTTTACGCATCTCACTACAGTCATGTTTACTGGGCTCTGAGCGCTTCCAACACACGGGTGACCTACGCTCAACACTGCATAGCGTAGTGCATCACGCTATGTTTGCTGTCTAGACACGGACTTAGGATGTATACTTACAACTGTTTGCACTTTCAAGTTAGAGTACATTTGCATTAATACCATTAATATAAATTGATTAATTAACCCTCTAGACCACAGTAGAATTCTAAAATGTTGCTGCAGTTCACTGAGAACCCTCATGAGCATTTTCCTACTCAATCCAAACAGCTCTATCTCAAAAACAGAAAGAAACTGACAATCAAGAGATGTTTTCATTTTAAAAAAACACAACTTCCTCTTAAATGTGGTACCAATATGTGGCATGTGTAGCAGAAACATCAAGTAATTATCATTATAAACCTGCACTCACTCGTAACCCCACCTCCCCTCAGGATGACATTCATGTGATGAGGCACTGATCAGTTTCTACAGTGTGAAACATACTTAATATACAAACAATATAACTTCACACTTTTTCTTTGGAAGAAACTTTATTATCATAACTGCAAAAGTCACTACAAATTGTACACGCAGTTACAAAAAGTAAAATCTCAAAGTCAGCCAATAATAGCCTTTAGTAACATCCTATTTATTTTTACTGAGGTGTACATAATATGAAATTAATAAATGTAATGATGCCAAACAATCAAAATATTCAATGAGAGATGCAACGGATCCTAAAAGAAGATCAAATAACTCCAGGTCAATTTTACAACAAGAATGTGATCCACAGCATTTCCCTCCATCTGCTTCCTAGTGTCAACAAATCATAGCTTATAATCAAACCCTATTTTCACTTAAGTGTATATGAAATCAACATATAACTATGCCAAACAATCCAAACATTCAATGAGAAATCCATCTGATTCTACCTAAAAGAACAGAAAGTAACCTCAGGTTAATTTTATAACAAATGTGATCCACAACATTTCTCTCCGTCTGCTTCTCGAGTCAACATTCAGAGTCTGACAACAAAACAGGTCCGTCACTGGATAATGCCCGGCTTTCAAAATACATCCCACACTTCAACCCACACAGCAGTGTTATAAGAACAGTCAACAAAAGTCGCCAAACTTATATGGAAAAAAGAATTCATACGGGAAAAAGTCGCCGCAACCCGGTCAGTCCTCCCTACCGACGAGGCACTCTGCCTCATCCGTCTCCATCTACAGCGTCCGTCTTTGGCAGTGAGAGCTAGGTAGGTCCCATTGTTTACTGACGGTGATTATGCGATTTTGGGCCAAAAACTTGACCTCAAAAATGTCTTTGTTGCTTTCCACCATGCATGATGAGTCAGGATCTCTCTCACAACACAATCTTACGGCATCCGTGACACTTAGTCAGCAAAGCCATTCTCTTGTCTACAAGAGGAAACCGGGTGGAAACCCACAAAAAAAAAATTATGATGATGTATATTTCCGGTTCTGGTTCATCAATGACAACTTAAAGTATCTACAATACAATAAAAAAAGCTCATGACTTTATTTTCCCTTTTTTGATACACTGGAAATCATTTTAAAATGACAGGCACTCTTGGGTGCTATGGGGTCTAGAGGGTAAATAAAGAGCAAGTAGACTGCTCAGTACACCGAGTACTGAAGCCTCTCTATGACAAGGACAGGTATGCTGTGCACAATGCCAGTTTGCTTTTATGATTGTAACAATTCAGTCTTTGTTTTTCCTCTTTCAATCTCTGTTCACCTCACTGTGTTTTCACCCTCAGGAGAAAACTTAATTTGATGTTTTTGTGGCACCAGTATTATTGAGCCATAGATGCAGTTGTGAAACATTAGAACTTGCGCAACCTGAAACAATGGTTTTCATATTCTTAGTCACTCAGTTTACTTGTTTTGCTCATAACATCCAAACAATGATCAGTTCTCTTTCTGCTTTTGTGTCTGTGTCAAATATAAAATTACGACGCATGTGACTCTCAGCATGTACAATAGGAGGAATCCACTCTTTGAACTGGGTCATGTTTGAAATTAAGTTGTTACTGATTTTATCTCTCAACAATTCTTCTGTGCTCTGAGTGAGCCACAGTGTAATTTAGTTATTTTTGAAAGAGTCTTTCTTTTCTCCCAGTCATCATTATTATTGTATGTGTGTGTCTATGTCCAGGTGGTGCGGGCTAAAGAGCGTCTAGATGAGGAAATAAGTATTCAGACGCAACAAGAAAAGCAGCAGTCACAGCAGAAAACGGAAACATGAAGTATGAAATGATGCTCGCTCTTTCTTTCCTTTCCCCATCCTCTGTAAATTATAACCTAATAAAAGCCTTCACCTTTTCTCTAGTCTTGACTTTGTTTACGTTTTTTTCTTTTAACCAGTTGAAGCTTTTTCAAGATGAGGAAGCACAAACATGATAACATTAAGATATATACCAGTTATTAAAGAAATGTTGTTCTTCAGAGGCTTACAGATCGTCACATGGTTTTGTGTGGTTTGCAATGATCTGATGAACATAAAGAGTAAAATAAATTAATGTTAGTTTTTTGGTTACTGTGGGTTTGAATATCTAAAACACATAATACAGTGAGTGAAACTACAGCTCATTGATCATTAATCAGAAACAACAAATCTCTAATATTTTCATGTAAACCTGGAAATAATTAGGAAGTTTGAGGCGTTACAACATAAAATGAAAAAGAAATATTTAAGATTCTGAACTATTTCTGGGTCAGTAATCAAATTTAAGCAAATTTGTGGCATTGACCAACTTACTGTAACTCCTTTGTACAAAAGGTCAGATTTCCGTGAGTTGTATCCCTTCCATTGAAGCGTTCAGATGACACTCAGGTGGATTTGATCTACTCATCAGAGGCTCGTTCAAGTAACTCAACTTGCAGCCGGTGTTCACCTGTTACTAATATGGCTGTTCTTTGTTTCCAGCAGATTATTGCTTACCAAGTAGCATAGTGATAGTGGTAAACATGGCATCAGAACTAAGTGAAAGTGTCAGAAGTCAAATTATTCTAAGCAAAGAGGTTTTCTCAGTGTCAAATCATGGCTAGACTAAGGTGGGCAGTGCATGGAACTCTAAAATGCTTTGCACAAACTAGATCAGTTGTATCCAAAGCACTATCAGGCAGACCAAAAGTGACCACACCATCAGAAGATCAATACATCAAGTTTAGTTCACTGAGAGATACAGAATTTGCTAAATAAAGAATGCAAAAGAAGGCTGCCTTGTTGTGGTTTCAGAGGACGAGTAGCAGTTTCTAAACCACTTCTCAGGAGGGGAAACAAGGCCAAACACTTCGGGTAGGCTAAGAACTACCAGCATTTCACAGTGGATGACTGGAAAAAAGTCATTTTTATTGATAAATCCAAGTTTGAGATGTATGGCAGTAACAGAAGGGTGTATGTAAGGAGATGAACAGGAGAGAGAACAATACCACAGTGTATCAAACCCACAGTGAAACGTGGTGGTGGGAATATTCAAGTCAGGGGGTGTTTTGCCTACTCTGGATTTGGACACCTGCACTGAATTTACTACACCCTGACCAAGGAGAAGTACCACTCTGTTCTTCTCCTCTGGTTTGCATCTTTGTGGTAAAGGATAAAATAATGATCCCAAACACACCTCAAAGCTTTGCAAGAACTACTTGAGGACCAAAGAAAATCAAGGAGTCCTGACTGTCGTGAACTTTCCTCCACAGCCGCCTGACCTCAACACCATTGAACATTTTTGGGGGCACTTGACTGAGAAAGCCAATCACTTTGTGATGTCACAAGAAGCTCATTGGAACATGGTCAAGCAAAAGGGGGGCCAACCAAATAATAAAATATTCTGAAATTCATGTACGTTTTTCACTCAAATTGTTAAGCTGATATTATCATTTATAATGAAAAAAAAAATAGTATTACATGTGAAACAAATGCAAAATAGAAGTATCTTGACTAGTGGTCTCAGACTTTTGGACCCCACTGTATTTAAAGGGGCATTGTGTATTATTATGTACATGTACATTTCCATAATGTGTAGTGATTGTGTGATTGGGACAGAAATGAAAACACAAGTTGTATCAAATGCCACTTTATTAAACATTTTTCTTTTCATTGACATTATTATCAATATCGTAATAAAATTCCTCTAAAACAGGAGAACACCGCTATGTTGTACCAATTGGAGACTTTTACAACTCTAAAATTCTGCATGTTCAACCACAGAACATGATGCCAGGAAAAAATATATTTTCATATAATCATTTTTTTTTCATATAGTGTATAGCTTCTATATTTTACCTATAATAAAAAGGCACTTGGAAAAATTAAAATACTGACATAATATCTCACAAATGTGCAAAAAACATAACTTGGAACAGGCCTTGCGTGGCCTTAGTCTTATCATTAACCCTTTGTGCAACACTGTGGCACTTCAGTCAATGGCACCCCTTTAAAATGTCACTGACCTAGCTAACACAATTTTCCTGTGCCCTGGATTTCAGTTCCACTTTTCATAGCTTTAAGTGAGGGTTACTTTAAAATCTCCAGGAGCAAGTACCGCTTTTAAAAATAAGACTTTAAATTCAGACTGAGGATGACTGTATCAACAGTGACAATTTTTTACAATTATTCTTGGTTCCCAAAACAATTGATGAATAAAGCTCTACACTGAGAAAGGATGTAACAGCATCCCCCTATCTACACACGCAATGAGGGGAACAAAAGTGCAGTTCATTACAGACTGAGCTCAAAGGGTTAATGGATCATACAGCTTATTTAATATTGAAAATATTTGGACCCTGGGAGGATCCGTGTCATATTATCAGCTTTCTGCCGCTGTGCTGAGTCTCTGTCCCTGTCTGCTACCAGCAGAGGAGAGATGGACAGACAGGGAGGAGGAGGAGAGCCGTCGCATCTGTGGGTTTCACTGTTGCCACGGAAACCATGTCTAGCCTACTTAACACCTGTTTCTGATGACATCACACACCAGGATTGTCCACTCACAGCGAGAGATCCTCTTCAATACTCTCTGATATCAAGAGACTGACCACTGGTGTGTGTGTGTGTGTGTGGTGAGGGGGGAGGAGGTGTCTGAGATAATAATGACAAAGAATTACTGAGGCAGAAACACAGGTATGAAGTGCATCGCTGATGTAAATCCTTGCAGACCTGTGGGCAGCCCAGCACAGCTCGTCCTCAGACAGGGAGGGTTATACTTGTTTTTGTTTACTGTGAATGCGGCTTGCTAGTTTAACTGTTCTCTCCATCTCTGGTAAAAAGCTTTGTGGCCGGGAGGTGGGGGAGTTGAGCCTTTTGGGTTTAATCTATAAAAAAAGAAAAAACCCAGAGGGCAGACAGAGTTCAGTGGCCTAGTTTTCTGCAGGCTGGTATGCATGTGAGTGGCTGCCACATTGGGCACAGCACAGCCAGTGACTTCAGAGCTGAGAGGGCCGTTTGCTGGGTAGGTGGCCAGATGGAGGGCGGCTGCACGGCACAGCTATCCTCTGCCTCTCTTCCCTCTGCTGGCACACAGCCTCTCCCCTCATCTCTCCCTGTCCCCTGTTCATTCATTTATTCATTCAGCCAATCGTTTCTCTCTTTGCTCTCGCACTCTCCCAGTGATGCCCGCCATTTCACAGTCGGATGTTATTTCTCTATGGCTTCCCTTTATGGAACTGGAATTAAAAGTCAAAACAAAGGGAGCAGAGACCGAAGATAATTCTTTGTAAGGACACTTAAAACAAAATGCGTTTTTTTTTCTATGCCCATCAACTCTCTAAATGGTCCTCAGTGCACCAATGTGATTGTCATGGAGGACTGTGATGTCATGTGGCCCACTGAATACCTATCTAAAATCTCATTTTCCCAATAGAGCATTGGTTCCAAACCTTTTTGGCTTGCAACCCCCATAAAATGAAGCAATATCTACAGTTTATGGTCATAGTTTGGACATATTGTTGTGAGCAGATTTCTTTCCCACATGCTTTCATTGTACATCAATCTCACAGACCTGAATAGGTGAACCTACTGAGTCTACAGCCACGCTAGCGTCTCTGCCTGTACTGAGGCTTTGAGCTAAATGCTAACATACTGATGTTAAGCAGGCTGACGGGAATCTTCTAAATTTTACAGGTATATGGTCATAAAGTAAAGTATTGAACAAATTAAGGTTAACCTGATGATGGTGCAAGATAAAAAGTTACAGGATCACCAGAGTTATTAATATTCATCCTAAAGGAGACATGAATATCTGTATCAAATTTCATTGCAATCCATCCAATAGTTGTTGAGACAAACAAAACAAAGACTTTCAACCTCATGGTGGCGTTAGAGAAAAAGTCAGGATCACCAAAGCCATTAGGATTTATCCTATAGGCACTATGACTGTCTATACAAAATTTAATGGCGATCCATGCAAATATTGTTCAGATATTTCAGTCTGGATAAAAGTGGTGGATTGAACCACAGACTGACTTTGCCATCCATGAGCCACCCAGCTAGTGTGGCTAAAAGCAAATATTACTAAATAAACATTAACACTATTTTGTGTAATGGAAAAAAAATTGTCTTTTATATCAATGAAATCATCTTGATTAAATTGATACTCTTCAGAATCATTTCAGGGAACTTTTTGGGGGTCCCAAACCCCAGGTCGGGAACCATTGCCCTTAAAGATGACCCAAACCTCTCCCTCTCTTCAACTCCTCAAAAACTCCTCCACAACAGCAGAAAGCTGAGCGTAGAGCAGCCTTCGCAGAACACAAGAAGCAACTTCAACATCAGAAAAAATGTCTCGTCTGAACAACAGCAAAAACAAAACAAAACAAAACAAAAAAAAACAATGACACAAATATAAAACAGCAATAACTGATTATTTCTAAGACTGGGCGATGGAAAAGTAAGACCGCCAACAAAGCAGATGGGAAGAGGAGAGATGGAGGAGTTAAAGAGAAGAGGGTTGTGTGTGTGTCAGTCTCTTGAGGGAATGTTCCTTGTGTTGTGATGATCCTCTCCTGCTCCCCTACCTCTCCTCTGTTAGACACGGCAATCAACATCATACATGCATTAGCAAACTAGCAATACAAGCCTGGAAGGACCCCACAGCGAAATCGACCCTTGCAGGCCTGAGCCAAAATGAGATAAGAGCAAGACAGGCTTTAAAGAACCATGAATTGGCAGTAACATTTCATAAAACATGTAAGAAATATAGTGTGTGGTAAGTGCATGTTGACTGCGTAATCGAACCGTGAGAAAAGTTTTCCCAGAAGTCAAAGGAGTCTTTTTTTCTTTTCTTTCTTTTTTTTGCCCCTTTGGACAGAATAAAATGAGGCAGTTTGCAATAGTGTGGCTTCCTAGACAGTCCAGCTGTATGTGGCATTGAGTGCATCACACCCCCCTCTGTGGCATAATACGTACATCCCTCTTTTCCCTCTCCAGGTATTTTTGGCACAGCTTGGGACTTGTTGAACTTGGGACAAAACTTCAACCAACACGGCTATGTCGGGCTTTGAATGGATGACCACCTGTTTTTCACAGCTGGTTTTGGGTCGGGTCACTTTTCAAAGTACAAGACGCTAGTGTTTATCACCACAGTGGCCCTTTCATACACAAACTGGCCGTGTTGATTCAATTACGGGAAAGCAGCTGGACAATCCAGAAGCAAAACAGTGCGAGTTCTGTAAATGACAAGTGGGATGTTGTGTATCTTGTCCGACCAGAGGGGGGAGCCAGACACACAAGTGCCTTAAATTTCACTTGTGTAAAAGAGGAAGTGATGATTGGTCATTGTCAGGTGATATTACACCATTTGTCTGCAGTAAGTCATCAGATTGCTCTGCGCCCTAAAAGCCCCTAGTCTGAATGCCTGGCACACATTCTGGTGGACTAGGCTGGTCCGTGTTTGTCACCCTCCCCAAACTGGGGACAGATTGTCAAAAATTGCTCTCTCCCAGTTTATGTTACACTGGGGGAGCCAAGAGGTTAGCAGCAGTTTTGAGGTTTCAACACTATAACCATTTGACACTATTAAGTGCTGTGTTAAATTGAACTGTCTCAGAGCTGAAGCCGGCTCCTGCAGCCTTCTCCAGCACAACACCCAATCCAAGACAGTTTGAGTTCACTTGCTTTGGTTTGGCAAGCTTGTCTGAATCATATTAATCACAGTTTGTGAAAAATAGGTCATAACTTTGAAATCAACTGTGGAGAATCTTCCTGTCACGTGCACGTTTGCCTAACTGAGAGAGCGTCATTCAGTTTCATGGTGTATCTATCTCACTGCTAAGCTGGAGGCACACTGTCGATTAAGTATAGTCATATATAAATACTTTAATGAATCAGGACTTTTGAGAGAACACAGAGCACTAAGACTGTCACGTTCATGGACCCCCGTCCACAGAACCAGCAAACAGGAATGAATAAAGTATAAAATAAGCAACAAGGAGCCCGCTGTCAGGCCTTGTGATAGAAATACAGAGCCTTACATGTTCCTGAACAGAGTTCTTGGGCCCCTTAGTTTCCCAACAATAAAAGAGGCTTGCGTTGTATTCTTAATTCTTGTGAGGTGTAGTGTTATCTATTGTTTATCTGACTGAGTTTCTCTATTGTTTTCTTTTTTCCCACCCCCTCTCTGAAATGCATTGCCTGGATTTGATTGTGCGAGCCAATCCCTATCACCTTTGACTGCCCGTACCCTCACTATGGCGTTCACCCTCCCATCCCGACCCCCTGAGCTCTTCTGGAATGTGTGTGTGAGTGTGTGTGTGTGTGTATCAGTTGACCACAGCTGGCTTGAGCACCACGGTGCCTGGGGGGATGACCACCCAGGACAGGGGATCATGAGACCCTCCTGTGGAAAGGTTTAGGACCCCCCCAGTCACCTCGTTCTCGCCTTCCTCCCCCCGGCCCCTCTTGGCCTGCTGACTGGGGACCCTGCGATCAGACGCAGCCCCCAGCACGGACACCATTGGCAGGCCCAGGGCCGAGGAGGGGAACGCCGGGGAGAGCAGAGGGGACTTGGCCAGGCCCAGCGGGGAGCCATTGAAGGACAGGATGGGTGTGCCTCCCAAGCTGCCTGGAGGGGAGCTGGGGCAACCAAGTGTGCTGAGGTCCAGGGGTCGAGGACTGAGGGGGGACAAGGGCAGGGAGCCGCCCAGGCCCTGCAGAGCATGGCCTCCCAGGAGAGCAGCCGCTGCCCCTGGGATGATAATGTGGGCTCCACTCACATAGGACAACTCTGAATCCTTCCCCCCTCCACTTGCAAGCACTCCACTTTGACTCCCCTTCAGCATAGAGCCTACACCACCTGGGGAGCCCTGCTCCTGAGCCACAAAGTGACCATGGGCCTTGATGTGCTTGCGAAGAGAGCTGGGGTCTGTGTAGCGCTTCAGACAGCCCACCATCTTGCAGTAGTAGGGCTTGTCGACATAGTGTGTGCGTGTATGCTTGAAGCGGTCACTTGAGTTGGAGTAACGCTTGTTGCAACCCTCATATGGACAAATGTAGGGCTTTTCACCTGCAGGAGGAGAGAGGAATCATGTTTTAGCTTTGACATACAGATACAGATTGGAATTTTTTATATACTATGCATACAACAGGTTTTCAGATAACGTTTCATATATCCAAGGGTCATGACCTCCAACGCCATTCTGTAACTCACTGGGTGCAGCTCCACCACTGACCTGTGTGTGAGCGGTTGTGTATTTTGAGGTTCTCCAAGCGTGAGAAGCTCTTGTTGCAGGTGGGACAGCGGTGGGGCTTCTCGTTAGTGTGAGTGCGGATGTGGATGAGCATCTTGTACCTGCAGCAACACAAAACAACATTCACTATAGCAACTACCTCTTTAATTCTGCCCTCAGATGTACACTTCACTAAAATCACCCCAGTGTATGAAACACTCACCTAGCATTGAACCCCCTCCCTTTGCGAGCGCAGCCCTCCCAGTGGCAGCAGTAACCAGAATCCTTCTCAGGCTTGACATGGAAGTCATTGACATGATCCACCAAGTCTTGGAGGGAGTCAAAGAGCAGATGGCACTGGAGAAGAGAAGACATTCAGCATTTCAAATTGCGTGTGTTGTTTTGACGAGGTTCTTTTGACTTTGACCATTTTACTTTCTGGGTCTCACCTTCTTCCAGCGGCAAGCCAGTTGTTCATCTGCTGAGAGGTCAGGAGAGGCCCTTTTGTCACTCGTCTGGCCAATGAACATGGAGGATGGCAGGTGAAGTCCTGCCCCAGCTCCGATTGGCACAAAGAACTGAAAGGCCTGTGAGATGTGAGAATTCTGGGAAACAATAAAAAAGAGGAAAAGGGACAAGGGGATCATCAGTCTACTGCACCAATAATAAAGAAACATGCACTTAAACTTTACTGTTTCATCATATTTACCTAAAATGTGCAAAAACACCTGAAAACTAAATGTGTCAGTCTATAGGTTAATTTGCATACACACTCCGCTAATGGCAGTTATGTGTTCACAACATGAGATATTCTTTTTGAATGGATAAAGTACTGGTGTAAAACCGACTTCTACACGGAGTGTTGCATTATGGGTTGTTTGTAGCATTAATGTTGCTAGGCTAGAGAGTGTCTTAAAGTCTGTTTATAGTGAGTGTGTTAGAGTCAGTCAGCCCTAAAAGTGTTTCGTTAGTCCAGTTTAACCTGCAGGAGTTTCTGAAGGCTAGTGTAACATGTTTTTCTGCCACAGAGGAAATAAATTCATGATGAGTAAAAACGAGTCCAAAGCGTCTTCCAATGTCTCTACTGCAGAAAAGGAATATGTCAAGCTGCCAAATACCGTTGTCAAAGATGATAAGGAGCTCAAAAAGACAAACAAGCTTATAAATGCTAATTGCCAGAGAAATTTTTTGACCTCTAAAGAGCCTGGCAGGAGAGTGTGAGTATGCAACTATACTATAATGTAAGTTATATTCAAAAAGTAATGTTATTTTTCCAAAAACAGCTATTGGAAAAGGGGGAGGGGGTCGTTTTATAATAAGGGTCACCTTATAATCGGATTATTATTTATATTTGTACCTCGAGCTCAAGTTCGTTTGCCATCGAGAGCTACTGTGACTAAACATATTGAAAATTACTTTGAGGAGAAGAAGGATGAGCTAATGTTAGCTCTGACCACCTACTGCTGGACAGCTCTCACAAATGAAAGCTACATCACAACTTTTCTTAAAAATTAACCAGTTAGTTACCGGTTAATGGGTGTCAGTCTGTCGAAAGCAAAATTAACTGAAACTGACATCCCTATTTCCACCACAGGAACTTTCCCCAGGAATAAGAACCTTTTAAGATTAGTTCCTCTGGTTCCAAATACCTAGAATTTTTGGTCCAAACGGGGCTAAAGACAACAAAACAATTACCAGGGTAAAAACTGCCTCTTGTCTCTGCAGCTGTGATAGTCCTATGCAGATGGCATAATTGAGAACAGACAATCAGCTGGATGACTGGACACTCCACCTCAGTTGAGAAAATACTGGATAATGCAGTGACAAATCCCCTCTTTTTGTCAGTGGAGTACAAAAACTGCTGATCGTCTTCTTCAAAAATTCACTCTACTTGTTCTCTTGTAGTCACCCGCTGCGAACTATAAAACCCTGACACATCCCTGAGCTCGGCATGAGAGCTGTAAGATTCACTGAACCTCAGCTGAGGCTCAAAGAGCTAATGCACCATCTCTCTCTCTCTCTCACACACACACACACACACACATACAGTGTAACTTAGCTCAAGCATAAAACAGAAAGGAGCCCTGATAAAGAGTGGAATTTAGAATAAGTCAATGTTGTCTTGTGAGACCAGGGGAGCACAAAAAAGAGAGAAAAAGGGTGCAAATGGGTAACAATCCTGTGGCTGTCTCATCGTCGTCAGCTATGTCAGAAATGTGTATGTGACAAATTTCATAAAATGAGACCAATTTCCTTCACTGAGCTCTGCCTCTGCATGCAAAACTATGTGAGCTGCTTTGTGAGATGCTGTAGGGGAGAGAACATGTGAGTGTGCCTGTATGCAGCTGTTCTTTTATAAATGCTTATAGTGTGTGTGTCTGTGTGTGCGTGTGTGTATGTGTGTGTGAGAGAGAGAGAGAGGGAGAGAGAGTAAGAGGGAAAGAAAATGTCCTATTTGCGTCCATGGGGGATAAGTAAAGTGTAGAGTTTATGTGTAGCGATGGGGTCGGGGGGCTATCTAGCACTCAGTGGGATGCAGGGCGGCTGAATGGTCCCAGCCAGCGTGTCTCAATTCAATTGAGAGGGAATTGAATTAGGCGGCGTGAGGTCTGCATGGCTGTACCTTGTCTTAAATCCGATTATACATGTACACACACACACTCATACACACATGCACACACACGTCATACCAGTGGGGCCACTGAGTGCAAGTTGCACAGACAGAGGCACTTGTTGGGGACACAAGAAGTGTTTGATAAGAGCTAATAGCTCCCTCTCCTCTCTCACACACACATACACCTCCCACCTCTTGCATAGCCGGATTCTCTTATAGAGGGTATGACACAACCCAGTGTTGTTCCTGATTTCCTGACCAACTGAGTGTTGGCCACTTGCTGCTTTACCGTGTTTATTTTAACTTGGAAGTGAACAAAGAAAAAGTGTGAGAAAAAGTAAGAGGGGGGAAATAATATGGATATTGAAGGGCAAAAGTGGTAAAAGGTAAGGTGGAACACCTGTATTGGATTGATGCAGGTGTGTGTGTGTGTGTGTGTGTGTGTGTGTGTGTGTGTGTGTGTGTGTGTGTGTGTGTGTGTGTGTGTGTGTGTGTTTGAGCTCGATCATACTCACCCCTGAGGGGATGTAGTTGCCATTGGTCATTTCTGGAGAGCTGGGGGTGTGGCGGGAGGAGGGAGACAGGCTCAGGTCCACTGCAGGGGGGGTGGGAGTTTCTGTTCGGTCATGAGGGACCACCTGCATACCTGAGGTAACACACACACACACATGCATACACGCCTGGTAAGATAATCTCTCATATGGGGACACCGTTCCCACTCTGTCACTCTTTCTCAAATGCACATTTTAGTTTTACTGGTTTTACCTACTTGTGTGTGGAGATGCTGGCGAAGCGGGTTCAATGACTGCGGTGCCATCGTCTGCCATGCGGAGCTGGCGAGCTCGCTTGGGGTGTAGTGGGGAGAGTGGGGGTGAGCGCGCCCCTCTGTCCCGCCCATTAGCTCGCCGAGGGAGCTTCAGGTCCAGGGGCTCGTCCAGGGACAGCATGACCGCAACCCTCCGACCTCCCACCTGCACAAACATCCAGTGACAGAGGGGCAGAGTCAGGCCAAGTGGGGCCAGTGGAGGATAGCTTCATATAACCACACATACGATGAAATGCTGCATTCCGGTGTGAAACAGCGACAGATTTCAGAAGACAGATTCTCACACCTGCGATATTTCCCACGTGAATATTATTCAAAGTATTTCACATTCCACAATCCCATTGGGTAAGAAACACTCCCCAACAATGGTAAACTCACCACAATTGCAAACTGAAACACTGAGTAAGCCAAAGAAAAATAAACACACACACAGACACACATACACACACGTAGAGAGCTGAGTGACCCCCTCCTCTTTTTCCATCCTGACCTTTACTCACACACTCTTCCTGAGGAATGTCTACAATCCAATCCAGATGGTCACCCTCACCGCCAGCTCTCCATCACCCCACCCCTTGGCCAGTCACTGGCCCTTGCATTCTGTCACATCACAACTCCCAAGTCCCAACCTCCAACCCCACAGCGTGCACCTTCAGACCCCATGGACCTTTGAGACCCACCGGCAACCCCCCCTCAGGCCTTCAAGTCCAGCTGCACCCACTCTGTCCACCTCCTCCCTCCTCTAAACACACTGACCTCTGGACCCAGCCTGAGGGTTGTGGGCAGGACGCTTCATCTAGCTGTCATTTTGAGTCCCACTACCTCAGCCAGCAGACTGGCCCAGCATCAGCATGTTGTACCATGCAAAGAATTCAACATTCATCCCAAACAACTAGATGTCCACAGTTAATTAAAGGATTTAAATCATATATAAGGTGTCAGGAACAGTCATAAAAAAGATTAATAATATTCAACAAAACCACCCTCAGAAAAAGTGGTCATTTCTGAAGTAGAGACTTTAACATTTCAGATGTAAATAAATGCTGATTCTATGATTCCCCATCCAGCATTTACTGCTTGACACATACAGGCGGTGCTAGTACAGTACTGCTGGTCTATAGCCAAGCTCTCCACTCAACACAATGTGTTAGGGTTCACTGCTCCTTCTCACCAGGCTCACACACACACACACACACACGCACATACATCTCCTCAAAGCATTTTCCGTCTACACACACACAGTGTGAGTGTCCTACATTTGTGTCCGAGTTCATGTGGAACACTCCCAGCGTACATGTAGTGCGTATGCTATGAAAAGAGTCATACTTTCAGAAACACACATACACACACACACAAGTAATTAATCAAACTGTAATTTCAACAAATTCACCCTTCCTCCCTCTCCCTCACACACACACACACATGCCGACACACTCTCACAGAAGCCGCGGTGGTAGTGAATGGTGGGCTTTGAGAGCGACTGGCCAGGGGCCACATGAGAAGCCCTTGTGTCTGGGAGGCACGGAGCACGGAGGTCACCAGGTTCACCAGTCCAATGAGGGATGGCCACCAGCTCACACACACTCATATATGCAACCAGAGGGGCTGGGGGGGATGTACAGACTCAATCAGCCATAGATAAGAGGATGATAATATACACACGTACTGATACAAACTAAGGAACATACTGTATATACACACACACAGAGCAGCATTATAGCATTATCAGTGAGATCTTACTGTACAGATGCATATACATATAACTCATGTTCTTCACATGCACTCAAAGAAACAGATGTTTGAACACATAAGCTTTGGTTTTTATCTGATTACAGACCACAGTGGCAAGCACATGACCCACAGGTCCATCTTGATGGGCAGTTTAGAATGACTTAACACCGAAATGTCAGCGATAACTTACAACACACTGTGAAGGAAAAACCCACAGAAGCATGCTTCATGCTAGGAGAAGGGTGTTTTTATAGAACTAATTGACAGAATTAGAAAAGCCAATTTCAACAAGCTGCAGCCAGTTGCTAACAAAATACAAATACATCACCCCCTCAGGTTTCACATTTGAACCAGAATCACGCTAAGAAAGGATCTCTTCATAACCAAGACTAACTTCTAAGAAAGTGAACCTTTCCTTTAAATATTCTTGCCGTGTAACAACTACTGTATGAAGCGCATACAGGCCCATTTGTGCTCTCACTGGTTCTTGAGTACATTCGGGTTCTCTATTTCACATCTAATAATGTCTGCATAATATTTGTGGTGGTGTGATATAATATAAGAACACTCGGGTTTTGGTATGCAAGTCAGAGTCCTGCATTGTCCTACATTTTCACCTGTGCAGACTGCTAAACAAAGAGATTTAACTGTTAATGCGACCACATCAGTGGAGTAGATTATACCTTGACACATAATGAATGTATCATTTCCATCAACCAAACCCAGTGCAAATGTGTAATGATAAAGGAGGAGTATTACTGGTAGTTGCTCTAATGATCATTTTGACCATAGAGAGATTGTTATGCGGGCAAACACTGCCATTAGCTGTTAAAATAAACATGTTTAGATCTGTCTGAGTGGATATGATCCTCATTTAGAACGAGCTGCGGTTAATACCACATTTCTGTTTCTCCCTCTTTCTCTCTCTCTCTCTCTCTCCTCTGGGCTGGGTGGGTCTCACTAACTTACTGTAACTCCTACCGCACAGGCTGCCAAGAGTTTTGGCTTTATTGTTTGGCGAAAGTAGCAGAAAATCGCCTGTCATCCACTTTAAATGAGTAAGCCCCTTACTCAGAGGCACAGACCAGGAATCAGCTTAACCTTTCTACAAATCCAACTCTCATCCACTGCGGGAACAAACAGAAATCTGGCCTCCCGTCAGCACTAAAATCCATGCTATAAAATACAATGTGAAACAGATATGAAACTTCTGGCCTCATTCTCATTTTATCTGTCATGTCTGGTTTTATTTCCCTTTTGCAAAGCACTTTGTTACATTGTTAAAAAAGGTGCTATGTAAATAAAGTTTATTATCATTATTATTATATAACTCAGAATATACAACCATTTGGACCTGGCACCTCAAAACATATGATGCTAAATCTCTCAGAGTGAGACAGGCTGAGAGACACTACAGGGGTCTCCGTACACAAAAGCCTTTCTCAGGCGGCTGCTCCACGTGCAAACCATTACTAAACCTCCATAACGGACTGTATAGCTCATCTTTTCCAATTTATTAAGCAGGTCTCCCTAGCTATTCCTCTCCTGCTCAAACAACAGCCAGTCTCATAAAAATGTGTCCTTTCCCCTATATAATAAAGAGCATTGTTTGTATCACTCAGCTTGTTGCATGTTGCAGGAGAGGCAGTTTAATTTAGTAGTACACTGCAATAAAGTATCAGTTTAAGCAAGTTATTTACTTTAATGTTATATCTTTTTTTCCTTTTAATTGCAGGTTAAGTTGTCAGGAGTGTAAATATTTCAGCTGATTCCAATGCAATAAACATTTCCAGCATTTTCCTCAATGAGGTTATCTTAATTCTACTGATCTGCTCACTTCAGCACATTAAAGTTGAAACAATTAGTCGGTTAATCAATTGTCAGAAAACAAATTAGATAATAAATTAATAATGGAAATCTTTTTTCAAGCACAAATGCCAAAAATTAGCTGAGAAATCAGCTTCTGAAATGTCAGGGTGTCTTGCTTTTCTTCATCTACACGACAGTAAACTGCGTATCTTTTTTTTGGATTTATTGTCAAACAAGCCATTTTGTCATTATCATGAACTTGTATTAGGCATTTTCTGACATTTTATAGCCCAAACAAATAATCAATTAATCATAAAAAGAACCTGAAGCTTAATTGATAATGAAAATAATTACTAGTTGCAGCCCAGCAACATTTTACGACTTCCAATAGGGCTGTGAATATTATCTGGATTATTCGTTTGGTCCATAAAATAACGTAAATTCCAGTTTTAATAAAATTGAAAAAAAGGTGATGTCTTGTTTTGTTTTGAACCACAGTCCAAAACCCAAATATATTCAGTTTACTATGATGCATGACAAGGAAAAGCATTAAATCATCACATTTCAGAAGATTCAGTATGAAACCAAAATAATTTAGGTAGCCACTTTTTGCAAAGCAACCGACGTGACAAACATCTGAAAAAAATAATTCACTTGAGACTCTCTTAAACTTCCAACAAATCTCAGCAGGTCATAAAATATCTACAATATCCACTATACCCAAGGCAGTCAATACCGCGCTAATGTGATCCCGGTGGAGTCGGATAGTACAGCTCCTGGCGAATCAACCCCTGCAGCTGGATTTCACCTCAGCCCACCCTCATCACGATTATTTCTTAGAAGTTGGGACTGGCTGGGAAGTGACTCACAGTGTGTGGATTTTGGACTGCAGTTACAGGATCTCGACTACATCCTCCAAACAGCCACGATCACTGAGAGAGGGGTTTGTGGGAAATGTGAGACAAAGAGAGTGAGAAAGACGGAGAGAAAGAATGACATAGACAAGGAGAGAGCATGGTTTGCACGTCTGCGTGATATGCGAGTGTGTGTGTAAAGCTCTGTGGCGGATGGCTGTGAAGTTTGGGGAAGGGGTTTTGGCTGGCCCCCATGCAGACTTCCTCGGCTCAGCCGTGGGGTCGACAGTCTCTCTGAAAGGCGGCATTGTCCCTTCTCTGGGCCCTCTCTCTCTCTCTCTCTAGCAGAGTAAACACAGGCTACAGCAGCTGAACAGGAGAGAGAGAGAGAGAGAGAGAGAGAGAGGAGAGGACGGATGACCGAGGGGGCCACAGCGAGGATATACAAGGGTGAGGATGAAGGGAGGAGGAAGTGGAGGAGGAAGAGGAGTCCTGAAAGAGAGGTTTGTGTGTATCCTCTTTAGCAACCTATTCCCCTGCATAACCCTTTTTCCACCTGAGTCCTACATCAACCCTATTACATTAGGAAGCCGCCCCAAACGTCTTTGATGGAGTATGGGTGTGTGTGTGTGTGTTTGGGGGGGTGAACATGGGTCGAGGTTGGAGGGTGAGGTAATGGAGGGGGACATCGGGTCAAAGAAGGGCTATGTGTTTCAACACCTCCGTGCTCCGAGGCTAGGCTCACACGGATCAGTACTGACCCTTGACCCCGCTCCGAACGACTGATCTTTCGCCTGATCTGACGAGATCGGCGCCGAGGGGGATCGTGTGTTTGGGCTCGGTCTGATTGTGCGGAGATGAGAGCCAATGAAAAGCATCAGAGAACATAAAAACTGTGAGGTGTAAGATGATTATGTTGCAGGGTATAAATCGTGTGGTGTAATATTTTGTTATCTGTGAGGCTTTCAGAGATTGTGTGTCTCTGTGTGTGTGTGTGTGTGTGTGTGTGTACATTTGTGTGACCCCCTCTGAGGTTGGCTGTAACTTAATCTGCCTCCTGCTGTGACCCTGGGAGGTGGTCTGTAGGAGGTAAGCCATCTCTCCCTGGGGCTCTTTGCACTCTCTTTTTCATTCTCACACACAAACACACACACACACAGAAGAACATGGTGGGAACGACCGCTTCTAACAACTAACGCTTTTGATCGTTGTGATTCTGAAGAGCTTTAACCTCCTGTTTTAAATAATGAACGATCATACTGCATTAAACTTTTCATGCGGGAGGTAGCGATTCTTGCAGACCTTGCTGTGGTATCATTTTGAAATCAGCGAGTATTGATAAAGTAATAAAGTTTTAAGACCAATTTATGGAGTGAGATGGCAGCACTGTAAAAATATACTATGAGCTCAGTTTACGGTTTAATTTTCTTATGCTCATACACTTCAGCCAACAAGCCTTCAGAAGAATGGTATGTTCCCCCATTTATAGAGAACAAGCATTCATCCGCAGGTGTGTACTAACTAACAGCTTTAAGACCAAAACAGCCGACATGTGATAAATCTTTTTTTATGAATAGGTCATCATGCTCCACTTGTCCTGGCCTCATGACTCCTTAGAATTGGGGTCGAGCACAGGTATGAATGGCCAATAAATCTGCCAGCTCGATATTACTGGCTGCTGTTAATTTATCACAGATATCAGTATATTGTATATGATGGCTGAAAAGTAACTAGAAGTTGCAGTATAGAAATGCTAATCATACATTTGCGATAATTTATAATTAGTGTCTCCATTATCATTTTAAAAGTTTATTAAAAAATGTCCTGCTTGGTACATATTTTGGTCACAATTCTCTGATGCCAAATTTGAGGGATCCTCATTGTTTATGTTCAGAAATATCAGATTTTTAAACTCTCAAATATCAATATTGGTATCTGCCAGCTCTAAGGGTTTCTATAATAACTGTTATAAATTTACCATAACCTTTAAGTAGACACTGATGTGGAGGTCCCGCCTTTTCAATCATCTTCTCAATATCAGAGATGGAACATGATTGTCAAATCTAGGTTACTGCATTAAAAGGTGACCAAATAAAGAAAAGATATCCTATGAAATACACCCACTGCCACAGTGAGTCTTTAGTGCAACATTGCTTTGACCACATTTAAAGTTAACAGCCCCTGTTTAGTAAATATGTTTCCATTACAATTGGTAATTCTGTGGTTTTAAAGAGCTGCAATTGCAGTGTGCATCGTGTCTAGACCTGCTGGTTTTTCCATCCACCAGGTGGGAAGGACAGGGTCAAAGGTGACCGAGTGTGGGATGGGTGTGGTGTGAACTCTGACCTCTGGCATTTGGGCTCTACATCTGTAAGGCCAAGGAGGAATAAACAAAGTTGGCACATTTCAAGCAGGTTTTTACACAAAATACTATGTGAATAATCAGATCAAAATGATCCAAGCAATTGTACGCTTCAAAGTAAAGCAATTACCATTTGCAATTTTCCTTAATAGCCAGATTTACAACAACTGAACTCATATCAAAGTGAAATTAATCAGAGAAAGATGTGATACAGCAAGTTTTATTGAACTTTGATAAAAACAATTAGACAAAAGTGTGACATTACATTGGCTACCAGTGGTGTATGACCTACTGTAAGGCAGCTTAATATCCAATTGACTGCATGTTTGTTTGGGACATAAGACAACAGGCCCAAAAAAGATCACTCTTTCGTTCTCAGTCATGTCATTGCTGACGTTTCTTGAGGTAATAGCCGCAAGTGACCCCACCTCCGCTGACACATACACCCCTGAGCCACAGCCCTCGCATACACCCTCCACCCCGCAGCCCTGATGGATCACCCAACACACAAACACACACACAGCTGAGAGATTTTTTTTTTTTTCCTGCCTCTGTCCTCCTCAGCCAGCCGCCTCCTCAGACAGGAAACCTCAGTTTCCACTCCTCCTCCTCCTCCTCTGGGCCTCTCATTCCCTCTTTCTCTCTTTCTCTCTCTATCCTTTTATTCTTTCTTTGCCGTTGTTTGCCTCTCACATTCGCCGCTCTGCCTCCTCTTTCAGTTTGTTTTTCCTCTTCCACTCTCATCTCGTTCTTCTCTCACCAACTACTGTCCCACCGACCACCCCGGTTTCTATGCGACATTAAATTACTTTCTACATTCACATCAGTTCATCAAGATAAACGAATGTAATCAAGATGAAGAGATTAATTCAAGTTTCACTTACACAGTTTTCTCTGACTGTCAATCTAAACCTCCCCCCTTCCTCTTGCCCATGGTTGCAAAAAAGCACACTGGATAGTACACAGGATTATGTAATAGCAGCATGCATGGAGCCAATGGGGAAGGGCTATTGAGGAAAAATACAGTTGTTGGAGAGCTGGAGTCAAGACGGCTGCGACACAGAGACAGAGTGACACGTGCGTTCGCATGCTTCAAACACTGGGAGAAATAAACACAAGATCATCACTTGTTCTTCGGAGGGTTCAAACGAGAGAATAGAAACATACCACCAACAACAAATTAAAGAGCATGTGAGCATGCAAAACGAAGAGGTAAAGATGCAACGAAAAGGAAAGGAAGAGAGAGATTTAAGACAACACATGAGGCTGGGGAGAAAGGAGTGAAAGGAGGGAGAGAAGGAAAGAAAAAAGGGAGGTATAGACAGAGCGAAGGAGGAGAGTGCAACAGGAAGCCTCTCAGCGAGCTACCAATGGCCTCCAGCCAGAGTGTTCAGACACTGAGGAATTCCAGGCAGAGGGCAGGGAGGGAGGGAAGGTGCCAGGAGGGAGGGAGGGAGGCAAGAACGAGGAGGGCGGGTCGCACTTGCGGTTTGTTGTCAAAGGGTACTGCTACATGAGAAAGAAAGAGCACACACTTAAAGCGATATCTCTCTGTGGTTGAACATTAACATTTTTTGTTAGGATGCAAAACTTTGGTATGAATACACTGAACCGTTTGACATGTCAAGCCGCCGCTGTGTTCATTTAATGTGTGTTTTTGCTTCTGTTTTGGGAGATTTAGCTACACAGTTCAGTATGTTTAAATGAGATTTTGGATTGCAATATTGGATTTCAACTGTACATTCACAGTAGATTATGATTTTTTTTTTTTAAGTCTAAATGTACTAATGTTACAAAAAGTTACAATAGTGCAAAAGTTGCCACACACAAAGACAGCATGAAATATTATAGAATAAAGAAATCTGATGCTGTGCAACTACAGCTGAAACAATTAGTCAATGAACTGATTGACGGAAAATGTGTTGGAAATGAACATTAAATTAATCAATTAATTGTTTACGTCAGATTTCAAGCAAAAATGCCAGTTACAGCTTCTCAAATATGAAGATTTGCTGCTTTTCTCTGTTTTACATTAGTATAAATTCAGTGTTGTTGGCTTTTGGACTGTTGGTTGGTCAGACAAGACATTTGAAAACGTCACTTCTGGGATTTTATTATGATATTTGTCACTCTTATTGACATTTTATAGACTAAACAGTTAAATCAATTAATTGATAATGAAAAGAACTGACAAATGAAAACATGCATTTTAAACCCACAGTATTAAGACCTTTTTGCAACTGTGCATAAAAAAAACATTGCATAGACTACACTATCGACAGCACTGTGGATATTAAGCTCAGACCAGGATGAATTAAACATCAGAGACAGACTGTCAGTGTTATATATTTTAAATTTGAGAGCAAAAACTCCAGCAGACCCTCCATCTTAATAGCATTTCAGACAGACCTGACAACGGAGCAGCAATTCCGCTCAGTCTGCCATTGAGTGAGATTAGGCCATGAACGATCTATAAACAGCCATCTGACTGAGATTTCACATTGTGTCAGTAAGCCTTATGGCCTGCTAAACCTGGGATTATCGCACGACACAGTGACCTGACTCGACTCTTGGTAGGAAGGGGAGGGGAGGGGAGGGGTGCGGATGGATGGCTGAAAGGATGATGAGTGGGTTTCAGGGAAGCATGCGTTATCAAGCCAGTATAATAATGCTTGCCTTTTGCGAATAAGAATTTGACTACATCTGTAAACTTGAATCATGAAACATCTAATGCCGAGTGCATCTTTAAGCAAAGCTCTTGAGATTTGTTTTTGATCCTGTAATTAATTAGAAGAGGACAAAGTGTGCCTCAGTGTGGAAATATCATTAGAAAATCTGTTCTGCAATAAAAGCAATCATCCAAACTATTATGACAGAACAAATGAAAAGAGAAGAGGAAGGTTTGGGGTGGGGAGGGGGTTGGGGTAGCTGTACATTGGCATGAGGCTAGGAAACTTCCCCCAAGCCACAGTCAATTTATTAGACTCCCTTGTAGCTGCTATATGACATGAACAGTACGTGATTGAGGGCCCACGTGTAGGAACACGTGTTTTGAGCCGCTGGTTAGTTTTTCTCCCACCTACTCCCATTCAAAACCCGACTATCAGATGGGCCACATAAGTTTTTAATCAACTAAAACTGTTTTAATCTACAACTGTAGTATCAGGACAGCGAACAGCAGTAAACAGATAATCCCCAGTGGGCGATGACTCAGAGTGTTTAAGCAGTAAACCTACCCAACACTAACGCTTAAGGCACTTCGCACAACGGTACTGTAGGCTTTGAAGAGCGGTGAGTAATCTTACAATAACGTGGGGCATTTCACAACATAGCAGTTTCATAGCGCAGCAAAGGGCGGCAGGAACCAGCGAACGCAGCAGGATGCCTGCCACCATCCGTGAGAAGAGGAAGAGAGAAGAGAAGGAAAGGGAAGAGAAGAGAAGAGAAGAGAAGAGAAGAGAAGAGAAGAGAAGAGAAGAGAAGAGAAGAGAAGAGAAGAGAAGAGAAGAGAAGAATCTGTTTGTCTTTGCACTTAGGGAGATTTGACCTCCCACTAACTGTTGGGCCTCTCTACCTCCTGCAGTCTACTGAATGTATTCCCTCTAACCCTCACTCCTCCTTTCTCATCACTGCTCTGCCATACTTCCATATAAACATGAACTTGCATGATCCCCCTCAGCTCTATTCCCTCTTGACTTCCTTTTCACTTCCTCGGGCTATATCCCCATCGTCTGTCATCACTCTCTCCTCTCTTCCTCTCCTTCATCGACCCATCTCATGTCTCTCTCTCTCTCTCTCTCTCTTTCAGTCCTATCCTGTGGCCTCTCCCCACAGGCAGTGATGCAATCCTCCGACTCCTGCGTGCAATCACAGGGTCTGGAGTGGGCTCGCCAGCAAAGCAGGGGCGTCACCACACCATGCTCAGTAGGAAAAGCAACAGGAGAGGAAAGAGGGGAGGTGGAGGAAGAAAGAAAAGAAGAAATAAAGCCAATGAGGGAAGGGAGGAAAACAGTCTGAGCTGGTGGTGGGTGACAGAGGAAAAAGTACAGCGATAAAAGTTAACGGCTCCGTTTTACAGCATATTCACAAGTTTATTTTACTTTGGGGTAAACATGTTTTTGGTGTGAGTGCATGTGGTGAGGTGTGTGTACTGAAGGTCCTGTTGCTTTCTGCAGGTATTTCTGCCTCCGGAGCTGTAGAATCTGGATCTGTGATTGCAAGCCACCCACTGACCCTGTGATCCTGCTCAGCACCCACTGCTACAATTATTATTATTATTCGATGTCTTAGTATTATTATTATCATTATTTTTTATTACTACCATACATCTTTATGTGGAACTTGCATTGTGCTATGCTCTCTTTCCTCCTGCTCTCTCTCCCCCCCTCTCTCTTTCTCTTTCAGCCCAACCGGTCAAGGCAGATGGCCGCCTAGAGCCCAGTTCTGCTTGAGGTTTCTTCCTGTTAAAAGGGAGTTTTTCGTCGCCGCTGTCGCCAAGTGCTTGCTGATGGGGGAATGTTGGGTCTCTGTAAATAATATTGCACAGTCTAGACCTGCTCTATATGAAAAATTCCCTGAGGTAACTTCTGTTATGATTTGGCACAATATAAATAAAACTGACATGACTTGACTTGATTTGAAGGAACTTTTGAATGAATTTGATTCTGGAAGATCAAAGAGCACAATTGTTGCAACACCCCAGCTCTTGTCCTCTCATCAGCCCACTAACCAGCTGTGTCTGGTTTGCTGGGGTTGCTGGATAGGGTCTGTGTTTCGGAAGTGACGGTCCTTTGCAACTCCCACACTAAATGCTGTCATTCCAGCTGACTCACTCCCAACATTAGCATTATTCTAACAGTGGCTGGCTGGTATGAAATTCTACTAATATTTGTGGTGGTATAACTTTGTCATATCTGGCATTTTTGCATTCCCTGTCTATACTTTTTCTTCCGCCTCTGCATAATGTCCTTACTGGGGCAGCTAAAATGTGTAAGCGTGTAATGGATATGCAGGTATGCTAAGAGCTTTTCACTGTAGAGCTGCATGCATGCAAAGAGTGATCTTATCAAACACAATGCTCTTAAACACAGATGAAAATGATATTGTGGCACTACTAAAAGGCAAAGTTTAAAGTTGAAACCTTGAGATATTTATGCGCAGGTGTGTATTCATGTATTCACACACACACACACACACACACACACACACACACAAATGTCACACAGACGCACACACATTCAGCCCTGCTATACCAGCTTTGCAGAGACAGACCTCCCCTGAAGGCAGCAGAAATGAGCACAAGGTCAGGTTAGGAATGCAAAGCACTGGCACCTGCCTAAATCTTTAAAATACCAGGTTTTCTCAGCACACACATGCACAAACAAAAGGCCACTGCTGGCCACTCCCTAAACCCCGGGTCAGGGTTTAAGTCTTAAGAGGAATGACTTTAGCCCAAAACGAAAGACTCAGGTGTGTACACCAGAACTTGAGGTTTTATCAAAATGTATCACTGAAAAACAACCACAGCTTCAAGCTTCTTTCAAAACTCAAAAATAGCTGCGTTTGAACTCAACAGGAGATCTGTCTGTTCTACTCCCTCACTGGTGAAAACCCAGCACCAGTTCTAAGCCACTGGGTAGGAGGGAATGGGAGGAAATCCAGAAATCTCTCTCTCTTTCTCTCCCCCTCTCTCCCACACAGTTAACAGCGAGCTGAGGGTAGATTAATAGGGGTGACTTGCGTATGGAAACTGTGGTACGATAAGCAGCAATCCTGAGCTATATTTCGGCTCCAGTTGCTGGGCCATTGTGGTCTGTCCTCCCAATGACAACTTCGACGATCAGGGTATGAGGTATGGTGGCATACAGTATATGCACACTTAAACACACAGCCATGCAGACATGCATACGTGTACAAACACACACACACACTAGTACACAGCATGCTGGCTGTGTGTTGTGGAGTTCAGACCAGTTCAGAGCGCTGTGGTACCGCTCCAGCTTTGGGAGGGGTGCGCCTGTCTCACAGTCATTTCCTGGACGGGGATATTATGGCACCACACGCATGAGAAACAAACCCCTTTTGCCTTTACACACTGACCCCAGCCACTTTCATTTGCCTGCAACTCAATAAGCCAAAGGCGCATAGTGAACTCCCTGGGAAGCAAGTCTTCTTATTCAATAGCCACAGTAATATGATCCCAACATCAGCTTTATGCAACACGGCCTCTGGGAGGCTAGGGGCAAGGGGTGGGGTGGGGTGGTGGGTGCTGTCTTTATCTCCGTGTGGTGTTGTTGAGGCCTATTGAACACGTCTGGGGTGTCGTACCTTCTCTACTTCTTTACTCCAGAATTCCTGGAGGGCCACTCCCTGTCCTTGGAGAAGACTAGGTGACACCTGTGCACCAGCCATGCTGCACGGGGGAGCGCGAAGTAAGGGGGCCCGCACAGAGCCAGATGTGCCCTGGACAGGGAGTGTCTCCATTAGTGTGAGTTTGTTAACATGCAAGTCTATGTGTGCATAACTGTGTATATGTACACAGAGGAGAAACAGGGCAGGGGCTCAGCTTCCAAAACCAAAGCATATTGAAAGGGGAAGAAAACAGGAAGAGGCAGAAATACAAAACAGCAGAGAGCAATTAGCAGATGAAGTGATGTGTATTTGTGTGTGTGTTGGGGGGGCAAACACAGCAGCCAGGCGATCAAGTAACTCCTGCTTCTTTAAATTTGCCCCCCCCCCCCACTGCCTGCTGTACCTCCATTTCAGCCTTTTTGTCTCCCTCTCCAGTGATCTGACATATACGTGTACACACAAAGCTTGTGTTGTCTTTTCCTTCTGTGTCTGTGCCAACTTAACGGCAGCCCTGTGTTCTCCCTCCTCACACGGAGCGCCTGTTTTCTCTGAGTAACCCTCCACCCGACATCCCCTCCCACCATGGCTGGCAATAAGACAAGGTCAATATGACAGTCTTTTCTCTCCTCTTTTTTTTTTTTTTACCCTCTATCTCCCTCCCTCTCCTCTTCTCTCTGTATTTCTTTGTATTTCTGTGTTCTAGCTCAACCAAGTGACAGGCTCCACCCTAAAGCTTTCATCTTTTGCGGCCTCCATCCAAGAGAGAGAAACAGAAAAAGAGAGCAGAGAGACAGATGCAAAGGGACAGATGGAGGGCGACTGAGATGGCAACAAACAGAGTTCACCATAATGCTGTAAAATGGAGTAGCACAAAACTCTTGATTTGAATTCGTTGGCATGTCCGATTTGTGCAATCTGTTGGAAACAAGCATCAGAAAGATCTGGAGCTGATTCCTCTTTTCATTCGGTGAAACAAACTGAACAGCGAGGGCTAATAAATGTGCCATGGACAAACGTGATTATATATCGGCAGCCTTGGAAAGAATGAGCCAAAGAGAGGATCTCTATTAGTGCTGAAGGTCAGGGCAATACTCATGCTCTTACACACTCTTCTGCCCTGAATCAATACTGACATTTAGAATCAATTAAGGAATAGCCAAGCTCACTATGACTGACAGAACCATTTATTGAGACCCGAGCAAACAAGGAGCAAGGACTCTTAGAAGCAAATGGATGCAGTAAAAGAGAAGCTGTGTTAAGATAGTGACTGGTCAATATTCAAGATGGCCACTGAAAGTCCATTATTACACACTTAAGCAACCAAATAAAAACAGTAAGGCTATTTCACGGGCACATCTGAGGTCAGAATAAGTCTTTATTTCATAAAATGTAACCTCAAACTTAAAACATTTCCAAATTACATAAGGCTCCCTCATAAGAAAAAAAAAAACAGCCACGGTACATATGAATTAAATTAGTGCTGGCAACATCTCCACAACACCAGAGAAGGTAAACACTTACAGGCCAAACTTTTTTCTCTCTCTCCTTCTCCTTCTGCATGTATAAGATGGAGAACATCTTATATAATGTAAGCGTCGGCTACAGTATGAAGCTGGGGGCTCATGGAAAGTGGGAGACGAAAATGCGAGGGAGGGACGAAGGGAAAGAGGGAACAGAAGCGGAGTTAAAAGCGAGGAGGAGATGGAGTCCCAGGGAGTCGGGGATGGAGGGAAGAAGGGAGGGGAGGAGGGGGTGAAGGGGGCAAAGTCTGGAAGCTAGCTGACAGGACTGGATATGCCCAGACAGAGAGCCAGGCCCAGGCCCAGACTTGAGAGCTTTATTTGAGTCTCAGAAATGCCTCACCCGTCTCTCCCTCATCCCCTTCTCTAAAAAAACCCACCATCTATCCCTCTCCCCGTCTCTCCCTTCCCAGCATGCTTTTCCTCAACCATACTTACAGGCAGAGCCCCTCTTGCCCGACTCCTCCCTTTCTTTCTCTTCAAACAAGCAAACAGGCACATGCATACATACATACCTCAGTCATACTGAACTGCCGTAGTGCTATTAAGGGTATACTAGAGAATCCAGGGTGTTGGCCAAGCAAGTAAATAATAATACAAACCAGCTGTCTCTCCACTTAAACTGCATTACTCTGAGCATATTACTGTACAACTCACAGCTCCCTGAACTGAGCTCCCAGATATCTAAAAGGCTCCAGTTAGATGCACTTTTACTATCATATATAAGTTAAATATTAAATATGTTGGTGGGAACTATCCCAAAATGGACTTTGTAAAAACAGGCTTTCCTCTCCCTCAACCCTTTTTTCTGCCAACTTCTTTACATTGCTGTTATTCTTCCATGTCTTGGCTTTACTCCTATATTCTTTCTTTAACTTTTCCTCATCAAATGTGCCCTACCCCAGACATGGTCTGCGTATTGTCTGAAGGGTTCCACAAGCTGAAATTCTCACACGATAGAAACATTGAGCAGGGAGCGCAGAAGGAGCATTAAAGAGAATGAGAAGAGGTAGGGTGGGGTAGTTGGAGTGAGGCACTGAGTTGTCTGTGTTTATTTTGGAAATGCAGGCCCGCAGACTTGCAGCAGAGGAACTGACCCCTCAACTTCACCACGGCAGATCCTTGCAGAAAGCGCAAGAGCTCTGCTGTCATTTGGGATGTCCCACGCAGGTGATTTTTAAAACGGGTGGACCATATATCCCCAAGGGGGGGCATTTTAACCCACCCCGGGGACCCAGGAATGGTTCGTTCCAGGAGGAAACGGTGAGGCTGTGAGGTGATTAGTGGTTACAGTTTAACTGGAGAAAAATGCACGGTCCATGAGCCCAGCCAGCCAGGGAGCAAAGCTGTACGCGCTGGTCTCTTTCAGCTTGCAAGTTAGTGTGAGTCAGGCTCTGTATTCGCTTTGTCTATCCTTAATGTATGGGTCGGGGAGCTTGGCCATCACCCCACACAGACACATCACACCGCACTGCTCCAAAGTATGAGTGTCACCTCCACTGCTGCACACATGGCAATGATTAGCGTGGAAAAAATGTACGACTCTGGTCTGCAATGATATGAGCTGAGAGAGTCATTTACTGTCATTTTCAGGTTTAACTTATGTTCAGCCATTGAATCAGCTCTATGTCTACTGAGATTTCCGTTGAGTCACATTAATTCAGCCTTGAGGGTCATGATTTCCACTGGTATACCATACAGTCAATATAGGCTGCAAAATTACAAGGAATTTGATTGATAGTTAACTGATAGTTTTTGTGGGTATTGTAAGAAACAGCGTTTATGGGACAAACTTACACGTTAATATTATAAATATTAAAACTAATAATAAGTCTTTATCCAAATCTGACCATAAATACCATATTTTACATCACATCCTCTCTCAAACTCATTTCACCGAAGGGACACATGGCTGCATCTGGGTACATCATGCATCTCCTTTGACATTTTCAGCTCAAACAAAGGTCAAGAGCTGGGATGTCCAACTCCATTCAACATGTTAGAGAAATGACATACCCTTAATGGTGGTGGTATTTCATCTGTTGAGCACGCTAATGCATGACAATAGTGTTCATCTGATTAGCGGTAATTGCCACCGAGCACTTGGCTACAAGTGCTGCCACAGAAAGGACACGTCTGTCATGGGAATCTGAAATAAAGAGGGTCTTATCCATGAGAAGATAAATGTGAGTGTGTGTCAGGTGCCTTGTTTTCACTGCGTGCTGCCTCATTCACTGACCACTGTAATCCTTCCTCCCCTGCTGCTGAGTTGCCTTTCAGCTTGACCATAATCCCCAGCAGCTATGGAGCCCCACTGTGATATTAATTCAAACACTCACACTGGCACAAACTACACGGGGAGAGTGCAGTTTGTGCCGCTTACATTCCACACATTTACTAGTAGCAATCACTCCTCCTGGCACCGCAGCAGACCGACAACATGGCGAAAAACAAAACTTGTTCAACTTAGATATCAGAGGACTTCTGTTTACCAGCATTCTCGCAACTTTCCTTGCGGCACCATACCTCATAATGTAAGAATCAACTAAACATGCTTCTCTTTATATCAGATGTGGTATACTTTTATTAGCCTGGTCTAAAGCATTTAGTACAAGTGCACTGTGGGTTCCCACCATCCCTCTACCACATGCCTCGTGGTTGCTCTCTGACGCAAGAATATGCCATTAGGGTCCACCTTTTCCACCATAAAGTAGCTGCCTTTCTCACACACAGTTTGGGACCTCATCTCAGGGGTATGATGTCACACAGTTGCGGTATGGGGCAAAGACTTAATACACAAGGAAAATTGGGGAGGGGGATGAGAGCCACACCCATGATTTGATTTCAGGAACTGACATGGTGGAAAGCCTTTATGGTATATCTGCTGCTGTACAAATTACAGCAGATGAAGCCAGTTGGTGTCAAACCTGTAACTCTGACAAAAATTCTGTGCAAGCTGTTGCTTCCAGCAGCTGTCCAAGTATCTACATCTGGCCAAGCATGCAGTCAGGATGAGAAAATGTACAGCAAAAAGGCTGCCTACTCAAACACACACACACATCCTGTTAGTGTGGAATGCCACCACAGGGATGCACAGCTGGACCTCAGTGGACATCTGGCTTTATGGTGGAGCTGACAGCCTTTGCAGTGACTAAGTACCGTGTGAGAAAGGCCTCGCTTGAATAACCAATGTACCGATGGTGATAGATACCTCTCCGTCTGGCCACGGTCTTTCTGTCAGATGGATATTATGGCTGACCTGTAGCTGAACTGATCATCAGCTGATTGGATAAACAATGCACCGGCTGGCCTGTGAATGTGAGGAGCACCTGTGCTCACAGTTCAGAGAGGGGTTATGGATTAAATAGCGGGGGCCTTAAGGAGGGAGGGAGGAGGAAGTCAAAGTCCCCTCTCTGCAGAAAGCCTGTGCGACCTCTTTCACTGCTCCTCTTCCCCACATACTCTGAGAGAGGTCCAGTGGGCCCATGGCCAGACCTCCTCTGGTCTCATGTGCTGTCTGTGTGACACACATGCACTAACACATGATAATGTTCATACTGTACCTAACGGTCACCTTGGAAAGATAGAGCCATCCAACTCCGATGCAAAACACAACTGCAGCCCCCTGAGTGTGCCTCGATCTGTATTGTGGCCTAATGCTTTTTAATGATCAGGCCTTATTCCTCTCCAGCACAGGGCTTGTTAGGTCTGCCTTGGCAGGGCCTGGCTCTTTCCCCTGGCATCTTCTGGAACAATGGGCCCATGGGAGGCAGCCAATGGGGAGAAGGTCCATCCCAAACCCAGTCCCAATGTGCACACAATGAGGCTTAGGGACAGTGGAATTGCTTAATTGGAGGAAAATAGCTCTTTATCTAGGCCTCTCCGCCTGTGCTCATCCTTGCCCCCTGCACTACATGCATGGCCTCAACTAAGTTAGAATTGGTCTAAACAAAAATGATAAAATGGCAAGACAAGTTCCAGCCAAGTATGTGAACCACACTGAAAAGATTTTTAATAAGCATACATAACTAGTAGTAGGCTGTAGTCATGAAGAGATTTATCTGCTGTTGTGACAGGAACACAGTCAGAAAAACAAAGTGCACACTTTAGGGGAAGACAAACTGTAATTCTAAAAATGTACATGATTTTAATGGGTATTTACCTTATGTGTATCTGGAGGTCACAGTTTACCCACCGTCTTTATTTACCAGTACATCGCTGGTTTAAATGGTTGTCAGCGGTCTGCAGACGTTGAACTCTTTATCAGATGTTGTGACAGAAGAGGGCTCAGTGCGAGCTTGAATCTTGCACAACAGCTGGCTGAGCTGTGATGTACGCCCATATATAGAGCAGGATTTTGTGATACTGCTCTAAAAATGTCTCTCAGGGTTGAGGAGAGGATGATAGTTTAAGAGAGGATGCAGACCAGAGGAAAAGGTCGCTCCCATGTTGAAATAGGTATTGGCACAGTGTCTGCGTAAACTGCACAAACGCCGGTAAAGGCACGTCCGCCACGACCGGCCTTGAATATGACAGTGTGGGGAGTCCAGGCTGCAGGATATCGGCGCACCGCTGGATAGTCTCTGAAAATAGGTCACTGCCCTGTTTGAACCCGTACAATTTTTTTTCATGGTAACAACGCACTGAGACCAACGTGGACACACACGACAATAGACACAATACACAGGACTGACATGCAACACAGAGCTGGCTTACCTTACAGGGAAAATGCCGTGGATATGGCCGAGATATCTCCGACTTGGTGCCCCTCTTCCCTCTGCAAAGTTCGCCACGCAAAGTCCTTTGGCTCAAGCGCCGTCGGTGTCAAGTGACTCCTCGTCAATTTGTCGCTTTTTCTTCGATAAAAACGAAATATAGAGCTGACACGTCTTGAGAAAATTTCACTAGGTGTCTGGAGAGGCGGTCCGTTCCCAGACCATTATCAGTATTATTTCTAAGCATGGAAAAATCAAACATCAACGCAAACGCAACGTATGTGACAGCTGGTTGTTTAAATAAAGACTAATCGAAGGAGTGACAGCCTTGTTTGTTGCAGTGGGATGATATATGATGCATGTTATCATGCCACTGGAAACCCGTCAAAAAAAGTGTAAACACCCAAATCCGTAGCCTTAACTGTTCCCGCTGTGGAAAAATGAAGACCACTGGTTGTACTGTGCATCAAAAACGCATAGGTGATTTCTTCCTAAATTCAGAGCGCATCGCTTAATGGCAACGCTGGTCAAGTGGGGGTTTCCTATGGGTGGTCGTGGTTCTCCTAGGGGGGGTGGGAGGGCAGTTCAGACCAGAGGGATGGCACGAAGTGGTGGGTAGGGTAGGTAGGGCGGGTTGGCGACGGGGTGTGGGGTAGAAGGGGAGGATCGTCCCCTTCCTCTTCGGTGCTTTTTCCAGATGCCGAGGTGGGGGCTGTTTGCTTTCTTTTCTCCTAGTTATCCCCGTGTCTCTTCTGTCTTTTTTTCCTCTGAGCACTCGAGGAGACGCTGAGTGTTGATGGTAGTCTCCCCCACGACCGTCTGAAGCGCACAGACAGCCGCCCGGAGCCCAGCCAGCCCGTCAGGACCAGCCCAGAGTCTGCCAGCTCAGCGCATGCTTACTGCTCCGCCCATCCACCATGGGCAGTCCCCGGCTCCTCTCCAAACTCTCCCCCTTGCTCTTTCTGTCCTCATGGCCATCTCTCCGCCTCAGCTCCCCGCCATCAACAGGCCATTATGAAGGGTAACACACCACTGCTGTTTCACCGCGTTGTTGTCCTCTCAAAGGTTTTCTTCTCCAGAGTTTGTTGTAGGGGTGGGTGTGCCCAAATACAAATAGGCTACTATTCGGCAAAGCACAAATAGTGGGGGTTTTTTTTTTAAACGAATATTTGTTTCATACAAATATTACAAAAATTATTTGTTTTTTCAGGGAAAAAACATGTCAAATACCAGTGCACAGGTTGGTGACGTCGCTATCTCAGTCTCTCTCCTCTGCACAGCTGTTACATCTATCCACATGTCTCAACGAGGGGAGTCACATCCATCTGCTACATGATGCATATTGCATACTTGGACTTCACTCCCAGAGTTGGGGGTGTTCCCCAGAGATAAAGCTGAGCTACTGACACACGCAAAGTGCTTTCAAGGCACTCTCCACAACCTGTTGTTCCCCTTTTCCTTTCCACAAAATTAGGTTGTAAAAAATAGGCAATAAATGAAAAGTGCAAAGCAAGAATTGCCTTTGAAGTTCTTCCCTATGCGTTACATGGTGTGCTGTCTCTGTGTTATGGGTGTATAAATAGGTAAAGGTCTGTCTGCAATGAGGCAATGAGTAAGGTTTTAGCTAGTCAGTGCAGTCATCTCATGATGATCTGGGAGACTCCAGTCCAAGACCCAGTGTCGGGACTTAATGCGTTTAAGTAATTTATTCATGAACACTTATTGTAACACTTTAATTTTCTAAAATCTAAAAAAAAAAGTGTAATAAAACAAAAACAAAAACAGGATTTTTAAGCTTCTCTCCACTTTTATTCAAATACAAATACAAATACAAACAATTTTTCTGCCTCAACAAATACAGATACAAATACAAATACTGGGCCCTCTGCACATCCCTAGTTTGTAGACATCTCTGCTCTCATGCTGGCCACCACCTCTGCTCAACAGGCTGCCATAAAAACACAACCTAAAGTTGCTTAATTGAGAGGTTGGTAACTCCTGACTTACTTATCACAAATATATTATATTTTCAGAGATAAACTTAATAAAGCACTTTATAATAACAAAGTTATAGCATGTGCTACAAAATAAACATTCACTGGAAGATAGAGGAATGGTTAAGATAAAACAAACTAACTAAAAAAAGAATTTAAATAATAAAATACTTAATTAGGCCTACACCATTTATGTTGGGTAGTTAATATAATGATGTATCATATTCTCTGTGTGTTTGATCATATGTTTTGTAAAATTGTTATCTGAAAAATAACTAATAGTCCATGTAAGTGTAATATTTCCTCCTGAAGCAGTAGTAGTATCTCAAAACTGTACTTGCCTGTAGTACTTGAGTAAATGTAATTGCTTTCTGCTGTTATGCCTACTTTGCTATCTTTTGTTACATCTCTTGACCAGATAATAATACATGAAACAGATGAGGAAAAAAATCCAACATTTTGTCATACATAAAGGGCATTTTTGTACTAAAAACAACAATGGCAGGAGTGGTGACCCCCATAATCCCCCCCCCCCCCCCCCTCATATGCCCTTAACACCATGACTTTACCTCATTAAGATTTATGCCTTTTTGAAATATCTGATACTATCTCAAACAATCGAGCAATTGTCTTTCTGACCTTGTGACGACTCTCAGCCCTCTTCAACAGACAGCCATTTATCCCCCTCTGTTTTTAAATCACTGAACAATTTGCTTTGATTTCCGATGCTTGTCCTAATTCCATTTATTTCCCACAATAACAACATCATAAGATTACAGTTACAAGATTGTGTTTGGAAAAAAAAAAGATTAGACAAACTGGTTGAACAATTCAGGAAAACTATTGCATGTAAAATGGCAATGTGTTAGATTTGAAATATTAAACCTTTATATCTATACAAAATACAAAGGCAAAGTATACAAATGTTAAGTGACTTGTTGTTTTGATAGCAATATATGACAGAAGTGTAGAAAATACATTACAGCTAGTTACACAATGCATGTTTGGTGAAGCATGTATACTGTATGTCTGTCTCAGATCAAATATCATGTTCAACTGGTTCACTTAATGAAAAAACTCCTCTCTTATCTTGTGAAGAAATAAATATTAATATTTAAAGATGTGGTGAACAGTGAGATCTGAACTACAGTCCTGTTCTGCCATGTGAGGGTGCACATGTGACCACTGTTCAGTCTGTTGTATGTTATCATGATGTTAATTTTGCCATATAGCTGATCACAACACATTACAAATCCAGACACCAACTTCTGTAAATGAATCTTAAAAAGGTATCCACACAAGTGAATCAGTTTTGAGGTAAAGCAGTAGCCTCTGTATCAGCTTTAAGAGAAGTCCCACAACCTATAAAGCCACCATCACCACCAGAACAAAAGGTAAAAAGCTTTTCACCTTGTGCCACCCAGTTTGTCTGATGCTGGGTGAGTTTTTCTGTGCATGATAAGCCTTTTCCAAAATGCCACCACTAGAGGGCATGAAGCAGCCTGGGTTGAAGATTTAATTAATTAAACCATGGAGCCCTCAGAGATTTGATTCATTAGTAAGAATTGATTTGTAAAATCATATAGTGTATTTCCATTTTGTGGAAAACCACAACTTTCCAACCAGTCAATATTTCTAAATTAAAGATCATACAGTTCATAAATTAAAATAGATCTTCATTCTGTAAAGATCTAGATTTCCTCATATACTCCAAAGCATTTTGTACTGTAGACCTAAAGCTCATTATTTGAATTTTATTTCATGTATTTGTTTTAGAAGTTATGACCTCCATGGAAAATGGCATGTTCAGTGACAGGGCAAATTAATTGTGTTACATTAACACCAAAACAGCCGAAATACAAACATTTCAGTTTACTAATAATACTTTTTGCAAGTTATTGTGTGGGCCTATGCATTTCAGTATTGCATGTAGTATTCAGCCAAACAATAGTGTCTGGATTGTACTTCAGCTGCCTTTTTTAGGGCCGGTTGATTGATTTAATAATTCGTACCATACTATCAGACTTTAATATTAAGATTCTATCTATCAAATGATAATTAATAACTAATACAAAGTAAGCAGTGAAAAGAAAAATTCTGCTTATAAAACTAGAATATAATCCTAAACTGCACATATAGCAGTCAATTTAAATACTAATGGCCAATTAGTCATTCCAGGAATTAGGCATAGAAATGTATTATTTTAAATTCCTATTTTTCCATTTTGCAATATCTCCAATCAATTTCCCACTTGTATTAATAAAGTCCATTTATCTATTTCTCTTATTTCAGCTGGTTTCTCTTTAAAATCACTGCCACGGTTCGATTTTCTCGCAAATCCGTGAAGGTCATTCACATCTAAACAGCTGTATAAGCGTCACGGATGTTATTATCAACTTGTAGTTGCATCACGTAACGTAGACTCATTAATAAACGCCAGCAGGGCGCCTCCACAAAGGTGCCGCTTGGTGCTTTTCACATTTCCGGGTGCGAGAGCAAAAAAAAAAATGTACAGCTCCCATTTTGTATCCGCTTTCGCTGCATTCACCTCATATAGCCTCTAACCAACAGTATTAAAGTGACATGCACTTACAGCAGTTGCAATTATATCCTCCTTAACTACCACTTTTACACGCAAAATGGTGACCACGCTGAGCCGTACTGTGTGTCAGCAGCAGCAGTCCGTCCTCCCCGCGGTGCGCTGTTGCTGTGCAGCCCTGCTGCCAGCTCGTCAGCTGATCTGTTGTTCGCTTATCGCAGCTGTTGAGTATCCGCCCCTGTAGTAGTCCCGCTACATTACCGAGCTGTATATCAGTCATAGCTGCCGAGATGCAACACACATTTGGATAATTGCGATGAAAAAAGGATAAAATTTGACTCCAGGCGCTATGATTATATAATTACCTGTTGTTAACATCTCTTTTAGTAGTGCTTTAAATGTTTGTGGGTTAAAGTTATATGCGCTCTTTGTATAAAAAAAGTGGTAATCATGTAAACTGAGGCAATTAATATGAAGAGGAAAGATTTTTAATTGATATATATGTTAATCACCGACTGGAGGATTGGTGGATTGCCTTAGATCAACCCTATACCGAACATTTAATTATGAATTAACTGTCAATGCTTTGCTGTAATTCCTATTAAAGACATTTAATCCCATTTAACTCCATATGCGCGCTTTCCTGTCGGTGTATATCTGCGCTAAATAGTCCTTTGTTTACATGCAGTCCCCCCGTCTCTGCGGAGGGAGGCTTTTGGTAGTGCAGTGACTCCTACCAGCTGTTTCCCGCCTTGAAAGCCATCCGATCAGCTGCATACACACACACACACACACACACACACACACACACACACACACACACACGGTCATGCAGAGGGAGAGAGCAAAGGGGAGGGAGAGAGAAAGAGAGAGAGAGGTAGAGCGCCACACACAACGAGGGAACCCCATCAGCTGGAAGTCGAGTAACATTACAACTCTCAGCAGCCTCAAACTACTACATTACACATACGAGGGATTCATATCTTCTTTGAGGATTTAACCCGCGTCGGATCACGGGATTTTTGCTCACTAACGTCATCATTTTTCTTTTATTCTACGGTGACTGTTTTTGCTTTTTTTTTTGGAGGGGGGGGGAAACCAAACTGGAGAGAGGCGAGCATGGAGTATTTCATGGTACCAGCTCAGAAGGTGCCCTCCTTGCAACATTTCAGGAAAACGGAGAAAGAAGTGATTGGAGGTCTTTGTAGGTGTGTATAAACGCGCTTCACCCTGCATGCTGTGTGTATTATTATAAGTCATCTGTTTGGAGTGCGCGCACTTAGCGACGGCGCTGAGGCAACATGCTCGATCTGATCTGTTATTATGTACACGACCCGCTCACAGGGAGCTGCGGGCATTAATTGTCACCAAAGCCTGAAATAATATTGCGTCCGGGCAAGTGGGGGCTCCGACTTAGACCGCAGCAACCACCCCGTTATGTTATTTCACACATTTGGCTGCGAAATCGATGCATTTTGTGGCTAACAAACATAAACCACGTGGTTCCGTGCACACCACGCTGCTACTCCGCTCCAGAGCGCATCACTGCTCTATTTATCCTCAAATTATCCCCAAGTGACACCTATAGGTGCTGTTATTTGCATAAGAAAGGGTATGATTATACGTGCGGGTGTTATATATAGAGAAAGGGTCTAGTTTTGCCGCACACACCGCGAGGGCTGCAGATTTCGCTCAGAGCGATCCGAAGTTATTGTGGGTAGTGCGGCCATGCTTGTGGCTTGTACTAAAAGCGATGAGGGGGTCTGGCGTTTGTTTCCTGTTTATGGCGCCCTGTTCTCCTTCACTCCCATCGTGAAAATGTACAACTGTTGTCAAAATTGGCCACACTCGACGTGGCGATAGTTTAACTGGCGTTTCTGCGTATCTTGTTCGCGCCGTGGAGTCGCCTCCACTGCGTCTTTTCATCCCGCACCTCTGCCATGCTGCCTGCCGCATTGTTGTAATGGCGGAGGATACGAAAAGTCTGCTTGGAGCACGGTGGTGGTGGTTGTGGTGTTGCTAGCGTCTGTGAGGACGAGGGGAGCTTATTGCGACTGTTTAGAGGAGTCACACGTCATACGGTGTGTCAGTAAAAGGGACACTTGGCGTTCGCGAGGAGGCAGAAAAATTATAAGTGGCGTTATTAATAAGGGGGTGTGTATGTCGCGGAAGGCCCGTCGATACGTCCGCAGCCCTGTTTGAAGACGGAGGCGGAGGGATCTGCAGCTGCTGTTTGCTGCTGCTGACAGTGAGACAGGCAAGCTGGGAAATGTAGTCCTTTTTTAATATGTTTTTTTTAGATCGTCTAAGCGTTTTTTATTTTCATTCCTACAGAAATGAGGAAATATACCCCCCCAACTAACTCAGATTGACTTCATACGCTTATTTAAACTTAAAAGCAATGGCCTGTGTAACAGAAAGTGTTACTCTTTTATCAAGTAAACATGAGACCATGTCATCATATAATAAATAGTTTACGACATAAAAACTCGTAATAATATAAAATAAAAATATCCTAATAATTAATACCCTATGTTAATAAGAAAGAAATCCACCCAACAGTTTTCAGGGCTGCAACCAGTGATTATTTCCATTGTCAGTGAATCTGCAGATTAATAATTTGGTCTATAACATTTCAGAAAATAGTGAAATGTAGGGCTGGGCCATATAGACAAAATCAAATATGATATTTGTGGCCGAATACCTCAATATCGATACTGCGACAATATTGTTGAGATGAATATTGGTGCTTTCACAGAATATTTGCACAATGATTTTTGCTAAATAATCATCAGTAATGTGGATACAATGACTAAGTGGGTAAAGGCACATAATAGAACAGCTAGAACAGTGTGGAAAGTTCAGAAAATTACATCACTTTACTGTAATGCAGCCTTTAAAACTAGGAAAAGAACACTTATGCCACATCACGATATTATGATAACCAAAATCTAAGACGATATCTAGTCTCATATCATGATATAATATCGATAAATTGCCCAGCTCTCGTGAAACATGTCCATCACTGTTAGCTAGAGTCCAGATGATGTCTTCAAATATCTTCTCTTATGCGACCAGTAATTCAAAACCCAAATATCTTCAATTTACCATGATGCAAGAGAAGTGAAGCAGCAAATTCTCACCATACAGAAGCTGTACCCATCAATGTTTGGCTTTTTTTTTTTTTTGCTTAAAATTTTAATTAAATTGACAATTAATTGGTAATAACAATAGTTGGTGATGATTTACTGCAGATCAGCTAACAGATTAATCAACTAATCATTTCAGCTTCACTCAGTTGCCTTGTACTTGCAACTCCTGTTCTATGCTTTAACTCGCACACATACTGCTCCTCTGTACTGGTTTGTGTTTGTGTCATATGGTGAAGTCCAGGCCCAGTTGGTCATGTTTTGGCAGTGGATGTGTTTGCTGGATGTGCCACCGCAATGTGCGCACACACACGCATACACACAACTTTTCTCATCTGTGTCTGCACAATTGTTCCCAGTGTTTGCACTGAGGCAGCTGAGTCAGTACAGATAAGAGCTTGGCTAGAGAGGGTCCCAGAGATACTGAGCTCGATACAGAGGTTGTTAGAGGAAGTTCGGTTAGAATTTCCCCTCAACTGAATTACAGCAGGTGGCTTGCAGTGGATTTTCTCTACAATTTCAGGATGGCAATATTTACAGTCTGGGTGCTGCTTCAATTACATCTCAGAAAAAGTCTACTGGAGTTACCGGCAATGGTGCTACTGAAAAGATACCTTTTTTTACGCATGTGTGTGTTGTGAAATGTCAACACTGCTTTATCAGGAGGAAACATTATCACTCATTAAAAATCTAAATCATTACTAAATCGTATTGTACATATGAGTGTGATACTTAAACACCTGTTAAGAAATGGCAGAGGAACAATCTTGTAGCCCCACTCTGTGTTTGCACAAGGCTTCAGGGAGAATGCAGGCCAACATGGACTTAAATTTTTGCTTTAGGGTTAAATATTTTAGTAATTGTTTTAATCCACACATGAATAGTTAGTCATGGACTTAAAAGACTAATGCACGCTCAATATGTGTTAAAAAATTGGTGATGTACTTTGCATTTTTAGGTCCATTCCGCTGTTTGTGGATGATGTGTAATTAAATAGAAAGATTTTCCTGCTTACCCTTAGTTTTATGTACTAAGGTTTTCACATGCAAAATTCTGCTGCCATCCCATTACAGTGACGTAACTGGAAACTCAACAGCAATTTGTGTCTCAAGAAACAACGCCCTGTCCTGGTTATTGTGGACAATCCGCAGACATTACAGTAAACAATTTTAATTACATTTTCCTCTGGTGCAAAGTAGTTCTAATAAAACTGTTGACAGCCAGTCCCTCAAAATCAAACAGTACTAAAAACACTGGCAAAAATACTAAGATCTCCGATGACAGTAGCGTCAACAGATGAAGTCACAAGACATGTTGCATTTTGAGTGAGACAGGATTGCATTCACAAGAGTGCTGTATTTATGGCCATACACTCAGCTTCGGTTGCAAACAAGAATGTTACGGCCCTCTACTAACAGAAGTCGGAGTAGAAAAAGCAAATGAAGAGTCTTAATCACAGAAAAAGTCACGCAAAGCATTTGATACCACAAATTGATTTTGCGTAAGGTTATCTGAGGATGCAACATCTGAATAACATGGTCAAACTTTAAAGAACATAGTGACTGTACAGTGGTAGCTACAATTTAGTATCTTGTCAATGCTTGTTAGCCTACATGGGTCCAATGGAAGTGATTGCTGAATGGGTCGTTTGTAGGAACAAATTAGGTTCTAACTTTTTTTTTCTATTTTTGGTGCTCTTTCTATCATTGGATTAGGGCAAAACTCACCATATAAGGGTGATTTATTTTGTCTTTTTGTCCCACTGACTGTTATGCCCCCTACCTCCCCTTCTTCCTTAGTCTGGCCAACATTCCTCTGACCCCAGAAACAGCCCGGGACCAAGAGAGGCGAATTCGCAGAGAGATTGCCAATAGCAATGAGCGTCGGCGTATGCAGAGCATCAATGCTGGATTCCAGTCACTTAAAACACTCATCCCACACAGCGATGGAGAGAAGCTCAGCAAGGTGGGTCACAAAGAGAGGTTTGAATTGGACGATGACTTGGATGTATCCGTAAAGGTCTGAATTCACGTTCAAATGAAAACATTCTTCTTCTTCTTCTCTTCTCCTCAGGCTGCCATCCTGCAACAGACAGCAGAGTACATTTTTACTTTGGAGCAGGAGAAAACACGGCTATTGCAGCAGAACAGTCAGCTCAAACGAATCATACAAGTAAAGCATCATCATACAGAGCCCTAAAACTTCGAACAAATCTGGGCTTTTTTTTTTTGCCTTCCAGTATCATGAATTTCAGTGCTCAACTCTCTACAGATTCCCTAATCCATGATTTTATTCCTCTTTTCTCTTTGCTCTCCCCAGGAGTTAAGCGGTTCCTCCCCCAAGAGGAGGCGTGCAGAGGAGAAGGATGAAGGGATCGGCTCGCCAGACATCCTGGAGGAGGAGAAGACTGATGATTTGAGGAGGGAGATGATCGAGCTGAGGCAGCAGCTGGAGAAAGAGCGCTCAGTCAGGATGATGCTGGAAGATCAGGTGAGCAACAACCGTGACATGTAACACAATTTCTGCCCATTTCAAATGACAAACCCGATATTTTTTGACATGCTGACTCACACCTTTTTAAATCCTACTCTGTGTGGCAGATGCGTTCCCTGGATGCCCAGTTGTACCCAGAGAAACTGAAGGCGATCGCCCAACAGCTCCAGGAGCAGCAGGCCCAAACACAGAGCCTTGTCTGTCTGCAGCAGCATAAGCAGCTGGAGAGGGACCTTACTCCAGCCCACAGCCCACAGGTTTGAAACATTTGCATAGGAGTGTGACTCACACATAAACAGCAGAATCCTTTAGAGAATTATGCTCATGTGCTGATAAATTTAACTTTTTTTTCTTTTAAACCCCTGCTATACAAAATTGAGGAGATGGACCTTTTGTCAATTTGGCAGCTGTCAAATTTAGACTTTATTTTTTCTTGTTGAATATATACATAAAGTTGACACATGGGCATAAATTTCAAACAGCAGAACAAGGAAATAAATCCATTTAAAGATTTGTGTCTGCTTTAATGTTTTTGTTTTGTTTAGTCTTTGTTTGGTCTGGCACCAAATTCCATGCATGTTGCACACACACACACACACACACACCTGACTAATCTCACGGTGTATTGTAGATGTCAAAGAGTTAGAGCTGTCAACAGCTAAGACACATTTACAATGTGTTAAATAAGCAGCTCACACGTCTTTCTGCTGTGCCTGTCTCCTGTCCTGACAGCCGCAGTATCCTGTTTCTAGAGGCTGACCCTAACTGAACATGATGCCAAATCAATCAGCGCGAGCCGTCTGCCCATTTACTCCTAGTGGCAGCTGGGCACCGGTAGTGAAAGATGATTGATACACTCTAGATTCGCCATGCGCCACTTTGTGACTCACTAAGCAGAGTTGAGTGATATGACCTCAAATCAATATCTCTATGAATTGACAAAATTAAATCATTTTTTCAAAATTATATTGGGAAATGAATAAACCTAATTTAAAAAAAACATTTTGCTTTTAATACCATTACAGCCTGCTATCTGCTTAAATACCACATTTTAACTTTACTGAACTATTGAAACAGATATTTTTCAATAAAGGAATTACATACGCATCGCATCTACCATCAAAAACAATATAGGGAAATTTGACAAAATATGTCAACAAATGTTTAATTACTAGTTTGTTTTTTTTAGTTTTCAACCACATCGCACAGTTATGAGATGTTATAAGTGAGAACATTACTAATATCAGGTCAAAAGCTAGGTAGTGGACCTTGAGTGAAGAGCAAGCAGGTTTTTAATGCACATTTTAAATCGTGAGTTTGATGCATGTGCAGGTTGAGCGGTGTGACAGATTTGGGCAAGTGGCGAGTATATCACTCAGTCTCACATAGATCCTAAGCACCTGTTGTTAAGTGCCGCACTCATGAGAAATCTGAGCACCGCTTGCTGCACCATTTTAGGGGAAAATGGTTTCCCCATAAGCTTAGTTTTAATAAACACCTCTCAATTGCACACAGGGAGGAAAAAAAAAGCCTTCCCTAAACATTGGGACATGAGAAAACTTGGGTCAGTGTGAGATCTTAACATCTGGTCTGGTTAATATCCAGTATACTGTCCAGTTGAATTCACAGTTATATATGTATCTGTGCCCGTGTAGGTGTGTACACACTGCTTTAGCATGTTTGTATGTATTTATATTATATATTTATGGTAGTTTGTTACCATGATACCTGAGTGTGCTAACATCACTTCTTAGCACAGTGAAGTGGTGACATAAGCGTAATGTGTGATAATTGCTCCTCTCTAGCAGGTGTTGGCCCCGGCTACCCCCCCTGCGCCTACACACCATGCCACAGTCATTGTCCCTGCACCTGTCCAACCTCCACAGCCCCATCATGTCACCGTGGTAACCATGGGCCAGACATCAGTTATCAATACAGTGTCCACATCTCGACAGAACCTGGACACCATTGTTCAAGTAAGAAACCGAGAAACGGCAGATAAAAACAGAATTTGCTTACAAAGGTTGTTAAAACACCATTTTTTTTGGTTAAGAACATTCTGGTTTGGATCTTTGAAAAAAAAAAAAGTTTTTAAATCCGAACACTAGAGGGTGCTATAGTCGCTCACATCACTCATCTCTCCCTCGTCCTGTTTCTCCAGGCAATCCAGCACATCGAGGGCACCCAGGGGAAGGGTTGCGTCGGCGAGGAAGAGCAGCGGAGGGCGGTCATCGTCACTTCGGGGCGCGTCCTCTCCGACGCGGCGGGCTCAGACACAGCCTCAAACAGCGACGGGCCCGACGACTGTTCACTGCCCTGAGTTCAACCCTGACATCACGCACGCCGTACACTTACATACACCTATACACAAACACACACAGATGCAAATGGCCCAAGCAGACCAGGGCTACGGGAGGCTACAAACCCACAGCACTCTTGTTCCGTGGACGTTAATAGGGCTGGTAGACAGATTGAAGCACTCGACTTTTGTTTTTTTTTTAATACACACACTCTTACATGTTGTACCGTGATAGGCAGCCCGAATAGGTTTACACTTAGACACTCATACATGCAGTCTGTTCTGCATCTTTTCTCTGCTTATCTATAGCCCCTCCCCCCCCGCTGTCTCATTCACACATACACACACACTCATGTCTATTCATTACTCTATAGAAAGGTTATTAGAGCGACTTCTTCACTGACTGACCTATAAATGCTCCGTCAAACTGGATACTAGAAATTCAAATGTCTGCTAAACATCTCCATTAACCGCCGGGGCTTTTCTCTTTATTTGGCTCTGAAGCCACGTGACTGACAACAGGAGACAAAGTCAACGAAGAGCCCAGCAATGTGGCGTCATCACACCCCCAACACCGAGTATTTTCCACTTAAGATGAACATCCTTTTAACCTCCTTCTCTTCCTGACCCATCTGAGCTGTTTTTTCGAGAGACACTGTGAGCTAACAAGACTGTCTCAAAGTTCCACCTTTTTAGGCTTCTGAATGAAAGAATATGTTATTTTACTCTTGTGAAGTCTACTTTTTTCGTGTTTCGTTTCTTTAAGGCTCCCTCGGCCAGCAAGTTAAAATGATTGTACTGGAAGAAAAAGAAAAAAAAAAAGCACCACATTGACGGGAATTTAAAAGCTGTTCGCTTCATTTACTGTGAGCAGTAAATGAAGCGAAGCACGGGAGGAGAGAGTGCACTTACTGGTTCACAACACAATTTTTTTTTTTTGTTTGTTTATTTGTTTGTTTGTTGCCATTTTTTACTGGGCTGGGTTCCCAGTAATCCCACATATGTATTTGGCATGTTCTTCTTTTTACTCATGGCCTGACAAAAAAAAAAAAAAAAAAAAAAAAATCAGTGCTTTGACATTTCTTGACATCCTCCCCTCTTGAATATAAAAGCACCTGGCTTGTTAAATAAGCTAATCTGTGGGCTCTCTTGAGTGAGTTTCACTGGTGTGTATGTGTTTGTCCCTCTTAGCATTTTGAATCAGCAGGGCTTAGAGGTGCCCCAGACTCTGGCAGTCTGCAACAGCACCACTTTTGCCTTGAAATTAAGGCACACTTGTGTGTGTTTGTGCGCACAACACTCACACATAAATACGACTGACATACAATCACTTGTTTGCTCAATCTTAAGGGCTTGTTTTATTTAGCCCTTAAAGTGTAGTTTCTTGTCCAAATGTTGGGACATCTATCAAAGCAGAGTTTGCTTCACATATGAGGAAAAAGCCCAGTGAAATTGTTTGAATGTGCCATGGAGGTGACTGGGTAGACTACATGCTCTATGCATTTCCTTACAGCATTTGTTCTTTGTGCGCTTTATGTGTAGTGTACCATGCTATTTACATGTTCCTGCATAGATCTTACTATTAAATGTGTTGTTGTTGTTTTTTTTTTTTGCCTGAAACTGTTGGATGACAGACAGATATACATTAAGACATGTAACGGAGAGAGGCAGCAGCTTGCCTTACTAATAGCCTGTGGGTGCAGGGAGGCACTGTAAAGCCAGCCTTAACACAGCCCTGGGATCTGAGAGACATACTTGAACACTTGATCTGGGCCTCTTGGTGGCCACTTTGGTTTTCACCGCGCCATCCCACACAGGCTCGTAAAAACACCCTTGGTGTGTTAGAAAATGGTTTTTAATCCGTTTGAGTATTTGTTTTATTATGTTTGCCTCAAAAATGAACAGGTTGCTGATATACTAATTACATTCAAGCGCTCCTTATTACCCCCCCCCCCCTCCCCTCCCAATGCAAGTATTCAAAATGTATCTGAATACTCTGATTGGATTTACATGTAGATTGGCAACCTTTTTTTTTTTTTTTTTTTTACCCCCCATTGTGTGCACTACTATTACCAGATGTGTGGAAGAAAATTCCACAATTAAATGTTGACATTCCATTAAATTTTTACACATTTTCTTTTATACCAGGTAACTTTCAACAGTAAAACCTGGTGGATTTAGAGATTACAGTTATATTTAGGGCTTTTGACACATCCCTGCTATTTTAAAATTCCATTTAGTTACAAATTTATTATTAGAATCACCTGCATCAATGCATAGATGGAGCTTAGAACTGCTGGACAGATAATGTGTTCAACTGAACACAACTCATCTATCATTATTTACATCACAGAATCGCCCTTTAAAAAATATTGATGTCAGCTGCACTGAAATGCGTCATGTGTAAAATTAAATCAAGGGACGTTTTCCCAGTACTTATCAGTATAGGAAGGGGATTCCTGGATATTGAGAACATAGTTTGCGTGCTCTGCTTTTTGTAGAGCCTTTTGCTTTTTCCTCTGTGTATCTGCATTTGATAGTTTTTCTGCCGAAGCCCAGAACTGTTATATTTCCATCTGTTTTACACTCTGTTCTGTGCGTTTAGGATACGTTACGTGGACATATCAGATCGTCAGATGAGTGGGGTGGGTCTGGGGATCATTAAATGAGGTCAAGATTACAAAGCACTTACTGTACTATACTGGAGTCGGCCTCTTTCTTTTGTAAAAAGGGGCACCTCCTCAGCTGAAGCTCTTGAGGTTATGAGTAAAAACCGCACAGCTGTGTATCCCTGTTTCCCTCCATGTCCAGGCCTCCTATATCTTGTCCTGTTTGCCCCTCATATCTTCTTTGTTCTTTTGCAGAATCTTTTATGCTGTCTTTGTTTATCTGTCGTCAATATCTCTTGTCTCCCTTCACATTTTGCCGCTCCCTTCTTTGCCCCTCCTTTTGTCTGTCCTCTATACCTTTTTTTTTTTGTTAGACCTGTCAGTGCATATGGTCATCAAGAAGCTATTTTGTTTTTGTTTTTTTAAGAGAAATGTTTTGGGGATAAAGAGGCTTGTGCCTTTGTAAAGACAGAATAATAAAGTTTGTACTTTGTTTTTTACACATTGGGCCTTGTGTGTGTGTCTTTTTTTTTCAAAATGAGTATTTCAGTCTAAACGTTGTAAAAACTTGATGTGAAAAGACAACATTTATTATAGTAGTGACGATGACATAACTAGCTGAACTGATCTCTTCTGCAGCACTGGTTGGCTGTCACTCAAGTGGTACAGTTGATGCACAAGTGTCTATTTCTGATTGGTGGATGGGATGTTGAAGCCCCCCACCCTCCCCAGCTCAGCAGCTCATTGCTAAATTAAGACTGACCACCTTCTCTGTGTCAGTTTAAATGCACACCAGGGACAGTAGGTGGCATCTCTTGCCATCATCTGCTGACACGCCAAACCTCATGTTCACACCCTCACACGTTCATTCACAAATACTTGAAGTTTTGGTGTCAGTCCTTATGTTAGTGTTTGACTTTAAAATATATAAGTATACATTATTGTTAATAAGCTAAATCAGGGAGTGTCCAAAACCACAACAGTCAACTATATTACTAATTTTGCAAAATGTGTACTGGCACTTTATATGAAATTCTGCTCAGCGATATTGACTTAATATACAAGGTATTGAGTGACATCGTGCTAAGTGAGGTTAGTTTTGAACAGGGCATCTTGACAAAGTTATTGTGTCGATGGGCAAAGTCGGTGGGTATAGAGCGTGTAGACAAACTTGTGGCTGCACTTAGGGAAAAACTGCTTAGAAATGTAATTGAAATATGAAATGCCATCCGACAACAGCATTTTAATGCTCTATCGACAGGACTGTAGCTACCTTTGAGGACACTGAGTACATTTCCTCTGTTATTTTCTGTAATGTGGGTATTTAACAACCAGGGAGGAGTTTACGTTCTACAATTACAAAATTGTGGCTATTTTATATGTTGATTCTATTTTTAGACTGAAATTCAAATTCAAATTCAAATTTTAGGCCTAAAAAAACAAGTTTATATTTCTGGTAGGGTGAGGAAGGTTTCAAAAAAGTTTGTAGGCCCCACAAATACCTAATCGTACAGGCATCTGAATGACAAAATATGAAATATCCAATTAGTAATTGAATTAAAAGACGTTCTTTTTTGTGTCTGGGCAGAGGGGGCTGTTGGGGGGACTAGGACTCAGGAGCATTTCTAAAATCCTTGCTACAGCCCTGTTCATCAAGGCACGGATTATAAGCAAAAAACATAAAATGACACCTTTCTTAACCAGGGCTGGACTACAATTTCAACATGTCTGAATGAACCTACACAAGGTTTTACAAATGATCAGTCTGTATTCATTACTGATAGTCACCTGTATGATGTTATTTTCCTGCTAGTGACAGCAGCTCTAAAGCTGCACTCAATATTTTGAGAGCGTGCTTGGAAACTAATGCCAGTATTTGTCAGTCTGTAATTTACAAAGAATTAGAATTCATAAAAGCTCATCCAAAACACAGATTCCTCCATAAACAAATCATCATGCCTCTCAACCACTTCCCACCGCCAGTGAAGTTGCACAAGATTAAGGCAGTTTTTACGCACCAAAATGAACACGCTGTATTGTCTGGACACGCTTCCCATGTCATTTGGGATGGACATGCTCGAGTAAGAAACTCCTGCCATATTTTGGGGATTAATTTACAGTTGAGATGTTGATTCCCTGAGGAATTGTGGGATTATGTTCAGCACAGTGTGTCTGCTTGAGTGTGATAAAGCAGTAATCCGCCAAGCGTTTAGCTGTGTTAGGGATTCTAGGTTGACTCAGAGGTCTTTATGTTTCCAGACATACCATTTCTTCACCCTTCCCTCCTTTTTTTACATACACACATACACACACACTCACACACACACACTCTTATGATGATGACTTCCCCAGCATGCCAGCCAAGTGAGCATTGTGTCTTCCACACTAGAATAAGGGTTTGACAGCTCTCTCCAATGCCAGCTGCTAATTTACTTGCAGCTCATTTACTGCAAGGGCTCTAAAGCTGTTACAGTCATTTGATGATCATTCTCTGTTGGGCAAAGCAATCATGGCCACTCGTTGTGATTCTCTCTCTGCCTCATTTTGTCAAATTTAAAGTTACTCTTCCACCATTCATTTAGAGGCAGGCAATATTCATTTTCAATCTGTTTATGCTTAAAGGTATACTATGCAGGATTTTCCTAAAAAAACAAAAACAAACAATGTATAGACTCATATAAAAGTAATCCCTCTCAATCAAAACTTATGACCCACTAGAAGTGTGTGGCGGTGTATGTATCTACAGAGACTCTGCCCTCTGCCTGTATTTTCTTATTATTTTGCTGTTTTCGGGATGTTTCTGGACATCAACCTTTGGGCAGTGGGTGTGTAGCCCCCAACCAACAACAGTGCGCAGGGAGTGAGGTCGGGACTCGTAGCGTAGCGACCAGGTTACATAGCTGTCTCCATCTCCCTCCTCTGCTCTGCTCTGCTCTCTGTCTCTGTGTCGTGGATGTACAAAGAGCAGCAGGTCTGTGTGTCTGAGCTACACACACGCAGAGCATTCACACAAAATCCGGCAATGCGGCACCCTCTGGCAGGCTTGTGCAGAGGTGTGGGTGCGTTTATTTGTGCTTTCAAACTAAATGCTGTGAAACAATCAGAAAATAACATTTTATTTATCTGATTCACAGCTTTGTTCTCACCAGTGCTGCTCACTCTCTTCATTCACTCTTTAGCTCACTCAACCACCGCTGCACTCTCTGCGTAGTATACCTTTAATTGAAATAATTGAATGTTAAAGGTATAGTTTGACATTTTGGGAGACCCTCTCCAAAGGTAAAAAAAAATAATATCCCTACTGGTACCTTTAAATATCACAAATTACCACCGTATATTTCATTTGTTTAATCTGCACACAAACAGAAATGTAACAACTGCAAGTTTTCTGTCATTTTTCTGGCAGTTACGTGATGATTTTCTGTCAATCTTACAGTGACGACAAGACTCCAGTATGTCACTGCACCCAGCCAAGAAATACAGCATGTGAAAGTGAAGTATCCCATTCTAAGCTTGATTCTTTTAAACACACACATTTTTCAGTCACTGAAACAAATTTGGTATTATTATCATCACTGCAGCAGCCAGGTCTCCTTGCACTGATGCCGGGGGCTGAGCTGCAGCCTCTCTAAAAAGGAGAGTCAGCTGCTTGTACGCGTAGAGTCCCTGTGGCATGCTATGACTCCTGCAACACCTCGAATACACAGGGAACACACAGATCTCATCCCCTCCACCAGCTGCTGTGCCCCGCCTCTTCTCTCTGCAAGCCCTTTAACCTTCTTGCCTTGGTATATATAGTCTGTGTGACTATCAGAGTTCTCCTGGCAGCCATCATGAAGGGTGCAGTCTCGATCTGCTGTTTCGTCTCCCTGCTGCTTTTGCAGGCCACAGCAGGTAAGACTCAGACGCATTTTGGTCAAATATCTGGTGGCCTGTAGGTTTATGTCGGGCGGTGCACTGAGGCTATATATGTTTGTGTACAAGTGCTGCCAAAGAATGAAACAGTGATTTGGTTTAAGTTTAGAGGTGGGGGTATTGAATGTGCTACTGCCACATTTGATCATTAGTTTGATCATACAGTGACTGTTCAGATCCAGAAGATGTGATTCAGACTGTTGTTATAGTCATAGATATTAAATTGTATTACTGCCAAAAATAGTTAGTTCAAGTAGGTTCTTGTGTCCATTGTGGGGGCAGTTTAGCCAGGAATGGCATTGGCTTTTAGAGGCAGAGTATGAGGACAGTGACAGTTATGGGGACACCAGCCAAGGATAGACAGTGACAGAGACAGAAATGTTACACCAGTCTTTACCACCAAGAAGAACTATTTAAAATCTGTCCCAGTTTATAATTACACTTTTGGCACCAGGTGTTAAATGGAGGACTTAAGTGTATCTTCCTAACCTTTTTATTTTTAAATCTGAAACACAACAAATACTGTAGTGTCTGCCACTTTTGATATATGAACAAATTTCCTATCATACGTGTTGGAGAGTTTCTGAAGTAGAGCTCTTCAGGAATATTCAAACTAGAGTTCAGCCTCATGTGGACTGACAGCGTGTCAGCTGTCCTAATGCATGGCACCAGCTGATGGAAAGTCTACCCGACTAGAAGAGAACAGTCATGCGGGAGCTTGATTGGACACACGAGTCTCTTTTACCTACGCATTCATAGATTTGGTCTCTTTGCTTCATTCTTGAATTACATCCTCTACAAGTTCATAAATTATTATTAATTAAATTATTATTATTGATTTTGAAGAGATACTCCTCTTTGAAATTCAAGTCGCTGTGATGATAGCATCGTAAAGCACAGGGATTATGGCTATCTCATTATAAATATGATTACATGGAACCCATGGAATTGAATATCTTGGTGAGCTGATCACCCACAACTACTCCCAGATTATCCCAGCTGAAAATGTGGACTGGCTTATGGATCTGGACTAGAGAAGATACCCTTGTCTGTCACCCTTGTCTGTCCTTGGGGTGGCGTTCAGCTCCACAGCCTAGGGCCAGGCCTCCATATTCCAGGCTGCTGTCAGGTGTCTAAGATTGGAAGGCCTCCTGAAACCCAACACTGTCCACTATAGTTCCTCCCTCCCTCCGCTTGACTCCCCTTCCCTCCTGACTCCTCACCCCTCCCATCCCCTAGCTACCCTTTAGATACGCTGCACAGCTGCTGTCACTCTGCACTGTCACAATCGCAATTTATTCCCAGCAGTTGGCCTTATAGGGACATGCATTCTCCAGGCAGGAGGGGCTGAACTGTGGCTGCAACTCATGCCTTCATAGACCTCTTCTGCAGGCCTGTGCAGGTGTCTTTTAGTGGTGGCGTATGCATAATATTGATTTCTGCTACAGAGCACACAAGAGTTTTGATTCCAATACCAGCAGGTTATGGACAATTATGAGAATCATGAACTTCTTGCCGCTCAGTATGTAATCATTTGTGTTATTGATTGGTTTGATCGCTGTCGGGAACTCCAATGAAATAGCTAACTCTGCAGAGAGGAGCAGAAAAGGGTAATCTCCCTCTAAAGGAATGTGGAATCGATTTGCTATCATTTCATCATAGGCTGTCTAACAGCCCTGGGCTGTGCAAAAAAGCAAGTCTAAAAAGCAAAGACATTAACATTATATTCTAACACAGTTAGTTTCATTCATTGTGGATTTTGTGAGAAATAAAGCTGAACGCAGCAGCAGGGCCTACACATTGACATGGTAATACTGATGTTGTGAAATCTTACACTCATTACTGTCACATGCAAATTTGAAGACTGAAGCCAGTTGATTAACAGCATCCATCGCATTAAATGAAAGATTAGAACTGTCCACATTTTGGTGTAAACTAAGGACACCTTGACATTTGACGTTTTGTAGACAAAATAGAAGAATCATTTTGGCATAATAATGCTTTGCCTACCTCAGATGTATGGTTAGACATCATTAGATGCGGGATTTAGCAATCTGATCAAACCTCCGGGTTCAGTACAGCTTGCTCCATCTGCTGTGCCAGGGTAGCTCTGACTGTGCCGTAATATTTCCTTTACAGTCATTTACCTGCATGTGTTACATACTTCGATCTTTCATGCCGAAGCAATGACCAGTGGAATCCTCTATATTTTTGTGGGTGTGAATGGATTAACATATGTTACATGACCAACCTGGTCCATGATTCTGCTCCTTACCAGAGTTTTAGGTAGATCTGACAGTGTTTACATGTAGGGGTAAACGTAGGCTATTATAGTAACTGTTAGGTAATTATAAGGGTTTTTGGGGGTTTTTTTGGGGATATATATTTTTTTCTTATATTACAGCCTCATTGGAGCCTTGATTAGTTCTTTACACATGTGGTTTATACTTAAGTGATAATATTATCGATCACTGAAACAAGAAAAACGTCTTTGGACTTTTCAGTGTGCAGAAAGGAGACATGGAAAGTTAATGGCGCACAGTCTCCACGCGATGGCATGTGGCATGTCTGGGACATCCCTCTGAAGGGAGTAGTGGAAGGGACACTGAACTGTACTCTGTTACTCCACACCTCTCCTTAAGACAAGTCTCCCAGTCCCAAGGGCACCTTTCCTGGCTCTCGGAGAGGAGAGCAGGGATAGAGGCATCAGATCAACACCTCAGCGTAAAGTGTCTTTGCCCTTGCACCTTCCTTTGAGCCTGTCACTCCTCTTCGTATCCATTCGTCTGTGACCCCTTAGAGGACTTCCAATGTGGATATAGCTAACATAAGATGATCTGTAAGTGCCAGTAATAAACCTTGAGTCAGTCCAGCTAAAAACAGCCCAGCCTTTACTGTAGACCAACATGTACCCACCTTTGGATCTAGAAAGCATTTTCATGTAAAGTAACTCCGGCTGAGATCATACATTTACGGGGACTAATGTGAAATGTAGAAAAAAGACATAAAACTGGATTGTACTTGTGATGGAGCTTTGTTTCATGTGTAAAATACCTGAGATACATGGGAGACTGTAATTTGTTTAGTTTGCTAAAATCAGTACAGTATTTGACATTTATACATATATATTACATTATATTACACAGCCTGTTATGAGGGATGTCTCTCAGTCTCCAGAATGACTAACGGTCAATGCCTTAAAATAGGAGGCAATTCTGCCCCCTCTTCTATCCATCTTCTGACCCATTGTAGGGCTATTTCTGACTATGGGGGAGTACTAGCTCCACATGCTGTGCCACCTGTTGCCATCCGTGGCCTCTTCTCACCACACCCTATGCAAGCTCTCCTGACTACGTTCACACCTCTGATGCTTGCTTGAGAAAGAATTGTGTATTTTTATGGGCACAGTTTTATTATGCATAAACTAGACTCTGTTTTTAGTGAAATGCAGATGCAAAGTCCTTCTAAAGTGAGCAGGAGAATTGGCTTGTGTGTGTCATTGATGGCATTTAAATCCTTGGGATTTTACAAACCAATTGTTATGTAAAAATCTCATCCACTCTGTTTAAACTGAAAAAAATAGAGACCTCTCCATGGATCTTTCCAGTGGAACCCCCTGGCCTTTAGTTAAGGTTGCCTGAATCCCCCCGTGCTCAGGATAAATCCTCTGACTGGAGGTTCCGGCCCGCCACCCTCATCATGTTCAGTTTAATTCAATTTACCTCCACTGTGCTGCAAGCAGAACATGATCTGGGGGTTTTACACATCCTGGGGTTTTACCTAATATATACATACAGTGTAAATGCACATGACTGCAAATACATACCAGCACACACATGCACGCCTACATAAGAATATATACACATTAGGGTTGCATGCTTTGAGTACATAAAATAATGCATATTTTTGTTCAGAACGAAACTGAGAGCTCTCAACTCAACTTGCATTGTTTTTTAAAACTTGTCTCAATCATGTAGCTGATATGTCCACATGAGGGAAGTGCAGAGGGAAGTATAGAGCAGTTTTCTCCCCTCAGCCTTCAGGAGACAAACTTTGTACATATATCAGTTTGTATAGTTAAATTCGAATATTTGGGGGAAAATGCAGTAGAGTAGAGGGGGTCTTTAAACTTGGGCACTTTCAACCTTTGCACAGGAGTTTCACACTCAGAGTAGTTAATTGACATTGTATCTGATAATTGAACAGCATCCACATAAGGATCTATAGTTGAGGCATGACTTACTCAGCCGCTGAGGCCGCAGTAGGCTTAAATCGCCAACATTCCTACTGGATGTGCCGATGACACCAGAATGTTTCTCCAAACTGAGGGAGGGTTGTGTGGCAACGGGGCTCAGTGAGGACACATGGTCCTGGGCGCAGATGTCAGGGGTTCAACTCCCCTGGCGCCTGCAGGGTTCATTTTGAGCACTGATGCAAGGCCCGCCGTCCACAGGCAACACTGGCCTCTCTGATCTTTGCGGAGCTCTGGGCCTCAATCAGGGATTGACTGGATTGGAAGGTGTTAACAAGTTCACGGCAGTTAAGGCCCACTCAAGAGACTAGTGTTAAAAGACATGACTCTTCTTAGTGATGAGTCAAGTTACAGAAACTTGAGTAAGCTTTGTGTACTGCAGATACAATCCTATTATGTTGAAGAGATGAAACCTGTTCCTCAAGAGCCACTTTAGCCTCCAAGTTGAATCATCCTCAGCATCCTCTGATAGGTGACTTCTCTCACACTGACAAGAAAAAATCCCTTACTCATAGTGTAACTTGTCACATCTTGTGCCAGAGCATAAGCCATAACCTTAATAACCTCGATTCTTACCTGTGCCGTGTTTCTCTTTGATTCATTTGACATGCAGCCAACCTGTGCCATGATCTGTCTTGAGGTTTCTATATGGCAACCATTTATTACAGATAATGCTACAAGATTACATAATTTATTGTTGTTTCTAAAGATGACAAAAATGAAGTTGTATTGCTACTTCATCAGTGCATTAAGTGTAGTGACGGGATAAAGAAGGGATGGCAGACATGGTATTATGAGTTCAAATGCATGAAAGGATAACACCCATTTTCCTTTCCATTTTAACAACCTGACAATTAAACATATTCTATATGTATATAAATACGTAGTCACATTATTGCATATTTTTAGGACTGCAGCATTACTTATAACCTCCTTTTATTCTGGCTGCTAACCTTTTGGTTTCTCTTGTTCTTGCACCGTGCTGGGAGCAACATTACACAGGCTTATTTTTAGCAGGTTGACTCGGGGAGAATCAGCGGTGTTGCGTTGTTCCTTAACCAGAAGTGTGTCACTGCTGCTACACTGCAAAGAAAAATCTGTTGGGGTCTCAACTAAATCTTGAGCCATATAATGTTTTATCCTTGGGGGTCTTTATTTTATTGTTTAGCTATGCACGGTTTGAAATGTTCCTTTTGCCGTCCTGTGGTGTCAAATCTTTTGATTAACTGAAAGTGCTCCCTGGATTTTTATGAATGGAGAAAGGACACTTTCAATTTCTGACTCATTTGGCATACAGTTTTATTGACTCCAGGTCATTTTATGATATAAATGTGTCTATATCTTAAACAGTTGTGGTGTTGTGATATAAAAAAGCTTGCTTCAGGCTTGTAAACAAACAGGCCTTCAGATGATTTTCCTGTAATTTGATACAGCGTCAGTTTTGGCCAAAGCAACGTGCAATTCTGACGGACACTTGGCCAGAAACACTAGAAGTCAATGACCACATGGCCAGTGGCTTTACTCCAGGTTAGGGTGCAGGATGCCATTACAGTGCTACCCTCTGAGAGGGTTGAGCCTCCTCACTTAAAAATATAGTATATAGTCACCTGTAGAAAACACCGTTAACATCCAACACTGCTTTGCTGTGAGACAAACTTTTGTTGCTTGGCTCTGACACTAAAAAAGAAGCAGTTCTGTAATTATCTCTTCCAGAGAAATAATGTCATGGATTATATATTGTCATCAAACAAGCACAATCATATTATCAAAAATATGGTCATTCATTTTTGTCTAAATGAGTTCCAGCGCTCAACATGAATTGTTGTGATGCCAGAGAATGAGGTTTTGGAGTATTTCATGGAATATGGCTTTAGGTTGTACCTCCTCTGTCACCTCCTGACCTCTGACACTTCTTACTACCCAGAATCTGCTGCTAATTCAAATACAACCTTCTTATGTGCAAAAAAGTCCAATAGCAAATCAGGTGTAATGACAGCCAAATGATTATAGTGTTATTATTTGGTGTACACCAGAGGAAAGATGCAAACTATAAAAGCTCCTGGACCTGTTTCAGCTCAGTATGATGTAACTGAATGAAAGAAACCTGAGCTCTTACTGCAGTGTACATAAAATTATTAAAGTTTGTCCCATAAGCCTAAGATGACTTGACTTGTAACCTGATAAGAAATCTTTAACTTCCCTTGAGTGCTTCACTTTGTGTTTTTTTGTGATGACTATTATGCCATTGGCAACAGTGCTAACTTTTCATGATTTCTGATCCTCCATGCAGGCATTTTCATCTGAACATTTATTGCTAGTTTTACACAATAAGCAGCAACTTTGAAAAGGTTTTTGTTAGATTTTTGTCAAGGAAGTCAAAAGATGTGCAGCTGAAGAGGTTTTTTTCTTTTCTGTCATTTTCTATCAACTTTCTTCTCTAACCTATTTCAAGATCAAGTCAAGGATTGATTTTGAATTATGCTAATATGTTTCCTGCACCAGTAAACTGAGTTTAACTGGGATGTGCTGACAGGAAGTATGCAGATGATGTGTTTATATAACAACATCAATATTCAGATTATGGCATGTGTTTTCTGATTTACAATTCAATGACTGCAATTAACTGCCCCACAGCTGCTACTATATCAGCTTTAATATTCCACTAACATGCTGCAAATGCCTTTAAAATTCCCCCACAACTCTATTAGGGGAGTGTCTGGTAGCTTGGATACTAAGGCCCATAACCCCCCAGGGCATGGAAGTGTGAACGAGGAAGACTTCCCAACTACTCCTATATATAGCTCATAACCGCAGCAGATTTGTCTGAAGCAGGACAGTGTGAGAGGCATCACGGGGACGCCTGCTCTGAGACCTGGGCACACAAGGACAGGTCTTACAGACTGATAAGTCTGTGATTGGTTGGTAAATATAGAAGAGAAAAGACAGAGGATTGCACATCATTGTCTCATGTATATTACTAACTAGAACACTCAGTCCAGCTCTGAGTTCTCCTCCTGGTCCGAGGTGAAATGGGGAAGTCCCTCACTCTGTCTGTCTGCCTCTCTCTTATCTTTGCCATTGTTATAAATCCCATGGTGATGCCAAACAAATGTCTTTGTCTGTTTATTTTCAGCGTTTGCTTTCTAAATTAAGAGCTGATTGTACTAACAGCTGTGATCTAAGTAATCCGATATGCTCAACACTGGACATGACACACTGGTGAGCGGATACGTTCTCTCGGATTCTCTCTCTCTTTCTCTCTCTCTCCTAGTCACACACACAACTGATATATTATTACTTTTATACATTTTGTTATTAACATTATCAATGTGGCTCCTATGAAATATGCATATGCATGTTTAAAATGTTTTTTTTACCTCATGACTAACTAACAGAGGGATTAGTCAAAAGATTTATGAAACATTCCTAAAAGCAGTTATCTATATGGTTGGTAGTTTAACTCTCATCTTCTCCTGTTCACGTGTTGAGGGGTCCATGAGGAAGATACTAAACCCCAAATTGCTCCCCTTGTGTATGTATGCTGAGGGACAAATGGTATCTGCCTTGGACCAAAATGCCCAATATTATGTGTACATTGAAAGAAATTCATACATAATAAATCTCCAAAAATTAAATAATAAAATATTTTTTAAAACAATAAAGCTCAAAATAAATTTGGATTAAAACAATGAGATTATTTTATCCTTTTTGTAGATTTCTTTTGTGTGATTTAAGAATACCATTTTAAAGGTCATTTAATTACATATGATGTTATAATGGATCAATTTTCAGTACAAACACACATAAAATTAGGTTAAGTGTTGTTATTCCCAGTTCAATAGTGAACATTTTGCTAATACATTCAGTATGAACATTTTGTGACTGTTTGCCTCTGTTCATATTCATTGCTGAAAAGAACCACACAGCAGGGAATCAATGCTGAAAGAAGTCTGCCACACTGAAAGCACCAAAATGATATCAGTTATTCATTGTGGTCATTCTTTCCAGACACTTGGTATTATAAAATATTGGGTTGGTGCTAACATGTACAGTGAACACTCTTAAGGTTTTGTATCTAATAGACAGCAGTAAAACAGAGGAGAACTAGAAGAAAAGACGATGTCGAAGAGCCTTTTCCTGCACAAGGAGCTGCAGATGAAGGCTCGGGTGGCAAACGTTTGATCATGAGACAGCTCAGATGTCTGATATGTCTGAAACGGATGACACCCAATGTAAAACTGTCCTCCAGCGTTTATTACCAAATGTCTCTGTGTTACACCCAGCAGTTGTGACATATATAGCGAGATGTAGGATGTATTGATTGACGCGCAAACAGAAAAAAACAACATCACTTGCCTCAGTAGCAAAGCTTTATTGATCACATATGACAAACATATAATGAAACTGTCATTCAGTTGGTTTTCACCAAATCTGGCCACCTGGGTCCACTTCCATCACTCCTTTATCAGACCATTAAAGAGACACTGAGAACTTGAACTGAGTTTAATTTTGTCATTGTTGTTTTTACAGAGGAAGATTTCATTTCTGCCCTGAGAGACAGATCTCACATCGATGAGACGCTGCGACTTGCAGCTGAGGAAAAATCGGGAGACTATGCAGGTGAAAATCAGAGATGTTTCAGTAGACTAGAAACATGTACTAGAGCTGGTAATGTGAAAGAAAAGAAGAGAGAAATTCCTCATGCTAACATCTTTATTATTCTTTCCCATCATCCTTCTTGTCCACCAGCGGCTCTGGAGAGGTTGCGGAAGATCTACCACACATCCATCAAGCCGATGGAGCAGGCCTACAAGTACAATGAGCTGAGGCAGCATGAGATCTCAGGTATAACCAAGGCTTCAACTTCAACTGCACTCTGCTTCACTTTCTTCCGTTGTGTGGATTTTTTGTTTGGGTTGCTTTAGTGACTGATTTGTTGACTTGTTTGTTGACATGCAACATCTTTACACTATCAACTCATAAAAATAGCAGGATCTTGTACTTTTTCACTTCTTGGGGCTCTTAGGGCTCTTCTTCAGAACCACTGTTATATGAAGGTATGGACTGCCTGTGATATTTCTAATAGTATGTTGGAAATTTTGTAGGCTCTAGAGCATAAAAATTGTGACAACAAATGTAATCATACCCAATTGTATTCAGTTTAAAGTCCAACTTAAACTGAACTTAGCTGTGGCAATGCAGGCTTTAGGGAAAAGGTAAAGTATCATCTTGTCTGTATCACTCCGTTCATGCTACTTTTAAAATATTTCTTCCCCTTTTCTTCTATTCATTTTTTACACATTTTTGTAATTTCCCTGTTTGATTTTTAAATGACTTTTTGCACTATTTCTCCACAGTAACCTCAACACAGTACACTGAACTACCAAGAACAAACTCTTTTTCACAATGAAATAAATCTCACCCTCTTGCGGCTTTCCAGGCTTGGCATAAAATATCATTTGAGTGCCATGCCTTGATATGAAGTGTTATTTCTCGCTGTACAGAGTCAAAAACTGGGCAATCAATCAGATTCACATCTTCCATTTATGCAGAGATTGACATGTTTGACACATCAAGTCAAATATGGGACTACATTCCATTATCTCCCACCCATTCATACACATTGTTACTCTACCCCTTCCCTGTTGCTTCTAGAAACCTCACTCCCTCACTGAGCTCTCCTCACTCTCCTCCACTTCCTGTTCCCTTCACTTCTCTGTACTCCATCCTCTTCTGTTCCTTCCCCATCCCCTCCGCTCCCCTCATCTAACAGCCTACTCCGGACGAACCCTGGGGGACTCAGCCACAGGTGGGTGTGGGTGGGACTTACCCATGCATGGCACTGCCTGAAGTGCTCAGCCCCTCCGTTTCCCCCTTCATTTGTCTTCATACATCTGTGAGTCACTTAGATCAAAATGAACATTGTGCTGCTCTCTATGGGTTGAGTTTTTCAAGCACGGCTCACTTTAGATGATGTGTGGTCAAAGTGCTCCATGAGTGAAAGCATCAACCCATAGAAGGAGTGCAGTGTGAGTCTAAATTGGTTGTACTCTTTATGTCACCACTTTTATCTTTGGTGTCATAAGGATTTCTATTCATATCACTTTGGACAGCAGTGTTATCCAAGGAGATTACTCAAAGACATTTTGGTTGTCACTTCAAATTTTTTAAAATTACCAAAACTCTAACTTCTTACTAATGAATTAAAAGGGAAGAAATGTGCATATACAGATTATCAAAAGTTCCTAAAATATGAATTTTTAATGTCTAGGTAGTATATTATGTATTTAATGAGAGACTACACAGAAAGTTGTGTAGTTAGGGTATAAAATGTGGGGGGTTGCATGTGCAGTTCTGGCTTCAGCAAAGGATGAACAGGTTGGAGGAGGGGACACTGGTGGGGAAGGGTGGTGAGCGTTTGGCTAGGAGTGAACTGAATAAACACACTTTCTTCTTTATTTTCTTTTTTAAATTTTATTTTAATTGAATTATTTATCATTCTTTTGTGATGACATTTTCTTTTTTTTGCTTTTCTTCATATGTTGCTGAATTCATGCAGGTTTGGACCAACACAGCAGAGCTTACCCCTACACACACATACACACACATATGTCAGCCTGCTATGAGACACACAGCTTGCTTTGAAAGCCTTTCCCTCTTGAGTCTTTAGTCATAGTATGGACACTGCCTAACTATGTGTCACTGAGACATGGCTGCAGCACTTCACTGAGCTTTTTATTATGCTATTAAATATGCCTAACAGCTTTGAGACATTTTTCTTTACCCATATCCTTTTCTTTTCCTCTGGATTGAGAGTGACAGTGTTATTCTGATGTGCTTCTCGGTGTCTCTCAGAATTAAAATATAGTTCATCCCAAAAACAATCCCAGAATATATTTGGGATGGATTGTTGGTTAAAAAAAACTATCCTTTCATGAGGCATAAAAGGAAATGGAGACTGCAGCACAAGCTCTAAGGCCTTTTTTCATCAGAAACAAATACAATTGCGTAGTTTTGCAGATGCCTACATCTCTCTGTGTAACTTAATTTCACACATAACATTTGGGATGAACTTGAGAGGTTCTCCATCATCATTTAGCCATCCTACTGAGATTTTAATCTTTGTCATCTTTTATTCACAGATGGAGAAATTACCTCCAAGCCCATGGTGCTGTTCCTGGGACCCTGGAGTGTAGGCAAGTCCTCCATGATCAATTACCTCCTGGGCTTGAGCGACAGCCCCTATCAGCTCTACACAGGTATGTTACACACATTTTCTTTTTAAAGTAGTAATCAACAATGTTTAATGTTGTAATCTACAATTCAGGCTGAGCATTCAGGCAGATACCCAATGTAAATGTCAAAGAGAAAGATGAAGTAACCCTAAAATAGCATCATAAAACCAAAAGGGCCACTGTCTTTTGGTTTTATGAGAGGCAACTGTCTTATCTAAATATTACAAGGTTACATATGTGAGTGTACGAGTATGTCATTCTGGCTATCAAGTAGGCAGATCCATCACATGATACCATTACATGCATTTTTTTGAATTAGATCCATCTTAAGGAGGCTCAACAATGATTTTTGGCAATCTAGTACCCCTTGCTCAATTGATTTAACATCTTATCTCATCTCTGTGTGGATCTATTCAGATTTTTTCGTGTGTTCTTGCTAAACTCTTTTTTTTCATGAATCTTCAGGAGCTGAGCCTACTACCTCTGAGTTCACTGTAATTATGCACGGGGAGAAGATCCGCTCTGTTGAGGGCATTGTTATGGCTGCAGACAGCTCTCGCTCCTTTTCTCCCCTGGAGAAGTTTGGCCAAAACTTCCTGGAAAAGCTGATTGGTATTGAGATGCCCCACAAGTTGCTGGAACGTGTGACCTTTGTAGACACACCTGGAATCATTGAGAACCGCAAGCAGCAGGAGAGAGGTAAAGCACGAGGCAGAAGATTTTACCCTCAGTTTGCAAATTTTCAGATACATTAGAACTTCCTCATTAATCAATTTTACTCGTGGACGTTGATCTATGTGATGCAACTCGGTATTTAGTTGTAACAGTTACTTATGTCTCTTCTTCGATCTAGGCTATCCTTTCAATGATGTTTGCCAGTGGTTCATTGACCGTGCTGACCTGATCTTCGTGGTGTTTGACCCCACCAAGCTGGACGTTGGCCTGGAGCTGGAGATGCTCTTCCGGCAGTTGAAGGGTCGTGAGTCCCAGATCCGCATCATCTTAAACAAGGCTGACAACTTGGCCACCCAGGACTTGATGAGAGTCTATGGAGCACTCTTTTGGAGCTTAGCTCCCCTCATCAATGTGACTGAACCCCCTCGCGTCTACGTCAGCTCTTTCTGGCCATATGACTACGCACCTGACACCAGCCGTGAGCTCTTCAAGCGAGAGGAGATCTCCCTGCTCGAAGATCTTAACCAGGTGATTGAAAACCGTATGGAGAACAAGATTGCCTTTATCCGCCAGCATGGCATCCGCGTGCGCATCCACGGCCTGCTGGTGGACCGCTATGTCCAGACCTTTAAAGAGAAGATGAGCTTCTTCAGTGACCCTGAACTAGTTTTCAAAGAGATTGTGGACGACCCCGACAAGTTCTATATTTTCAAATCCATCCTAGCCAAGACCAATGTCAGCAAGTTTGACCTGCCCAACCGTGACGCTTACCGTGACTTCTTTGGCATCAACCCAATCAACAACTTCAAGGCCCTGACGGCTCAGTGTTCCTACATGGGAGGCTGTCTGCTGGATAAGATTGAGAGGGCAATCACCAATGAGCTGCCCGCCCTTCTGAGCAGCATTAACTCTGGCAAGCAGCCTGGCCTGTCCTCCTGCGAGGCTACTGGCTGTGGTGAGAAGCCAAAGAATCGCTACCGAAAGAACTGAGGAACACCAAATAACTTGAGTGGGGGAAGTAAGGAGATAGAGGAGGTGAAGAAAAGGGCTCTGATGAAAGCCAACCCTGCTTTTGTCAGAATGCCTGTATCGTATTGAGGAAAGGAGATTTTTGTTTGTGTTTTTTTCCTCAGGAGAATATGGCAAGGTGCATTTAGGGAACTGTGGGGATGAGGCAGATAGTGGTAGGGAAGGGTCATTGTTTGAAAAGGCAGCTTAAGGATACAAGTGCTGAATAAATGAGAACATGCCACTGATCACTGAGCTTTGTTAAAATACATGCCCTCCTCTCTCCCTTGCACAATCACAGTGGACTGTCTGGGGTTTTGGGGATTGGGGAAGTAATGATGTGAAGAAAAACAGAAATGGAAAAAACGATAAGCTAGAGCAAATAAAAATTGAAAATCCTGATACTAAAAACAGTCAAATACCAGCTCCCTTGTATGTGAATAAAACAGGAAAGTGGAAACAGGTGTTGCAAATTTGTGTTGTAAAATCCTGAGAATTGCATTGCAGCAGGTCAATTCCATAAGCTTCATAAGCTGTTTTTGAAGTAGCCTTTTTGTGGGTGCTACACAAAGCCTTTGTGTTTGGGTAGTTATGCAAACCTTTACTGCTGACATAGATTAATCTTAACCCTGCATGTTAGTGGTAACATCTTATTTAACAGATGTCAGTTTTGGTGCGTGTATTTGCCTTCTAACAAACTCATGTAACATTTCCTTATGTTACTGAAACCTGAACCAACCCTGCCATGCAACAAATGAGGCCTTTTTTTCTTAGTTTTATATGCTCACCGGTCTTGGTTGTTGACAACCTGTGAAATGAGCACTGTGATGGAAGCAGAGGTCAGGGTTCAAGAGTCAGAGTCTTCAGAGTGGGGAGGGTACGTTCATCTGCTTCACTTCTTAAACTGTTCTTACTGTTTTTGTTTGATTCTATAAATTTGCCAGTCTCTGGCAGAAATTCAATACTGTGTTATGAATTATTTTTTTCCTGCATCAATAAGCTTCCCAGCTTTTTAAGTTGAATGACCATAAGAAATAACACCTGAAAGATGTGTTTAAATTATAGCTGTCTTTATCCATTTGTTCTGCCATTACTTCTGCAGGTTAGAAATCTATTTATTGATTTTTTTTTCTGTGTAAATTTTCCAAATGGGCATTGAAATAGGCTGTGTATGTGTACTGAACAATCCTGCTGTACAATTTTATGAACTTTCACTTCAAAAATGTAACTGTCATTGATCATGAGATTTCTGATGCCCGGTTTTCTCAGCTTGCTTAAGTTGGTCTGGAGGTGATAGAGAGGGAAAGGTGAAGTGGAGGACTCATGAGTTGACCCCTGACCTCTGTGGAAAGAAGGAAGCCCCAAATACTGACCCTTACACATCACAACTGGTTTGGAGTGATACATGTCCTAGCCAGCAGGTTCTTATGTAAGCCTACCTCAATGAACTTTCTAGGTGTATGGCATCGTGAAACTGCTTAAAGCAATAGTTCAGCATTTTGGAAATACACCTATTCGACACTGAATTATTTCTTGGACGGGCGCAGTAACTTCATAGAGTCTTGTCATTACAATCAGTTGGTCAGGCAGCCAGGAACTTCCTGCGCCTGGCCAAGAAATAGTCTGGCACATAACCCCTCTTTCATGTGTCTCTCACTTTGTTTTTATATGGATTAAACAAACAAGATATAACAGTGAGCTTCAGAGGTGCAGGTAAGTGAATTTCATTATCTTTGGACGGAGCCAGGCTAGCTATTCCCCCCTGTTTCCAGTCTTCATGCTAAGATAAGCTAACCAGCTTCTGGCTCCAGCTACATATGCCATACACATATTACAGTGGTATTAATCTTCTCATTTAACTCTTGGCAAGAAAGTGAATAATCATGTTTCTCGAAATGTCAAACTATTGCTTTAAATATAAAGTCCTAAATCCTCAGAGCACAAGTAGGTGGTAAAGAGTACAGCTCCAAAAAGCACCAAGTTAACTCATGGACAAATGCACTTCCAATTCCCTCTGCCTCCTCCCCCACTAACCCCACAGAGAAGAGTCTTTTCCCAACTAAACTCTGAGGCATAATGCAAATAAATCTAATGAACAAACTCCAATTAAACTTAATTTTCTCTTTGAGTGTGAGTGCTCCACAGGATGTGTTTAGTATGTTTACACTGCAGATCCAGAACATGCCCACTAGAGAGTGCTGTGTAAAAGTGTAAAAAATATATATATATACAGACCACTAACCAACACTCATCATGGCAACAGTTTATAGTGGAGTGATAGCCCAGGCTAAACTAGTGTTGTGTGGTTGTGTTTTTAGTATGTTTCAGTATCAATCATCTTAATTTACCTGTGAATTAGATTTGGAAAGGATGTGTGTCCCATTAAAGTAGTTGCTGACTCACTTTTTTTGTTTTGGTATCAAATTTAAACCATTCTTAGCCATATTGGAAAGCTTGATCATCAAGAATAAAGATTTCTGATTGACTAGGTTAAGTGAAACTTTGTGGTTATTCTGATAAAATGATCAATTCCCAACTAGGAATCATTAAATAAGGAAACAGAGAGATTAGTTCCTGTAGCAAACTGATTTTTTTTTCTTCTTTTCCTCCCTCTCTCTCTCCCACTATCTTACTGCAGCCCTCTATCACATCTCTGTCTCCATTCATCTCTGTTCTCTCTGTTATACCTTGTCGCCAAGAGTCTGAATACTCTGAGGGTCCAATCTGTCACATTTGGGCTTGAAAGCATGGTTTTATCCTGCAGCTGCATTGCACCAACTTTTTGTCGTGACCTGAAGTGGGGAGGGATGTGTGTGTATATGTCTGTGTGCATAAGTGAGTATACACATGTTGTAACTCGGTAATAGGTTTGATAGCTATGCACCAAGACTTAAAAGCACGTGTGTTTCACTGTGAGTGTATTTGCACTGTTCCTCAAACATGATTTTACATGAAAGGTCTGACTGGAAAATGGAAAAAAAAGATTTAAAGTTCATAATAAGTTCTACAGAAGTCTTTTTATGCATAAAAGGTTCAACAGCAACCATTTTAAGGAATTAACACACAGGGGCTTTGTGTAAATGAAAAGGTTTTTTAAAAAAATATCCTTTTACACACAAAAATGTTTCCTGAAAAATAAACATATCTGAGTTTTTAGGCATACACAAAACAGACACATTATTTGCATTAAAAACAAGATCATTGTATGATGTGCATGTTGCATATACATTTACAATGCATAACCCGATATGCACAGGCACATGTACATATTGTATCTTGTTCAGGGTATCTTTCTTCACTACATATGAGAAAGACTTTTGTATCTGTAGAATAAATCTTGTGCTTTGAAATTCATCTTAAGACTTACCTTACACTAGCAAGTTCTATGGCACGACCACAAAGCTTTGTATTATATTATGTAAATCACACACTGATCTAAAAGTGGCAGAAGTCTTCTTTTCTCTCCTCTCATAAAAGACGTGCTTTTGTTCTTCCCCTACAGAGAAGTGTACTTCAAAAGAGTGTGCACACTCCCTCCCAGTGATCTTCTCAGTATACTGTGAAGCCACTGTACAGAAGACTGCAGTTTGATATTTTCTTAGGCTATTGAATGGAGAATGAAGCAATTAGGAAATATGCTGCACATACTGTAGGATTGTACTTCTCCGCACTGAGATTTCCGTTTTCAAATACGTCAGTGTGCAACACCAGATTTAGTCTGCCTTTATGTGCTAACTTTATTAATTGAAGATCTTAATCCATCATAATAATCTTATAATCCAATATTGATATTGCATTAATAGTGAGTGTCTAGAGCTGTTTAGTGAATTAGTGTATGTTGTCTTCTGTGGCTTCACTGTAATATAATGATATTCCCTTTTTCTGCAATGAGTTTTTCTTCTGCTGTCATCCAAGGGCAGAGGTTCAATATAAAATAAATAAGGGGTGGAAAAGACAAGAAGGTGGAGAGGCTTCATCGTTCAAGTGAAAGTGAGGTTGCGCTCATTGCGGTCCAAAAAAAAGAGAAGAAGGCGTCCCCACCCTTTCCAAAAATACGTGCTCGTTACCTCTCAGTTCCCGTTCTCCCAGTGCGTGCACGTAGCTCCACGGTCCCCCTCCCCTCCCATTAACAGTCAACCCTTCTCCTCTTCCCTGCTCGCCTAACACAGACAGAACCGTCAAGTTAACCGCAGCCCTCAAACCGGAAGCACAGCAATTGGACTTCTAAATAAACGACCTTTAATAGTCTGTTTTATCACTTTTTTTTGGTTGAGGCTGTAATTTTGGAGTCTTTAGGAGTAGATCTGAAGAAATTCAATACTAATGTCTGGTAATTTAATTGAACTTTGCCTCAGTTTTTCCTCCTAAGTATTGTTTTTACTTTTCAGACCTTTACAATGATGTGTCACATGTGTTATAGGACCAGTGTGTAAGATTTAGGAGGATCTATTGGCAGAAATGGAAAATAATATTCATAAGTATATTTTAATTAGTGTATAATCACCTGAAAATAAGAATTGTTGTGTTTTCATTATGTTACAATGAGGCCTTTATATCTATAGAGGGAGTGGGTCCTCTTCCATGGAGCCCACCATGTTGCACTGCCATGTTTCTACAGTAGCCCAGAATGGACAAACCAAACACTGGCTCTAGAGAAGTAATTTCGCATTTTTCGCGGCCACTGTAGGTTCTCCTACACGCTTGGAAGGGGAACGTGAGGGCGAGGGGTATTCAGATGGTTGCAATGTGCAACGTCACCACTAGGTGCCACTAAAACCTACACACTGCACCTTTAATGATCGTGTGCAGCAGATTATTTTTTCTTGTAAAAAAAAGCCTATATTTACCTTTGTAATACTTTGGGAAATTACTTCAAAACAGTGGTATGTGTGACTTCACTGTGTGAAATTAAGCTTGTATAAAAGATTTATACAAGTTATTCTGAAGGTATGACTAAGAAAATCATATGCTCAGCTCGACAATGTGGCCACTGTCACCAAAACAAAGTCCCATCATGTGAGAATGAAAGCTTAAAAAACTTCACCTGAGGCATAAATGGGGTCTTCTGTAGCATGTTTAGCAATGCAGATTGAAAAAGAATATGAAAACTTGCCATGAAAGAACCGTTTTCATTTTTAGTTTAAAGTGTGCGTCACTGAGGAACTGTATAGTTGTATTAAACATGCTATTATATGTACTACATGAGGGTTTATTCTGAAAGAAAGGGGCGGAAATCATCTTTATTTTATTCTGGCATACTTCACACTCACACACACGCTCGCACATACACACACACCTCTCGCGGCTGGACGGCTGTCAGCGCACAGAAGATGGTGGCGGCTGCGGCCACTGCGTTACCCACCGCGCCTGGATAGCGCACACCACATTTCACGCAGGTGTCGACGCTGCTGCGGCGCACAGATACTGGTCAGATAAAGGACATAAGAAAATCTTATCTCACTGTGGACGATGCAGGGAATTGAAAGGCTGGACAATGCAGCAGCCCTAATCCATCATATCTGTCTTGGATTAAAGGATAATTATTAGGAGATATGAAAATATTCTCTTGTGCACCCCATGCAATTCAATTAAAGTGGCTGGATCAAGGCAGCACTCTGGTTTGACCTGTGGGACTGTGGCGTGGGGGGCGTGGAGCGGAGGTGGAGACCTTTTAATTAGCCCGACTCTCTCCGGGCTTTCGTCGTCTGCCTTTTAACTGGGGGGCACCAAGCTGCCATGGGCAAACTTTACTTCAGGGAAAAGGATGGACTGGACGATACTTCATGTAGCCTAGTCGGTGCAAGTCTGCATTTTTCATCTCAGCTGGCCGGTTGACACAGAATATACAGCCAGGAACCGGCATGGTCAGGATATCTGGACAATCTGGATATTTCCTTAGGGCGCATTGTGACGATGAGTTGGCGACATTTGGTGTGTCTGTGGATACCAAAGCACCACCAATGCAACGCTAAACCAAGACTGGTTGGTGCATAGCCACGGGGCAGAGTGTTTACACACGAGTCACTGACAGCTCATAATAAAACCGAACAGTTTTTTTCCTGGGATTTCTGCACATCGCGTCTCATGCATTTGTCTCCTGCTGACCTCCGTGCACAAAAACCCCTCTGCGTTTTTGGAGACGCAGCAGCGGTGAAGACCCCGGAGCGAGAAGTCAGGAAAGGACGGGGCTCTGTCCACGGAAATAGTCGCGATTAGGCCCCACAGCAAGGAGCATGTGGGTATAAACACAAGCTTAGGTGGCAGTTTTTGCGCGCATGTTTCCGTTACCTGGAAGTGATCAGCGCCCCAAAGTTGAAAGCCGATCTCTTCCCTCATCACGGCAAACAGCAGATCCATGTGTCGAGTCTTTTTTTAAAGATGTAAAAACAAACACTAGAGAGAATTAGTTTTAGATTAAGTTTTGCTCAGAACAAAAACGTCAGGAGGTATTACTGTGTATTTCCAGTGAAAGTGAAAAACTGAATCGATAAGCATGACTGGACATGCACCAGTAATGAAAGACTGCAGCAAGCTCTCCAAAAAACAACACCATCATTTAACTGGATTTGATATTTCAGTAACTTCCCAGGAACTTCCTTAAATCATCTTCTTTACTTACTTGGTTTTTCTCTCTCAACTTTTCCCTTTACAGACAGTATTTTGTAATTCTTTTCCCCTACATATGTTTCCAATGAGTGAAACAGTGAGTAGGCAGCTGAGTGGACTTGGAGTGCAACCTAGCAGGCAGAGAGTGAACCGTGGAGTGCGTCAAAACAGACGGGAACATGGAGGAATGCAGGGATTGACGTCAAGAGGGGCAATAATGAACTACTCAAAATCTTTGGAAGGTCTGCTAGTGTTTCTACAGCCACTACACTGCTAACTGAGTGCAATTTTCCTGGAAGAGGTTTTGATTATGCTCTGTGTTTTCACTTTTAAGACTTTTTAAGATTTGGTTGTTATACTGTGGCTCCATACTTTGCCTTACTACTTTACCTATCTTCTCTACCTTGAACTGTCCCCTCTGCATCGTCTGTGATTTTGGAAAGATTAAAAAAGCAACATGGCATCCCCCCAACATCAACAACTGCTGCCTCACAACACAGAAGTGAGCTGTGACTCAAGTGGAGATGGGGGCGTCTCAGTGAGGATTGGCAGTAGTGTCAAACACAAGCACGGAGGCGGGCCGCTTGGTTCAATCGGGGGAGGCTTCATCGGAGGATCCAAGCATTGCAAGTACAGTATCTCCTCCAGCTGTAGCTCTGGAGAGTCTGGAGTGAGGAGGCCGGTGGTCAAGAGCTTTCGCACACAGAAGAAGATGCCTCAGCTTTTTGAGAGGTCTGCAGGTCATTTCTGGGACCCAAAGTTTGACTCTTCCATCCTGGAGGAGGCCTGTAGAGAACGGTGTTTCCCTCAGACCCAGCGGCGGTTCCGTTATGTGCTCTTTTACCTGGCTGCTGCTGGCCTCCTCTGGGGATTGTACTTTGCTGCCAACCCTTCCCGCTGTGACAGGACAGCTTTTCTCATTCCCACTGCATCCTTTCTCCTTTTCTGCCTCCTCCTTTTCCTCTTAACTTTCACAAAGCTCTACTCTCGCTGTTACAACCAAGCATCTCTGTTGCTTATTATTGTAACCTTCATCCTGACCCTGGCCCCCCAGATCCAGACATCAGGCTTCAGAGATCCGGAGACTCCTACACCAGCATTTGATGTGGAAGAGTTCAGTGGCATGGAGCCCACATACAACATGTCCTATGACAAGCTTGTGGGAGGTAGCACCTGGTCCCCCTGTCTCTCTCCTGTTGGCACCTTCTCACTTTGTATTGAGGTTCTTCTGTTGCTTTACAGTGTTCTTCATGTTCGTCTCTATGCTTCTGTCCTACTCGGGTTTCTCTACTCTGTATTTTTTGAGAGCTTGGGCTGGTGGCATCTAACCCAGGTGGGGGGCAATTGGAGCATAGCCTCTGAAACAGACTGGAATACACTAAGCTGGTTGGGTCCAGCCAAAGCCCTGCTCCACCTCTGTGCCCACGCCATAGGCATTCACCTGTTCATCATGTCTGAGGTGCGGTCGCGCAGCACCTTCCTTAAGGTGGGGCAAGCTATCATGCATGGTAAAGACCTGGAGGTGGAGAAGGCCTTAAAGGAGCGAATGATCCACTCTGTCATGCCCAGGATCGTGGCTGATGAACTGATGAAGCAGGGCGATGAGGAGATAGGTGACAATTCTGTGAAGCGATACTCCACTAGTGGTGCAGCAGCTGCTATCTCCAGCCCTAAGAACAATAAACGCAAGAAAACCTCCATCCCCCGAGGTCAGATCATCTTCAGACCTTTCAACATGAAGCGGATGGAGCCCGTCAGCATCCTCTTTGCAGACATTGTGGGCTTCACAAAGATGTCTGCCAACAAATCTGCTCATGCCCTAGTTGGCCTTCTAAATGACTTGTTTGGACGTTTTGATCGGCTTTGCGAGCTCACCGGCTGTGAAAAAATCAGCACTCTAGGAGACTGTTACTACTGTGTGGCTGGTTGTCCCGAACCCAGATCAGACCATGCCTATTGCTGTGTGGAGATGGGCCTGGGCATGATCCAAGCTATTGAACAATTCTGCCAGGAAAAGAGGGAGATGGTCAACATGAGGGTGGGTGTCCACACTGGCACTGTACTGTGTGGTATCCTTGGCATGAAGCGCTTCAAGTTTGATGTTTGGTCAAATGATGTCAACTTGGCCAACCTAATGGAGCAACTAGGTGTGGCTGGGAAGGTGCATCTATCGCAGGCCACCGCCAACTTTCTGGATGATCGCTACCAGCATGAAGATGGACAGGTCATTGAGAGAATAGGACAGAGTGTGGTGGCAGACCAGCTCAAAGGTAGGTGCTCTGTGAAAATAAGGTATAAATTAACATGCCAAGTATAGATGTAGTTAGTGGAGGTAATGCCACACCTTTTTCCAGTATTATTTCATGTTGTATTTTAGCTTGCAGTATGAAAAAGGTAGCTTTAATATCTAACAAGAATAACGTAATACGAAGGTCAGCAGCAGATGCTACAAATGGGCTGCAACAGTAAGACTTATCGATGCAATTATTCCTCCATGAGCCCACAAACTTTGGCATTTTTATGTTATGTTTATGTCCTGTAATGCTTCCCTGCCATCCCTACAGGAAATTATGCCAGCATATCAGCAGTTCACCCCGAGATAGATCAAAACAGTGGCACAGGAGCATTTGTATAACTCAAGGTGGACACAGGGTCTTAGCATTGTGTATCGTAACTGGTATAGATTGACTGGCAAGAGTTTGAGTCTGTTATCAGTGCCCTCTGTGATGTTAGTATTATGTGACTGTGTCACAGACAGACGCCATTTTCTTTCCCAGCCTCCCCTGCACCCTGTCTCTGCCCACTCTTTATTCCCTTGTTCAATTACATTGCCTTTCAGACGTCCTCAATGTGTCCTGTTCTCTTAACCTCACTCTGAACCCCAGGGATTGCTTTACAACACTGCAATTGTCGCCTTCTCTAATAGTGATTTGCCTGCAGCTTTGTCTTCACTTCTCTATCTTGTCCTCACTTTGCCTTGCCTCAAAACTGCTTGACTGCAGCTTTGATTTGACACGTTTAAGCAATTCTCTCCCGTGTAACTAATTGTTGGCTTACTAGCTCTTTTCGTCATTTGAGGCTTGTTGATCCATTATCACCTGGTGTAAGTGAAGTGACAGTGTCTGACTAAGATATTGCAGATGGTGTTCATCTGTCCTTTCAAATTTGCATTTCAGGTTTGTTTTGGTTCTCTCTTTGGAGACTGCATGTCTTGTTTTGTACAGTGCATTTTAGGCACAGATTAGCATGGATTATGAATTGGTAATCTGTACAAATGAGCAATGTAAGTGTACACGTTAATAATTAATAATGATCAACTTGGCCTGGAAACAAGTGCTGTCACCAGTCAAGGAAGGAGATGGAATGAAAGTGCCTTTTGTTTACCAGCCAGCCCAGAGTGATTTATGGGCCTGCATTTTCCCCTCATCTCTTAGATTAATGAATGTATACCACTCTTGCACTTGCTCCTCTTTTTTTATTGCAAGGATAAATGTGTTACCCACAGTGTTTTCACCCCCTCCTCTTTCTTCTTCCCCTCGACTTCTCTCTGGCCTCCATCATGTATTCAGTTCCCTTCCTAAGATTTATCCTCTCCCTGTAGATTTGCCGTGCCAGTGAGAGAGCTGGCTGTCAGGAGAGAGTTGTTCTCCGGTGCTGTAAAAATCCCTCCACTGTCTAGCTTAGTCGGTGTAAATCACTTGGGTAACATTGCAGCCAGGCTTGGATCCTGGCTGGGGCTGGTCCCTGTTGCCTGACTCAGAAGTAAATTGCTCTGACCTAGACACTGATTTGTGCAGCTGTCTTCTTTGTATTTTTGATGTCCTTTTTGAGTTAGTGTGATGTTTCACCTTCTCACAAATAGTTTTTGACTCATAAGTGTTTTTACAGCTCCACTATAACTTCAGGCTGCAGCTAGAGTCCAGTCTTTTTGTCTCATCTTCCAGGTGCACATGTTCTAAAGTTTCTACTTTTTATTTATATCTGCCCACTGTAATTATGCACTATTTGTGGTTCATTGTAGCAGAGGTTCACATGGAGTGCAGCCACGTGTGGTCAGCTGAGTGTTACAGCTGCATCCTGCTGGCTCTTCACTGACCTGAGGCCTGTGGTTTTAGCAACAGATGAAGAAGTGGTGCCTCACTTTACATCCCAGTGGATGAAAACTGAAGACAGTTTGAGGACTTTACAGTTACATTTGGGGCTCTGATTAATGATATGTTTGTTATCAATTAATCTAATGATTGTTTTTCCTCAAAAATTGTTGAGTCTATAGGATGCCAGATAATTCTAAAATTAAAAAAAAAAAGCCATCACAATTTCCCAAACCCCAAGTTGATGTTGTCAGATTGCTTGTTTTGTCTGACCAATGGTCCAAAAGGTTTTTAGTTAACAATACAATACAACTTTTTGTCAACTGCAGTGGAAATTTCTTTGACACATAGAACATTAGAAACAACAGCATTTAAATTAACTTCGAAGTGCTCTCGATTTATAAAGTTATGAGTATAGAAAAAGAGAAGTTGTTGCTTACTGTATAATTTAGGCCTACAACAATGAAAAACACAGAAAGGCAGCAAATGCTTTCAACTGATGATCTAGAACCAGGCATTTCTTCTGAATAAATAACTTATTTTTAAACCATTTCAAATGAGTTGTTGATTAATATTCTGTCAATTGATTAATGAATTATTGTAGCTTAAAAAAATAAGCTACTATACAGCTCATGGGAAGGATATACTAAGATGATCCTTTTAAAAGCTGCTCTGAACAATGCACACACCTCACAATGCTCTGTACAAGGCTCTTTGTGTGTGGTCGTCTCTATAAGGGACTGCACGTGAGGCCAGACCTTGTTGTGTTGTGCGTTTTCCTTGCTGGAAATGGTTGCTATATTTGGCTCCGTTTCCCTGGAAAGTAACTGTCCATGTCCTTCCTTTGTGCTTAATTCAGAATGATGGCACCTGCACAAGATTATCCCTTTGGAGGAAACTGTCAGTACGGCCCTGTTATCTTTCTGATGATGATAGAATCACCACAGAGAGTCGGAGTTGCTCCCTCTCCCCTCCAAGCAGCCTTTTTTTTTCCAAGGGAAATGAACTTGTTTGTGTGCTGATGTTGGCTTAATGTCATGTAACAATGTGAAAAGACCAAATGTAGTTATTAGAGTCATTATCATCTGTAACACTGCAATAGTACATAAAATGTCTAGATTACTTCAGTGTCTTGGTGGCAGATATTTAAAAACTCCTCTAGTTTTGGAGAATCTTGTTGTGTTTTATCTTACTTCCTCTCCCCTGCTCCAGGCTGTTGCTGTAACTCAAGTTGAATAAATAAAAAAAAATTAAAGAAATAACCCAAATGAACACTAGTTGCTCCACTTTGATGATCTGAAGAACACTTTCACTAATTTGAGCTTCTGACCGCTCTTTTGTATCATCGCACAGCCCCTTTCCACTCATTATGTACACAGTTCTGAGTAACCAGTCGCCTAAAGGTAAGGCATGTTTTCAGATTCAGTTTGAAATTGTGAGCATGACCTTTTCTAACTTAACTGCTGAGCAAAGCTGTGCTGGGCAGCTGTGTACAGTATCCTGCCCTGCTCTCCCCTCTCTTTTGCCCTATGGGAGATTTCTAATTAAGCAAGACTGGGTAATCTCCTTGGCTAAAGTGATTAATGTTAGTAATTCTCCGTCATCATATCTTCTCACGCTGGCGTGGTGTTATCCTGACCCCGAACACATCAGCTGCCTGCCAGCCAACCGTTTTTATCACAGCAAATGATATTGATTGCCTATAATGAGGCTGTCATGGCCGTGGATATTTATGATGAGGCAACAAGAGAGGTTTTCATGTCGTGTGGATATCAAAGAGAATCAACCAAGGCCAGGAGTTGTGTTAGCTATAAGACGAAAGATTATATATATTCTGGCCCATGATATTAATTTGTACAAATTCCTTGTCTGCCTTTTAAAGCCTTGAGAACAATAATTGATTAGCTACATTAGGATTGATGTGGACACAGAGTAGAACTGGGCTGCAAATAGTTCTGGTGATGAATGTTCTGTGTCCCTTCATTCTCGTCCTATTACTTTATAATTGGGAGATTCATTTGGGCTTTTGGGAGACTCACACACACACACATTTACATATCCCCTCCCCTACCCTGCAAATGCTATTCCACAGGGATGAACTGTCAGTCAATAAAGTGTACAGTATTTGCCTGAGGCTCAGTGGAGAAATCCTTATAACGGCTGCTACCTGTGACCTTGGCCTTGATAAATGAGGCTGGTTTTGAGGTTAAAGAAACTTAAAGAAACAGAGAAATGAAGGCGAGAGAGAACTAGAGAGTGAAAGTAGATGAACTGCTCTTAGCTGTGGTGCAGTTTCGCTGGCTGACACTTGATTTTGCTCCAAATTGATGGTGGTACTAAGGGAGCAGAAACTGCAGCAGCATTGCCTAACCACCACTACGTTAAGCTACCATGTCACTGGACCCCAGCATTGAGCTCCAGGAGAACCCACAAGCTGATAAAGGGGGGCGGTACACATTTAATCCTCTGGATTTCACACCTAAAGTGCTGTGTGTGCGTGTTTGCGTGTGTGCTCTTTATACACACTGCCATACTCAAAAAGTTAAATGGTTTGGCTTTTTCACCCTATTATATACACAGCTGTCTTCTCCCCCAGCCAGCAATCAAATACCTGGCTTAATTTTTGTCTAGACTCTTGAGTCCAAATCAGTATGCACACACACCATTCAGCCCCACTGTAGGTAGACGGGGTGGGGGGTGGGGGGGTGATGGGTCAATAGTGAAGTAGAGTACTTTGAGTCAAGTGGCTTACTGATAGGATGGGGTAAGGAGGGGCAGACATGGAGAGAGTGTGGTTAGGCTGTGGTGGCAGCTGTTGGTATGGTTTATAAAACCATTGGTAAATAGATCCTGGGATTACTGTTACACACCATACTGTGTTCTGTTGCGGCCCTTTCATCTGAACTCTGAGAGGGGGATGTGACTGCTCAGAGACTGCCAGGGGGAATGAAACAGCCAGAGGGACTCTGAGCTGCAATATTGTATTGCAGTGACCGAGCCCTGCCTAGAACACCTTGGCTCTGCATGGTAGATTACAGCTCTGCTGAGACTAATGGCATAATACATCACACTGCATTGTACAGTATTGCTCTATACTGCGTATTATAGTTCAGCACAGCATGGCATTGTAGCCTGCAGCAACACAATCTCGCCATTTATCATCTTTTTGGCCTTATCATACTGAGCAAGTCTGCAGAGCTTCAGGATCCCTTGTCATGCTCTGCAAACATGGGGCCATTGTGGCAAGGTTGTCTGAAGGTCTACAATGTGGTGATTAGCGGGATTTTATAGCTGCAGTCATTTAGGTTATCTGCTGTGTCACGCTGTTACTCAGCAGGATTGGGCTACCTGTACACATTCAGGAGGATTGTGCAGCAAGGGTATTGCTTGCTGCTTCATCCCAGCAAGCAATAAAAGATTAGTACTCAGGGGGTGTAATGAGTTTCGGGATCTAAAACAGAAAAGCAGAAAACATATTATTTCAAAGAGCTACAAATAATCTTATCTGCATGGGCCAGTGAGCTCTCCATTGAGCTGATACTGTTGGAGATTTTGCTCTGAACATCCATGTATCCTGTTGTGCTCCACTTAATCCTGACAAGTGTCAGAGGACCCTGCAGACCTCTCAGTCCCCCTATAGGGGACAGCTGTCCTAATGGCTCAGTGGTGAAGTGTCCTGCCTCTATCTAGTCTGACAGAGATGACCCAGGGCGAGGTGGATAAGAGAGAGCCTGATATCAGTGCCACCACTGTCTGTCTGATAAGGAGCCACATGCGAGCAGGCTGACATGGCTTAGCCTGTAGGAAAAACACAGCACATGTAGCATGTGGAGGATAACATGTTAACACAAGATGCTGTCTTCACGCATCGTTTCACTTAGCTCAGAAGCCTTTTGTTATTTTTAATTTAATCTAGAATAAGTTAAGGATAGAAACGGATATAATTGCAGTGCCTGCAAAGAATAATGTTCTGGTGGCATGAAATATGATCTGGATAGGCCAGGGAGGGGATTTTAGCTTTGTTAGCAATTTATACAGTAATTGTTGTATTATCAATTTGTTGAGCCATGATTACCTCAAAATATTTAGAAAACCTCATTCTAAGTGTAAGAAAATACAAATTAAATATAGACCTGTTACAGCCTTTATAATCTTTTAAAGCAAATATTGATGTCAGCTTACGAACTATCCATTTATGCTCAGAGGGGATCTTGTCTGGTTAAATGGGAGAATAATGTGCTTTGGCTCCTCCACATTTCTGCTGCTCCATTAGCTACCATTAAACAGGTGGGGTAATGCAAGTAAGTTAATGTAGTGCAGCCATGCATTGGTCTGTTGTGTGGAGGTGGTCATATATGACAGATATCTGCTTTCTGGTATAATTAGCCTCACAGAGGTTGTGAGTGGTGGAGGGTGGAGGGAGTGTTGATCTGCAGGATAGTAAACATAATGTCTTAGCTATGTGGACTATGTGGTTTCTTATCTCCAAATTGCAAAGTGTATTGTAAATCCACAAAGAGCTTTCCTTGTAGTATTTGCATTTGCAATATTTATCAGGCTCCCTAAATAGAAGAGGCTTGCAAACATGATTACCACTAGAATTGGACTCCTTCCTTTACCTTAGGGTAAGAAACATCTTATTTACAGAGTCAAAGATACAATGATATCATGCCATCTTGATATGCTTATGCAGCCAGAGATTATAAAGGAATCTTCTTGTCGCTCTCTCTTGATTGCACACAGCAAATCAATCTGTTATCGTACGCTGTAGGAGTTTTCACATATGCAAATGTGCTGCGAGGATCTGCTTGCATATCTTTCTGCAAACATAACTTCCCTCCTGCAAACTTAGACAGAATGAAATAGAGAGAGTCGAGAAAAGAGGAAAGGGCATGAAAGAAACGTGAGAAAAAAGAAAGAGAGAGAAAAAAAGAGACTGAAACACTGTCTACAGACTGTGACAAAAAGATGGATAGAGTTGCTCCTGTACGGTTCATCATGTTCAGGGTTTTTCTGCAGCTCCACTCGGCTCACAGTCATAACACCAGCCTCAGCACAACACATGGGAAAGGACATTTCCCATCTGCAGCAACATACACACACACACACACACACACACACACACACACACACACACAAACACATATACACACACTTACTCCAGCTCTGCACCCTGGGCCCACCAAGGCTAATTGCCATGGCAACAGGCTATTAAAAGGGACGAGGGTCAGCTGGAAACTGGAGGTTCTTTTTTAGATGGAAGGACTGGTGCTCTGACTGGGAGAGATGGGCCAAATTGACGTTATTCGGCTGAAGCTCTGACTTTCATATTGTGGTAAAAGCCAAGTGAAGGCTTATTTTTGTGTGAGCCCAGTAAGAATAAGCTGAACACTCCGCAGCACTAAATTGCATACAATCTGACTCTCAAAGATTTGTAAACCTTGAAAAAGTGAAAGAAATGTGAAAGTGTCTTTGTGTGTCTCTCTCTCCTGCTGTTGCTATCTCACTGTATATTTGATGCTTCATTTAAATCTCCTCTTGTAAAGTATGAGTTGAGCCCGTGCATGGTGCTCAGCCCTCCTCACAGCTGTGCAGATGCTGGGGTGATAAAGGGCTATCATGACTCATTGATGCATCCTGAGTTTTTCCCCCTTGTGATCAAGGGTACAGAAAATGCCAGCACTCCTCCTAACAGATGCACACTTGCATTCACTGACATTGATGGATGGAGCTCACTCTTAAGGTGACTCACAAAAAACCCCCACACCCACTCACCTATACACACACACACACACACACACTTTCTGCTCTTTGCATACACTTAATGCAAACACCCACCCATGCAGCCGCACCCTGTCCATGTTTGCGGCTGTAGTGACTCGTTAGTGTGCACGGCAGGGAGTGTGTGTGTGATAAATGGCTGTGTGAATTATGAATGAGGGAAGATGACGGGGAGCCAGTCAACCCTGGAGCCCGCTACTGCACTCACCCTGCACGGATTGAATGTGCGTGTTTGTGTGTGTGTGTGTACAGTAAAAGTGTGTGTCATGCAGTGAATTATTTTGTTATGTTGTGTATTCATGTGCACTGTGTCTGTCTTATAAATGACTGTGAAGTATTTTATTATTAGCAGTGCAGACCGTGAAATGCATTGTGGTATCTAAGCACAGTTTCAGCTCTCTCTGCTCTAAGGATGAGGAAGCCTGTATGTTGCAATGCTTGTCTCTCTTTAATATTCATTTTCTTCATCTCACTTCTGAGCCTCTTTTCTTCCTCGCCACCCTTTCTTCTTCCTCTCCTCTTCACATTCCTATAATCTTTTCTGTACCCATATTTCTGTGGTATGTGGACTTAGATTATTAATCTTCGATATTCAAAGGTCTCCTCCTTTATCATTTCAATGTTATATAACTCTCTTCTTACATGGCCCAGTCACTACATGTGGGAGTGAGTGTGCTTGTTGGCATACTAGAGCTCAAACAATTAGTCAGTGACACTTAATAGATGACAATTTTGGTAACTGAATAGTAATACATCATGAAAATGCCATAAATTTGCTGATTTACTTTTGATTTGCCTGCTTTTCTCTGTGACATCATCGTATTTTTGTACTGTTGGTCAGATAAAAAGCAATTTAGAAGATTATTGTTGACCAAATGATGAACTGATTAGTCAAAAAAGATTATTGATACATACATTTAAAATGAAAATGTTGTTTGCATGTCTAATGTATGATATAGCTTGACTGGTACTGGATTTGTGAGGCTGATACTGATATCATATCTTAGAATTTTTAAAAAAAAGAAGTGAGTTGAGCCTGTCTCAGGTTTAGCGCCATCTGTTGGCTTCAGTGTAGGACAGACCTCCTGTGTCTCCGCCACCTGTCAGCTGCTCCTTCTTCCACATACTTTGCCCAGGAATCCCCCATGCTGTCACTCCTAAAGGCCATTGCTGACTTACTGCATGTGTGTATGTGTGGTTGTGTGTGTGTGCGCGTGCGTGTGCTAAGTATCAAATGTATTCCCGGCAGAGGTCACTCCCCATCCTATTATCACTTTCAGTCCGTCTCTTCAGGTCACTCTTCTGCCCTCTTGGCTTTCTACCTTTTTCTAGCCTCCATCTTGCTGCTGTCTCATTCTGTAACCGTTGAGTCAGAATGCTGCCTCCGCTGTTTTTGAAACGACACTTTCATCAACAAACATTACAGCAACGCTTATATCAACAGGCTGCATATCAACTTGTTTCCAGCCTTCCTCTCTGTGCTTGACCGTGAGATTTAACGAACCTGTCGGTTCTGCTTTTTAAGAGGATGTTGGTCAATAGTGCAAATAACTGTCTGTCTCTGTGTCTGAGGCAAAATATGATTCAGGCTTTCTTTGGTGGAATCTGAGCTTGTAGTTAGCATCTTCATTTACTCCAGCTTTATTAGCCTGTTTTAGATAAAGAGTCCTCGGGGAGCGGTGCCGTGCTCAGCAGAAGATATAGAACATTTTCATCATCAACTTACAGTGAAGATGCCATTACCCGAAGTGTTGAGTAAGCGCAGTCTATGATATTAGAGGAGAAGAGTATGAGTGGAGGAGTGTGAGCGGGAGGGAGATGTTTGTGTCTGTGTTGGCTGTTCACTCTGATCATTTACCCACAGCCATAGACTCGGTCACTGTTTAATCGATGAAGGAGCACTGCTCATAGTTGTGGGTCAATAGGATCTCAGGCTGTGATAATTCAGCATGAGATGAAATCGAATTTCAGTTAGAAGCAGGATAGTCACAGAGAGGTTGTTTGTTTCTTTTAGTTATGTGTCATCTCCTGGTCAGGAATAAATTAGAAATTCTTCCTTTTCATGGTTATTTTATTTTAAATGGTTTTGTGAGATGAAGACAGCTGTCTGAAAAAGTCGAAGGGTCGTTAAAACCAATGGTTTATGTCATCACGAGGTAGAGGAAGACTTTTAGCTCTTTGTCCTCAAAATGTTTTAATAGTTTTAGTTATAGCAGTTTTCAAAACCAAAGTTCAAAATGTTTTATAGACTAAAAAAAGTATATTACATAATTATTAAAAGGATCCAAACACATTAAAATTGGTTAGTCTCTTAAAACAAGAAGGTCAAGAATAAAAGTAGGAGGAATGAACTCCTGAAAAGGAGTTAAGGACATCATACAAAGACTTGCTTGTAAAATTAAGTAATTAGGAGAGATTTTAAACATAAATGTTGATGCACTGGGCTGGGACTTCCCACACAATACTCCACAAAGCACACTGCTTCAGTATCTGATGCTTAAGTTGATTCCAAAGGGGTTCACACTCATTGTCTTCTCCTTAAATTTTTCTTAAAACAAGTAAAAGATTGAATGAGGATAATTCCACTTATATTTTGAAACAAGACAACGCAAGGCAGATCACCACTATGAAGAAAATTACAACTGATTCAAAAAGATCTTTGAAACAGATTGATCTACATGGGAAACAAGTGAAATCAGATACCTCTGTGGCAAACTTCCTAACTTGTTTTTATGATAAAGGTAAAGTTTGAAAAGTGCTTGTTCATATGGATATTTCTGCAGGGTGGACAGATGTGCTGAATGGCATATGGAGAGCCATATGGTGACCATTATGAGAGAGATGAAAAGAGGGTGGGGGCATTCGCATTCAAAGGAGCGTGCACGGGTGAAGGGTTTGACAGAGGAGAGTAAGACAGTGTAAAAAAGATGAGATGGAAAGTGAGCTTTTGAGATGATGTCAGCCCGAGCAATTCTTCACAGTGGAGAGCTCTTTAAGCCTGGGTGGTGATGAGGCAAACGGATATTGGCTCGGACACAAAAGAACGGGGAGGAGAGTTGGATTTGGGACGGAGAGAGGGAAAGACAGATAGTGAGTTACAGTGAGATTGACAAAACAGGGAGAAAACACAGGCCACTGAGCAAAAGGTGAGGGGAGGGGGGTTAGAGATTCTGGAGGGATGTCAACTGTATCTATTGTTCTGCCAGCAGACCATGGCAGCCTTGGGCTGTCAAGGATGGAGGGATCGGAGGCACAGAATATAAAACGAGCACAGGGAGTAAGAGACAGACACAGCCAAGCGAGAGTTAAATACTTTGGAGAGATGTCAAGTGTTTCTATTGTCATTTTGAGTGAGCCGTGGTAGGGCGGGATTGAAGCCAGGAAAAAGAACAACAACAGCCAAATATGGAACTTTTGTTATAGTGCCACCCCTGTTTACAGCACTGAGGGGCAGAGAGAGGGGAAGGATATTGACAGATTTTGTTGATTGCAACGGGAAGTTGGAAGACTTCAGTATGGCTTGTTGTGCTGGAGCGTGTGTTTGTGTGTACGCAGAGAAGCACTCTGATGTAACCCACAGTTTAGAGACGTGTTTTTGACTCACAACTGAAATGGATAATGTGCTGAAAAAACCCAGGTGGTGTGCAAGATTTGCCATTTCTCTTTATGAACTTATGTAACTCGTACCAAGAGGTCACTGTGCGTTATCTGGTGTCTCTGAATGTTGGGAAAAAACTCTATTGGTTTAGCTGTGTTTCTATGAGTTTGATGTGTGCAGTACCAGTCAAAAATTTGGACAAACCTTCCTATTCCTTTAAATGAGGAAGTGTTTCCAAACCTTTACTGATACTGTACATGTTAGGCACCTTTTTTGTCAAGCACCAATATTCGGTGCTACAGAAAAATGTTTTTTATGTCTAAAAGTTACTTGACTACTAACTCATTAGTTCTAAATAGTCTTAAAGTCTTACCCACTTCAACAGCATAATATGATTTAATAGATGTTGTTTCAAAGTTGCAAAATAAGAATTTTGAGTAGCTTACGCAATCAAGCCTGCAGGGAAGTATGCTCTGCTGCACATGACGTGCATTGGGCAGCAAACAAAAATAATAACTTGAAAAAGAAGCAGGAGCACTTTCAAATGGAGACTGATATGGAAACTGGTAACAACATGCCTTTTTCAGAGCTCTGAGGAATTTCTGAAGAACAAGAAGGCACGTGGTTTCTGAAACATTACCTCATGCAAGTCTGCTTTGCATATCCATCACTGCAAAGTGCTCCTACTTTTTTTTTATATGTTTTTGTTTGCTGATAATGTAGAACAAGGCTGTCGCAATGTTTTTGAAATAGTAGCCTAAGATCTCATCAGAGTAGTTTCCATTACATAGTTAGCAGGATGTTGTCTGTTACAGGATGTGTTTTGTTTTTTTCTATTTGTTTGATATCTCTTTTTTTTCTAATAATTTACTCAGACAAACATGAAACAATGAATGAAATAAAAGAAAAAAAGGAAAAACAATACTTTTTAGTTTAAAAATATAGCCAGTAACAGCACGGTTATGGGAAAATAGAAGAATAAAAGTAGTTAGAAATTTTGATACTCTTGATGCTGTGAAGCACATTATAAAAGCAGTGATTTATGACCAATATGCATAGACCTTCTATCACGGTATACATACTTTTATATGCCAGTATTGATATATGTTCTAGGATTTCAACTGAGACATTCATAGATAGAATAACCACTTGGAATTTTATTTAGGGTAATCCAGTGAATTTAAAGACCTGGCAAATTAAAGTGCTGTATCACATTGATGAAACCCTGTAGATCAAATTTTGCTGTAAAGCAGTCCTGCTCATCGATTTGCAACACCACCCACAATTACTGTATACTACCACAGATATAAAAGGGATAGATACCTCAGTAGAAACAGTAGCAGAATCTCAACAGGTTGAAAAACCTCTGTTGTCTCCCAGTATCATCATATCTCTACTGTAAATCTATCAGAGGTAGGATACTATGACCATCCCTAGTCATATTAGGTAGTGCAGTACATGTGCACACACAAACACAATCTATTTTTAACAGAATCAGCATTTTGCTCATCTTGCATGTTTGTGCATGTAGTAAATGGAGATAAGCATGAAACATCCTCTCTTATATATTATTAAGAAGACAGTCAGTTATTGGCAAAGTCAGCATGTGAAACAGCTCTCTCTGTTGACACGTCTCCCTCTGCTTGACATTCTCTGGCATTCGACATTGTGAATAATTCTGCTCACCTTCTTACGTGTCCTTTAATGCCTCAGAAGTTACCGGGGCTCAGCAGAAGTGTTCAGCTGCAAAGAGGAAGGTCAACGCTCACCCTCGCCCTCCCCCGCCCATCCTCATCTCGGGAGACACACACAAACTCTCTGCACCTCCTTTTACTGTCAGATATGACAGTGTGAGTCCCTTGGTGATTCCTCATGAAAAATGCATATGTGTCTTTCATGTTATCTGACTGAATGGGTTCACTCACAGACAGCGCACACAAAATATTTAATTCCACCACTACTACCACAAATTCACAGCCTCTTTCTAGTCTCTACTTCTCTTCGTCCTGGCTCCATCTTTGTCTACTTGAATTGTTCCTTAAATCTCTGCTATTCTTACCCCTCATTTCCCTTTCCTCTCCTCTGCAAACCAAGCCACTAATAAAGGGCTAATAAAGTCCTCCTAAACAGGCTGTCATACTGGACAGGTTTCCTCCTGTTCCTCCTGTCCTCTTCCCCCAACAGGGACAGGATGTACAATATATCCCAGGATCGGGACGCAGTGGAGTGAGAAGGGGTTGTGGGGGGTTTAGGTTGCTGGTTGGCAGTGCCAACTGGCATGGAGAGCTGCCCAGCCTAGCAGTGCTAGTTTCTGTGCGCCACCTGCTCCACTGCCCTCCTGCTCCCATACCTGGCCCTGGAAGGCAAACCTGTCATTATCGGAAGATCAGGCACATGATATGTTTGTGTTTGTGTGTGTGTGTGCTGATTCAAGCGTATCTGCCGTGCCAACTCTCCTTCCCTCTCCGTTGCCCTCTTGTTCTGCGGCTTTTAGTAAACCTCCCTGAGACAGCAGCATTGGCTGCTCAGTCCCACTCGGGTTGCAAATGGGAATTGAAAGGAATGATGGTGCTTTGTGATAAACAACCAAAAAAGTTTCATTTTTATAGCCACTGTGCCTGTAGAATTGGTGTGCCTGTCTTTTTTTTTTAAACACAATTTATCTATTCTTCTTTTTGTCTGTTGTATATCCCAAGGGTAAGATAAGATTTTTTTTGCTTGAATAACCATTTGGCCTTCTATCTTTTATTCTGTCTTTTTCTGTGTGCTTTGTGGTATATAGGACAGTGTAAGGGTATGTAGAAGTCAGGCTTTTTGTACCTGATAGTTTGTATTCAAGCCAGTTGTCCTTCCATCTGTTCAGGGCTAATGGAAGTGGCAGTGTATGGAATGACCACTGCAGTGACGATGTGTGTGTCGTATCCACTGTTTTTTGTGTATATTTGTTTGGCACACCCAACCCCTCTCTCATCACAGAAAGAGGGGGTTCAGGGGCGGCCTTTGTCACAGAAGAGCTTGGCCGTGCTGCGACGAGGTGAGAGTAAGGGAGGAGTGGAGGCGATGGTGTTGTTTGTTTGCAAAGTGCTTTTCTCATGTCACTCTCCTCTGTCCTGAACAAAGGGGATTGGAGAAGGAGATAATGTGACTGGGCTCTCGTGGGGAAAGGTTATCTACTGTTCCCTGTCAGTTGATAGCACAGGACAGGACACTTCAAGTCCCATAATGCCCAAAGGCTGCCACTAATGATGCTCTTCAATTAGCCCAGGGTCATCAGAGATGGAGAGAGGCCAATACACAAATGTACCTGCATCACAGATCATCAAACAGATCCGCACAGACAGACAAGTGAACGGACGGACTCACACACACACACTCAGCTGGAAAGAAACAAGAGACATCAATCTGAACACACAGCATGACGTTTCCTGACCTTTTTTCCCTGCCGTGAGGCCAAAAAGCACAGCTGTATTCTGATGATGTTGGACCCTGTTCAGCCCAGTTTATCAGAGCCACAATTTACTGCCTGACAACATTGCAATTTCAGCTGCCACAAGGTTGGATCGTAAAGACGAGAGATTGTCCTAGAATGGCCAGGAACGGGAACACAAACACACACATCTGCAGACACTTGAACTCACGTAACCCCTCATACAAACACACTCAGATAACACAGCGTACATCTCTGCGAGCCCCTGTGGTCGATTTATCTTGCTCTTCTCTGGCTGTCAGGGCTCTGCCATGTGAAATGATTTCCTGAAACAAGCTGTCTGGCCGCAAGATGGGATCAGTGTAACATACGACCACATGTGAAAGGGATGGCCATGGATCGCCGTCTTTTAAGCACTACCCATGTTTCTCTTCTTTAATCTGATGAAAGGGGTGCACTGAAGGCCAAATTGAGATATTTTTTACCTATATCATGAAGTCTGATGAATGAAGTCTCTGTATGTTTTCTAAAATCAAGCCGGCAACACATTTATTTTGATGTGTGAGTTTTATTTATTTATTTGTCTTGACCCATTTTACTCCTGTGTTGTTTTATTCATTTGCATTCGTCTCTGGCATCTTCTTTGTAATTATCTAATTAACTGTGTTTTTTATATTAGGTCATCATTCTTTCATTCACTATTAAGTCTTCTCCACCCTTTCTCTCTGGTAATGTGTTGGTGCGCATATTATCCAGCTTTAAACACTTCATTATTTTTAATAAGCTGTTACAGTATTGGGGGAATGGAGCTGAATGGTCCAGCGATTTTTGTTTAGGTGGATTCGGCTTCGTCCTCGTCTTATTCAGTTTTATTATTACTCAGCAAGCACCATTGGTTTTGCAGACAATATAGGATTTGTATTAATCATGACTCTAAATATATTAATAAATAATACAGTGTGACTTCTACTTTTATAGCTTTATGTGCTTCAACTCAAAACGGCCATGACTGTTTCTCTGACTCAGATGCTCCCAATCTGGCTGAGTGAACAGACAGGAAAAAAAACACCTATGCATCTCTCTACCCACAGTGCTGAGGCAAAATGAGGCACCGTTTGACATCTCTTTGCTGTTTTCCATATTTCATTTCAAGCTAACTTAACCTGTGGTACTTGTATGTGTTGAAAGAGCACTCAGTGTCACAGGCAGCCAGTTTGTCCTCAGAGATACTGAGGGAAAGACAGAAGAAAAGGAAACAAACAGAAAGGGAAGGAAAAAAATAACCCCATTGACCCATGAGCAGAAGCAGAAGTCAGTGTATGTCACTGTAGGAGGCAGGGAAGGATTTGATTAGCAAGCTAATGAAATCAGTCATCAGTGTGTGCATCGTGTGTTTGTGTCTCTGGATCCGTATTTGACACACAGTCCCACTCGCACATTCTCATTTGTCAGAAGCATTGATAAGCTCCCCTTAGTTTCTTAGTTTCCTGCCGCCTTCTTCTCGTCTGCTGCGCCATTCTGCATCACTGGTGTGGGGAATTAGTTCTTTGTCACTGCTGTTTACCGCCTTCATTTCTCATCCTTGAATCCTGATCCACCTGGCTATCGACCCAGCTAGAGCGAAGCTGTCTATCCACACCTCCGCTAGCTGTGCGTTTATATGTTTGACTGGGTGTGTAGGTGGTTGGAGGGGGAGTGCTTTTGTGAAGGTCTCATAATAGCACTTGTGTTTACATCTGTCTCTTTGTTTGCATGTTACTTTCTTTTTTTTGTGTCTGCTTCTTACTTATCTAATTTTTTTGTCCATTAAATTATGTGTGTATCTTTGCAAAAGAGTCTCAGTCTACTTGTGCCATGTGTGCAGTCTTTCTGTGTGTGTGTGTGTGTGTGTGTGTGTGTGTGTGTGTGTGATGTGTCAGAGAGTGCAGCCTCAGGGTGGCTCCGTCGAGGCGAGGCAGTGGCAGGCTTGTCTGAAGTACTTAGGGCAGACAATGCTCAGAGCCTGAGGCTGCGGCTTCACTGACTGTTGAATTATGTGGCTACGCACACGGTCACAGGTACTTACCTGTGTTACTGACTAATACACACAGCCAACTGTTATTGTGGTTGCGGCTTGTCACCCTTGTCTTGTGACAAAAAACTGTGTTGCAGACAGAGGGGGAAAAAATGATGAATGTTCAGTCACATACATTCGGTCTCTTTGGTGTCAGTGAGGTTGACTCAATAGCCACAGCCTCTGTCTATGTATCTATCTGAGCGACAAAGTTGGCAACAAAGACCCAAACAGGAAGTGGGCCATATGTCTGCAATCATGATTAAAATCACTCAGTGGGAGCTTCCTGGTGACTCAGAGGTCTAACTGTAGAAACAAAAGAAGAATCTTACTGAGAGTGTGAAATAAACAAGTTTCTGCATTTCAATGCATCTATGTTTTGTCAGCTAAGCAAGTCAAACACCTTGTGTCTATCAACAGTTAATTAAAAGAACTGATCTCAAAATTACCACATCTTATCATTATTTTTAGTGAACTGGTCAGCTGAATTTTGGGCCAAAGGTTGCACAAACACATACACACACTTTTAGGACCGATGGAAATGATAACACGCTGATAGACGAGGGAGGACGCAGGTGTTCAAATATTTGGCCCTGGCCTGTTGTGTCTGAAAGTGGAACCATCTCATGGTCAGCAGACACACATGCATGAAATCCACACATGCACCTGTATGACATATACATTAAAGAGTAATTATCTCATCACAGAGAAAATAGATTAAGAAGGATATATGAGAGGATTTCATCAATTCTACACAGAAATTCCTCCTCAGCTTATGGAGGAGGAGGAGGAGAGAAATGTGTGTGAAGAGGAGGGTGAAAAAGAAATGACAGTGGAGAAAAATAAATCTGTGGACCTTGAAAGAAGTGTTGGCTGTGTATGTTGTTGTGTCTCTTTAGCACTCAATTATTCTCATCTGTCATATTTTGAATAAGAGAAAAAAAAAATCCACCATAAAAGCACCACATGTCATGTTTATGTATATGGAAACAAGAACAACTCATGTGTATGACCTTGGCTTTATCAACTGGGAGAGATTGATATTCAGTGCTTCATCCTTTCTTGATTCAGCGTTTCTGCCAGGACTTTTTCTTATATAATTCACAGAGAGAATTCATCCTGCTGGGTACTGAGCTTCTGCTGAATCCTAAAGCAACTCCACAAATAACAAGACCTTCATCCACACAGTTCAGGCCTGTTCCTCTTACAGCTGAGAATAAGAACTGATCTGCCAGTGACATCACTCACTCCTCTCTCTTTGTGTCTCTCTCTAGGCCTTAGGACCTACCTGATCTCTGGTAGGAAAGTAGAGCCACACTCTCACTGTAGCTGCTCCCAGTTGGGGTTGGCTGGACCAGAGAATGCAGATCCTCGGTGCCCCACGTCCAGGGCGCACACGCCTGATGGAGGCCCTTCAGCCGGCACCCTACCCCCTGACAAAGCCAAGGTGAGTGCACACCATATCTGAGAAAATGTAGGTTGAGCGAGTAAGTATATTTCTAGGATCATTTTCCACTGCACAAATATATTGCCTGAGGAAGAATTCTGAGCTGCATGTTCTCCTACAGCCTCTACAGCCTCATCTCTGCTCTCACTGTGGTTTTGTTTATGTGGGTGTTGCAGAAGCTTTATTAAATATTTTGATTTTTTTTTTTTGCATGCAAAGAGTTTCCTTTTGACTCACCTTGAGGAAGTGGAAAAGAAACAGAATAGCTTCCATCCGTGCCATTACCCTGCATCTTAAGTTTTCCATTTGTTCCATGTAATTACATGATCTTAACCTTGGGCGCCTTGCATAGTTAGAGCATATTTTTTGATCTCCCTTTTCAATTTATGTGCACCTGTATGTGTGCACCTTCACACATGCCTTCATGTCCCACTTGTGTAGCACCCCAGTCCTAATTAAATCCTTATTAATAAGAATCTGAGAATAAAACAGCAAGATCTTATTAATTAGGCAACCCAAAGCACTATTCTCCCCAGCCAGCCATCTACATAATAACTGACCCGTAGTGCTCATCAACCCAGAACATGTCCATCCATTATGTCCTCCTTAGCCCTGCCTTCAAGGGGAATTTCTCATTCGCTTCCAAAATGTGCCACGAGGTCATACTGGACTCACCGTAACCCTGCAACACGTTATTTCTTTATAATTACCCTTAAAACCCTGCATCACTCTATTTTATATTCACCCCAATTAATCCTCCTTTCTCTGTACACGTGCACTGCATGATCCAGGCACAGATCTTTCAGCTCTCTGCCAGACCAGGTGGAGCGGGGGAGGGGTAGCTGAGGGTGTAAAAAAAAAAAAAAGAGTACGAAGAGGATAGAAGATGATGGGAGACAGGAGAATCAGTGGGGGTCCTCGGTTTGGTAATGAGCTCACTCAAACAGGGAGACGGGGAGCCCTTCTCGAGCATTTCTGCCTGATGACTCCTCCGTTTACAGCTTTTCATCTTGTGCATGGCTCACACACAAATACAGATACGGCTCATTGTGAAGGATCACACTCATGGATCTTCAAAAAGGCTTAACGACATTTGAATGGTGTGAAAGGATTTATAGGCCAGGTGTAGTAATGAATGTTTGCACGTTTAATGTAGCATGTAGGTACACAGAGCGTGCAATCTCTGTGTGTTTACATTATGTACGTGTGTGTGTTTTGGCATCTCAATACTCCTCGCACGTGTCAGTGTCATGGTCAGTCATAGCGCAGCATAACTATCGCACAAACCTCTCTCTCTCTCTCTCTCTCTCTCTCTCTCTCTCTCTCTATCATACGCACACTTTCCATTCTGTTTGAAGAGGGTGAGTGGGATGAGAATAAAGATCATGAGCCCATGCAGACGGCTCTTGTTTACTTTCCATCTGCACATCCGTTTCTCAGTGGCTGCTGCCGCTCAGCACTGAAATAAATAATAAAGCCAGTAAAATGAGTGAAAGACTTGTCACTGCATCCCTATGTTTAAGTGACAAGTTTTGTCCCTTTGTTGCCGCAGTGCTGTGGTGATCACTGCTGATACATGTGTTTTGTCATCTCCCTTTTGTCATTTTGTCATCCTCCTTGATCTCAATCTCTTGCCGTCTCTTCATGTTTTTCTCTGCTCCTGTGCTTTCCTTGATCTGTATCTTTCAAATTTATTCATTCTCTTTCTTCTTTCTTGCACCCATATGCTGCATCTCCCTCCCGTTCTGTCCCCTTCCGATCTCTACCTCCCTGCAGTCTCCCTGTCTATCCTGCAGTGTGGTCCTAATACCAGGGGAGGATCAGGTTCTGGAAGAAGGAACGGTGCACAATGGCTGCCATGACGACCACAAGACCAGTAGCAGCAAGGTTAGCCTGTTGTTATCATCTGAACTACACAGATGAGACTTTTAACTGTTTATCTAAGATGATAAATGTTTGACTTCTTCATTGTGAACAAGAGTCTGTGTCTGTCCAATATAAAATATTTTATGTAATTATTTTTCCATCAGTTTATTGGGGCCAATCATAAACCAAGTCTGGTTTCATTTGCTCATGCCCAGCAGCAAAAAGGACTCAAAAATAGTTCAAAGAAATAGAACTCCATGAGTCCCAGTTAAAGTGTGCCACAGACACGTGCACATAAAAGTGTGTTACTGTAGCACTTTATTTAAACTTTTTAGCTTAATACATTGTATGGACTGCCTCCTAATATTACTGGCCATACTGATATAATATTTGGAGATATAGTACCCCTCTCTCTCCTCTTTTCACCCTAGGAATCTACAATTCTTAAGTGCTCCCCAGTGGTTTCTGCAGGACGCAGCCCAAAGGCTCTGAACGGCCTGCTCAGTCCTCGGCTGGAAGCTTTGAACAACAGCCAGACGTCACTGTGTGAGATGCTGCAGGAGAAGGAGAAGAAGACATGGAGTGGAGGAGCCATGGGCATGGACCACTCAGCGCTCATCCCTTTACGATCCAAGAACTTCAGGGAGAGGAGTGATGCCCACTTTGTGGATGTTATCAAAGAAGACAGGTGAGTGCTAAAAAGAGTTAATGATAATGGATGTTAGATTAGTGGATGAAGCCAATTTGAATTTGTCAACTGCTTTTAAGATAGTTATTGTAACACTGAACATAATTTATACTGACTTTCCTCTCTGCTTGTGACAGCCTTATGAAGGACTATTTCTACAGACCTCCAATAAACAAGCTGAGCCTCACCTTCCTGGAGAGGACCCTGGAGTCTGCTTACCGGATAAGTTTCCAGGAGGAGGTGTGTGTGAGTTGTTTTGTGTGTGTGACACAATGGTGCCTGCATGCCTGTGTGTTTAACAAGTGTGCATTCACACGTGAGTGTGTCTGCGTATTTTTGACTTTATCCATGTATGCCATGCCTGACAGCGATCCCACGATCGCTCAGAGTTTTACAACACACTCATAGAAAACCAGTGTCTTCATATGATTCCAGTTATCCAATCTCTGTTGTCCTCACATATGGGTGTGGAATCTGCCTGTGTTTGTACATGTTTGTCGTTTTGCCTGTTTGCGTTTCTCTGTGGATCTCTGTCTTGTCTGGGAAGCCTGTTAGCACTGCTGCGTTATGACCAGACCGGTGAAGACTGCGGCAAAGAAAAATCACTGCAGGACCTTAAAAGTAGTTTTGTATGAGGTTGTGATGCCCTCTGCTGGTGTAACATCAGAAGTGCATTTTTATGTTGTCATAGCTGCAACTGTTGTTACATTGGTAAGTATAGTGAGTCACTGTTATGTGAATGGAGATAGTTTTCAGTACAGACTTACTTAAGTCATTAAATTATTATTGATTGTTTGATAATTCATTTCCAACTCATCCTTAACAATGAGACTATTTTTTCCATGCGTTTTTGCTCTTTGAAAAGAAATAACATATACTATTTTCCACTGACTAATTTTCATTAATACCTCATGCTTATGTACATGTTTATTGATATTCTCATATCTTTTTTGATTTTCTCCTTCTCTTCCTTTTCTGTCCCAGGTGGAGACGCAAGCAGCGGTGCAGACTGTTGCCAGTCCAACATTCAGTTCTTTCCTGGACATGCTGTTATGCTGTTCAGTGTTTCTGGCTCTGTCACTGGCCTGTTTCCTTCGACCGCTAGTCACCCAGCTGACTCCGTCCACACCAGCCATCGTTGTGACTGCTGTAGCTGCCCTGCTGGAGGCTGTGGCTCTGCTGTTTGCTATACGGTGAGAAAATGAATATGTAGGTTGGACCTGCTCGCAGAAAATTGCTTTCTGTCTTTTAGTTTCCATGATAATGACATGGGAATATTGTTTATATTACATAGATGATTTTTGCTTTTAATTCTAATGGGAAACATTAGTGTAATTTATTAGTGTATTTATAGTGTATTTAAATGTATTCATACTTTTGGAAAGCAGATAATTAGATGGATGAGGGGAGACAGGAAAGAAATGTTTGGAACAGATAATTATTTGGGATTTGGGGGCACCTCTGTGGCTAAGAGAATATGTTAACCATGAACTGCAACACCCCTGGTTTAACTCCATCTGGGGACCTTTGTTGTATCTCTTTCTTCCTAATTTTGTGTCATCTCCCTCTTATTGCTGTCTAATGAAGGCATAAAAATGTAAAAAAAAAAAAAAAAGTATTAAGGGGGCTGGAGGAAAAAAGCCTGAACATATTTTTATTTTACAGATATTTTATAGATTTTATATTATAGATCAATACATTTGTCCCCATTTGCAATGCTACTTAAAGTGGGTGCCCTAATGATGGATCAACATCTATAAAGTGAGTGAGTGGATCTGTAAAGTCTTGTTTACTAATCCTTGTTATTAATCATGTACTGAGAAGCTTTGTGAATACAAACCCAGGTATGCATAATCATGTCTTGAATCAGTTTATCATTCAGGGTGTGATCAGGTTGTGATCAGGCTGGGGTCACACGGGACACTCAACAATTAGATAAACACTTCATTTATATCATCTCTAATAAATCATAATAATCTGTATATCAATCACTGCTTCCTGTTTTCCTTCTCCAGGACGGCTTTCTACCTGGACAATGCTTTTAATTGCACCCGAATACTGATAAGAGCCATCTCAGGCTGGATACCACGTCACTTTATAGGAGCTGTCCTGGTGTCCCTACCTGCTGTGACTGTCTTCTCCCATGTCACCTGTGACATGCATCTTTCCATCCAGGTGGATTGACAGTTTCATATTTTTAGGAATGGATCATGAGGGTGTTGGATTCTGGTTTTGTTATTTGGCTGCTGTTTTCACAGCAGATTTATTGGCTCCCATTCAGGTCTTAATGTGTGCCTGCAAGGCTACCTTGTTAGTAAAATTTCCCCCGCGGACTTTTATATTTTTTGTGTAATGAATATGTATCTGTGTCCTATATTTTCCCCAGTTCACCATGTTCATCTGCTGTGCTGTCATCATAGCTATCATTCAGTACTGTAACTCCTGCCAGCTCAGTTACTGGATGCGCTCAACTTTAGCAACTTTGGTGGGAATGGCACTGCTTGCCTTGCTCTTCAGCTCTCCCTGCAGGTATGACACACCTATGAATTGATGGAAGGAAATAACACTGTTTACCCAGTGATTCTGAAAATATGATATAATTAAAATGTGTTAAACAACAATTTAAAGAGGATGTGATGACACGAATATCTTTTTTTTTTTGAACATTTATTGAATCAGGTTCCTTGACAATAAGTCTCACACAACTTTACATACACAAATAATATTGGTATAAAAAAATAAGTAACAATACAAAGACAGGTTATACATACTTTCATATTCACCCCAAATTATCCAACTAAATGTTTACAGTATGCTCACTTTGCTAGATACAATATAACAGAAGACCATCTTTCTAAAAAAAATGTCCCTCTAGAGTTGCATTCTCGCAGTTGTGTCTCGCAGGCCATTCAGTTCACGGCCTTAAGTCTTTCGGTCCATTGGTCAAAGGTAGGTGGGTGGAGCTTAAGCCAGTTTATTGTAATCATTTTATGGGCTATTAACACAAGAGCTCTGAGCATTTATTATTTGTTTTTCCCCAACCCTGTAAGAGATACATTGCCTAGAATCACTTAATGTGGTTCAAATGATCTGTTTAAGGCCAGAATTCCTCCTATTTCCTTTTTACCTTCTCTAAAATAAACTTGTAATTTAGGACAATCCCAAAAAATATGAGAAAAGTCTCTTATTAAACCATATCTTCTCCAATAGAGAGGATTAGATTTATTGTCATTGTTGGATATTACTATTGGTGTTTTAAAACTTCTCATTCTCAACTTCCAACCAAATTTTTTCCACGTTGGGCTACTTAAGCATTCATGCCAAGACATCCAGGACCTCTCCCACTCCTCATGTTTAATTATGGTGTTGACCTTCAATTCCCATTTACCTTTTACATCTAATGTATTGTCTGTTGAATCCATATGAATCCTGCTGTACAAACATGTTATTATTTTCCTTGAGTGTGTTTGATTCTCAATCCAGTACTGTTCAAGATTGATTGGTACTTCTTTAATTTTGTCCCATTCCTTGTGTGTCACCAAATGTCATATCTGAAAATATCTAAAAAAAATAATTAGATGCAATACCAATCTGGGCCTAGAGGTGAGAGAATACCTTGAGAGTTGTTCCTTCAAATAACTGATTTACTGCGGTCAGACCTTTCTCCATCCACCCACCCACTTAGTAAGACCGTAAGACCACTATCCAGTTTTTCAGGCAAAAAGTTGCAAATAGAAGCTTTTTTTGTTGCCCTTGATAAAGACATACTATAGGTAAATTAATTTATTTTCATATCTTCTCCCAAACCTTTAAAGTATAATTTACCCATTCATTCTGTATCTTAAGTTTCCGCCATACCCTTGCCTTTAGGAAGGGGAGAACTGAAACTGATATATTAGGTACAGAGCCTTGTTCTATGTGCACCCATTTTGTATCCACATCTAACCTAATCCATGAGACCAATATTCTAAGTTGCGATGCCCAGGAGTAACTTCTGAAATGAGGCGAGGCTTTGTGGGAGCAGAGACCTTTGAGTCTCACTTGGGGCCTTTATTTTGCCATATGAATTTGGAGACAAGTCTTTCCAGGAATTTGAATGTAGATACTGGGACAGTTATAGGAAGGCAACAAAATAGAAAAAGCAACCATGGCAGTACATTCATCCTGATAGTTTCCACCCTACCTATTTAAGACAGGGGAAGCATATTCCAAATTTCCAAATCCTTTTTGACCTGAGAAATAAGTTTATAGTAATTGGCTGTGCATAATTGAGAAGAGTTATTAGTCAAAGTGACCCCCAAGTATCTAAAGCCCCCTTTTGACCATCTGAATTTCACCTCTGTTTTGGCCAACTTCCTGTGATCATCATTGCTTCAGATTACCCTTAATTGACCTTATGCCTAGAAACTTATCCATAGTTGCTCAGACATTGCATGAGAGCAAGTATAGACAATAATGGATTTCTTATAAACAAAAGAAGGTCTTCCGTGAACAACGCTATTTTGTGCATCATGCCTCCCCCACCTACTATCCCCTCAATTTGATCATTCCCTCTAATCAATTCAGCTAGCGGTCAATTCGGAGCAGTAGCCATTCACCATGATGACACTAATTTAAAAAAAAGGATATAAGTATATGTTGGATTGCACTAGATCTTGACATGTTCTTGATGTATTAACTAGTGCTACATATGTTTTATCTCTTCTAGTGTTGCTAAGAGTCTGTTTTTCTGGTACGTACAACAAATTTTGTTCATTCTGGTGCTTTTTTGTCTTTTTACACATTTGTGCTCAGTAAGAAAGCATACATGTATCATAAACCATTCAATTTCCTTCTTTTATAGATATTTGCAGGTAGTCACTCACTATTGCCTGCATCATGCACAGAAATGTATTTTTATAAGGTTCTGTAATTGCTGTGGTGCTTTCAGATACAATTTATTTAGACAAGCATTCAGTTTGTCTTTTTCACTGCATTTCTTTCTCCCTCCCTCTGTCTGTCTGTCTCTCTCCTCCAGGTCGGCTGGACAGAACAACAACAGCAACAGTTCCATCTTCATATCTGACAGCCTAGCAGACCCTGACCCACAGCCTCACCCCCAGGACCTGCTGGGCCCTGAGGCCTGCGTGGCCTTTTTCTTGCTCCTTCTCCTGGTGTGGTTTCTTAACCGTGAATTTGAGGTCAGTTACCGCCTGCATTACCATGGCAACGTGGAGGCTGATCAACACCGCATCAAGATCCAGAACATGAGGGACCAGGCCGATTGGCTGCTTCGCAATATCATCCCAATACATGTGGCTGAGCAACTGAAGGTCACGCAGAGTTACTCCAAGAACCACGACAATGTGGGTGTAATATTTGCTAGTATTGTTAACTTTAGTGAGTTTTATGAAGAAAGCTATGAGGGAGGCAAAGAGTGCTATCGTGTCCTCAATGAGCTAATTGGAGATTTTGATGAGTTGTTACGGAAGCCAGCCTTCTCAAATATTGAAAAGATCAAGACCATTGGTGCCACATACATGGCAGCAGCAGGACTCAATGCGCAGCAGTGTGCAGATGCAGCCCATCCTCATGCCCACCTCCGCGCTCTTTTTGAATTTGCTCTGGAAATGATGTGTGTGGTGGACGACTTCAACAAGAACATGCTGGGCTTTGGCTTCAAGCTTCGGATCGGATTCAATCACGGGCCTCTAACAGCAGGGGTGATTGGCACCACCAAGCTTCTCTACGACATCTGGGGTGACACAGTCAACATCGCCAGTCGCATGGATACAACAGGTGTGGAGTGTCGTGTCCAGGTCAGTGAGGAGAGCTATTGTGTGCTCAGTGGTATGGATTACGAGTTTGATTACCGTGGCACAGTTAATGTCAAAGGCAAAGGTCAGATGAAGACCTTCCTTTACCCTAAGAGTAGTGACAGTGGCCCTGTGCCTCAGTATCAACTCTCAGTCTCACCAGAGATCCGGGCACAGGTGGATGGTAGCATTGGGCGCTCACCCACTGATGAAATCGCCAGCATGATGCCAACAACCAGCATAACTGCAAGCAGTACCAATACTATGGTTCCCAGTGCCAGTGCTGGTTGCTCTACCAACACAGGGCTTGGCCATGAGAGAGAAGCGGCACGGTGTGGAGAGAGGGTGGACATACTTGAAAGACGTCCCTCTGCAGAGACTTCCCATGCCCAGCGATCTACATCTCACAGTGGCCTGACATCTATACCTGTTACCAACATAGAGGGGCCACCTCCTTCTGCAAATAACAAACCACTCATCATCTCATCCACAGTCCAGCAAAATGCACCCCAAAGTTCAACAGCAAAGTCCCAGAAAGACTCCAAGAAAGACAAATACGAGGATGCCTATGACAGTAACATTGGAGAGTTAACCAGACTTTAAGAATTTGCTACAATGGCGCTTTTATCACAAATCGTCTACCCTTTAAGCTCTTGTTCCTGCCAGTTTGCATTTGTAGAATTGCTGTACATTTGGTCCTACCCCAGGTAGAATCATAGGGTATGGAAAGACCCACAGGCCTCTCTTCTGCATCAGCCAGGCGGCAGGTTGTTTTAGGTCTTAATCTGGGGGTGCTGGGTCGACCACAAAGATGGTGTCAGGCAGGGACACACAGAAGAAATGGGAAGATATGATGGCTGACTCTGAACCTCCTCTTGCCTGCTACAGATCCCATCATGTCCCATTAAACTACTTGATTATCTTTACACCTTTAATCTTGATTATGCGTTTCATATGTCTTTTAAGTGCCTTTAGAATAGAATAATGTGTAGACTAAGCCTTTTTGAGTATAAGAGTAGAATAACATAAAGGGAAAACTGTACATTTGCAAACTTTTTTGGGAAAAATGCTTTGCTTTTGTTACAATTTTACTTTCAAAACTGTGGTTTGCTATGATATTTTTGCCTTTTATCAACAAACAGCTCAGCAAGCTGACCTTACATATGGAAAGTGCTACATTATGAGGAGGATGTAAGATGCTATTCCAATATATATATTAGTAAAATCTGCACTAAAATGCAGCAGAGCCTGATTCCATGTTCTTCATGAAAACCCAAAAACTCTTTGTGATAGGCACAGCAGAAACTAATCAATGCAGACTAAGGGCAGAGGAGGCTGTGCTGCGTGTTGTGTGAGTGTAATTGCATGTATACAGTGTGTGAGTGTGTGTTTATGTGTTAGCGTAATAGCAAGATCATGCAGACATTAATGAGGAGGGGTGCCTATGAGATATTAGGCTGACTTGGTGAAACAACAGGATGACAAACAGTTTAGGAACGCAGTTGGATGAAAAACTCTTGCTTGCTGATGTGGCAGTTTTTTCTCTGGCCTCAGCTAAGATCTTTGTATTGTCTCAGTACTGAGGCATGATGGTCTCAGCTACACTTATCAGCGCGCTTGCTGCGACAGCACCATAGACGAGGCTAAACTGTTACTAGACTATGTGCCCCCATGATCCAGGCTCTTGTGGGAACTCAAGCTGTGTTTAGTGTTGATGAGTATTTCAATGGATCCTACAAGGTACTTCTGTACCTGTGGAGTGTCTTTAGCTGTGACTTTAGATCAATTAGAGAAAACAGCTGCCTAGGTTGCTATGGATTACACTGTGTGCTAGTTGATAGCTTTTAAGACATGGATAATCAAAGTGGAATGTTGCAAAATCATAAATCAAAATGTGTTTTATTGTATTTATTGTAACACAAAACTTGAACTGCTCATGTGAAGCTCCCCTCTCTTACTTCTATGATTTGAAAGACATTACTGGATCTTAACAGCTGAACATGTTAGCTGCTTCACACTTGCAATGGCATAAAACTTCAGTATATAAGCACTGTAAATGCAAAGGCAGTGCACCAAATGTAGGTCAGGTGTCTGCCTAGGTCTTTTTATGCTTTCTTTTTGACTTCCCTAATTTCATTCTATTATGTCAATATTATTGAGGAAATCAAGCTGATTAAATGGATTGTGTGCTCAGAGGCAAAACAGTTTCACCATGAAATCCAGTTCATTGTCTTCTTTTTCACATTCAAATTCCCTGAACAACAGATTAACAACTTCATATTTTTAAATCACCATTTATAATCAATACTTTTAAGTAATAAAGCAATCAAGACAAATGTTACAGAAAAACAAAGAACCGATTTGCCTTCTTTTAACCTAACATCTAATTTCAGCTGCACTATTTAATATTGCCCTAATAAGTAAGTTATTTGTTTTGCTTTGTTTTCTATGTGTGGAGTTAGGGTAGCTTGTGCCTTTTAACTTTGAACTTGATTTCCCTGATAATTTTTTTCACAGTCAGCTCAAGGCTAGGCTTCATTTCTTGAGACACTTAATATTTCTCAAAAGCTTATGCCAGGCATAAGGAGGAGAATGTTTACTTTTGCTCTTGAATCACGTTTAATTTTGATGACATCACAATGAGGTCATAAATTTAATTAGTGCCTTTTCTTAATATATAAAACTCAATGTAATCATACCAAACGTATTCAACATTAATTGGCCTTATTGCTGTTTTCGAATTCCTTCTTGTTTGGCCCTCCATTTAGTACTGTATTTATTGCACAGATTGAGTTTGTTTGTTTTAAATGCAATAATAAGTGTTAAACATCTTTGGATTTAAAGGGAAAATGACCTTCATTACGCTGATGAGCACACAACCCTTGTACCAGCCCAAATTCATGTATCTTATACTACAATAAAGGGAAGCTTAGAATAATCAGTGTTGCTACTATCAAAGGTCATGATACTGCATTAGCTACATTTCTTTTGTTGGTAATTTTGATGAGCTCTTTTGAATATTGTGTTTTTATGAACTTTGAACATTTTTTCTGGATTACTATTGTATTTGGGACAAACAGGAACAACGAAATAGGGGTGAGAACTCACAGATTTGATTGCCACGTGTGTTTTTTTTTTTATTCTTACACTGCAAACATGAGCTTAAATGTTGATTTGGTTGGATTTATTGAGATGTAAGTGACATTCTGAACCAGCAGAATGGCACACTGGGAAAATTTAGATGCCAAAGAGTGTCATTGCCATCTCCTGATTTTTTTTTTTTGTATGTATTGTCTTATCTCCTTCTTAGATTGTGATTTTGTTGAGCACGTTCAACATAGATCTCACTGTTGAAACACATTTGCACAAGGCACTCACTTTTTATGTACAGTATGCCTTTGTATTGTATAGTATCTGAGCATTTTCTATTATTTATATATGCGCATGTGCTAGAGTATTAAATAGTATAAAGAACTGGGTATTTTAACAATGTTGGAATAATATTTGTGCATTCTGTTTGCCTGCATGTGTGTAAAAATGTATGAGTGTTTGTAAAACTGTGTGGTTGTGTGTGTTTTGGAAGGGATGCTCTAATCTTAGGAGGAATGCGACCTGCACATTTTAGTCAACTTTATACTCTTTAAAAGTATGACATGCTAGGACAGTGAGAACTCAATCAACACAGGTTTCTTTTTTCTTTTTTTTCTTTTTTTAGAAATTCAAACTGGCCATATAATAAAAATGGTGAGACACTGCTAGATGTCTGCTGGTAGGCAGTAATTGAGTAGCCTGCTATAGCCTAGTTCTAATAAATTGTTGCTTTCTTTGGAAATGTTTTGTATATAGCACGCTAATAGGTATGCAAATGGAGGTCAAAACTGAATAAAGAGTTGCTGGGAAATGTTGTCCGGTTGAATTTATAGCTTGTACACTACATTGTATTTAGCAGTGATGGATTGTAACTAAGCACATTTTCTTTTTCTTAGTAGACAATGACTTTGGGGTACTTACTTTTACTTGAATATTTCTGTTTTATGCTATGTAATACTTTTTATACCAGGTATACTATGCCATTGCCTTACATTGCTACATTGCAGTTTAAGATCTTGCATGTAAAACATTAGATCAGTTAATAAAATATGAAGCATTGTCGTAGATTAAACTTTGTAACATAATAGTTTAAATGAGCTCCTCCTTAAACCAGCAACATCATTAAAATGCTGATTACAGTGCATCAGTAATAACGATTGAATAATATGAAAAATAGCACTGGCAGGGGCTGTTATGCTGCATAATGAATACTTAATTTAAGTAGACTTTTACTATATGAGTTGTGTATTTTCACTTAAGCAAGCCTTTGAATGCATAGCTTTGCTACTTTACTCAAGTAAAGGATCTGAATACTGGTACCCACACAGGGAATCAAAAGAGATGAAAATTACTTAGCGTATTTGGTTGAGTGCATATGTTTAAATAGTAATGGGACAGCTCGAGAATAGATTTTTTCATAACTTTTTCATAAACATGTAACAGTGCTCCAACCCTGAGAATCATTTCAATTTTCCCAACAACTGGAGCTGGTGCAGGACCAGTGAAGCTGGGTATGGCTTCAGCTAATCTTTGCTGTTCATTCATTTTTAAATACTGAAAAACAAAAAAAGAGAAGAAGAAAAAAAAAAAAAAGAAATACCGGTAGATCGGAGTGGAAAGTTATTCTAATATACTGTATTAGTATGGGGACTTAAATGTGGTAGCCTATTGTAATATGGTAAGAATAACTGAAATAGTTGTAATGTCGCTATTTGTATCTATTTGTATCATATCTTAAATGCATTCTTTTCCCTCTTAAATTACTATTTTAAATCTGTATTAGTGACTGTTATGTGTTTACAAAGTTTGAAGCAGTTAGTATTTATTGGTAATTTAAATTTTGGGGGGATTATTCCACTCTTTGAGGCTATTATACGTACGTCTACATGACGCACGGTGGGACACAGGTTTACGTCAGGGCGTCATAGCGCGACACCTCCCCCTCCTCCCCCCACAGTCTAGCTGGGAAGAAAAAAAAAACTTTTTTTTGTATCGGAGGAATCAACAGCCGCCATCTTGACGCGGCTCAGAATCGGGATTTCTGGGGGAGCATTAATTTTAAAAACCGATCGGAGCTACCCAGACCGGACTCAAACGGCTTTTTTCTTGCAGAAAATCGAAGTATTAGTTCTTCCGACGAGAATTAATGCAAACATGTGAGGGTTACATGGGTTTTTATCGTGTCGAAAGCCCACTGTATATTTGATTTCCCTTTTAGAGAGCGCCGCTTCTCGCCGTATCTCCGTCCCGAGACGCTGTATTTACCGGGAGACAGCGACGAGAAAAATAATCCACCTCATAGAAAATATTTTTTGAATTTTACTCTTTTTATTTAAGCCCAAAATAGATTTTATGGATGCTCGTTTCGACTGCGAAAAAAATGATTCTGTACAGACGTGAATCCGGCGATCTGCGGAGAAAGGGATTTGCTTACGCTTTGTGTAATATTTTATGATTGATTTTTATTTATTTTTCTCGAACTGAAATAATTTTTGGACGTAATTATTGAGGATAATTATGTGGGTGTTGGGTGTTGGATTATCATGGGGTGATCTTCGGTGGCGAAGCGTGGCGCTGTTGCCTTTCTTTTGAAACCCTTTTCTCCAGGCAGCATTTCGCCAGCCTGCCAGTCAAGAAAAAAAAAAAACCCAAACAGTTAAATTGATCCTTTACGCGTAACGTTAGAGAAACTTATCAGTTATTACGAGCCAGAGGCCCACAAGTTGGACTGATCCAGTTGTGTTTTTCCTGCATCAACATCCACTCATAATATTTGCCGAGCAGGATGGCTGACAATCTGCTGGACGTCGGACCCCCTACTGCAAAGCGACCCAAGCTTAATTCACCTCTCTCAGGATCAGATGGCCCAGGTAAGCGCAGATCACGATTTTACAACTGTAGCAAGAATGTGCTAACTTGCATTTGTGTTTATTACACATGCAAACTGCACAGTCTTGCTGCTTTATGAGGTAGGATGCATCCTCCACCTTAAGGAAAAGAGCCACGGTGAAGTAAAGCTATCACCACTTAAAGCGGGGCTCATATCACAGGACACATGCACGCAAAGTCCCTGTAGGATTGTTTGATTAAATCTATATGTGATTGACAAATGCATAACTGCTGTTAGTGTAAAAAAAAAAGTGCAAACTCACTGCCTCCTCATCACATTGTGGCTGCTCATTAGGAAGAGTTTGCGCCCAACTTTTCAGTTTTGCTGGGTTAAAAGTTAAAAAAAACATAATGGTACTTACCCATCACCGACAGCTGTGAGAAATAAGTGAGTAAAATGTTGACAGTGTATCTGCAGGGATGTTATGGTGTTGGTTCCTGTTTTTTTCCCCCTTGTCACCTCTTAGCACTTGGGCTTTAAGTAATCTCCAGGCACCTGTATATCAATACGCCTGGCATCATAAATATATTGTGATTTAAAGAAAGTCCTTTTCTTTCTACCAATCAGCACAGAGGAGAGTGCTGCATCTGTTCCCTTGGAGATTCAGTCTCTTGCTCATTGACACTAAAGCAGTGCAGATTCTTGACAGCACAAGAAGCACTTGAACCTGCAAATGTCTCTTACCACTAGGTCAGCCCACTACTACTGAAGCTTCAACCATTCTTTCCTTCAACAAAATGCTCTGGGCTAAAACAAAGTTAGCTAAGAAAATATACCGGAAGATTACGTTTGTTTTGTACCTATGTCCAACTCTTCTTCTGTCATGTGTTTGTCTACCAGTAACATGCAAAACAGAAGCTGCAAAGTTGAGAAGAACCTCTGCCATGATAGGACTGAGTATTAGAAATTAGCCCTAGGTTGTGTCTTCACTTGTCCAACCTGCAGAGCAACTTCTCTGGATTACCTGGTAGAGTTTTAAAAGAAAGAGGACTGTTGTTAAAAGAAAGTGCCCTCTTAATATAAGCTTTCTTATTCTTTTGGCTATAACACATTACTTACATCAGCAGCCGATGACATGCTAGCTCTAACATGTTGTGAGGTTATGTGTGTTCTGCTCACACCAACAGTAAATGGTCTCCCAGTGTTGTTCACGCTCTGAGTTGTGTGTGTGGTAAGTGGTTGACACAGAAATGGACCACGGGGTCTGAGATTTTACAGTGGTCATTATTTATTCTAGTTATCGACTATTATAACTGTCCAGACAGAGACCAGCCACATGGGCATGTAACAGATGCACTTTTAGAGAATTGCTGTGTTGTGTGTTCTTCTGGGAATTAAAGATGGGTCAATATTTCAGTGGTTTCCCATAATGACAATGCCAAGTTTGATTCAAGCTAAGAACTAAAAGTTTGCACGTCACAAACTAAGGACGGTATGTTTTCAAAGATGTCTGAAGTTTGAAAGACACCAAGAAATTAGAGCTGCTACCCATCTGACTGGAGGACATAATTAATTATATGCATAATAATAATAATTTGATAAAGTTGGCACCAGAATACTCATTCGCTATCGCTCTAAAATTACCTCGTGACTTTTTAAAATTAAACAGAACTTTTGGCATCTCTTCGTCTTCGGGCATTTGTTTTTCATCGTCAATTAATCTGCTGGTTATTTTCTTTGTTAATTGATAATCGCTTGGTCTATATATCAGAGAACTAAAAAAAATCCCCATAACAATTTCATACAGCCCAACATATGTCTTTTTTTACCCCAACAAGCAGTCTAAAACCCAACTATGTTAAATTTACTACAATGTTAAGACATCGTAAACCATTAAATGTTTGAAAAAGCGTTTTCGCTTAAAAACAGACTTGAAAACAGTTAATCAGAACAGTTGCAGATTAATTTTCTGTCAATTGATTTATCAACTAATAGCTTCAGCTCTAGTCTGTCCAACCTGGACCTGCAGTATCCTATCATGTATGAACTCACTTAACATGGACATATGATATGGATGGTGACTCAGACTTTGAAGAGTTAAAACCATGAGTGCTGTCTGAATGGTGGATCTGCAATCTCATAGGTTCTACATGAGATTGAGGCTTTAATGCATCTCTCAGAAGAAAGGAGAGAAAAAGTTAGTGGTTGTGTCTTAGTGCTAGCTGCCAGTTTGATGTTAACAACAGACAAGACAAAATGACTGGACAGTGTCTAAAGGTGCCTTTACATGTGTGATTTTCAGCTGTCTGAGGCAAGACTTGACAATCCTGAGAGAAACTTGGTAAAATCTTCGGTCGTCCCTCTAAAACGGTGGTCTTAGATCACACTGTGAGACGCGTGCACCAATGTGCGATGTGGAGCTTTGGCGATCAACAGCCTGAGGCAAAATTTTGACAGTGTGAGATATTTAAAGGGCTATTATTGTAGAAAACAAGAAAAATAAGCTTAGGGATGGATTAGGGTGAGGCCCTCTTGCTTTTAAATGACTTTTTTACTATCTCCTCTGTATTTTTGAGTTAAATTTTGAATTCGCAGGTCAAGAGCTAGCGGTGTTGAGGCATACCCATCAATACTTAACACCAGCTTTGAAAAAATTAGGGCTGTAGTCTGCTGGTCGACTGGTCGATTAGTTGGTCGATATGCTCTCGTCCGACTAAATTCTCATTGGTCGAATAATCTCCGTGTTATTTTCATAAGGAGAAAAGTGCTACATCAATAGCTTTCCAGGAGTAATCCATTATTTCCTGCGGCGGGAGGGACAGACTAACAAATTACCTGTGAAAACGGGGGTGTATTCAAAACACCCCCCAAAACTTTGAACTCGCCCAACCTAATGGAGACTGCTGGGTCTAACTGTACTCAACATTTATTGACCTTACTGAACGTTTACTGAATCTGTGTTTCTCCATAATGATAACGAGAACCCCCGCCAGGCCAAAAAAAATATTTTTTAATATTTGTTATCCGAATGAATATCCATTCGTTCGGAAATTGACAGCGTTTGAGAGTCTCTGTGCAGCGCTGTTCCGGTACGGGAGACAATCTCTGTCGTTGCCCGGGAAACTATTGGTAGCGTGGCTCTGTTAAGGAGTATGTTTGCGTAGCGAGTGGGAAAGAGTGAGGGGCAGAGAAGTGACGGTGGATGCGAGCGGGGCAGAGGAAAAGATAAGTAGTAAGTTGTCAGTACAGTACAGTCAGTTAATAAATGCTAAAAAGTCACGTCTGTTGTTTCCCCAAATGCTGGAAAAGTAAAGGGGGTTAGCTCCAGAGTTAGCAACAATGGGTTAGCCTAACCTGGAGACACAAAACAGAGAAATACAGAACAGAGAAATGTGTGGCTGCCGAGTTTACTGTGCACTCTGTCCCGTTACCCTCCCCCTGCGCGTGACTCATCGATTAGTTGAAGATTATGTACGATTTCAGTCGACCAAGATTTTCTTTGGTTGACTACAGCCCTAGAAAAAAAAGACTTTTACTTACGAAACTTGGACACGATCTTACCATTCTGAAACATCCATTTGAAATCTCGACTGTGCAACAGCAGGTACTTCCTCTTCCCATTCAGGATCAGGCTCCAGTTCATAGATCGCTACATGCTGTCTTACATCTCCAGTTGCAGCCATTACTCCAGGCAAAGATGTGGCGTAAAGGAGCTTTCATTATTGTTTAGGTCATATTCCGATTGGTTAGGGGTAAAGGTGGGAGCCACGCCTCTGGCCAATCAGAGTCAGAGGATATCAATAATGTCGATTTTATGAAACAGCTGCTGAAACAGCTTACTGGAGGACAGAGGGGAATCTGGGCTGTCAAGAAAGATGTTTAAAATAGACTCCGTATTCATAAAAATTAGTCAAAAAAGACCGTAACACGAGATCTTTAAGACCAAATTCTCACAACGTGACTGCTGCTGTGACCTAAATATACAAATAAACCAATCAGAACACAGCATGAAATGACACGGAACACACTGGCTGTCATGACATTTTGTATATGCTGTTTTTTGTTTAGTGAGATAACACACTTGTTCCCCCTAATTCGTTCTTGGCACACACAAAACAAAACTCTCATATAGGCCACTTCTTTCTATTAACATCATTGTGCTAAGATTCACCACACATTCATCACACAATCTGACACGCCTCATACTGATTTTGCACAGTCTGACACAGATTGAAACCAAGATTTTATCACAGGTATCTCACACATTGTGACATGATCATTGTTGTCGCACAGCCTTAAGACACCTTTTAAGATATGAAAATGTCTCACTGACTTCCATCCACTGTTACTGCAAGAGCGTGCTTTGGACTTAGACTTTTTTCAGCTACAAGCTGGAAAACAATGGCGTCAACACTGTTGGGTATCATTTCCACCACGCTTAAAAGCTGTCATAGTAAGATACTGCATGTGTCTTTATCAGCTGTCCAGTCTAGGGTGCATTCAGAAATAATATCCTGCAAAGCACATTCTAGTTGCGCATGTGTATATACTTGCTGTGGACTGAAAATAGCTTTGTTGGTATTCGCTGTGCAGTCGCTGGCACCAAGCATTGAAAAACCATGGACCATTTCATATCAGCAAAGAAGGCTTTGGGATTACACCACTGGAGCCACCTCTTAACTCTCATCCTCTAGAGAGCGCATTATGACTGGTACAGTTGCTTAATTTAAAGTGTAGTAAAGATCGGAAACATCTGTCTGGCAGTTACAATCAGCTGCAGACATTTCTTTGTTCAGTGTGCCTTGTCTTCTGTTGGTGGTTTCATTATCTAGTCGGCTGACAGTCTGCAGTCTTCGGCGAGGTAGCTCATCTTCTCAGAGGGGCGAAAGGAGCTTTCGCTGGGCAATAAAGTAGCCTGACATCGGGCCTCCTCCCCCACCGCCGCCAGAAGCCCTCTCTGTCTCAGTCGACGCACATACAAACACATGTATTTAGTATGATATTGCACAGTGTCTCTTGGAGATCTGCTCTCTTTTGAAGTCTTGGATGCGGCTCAGGGTCTTAAGTATACTGAGAAAATTTTAAGTGCCAGGCTGCAGATGGGAGGATAAGCACTGAAGTTTTTTGTCGTCGGGATGATAAAGCCTCAATTCTGAGGAAGATCTGTGAAGAACTTGTAATTTATAGCCTCGATCCTCTACTGTGCCTTTTTTTTCTTTTGTCTGCTTAAATTTACTTGAATTACAATTGTACTCAATATAGAGCTGCAACAATTGGTCGATTAATCGATTAGTTGATTGACAGAAAATTAATCTGCAACTATTTTGATTATCGAATAATCACTTCAGTCATTTTCTTAAGCAAAAAATACTATGGGTTGGTGAAAAAAATCAATTCACATAAGAATCACACTTCTTGTCTCCTGTGATTCTGAATGGAGTCACAAATGTCAAAAATCGATTTTCTGAATGTTAGTTAATAATGTGACGTTGAAGGAATGAAAAAGGTGGAACTCAACTGCGAGGTCAGTGCAGCACCCGGGCAGTCGCACACGTTAGAGATATCTTATAGTTCATCTTCAAAAACGGCAAGCGTTTGGGCGCATTTTTTAAATTTAATGACTAAATAATTACCTTTGCAGGAAGAACGTCAAGTATATTGTGAATACTTTTTACGCCATCACTGAGACTGTTAGTGGAGCAGCAAACTCAACACTTCAACAACTTAGACCAACTATGGCTCGGCAAAGAAAATAACTCATTGCAGTCTGTTTCACCTGCACCTATTAAGCTCAGCATCTTGGACAGCGATGGCTTTCCCCGCAGCTAACGGTGCAGCAGAGAGGCTGCTCTCCACTGCTGGAGACATAACGCTAATAATAACACAGCGGAGCACTCTGCCTCCCCCTCCCCCTACTCCAGAGCGAACGAACCAGCTTCTGTTTCTACAAAAGACATTTAACCAGTGATGTCGGTCGGTAAATTACACTTTCATTTCATTATTCTCATACAGGCAGAAGACTGTAAGATGCTTTCAAATGAATTAATTAATACAGTTAACTTGAAATCAAAAAGCTGAGGACCATTTATAACTGTCAGTTATGTTTCGTATTGTGTTTTCAGTGGACTAAGGACACCAGTGAATGGTTTGGCACACAGTATACTGGAGTAAGACACTAAAAATTGTGCCCTCTTCTATTCATTTTTGAATCAAGAATCGAATCTGAATTGAATCGGACACCAAGAATCAGAGTTGAATCGTGAGATTCCTAAAGATACCAACCCCTAAAAAGATACCAGAAATCTTCTTGTTTCAGCTCCTCAAATGTGAAGATTTAATGTTTTTCTTTGTCATACATGATAGTAAACTGAATGTCTGTGGACTGTTGGTCAGACATAACAAGAAATTTGAAGAGGTCACCTTTGACTTTGACTGGGGAGTTATAATGGGCATTTTAAAATAATCGGCAGATTAATTGATTATCAAAATAATCGTTAGTTGCAGCCCTAACTCAATGTGTAGAGTGAATGACCAAACTCATTGTTTTCAGACAGCACATGGTTATTGGCATGGGCCCGTAATTGGTAGTCAGATAGCAAAGACGTCCCCCTTTACCACATCTAGCCCACTGAACGCTGTGTTTGTCGCTCTAAACCACAGATTAGCAGCCTGTCTGTGGTGTTTCTGTTAATGTGTGACAGTTTTTATGGTCCTCTAGTCTCGTGTCAGTATGCGTTTGCTCCTGTGGCCACAGGCCAATGTCATTCTTGTTTTCATTTGTATGGCTGAGTGGGCATGTCAGCACCAGAGGTGAGAAATGGGCCACCACTCTCCAACCAGACTGCTCACCTAGCGGGGTTTCCGCCTCCTCCGTCTGGCCTGTGTGTATGATCACCAGCCCCTGGGTGAGCATTATTCAGCTACATTAGCATGCGTTCAAATACAGTCAAGCGTTAAAATGTTGCCTTCCACCAGTGTGGTAAAGCAGTGGCAGATGATTCTCTGGATCTGCTAGCCAATGTCTGAGCTAATGTGGAACTGATTGAGATAAAGAGAAGAGCCGGTAGCACTGGACACCAACCAGTCGGCCACCCCAGCAGTTCCCCTGTCCTGCAGCCCTCGCTACATCTACCCTTTCCTCCTCTACTCCTAACTTTCATATCCTCTTAAACAAGACTGTTAGCCGTGTGTCTGTCTGCAAAAGCTAAATTAAAACAGTTTTTCGCCTTCTCGGATCATGTAGCCTTGCCCAAAGTTTTTTCTTCTTGTCATTTTCTGTGAAAGACTGTGGTTTTCTGTGTTTCATAAAAGCAGAACAGCAAATGAGTGCAGCCCCAGCTTTACAAGTGTAGTGTGCCACTAATTTTGCACATCTTGAAGTCATCACAGCTTTTCTTATAAAGTACCATATTTACAGATGTACTTCCAATCAAATGTGTGGAAAAACAACCCAGCATCAAACCTCCACAGTTTTTAAATGTGCCACACACACAGAATCAATATGTTCCCAACTCTTAAGGTGTCCCGTTTACACAATGTGTATTTTTTTTAGTCTCCAAAAAACTCCCCTATATGCTGCTATTCTAGCTATTCTAGCAGCATATTGGGGCCCAAAACTGACAAAGGAAATAAAAAAATAGATAAATAAATTGTAATACTGCCAAATAAGAATAATGAATAGATTGAATAAATAAATAGAGTAATAGAATAATATATTTATGTATATAAATTTGCTTCCACATTAATATAGTTATTTGTACATTTACTTCCACATTTATTTCTTCAAAGTGTAGGGTAACTTTTCGTCAGTTGCTCATTTTCTACTTCTAAACACATAACAGCGTTAATATAAAACAACTAAGACAATTAAAGTTTTTAGTTAGTGTAATAATGTAAAGCATTGAACAATGAGGCCATGTCTACGCTATGGCATTTAATTATGAAACTGAAGATTATGCTCCTCCAATAAACTTTAACATGGGAAAAATAATTCAAGTAACACCCGCTTTTTAAAAAGTCCTCACTCCACACCCACAACTCAAAAACAATAGAAAATAGAGTCAGCAAAATATCTTCTTCCTCCCCCTTCTTTGGGTTTGCAGCCATCATCTAGTAAGGAGTGCAACAACATCCTGTTACTGTGCCTGGTCTCAGTTGGTTAAACCTCTTTTTAGCCAAACGTATAATTAAGTTGTTCTCATTGACCTATCTTGTCAGATCACTGCACAAGTATAAAATGGCGATTAGCATGAGACTCAAAAATATAATCTGTTAACCAAACGGCAAACAGTAATTCATCTATAGCTGCGTTGAGACATTAAGCTAATCAAAATGTTAACACCTGTATTGTGTGATCAGCTATAATTCTATACAAAATGAACAATCAGAGAGAGTTGGAGTCAAGAGAGTGAGATTAGTATTTTCAGATGCTACTCCAAACCACTTCTGAAAAAGATAGCTTAGGATGGACAAGCGAATGTCACCAGATTTTTTACTTCCTGTCGCTATAGAAGAGCCTCTCAGTGAAGAGACTTGCATATGGTTAGAAAAGTGATGGCACACTCAGCCCATAAAAGTATATAATCATGGATCTTTTATTTATATGAGCAACACGTTTCACTCAGCAATGAACTTAGTTTTGTCTCAGTGACATTTTTAAGTTTGGATGCACATTGAGCATCCAACAGACATCCTAAATCTGTCCAATGAAAGTGTTGTAATCGAGAATTAGTCTCTTTCCGTCTTACGTTTCCACTGGAAGCGAGTAAGTAGCCATCTGGTTAAATATTATGACCAACAGCCAGGTGGTCTCTTGGTAGTCGAGACATGAGATGTGTAGCCTGTTCCCAAATAAGTTTAATATTCCCCCTCAGTGTGCTTGAGTAGCAACTGAACTCCCCCTTCTTGGAGGACAGAGTGGAAGCATCTACGTTTCAGCCTCCATCCCATTTCTCTTTGACTTTGGTGAGGTAGCAACAGCCTTCTGCAGCCTGTTATTATCTCCCAGACTGAAGAGTCTTAATTTAAGATTTTCATGTGGCTGCTGAAAAGCTTTGGATGAATTACAACCGGCAGCAGCAATGTCCTCTTCAGGTGAGAATAATGTGACTCAAGTGTTGGGATTCTCTGGTTAGTGGATGCATCTGTTCTCACTACTTGATATGTGATTGCTCGCTCCTGGATATGTTCATCATATCCTTGTTGTCTAATAAGCGAATTCAAACCATACTCCTGCACCTTTTTGAAAAGAACCACCATGCTGAAGGCACTTCTTCTTCTTCAGCCAGCCTTTTGGCTCCACTGTATCCTCTCCCTCTTAAATTTGTGTGGTCTCAATCTTGTTGCTGAATAGGCTCGGGGCAAGACACAGGTGCTGGCTCTCAGCAATGCACCATCCATGTCTCTCGGTGTGCACTTACACTTGTTGCTTTAACCTTATACGCTGAAAGATCAATCACTTCATTTAAAGCCTGTGGTTGTAGTATTTAGGCTGCCATTAATTTCCACCACATCCAATTGCGAAACCGATTGGATTCCTCTCCACTGTTAGCAACCCAGTAACCCCAGACACCGAGCAAGGCGTGTGTAGGGGTGTGGCGGTTGTGCTGGTAAAATCTTTATGGGCTGTCATACACAGCCACACACTCGCACCCTCACGTGAAGGATCTTGGCATAGACGCGTGATTTGGACTGTAACCTCCATTAATGTTCTATTAATGTTCTGTGTGTGTTGAATGTTCATGTTTACTTTTTTCTGCACAGCCAGCCACGAGCGCTCTCAGCTACATAGCTCGAATTTTCTCTCCTCACCTTTTTTTTTTTTTTTTTGTCCCCAATGGTACTGTAGAGTTAGTCTAGGGGCTGAGCCACTTTAGTGTATGTTTGTGCACATACATGTTCGCTATGTGTACACATGCACACCTAACAAGTCACCTTAGTACAGTTTACTTTATTCATTCAGTCTGACTGTCAACCATAGAATAAGGTAACCCAATATGCACTTTCAGGAAAATAGTGCAAACTGGTGTGTGGTTTGTGGTACTGTTACAATGTTTATCAAGTATTCAATCAAAAGTCACATTGTGCTCTTTTACACATGATTTTGGTTTTAATGGTTGCTCTTGCACAACTGCAACAAATATACTTTTGTCATATTGACACATGCCAAACGTGCCCTTTCTGTGGATATTTTTTATGAATTACTCTAAAGTGAAATTTGTAGAAAGAAACGTGTTGCATTTACTATATTTTGATAATCCCACTGTAGATCCAGTGAATTTACTGTGGCTTTTGCTTACTACAGTATAGCATTTTTTATCTCCTAAAAATGCAAAAATATGCTCCGTTATTATCTCTACCTTTGTTTTCTGGTCAGGTCTGTTTTATTTTGGTTATAACAGCTGGTCAGATCTTTTTGACACCATCAGTAAATAAGTTAATTTTTGTGGTTGACACATGGTTAATTGTTGATAATTGTTAGACAATTGATGCATTTAGAAATGAGGGCCTCCTCACACATAACCTTCTTGGTTTGGTTCAGACGGACAATGATGTGTTTGCCTCTTAAGTGTAGTTAGTTTCTGGTGTGAAAGCAAAGCAGACCAATCACAGAAATTAGCCTAATTTCAGAAGCTGAGCCAGAGCTGAATCCCTCCGCTGATCATGGGACCTTTTTTTAAGGAAGCAATCTGTAAAGGCGATTGAATAAACCTTCTAATTCTCTCTTGAAACAAATACCTTAGTTTCTCTGTGCTCGATGGTTATCGGCTTGTTCTGCCAGTTTGATATGGGTTTAAGTGGGTGTGTCAGAGATGATGGCTAATTCTTATTTCCTTTTCTCTCTCTTTTTCTTTAGATCTTGTGTCTCTGTTTGACCTGGAAAATGACCTTCCAGATGAGCTCATCCCAAATGGAGACTTGTCCCAAATGGGAATGTCCTCTAACGGTGGTCCAGGTGGAGGAGGGGGTCCTGGTCTCAACTCCATCGTCCCCGATGCAGCTGCCAAACACAAGCAGCTGTCTGAGCTCCTGCGACCAGGAAGCTCCTCCATCTTGGGGAGTGGCCAGCAACAGGGAGGCATGGTGGGAAGCCAGTTAGGTGCCGTGCTTGGTAAAAGTCCTATGGGGCAGGGCTCCCCCAATCACCAGTCTCCCCAGGCCCAGAAAGGAGGCATAGCTACTGGACAAGGCAATGGAGGCACAGGCATGGGCTTCAATCAGGCCATGTTGAACAGTGGGCAGGGTCATGGGGTCTTGGGCCAGACGGGACAGGTGATGAACGGGACTCTGGGACCAGCAGGCCGGGGGAGACCTGGGCCCGGCATGCAGTACCAGGGCCAAGGCATGCAGGGGGCACAGGTGGGAGCTGGACCGGGTGTTGGTGGCAGTGTGCTGGCAGAGACCCTCACCCAAGGAGGGCCACAGTTGGGTGCACACAACGCGATGAATGCTCAGCAACCTGGAAACATGAATAAGGTGAGGTTAAAAATCCATCTTCATTAGTTCCACAAGTGACCAGTTGGTTACTCAAAATTATCTGTTGAGCACATGAAATGCTACATACAGTGTTTCCCCTATATTCAGCACACCGCTGCTGCAAAATTATGAGCGCCGCTGCAAAAATTTCAGACGATCATTAATCAATCATTACTAATGATTTTCACTCGTACACTGTGTGAGCACAAAAACCCTGCGTTATTGTGGATTATTTTTAGTCATCCTCCCTCTCTTCGTTCTTCAAAGGACATCTATGTGAAAAGTACAAGAGTAGCGTAACTCCATTAAGGAATTAGGCAGTGCGTGTGTGTAAATGTGCGTGAGTAGTTGCGCGAGCGGCAGAAACATGACGTGAACGCGAGCGGAGCAGAGGAAAAGTTTAGCAGTAAGTTGTCAATCTGGCAGTAAATGTACAGTACAGACTACAGTTTGTCAGTTAATAAATGCTGCAGCTCCTCAAGACAAAGAAAATACTCATCTAGGGGGTTAGCCCCGAAGTTAGCAACAACGCGTTAGCTTAACTTGACCAGGCTCACTTAAGGTGGACCGCAATTCTCATTGTCTCATTTAGTGTCAATGTCAGCCGCTCTTAAACAGAGAACGTCTCTTTCTTGAGTGCCCCCCCCCCCCGCTGCAGCCGCCGCCGCCGCTCCAAGGCAGTCAACCTAGGGGAAACACTGATATATGTTATGTTACAGCTGCAAATATATCAAACATTGACATTTTCATTTTCATTTTACACCCTAAGTTATATTAACCCCAGCAGCAGATATATAAGCAACTCTAATTACCTTGTGCTGCTTATCTCTGAGTTCAGTAATAAATGTTTTTATTGGGCTTCTCCTAGCCAGAGTCAGAATTCAGGGTGGGGTTAAACAGCCTGGACTTTATCACAAATATACTTATTTAAATGTAATTTTCATGAAGTGTTGCATGTACCGGTCAGTTTTCTCTCCTCACAGCAGTCCTGCAGTCAAATGAGGGAATTTTATTTTCAATGTTATTTTTTTATCAAGTTTTAGTCAGCGTGTTCCTTCTTTTCATCTTGTTGTGGAACATTTGTTGTTCATAAGATACAACTTTAGTCTCTCCTTCAGCATTAGCAAGATGCACTAATAGTGCATTTTGTCCTTTTTAATGTTTCAAACCAATTTGTTTTGTTGGATGGCAGTGCTTCAGGTCATAAAGTATGAGTCAAGGGCTTATCTTCCCTCTCTTTCTGATTTTTGACAATAAAGTAATAGCATGTGGTGAGATTAGCTAACTCAGCCAACTGTGCTGTGCATTGTTTAACGAAGTGGGCCGTTCTTTCCTAAATGCTATATGATTAGTTAGAAATAGCTGTGATGTCGCAATATAATGGGACGTTGATGTCAAGCAATGAACCCAGTGGACAGTATCATGGAGTTTCTCATTTTCATCTCATCCTTTTATCTAGATAAGTATATGCAAAGTACTAATTGTATTGTCTAGCCCTACCGCTGGCTTGTCGTCAGTTATCTCACCCTCACTATATATTGATCTGTTCGTCTTCCTGTGTCTGCTGGAGGAAGCAGACAATCAGTTGAAGGGGTTGAATCGGCAGTCAAGTGCATCAATCTCTGTGGGTCTAACTTGGCTCAGTTGAGAGCTTCATAGCAGATCAATGCTGATGTGTTTATCGCTGTATTCCTATGCCTTTACTAATCTGAGAATGAGCTACAGTTGTCACGGCACAACTACACAGTGAAACGATTTTTTAAATGTTTTTGTGAATGAAACATACTTAACGTGATGTGTTTTTTGGTCGTATTTCTATGTGAATATCTTTGCTCTCTCACACTTTGAAGTGCGCAGTGTGAGAAAATGTCTCCCCCTGTTTCTGAGTCTCAGGGGTTTGTGGTTTGACAGGAAACCAAAGTTAAACCAGCTCGCTAGTTCACACCAAGATTATTTCAACAGACGTCACCACATGAAACAAGCCCCTCCTTCCCTTCTTCCCCATAAAGACACATACACCTTGATGTCTGCCTTCATTTTCTTTCATTACGCTACAGACACTCATTGCGTCCTGCGTCTGCGTGTACATGAGCAGTTTCAGATTTAATACAAAACTGAAACAAAGGGGTTTACATCACATTTATGTACTAAGATTGCGTCTAATAGGCAGCGATGGGGAAAGAGGAAGACACAGATTTGAACCTGCCTCTTGAGTGTCGCCTATGCGAGTCTGTGGTTGGACGGTAACGAGTCTGGCACACGTCATATTTACCTTGCGCAGCTGCCATCAGGGAAACATGCTGCTGAATTGTGTCATAGAGTGACGTCGGCTTTTCTGTTCATGGCAGGTGACTGTAACTGGATTCACTATCATTTGAGCATGTTATGGATAAAATGGAACATTACTCCTATTGAGCACATGGGAAATGGATCACTGAAATGTACATTTTTGGATAATACATAGGGTTCGATACGTTGGCGATGTGTCTTCCGATGTAGATGGCTCTACTTTTGTAATAGCAAAGACAACATGTATGATTGTTGGACCAAATTGTGACAGGGCAGAATAATTATTTAAAGTTAGAAATGGCAAAGTTACAGAAGAATGCTCATATATGGCAGTAAACATTGCCGAGTTTACCTGAGTAAACTGCTTGTCGGTGGCTCGCAGATCATAACTTTACTTAACTAGTTGTGTGATTAACTCAGAGCTGAATGGATTAGTCGATCAGTCGATCAACAGAAAAATAATCTGCAAATTTTTGATAATTGAATAATCATTTAACTAATTTTTCACCAAAACTGTCAAACATTTCCTAGTTACAGCTTCTCAAATTTGGAAGTTTTGCCGCTTTTCTTTGTCTTGTGTAATATTAAATTGAAGATCACTGAAATTCTGGACTAAACAAGCAAAGATGTCACCTTGGGCTTCAGGAAATTAAAGGATTAACAGATATCTGGGATTGAAAGGATACACCATTTCGACACACGACCCGGTTTCTCCTCTTGATCTTGGCAGATTAAACTCCCGGTACGTCATTTCCTGCTCTCAATGATCACGTTTTCAGATGTAGAACAGCGCTTTCTCAAAAAAAATACTTCATCCCTGTTAATGCCAGTTAGACATGAATAGACAGTAGGGTAGCCAATAGAGAGGGCTCCAACAACAAAACACAGAAGTTAGCTCAAGGATGACTGGCTTGTGGCGATGTCAGCTCTTCCAGTCATTGTGAAACAGAAGTCACCGAATTGTTCAGCCACTTATTAGGGAAGGTGAGCTGGGTTTAGACTGTTGTAAGACAGGTTAGTTAGATGCTACTGATGATGTGTAGGTTCGTGGCAATTGTAATCAACATTTCTTTTGAACCAACATTCAACACAATTGAAATGATTTAAACCCTTTGAGTTTTTTAGGATATAAGTTAACAGTGACATTGAGTAATCACTTAATCACTAGATGGTTCTGCTATTCAGCACTAAGATGGAAATGATGCAGAGGTGAATAACCTGTGTTTCATTCTAGATTTTTTTCTGTTTTAAAATGTTTTTAGATGCTCCTTGTTTTGTCTTTATTTGCTAGTATTCACTCTTTTACATTCAACTGTTTCCTTTTTCTTCTCTCCTTCTCCTTCTCTCTCTCTTTCTCTGGCATATGCCGTCTCTCTTCGGGCCCCTTGGCCTTTGATAGTGGAGCTGTAAATCACGTTTAGAGGAGCCGGTTAGCGTGTTGTTGGGGTGGGGGAGGCCGGGGTAGAAACGGGAGGAACAGAAGAGGAGAAAAGGGGGATCATGGTAAGAGGAGGGGAAACACCAGAGGCTTCACGCACAACAGTGCTATCCTCTAGCCCGGTGGCACTCTGTAATAAGTGCGGATCATCAAGTGGGAAAGCCCGTGTGTGTGAGAGGAGGTTGAAACCATGCTCGTGTGTGAATGAGAGGGAGTCATTGGGCAAGCTTCTGTGCTGCGGAGGGGGGAGGGGCAGGCAGCAGCGCTCTGCTCAGCTGTTGAGCAAGCTGGTCTTTCTCTCTCTCTCTGTGTGTGTGTGTGTGTGTGTCTCCTCCCGTTTTTTCTCTCCGCTGGGCTGGGCTTGTTCTGTCTGCTGGAGCACTGCTGGCAGTGGGGAACCTCTGCGAAGCAAAGCAGGCTGTAGTTTTGTAGAAAGCCAGCAGACAGATGGATGTCGAGGACCATCCAAAGAAGAAGACTAACCATTCTCTTTCAGAGGCCAATTAAAAAAAAAATAAAAATGATGTATTTCTGCTGATTTTTTTTTGTAGCAACTCGACAATTCATTTTGCTTCTAGTAATCACTTCAGTTTCAAGAGACGTTCAAGCTAACATTAAACAGCTTTTTTAAGTTTGAGAGTTGTGTGGCATGTTTAATTTCGATGGACTTGGAGCTGGAGTCGTCCTCACCTCGCCGTTTGTGCCTTCTCAAAGAGGGAAACCGTTCCACATACATTCACACATACATTCAGCACAGAGGTCAAGGTTTGATCTCCTGTGATGGAATGCCGCATGATATGCAAATCTTCTGACCATCCCTCTGTCCTGTCTGCCCACTGTAGATGGGGATGTCAGGAGCTCCATTTGGCCAGCAGTATGGTCAAGCTGGGGTGCAGCAGATGGGGGCAGCAGGGGTCAATGCCCAACAACTCCAGAACAAGACAGCTCTTCCCAACAACCTGCCCCAATTCCCTGCTGAGCTGAAGGGAGCTGGGAGTGTGCCAAACATGGTGAGTGTCACCAGGATCTTTAAAAAAAAAAAAAGAAGAAAAAAAAAAAAAGCTGGATATCTGTCCCAGCCATGTTTTTGTTTCAGGCAACATTGTCAATGTTTTGCATGTTGCATTGCATCTACATCGCCTAAATAGATACAATGTAAAACCAAAACAATGTGCATTGTGGTGTTGGTACCATGCTATATAACACACACTCATATTAAGTAGGGTCTTTGTTTAATAAGATCTATAGGAATTGACTTTGAAATGGACATGCTATTCTGTAGACTTGAAGTATACATATAAGCTTTGCTGTCGTCCCTGCACATTCATGAGGACAGTTGTCATAGAAGTCTGTCAGCCTTACAGAAACATTGACATTCTGATATAAAGGACCCTTTGTTTCCTTTGTACAGTATTAAGTGTTGGGATAAAGCAAACACATTGCACACACAGTTTAAACAGACCAGCTGTTGGTAAATACGGTAGTAGTTTCAATTTCACTGTGGCTGTTATCAGAGCTGCAACGATTAGTCGATTAATCAATCAACAGGAAGTGATTCGGCAACTAATTTGATGATCAAGTTTTCATTCATTTTTAAAGTAAAGTGCCAAATATTTGCCTTTCTTTGTCATACATGATGATAAACTGAATATCCTTTAGGTGCTTAAATGAAGACATTTAAAGATGTTGACTGTGGGCACTTTTAACAAAGCGAGCTGATTAATCAGTAAAATAATCTGCAGATTTTTTCGAAAATGAAAATAATGGTTAGTTGCAGCCCCAGCTGTTACCTTGTTTCATCTTTATTTCAGTAAAATACTTTGGTTTCCTCCCAAGCTTGAGCCTAATACTTTGTGTACAGTGGACACTTGGCAGAAGGAGCATGTCAGCAGCGCAGCAGTAGCAGCTGCAGATCTCCATCAGTGTCTAGACTGGATCCGGTCAGCCACAGTGCTTGTGTGTACTCAAAGGTGTTTTTGACAGTGCAGTACACAGTCAATGTAGTTTTGCTCTTAATACAGAAGGAAATGGATTTGGAGTGCATGTGTAAAGCTCATGCCGTTATGTGGCCCATGTAGACAGCTGCTTTCATTAAAGTTGGAGCGTACTGGCTTCATAAGATGTACGTCAGACAAACAACTAAAATATGCGGCTGAAACAGGTGTTGTGCTGTCAGGGTGTAAGCATAAATCTTTTAAGTGGGGGTGATTTTCATCTTGATAGATATGAAAATAAATAAAACTAAAATGATGCAGGTAGAAAACATGTATAAGCAAATAACCTGAGAGGGAATGCAAAAACATAGTTGCCAGATAAAAACAGGCACAACACTAGGGCTGGGCGATATGGCCAAAAAAAGTTATCTGTAATGTCTGTAATTATTATGATAGTTAATTATATAATAATAACAATAATATAATTATAATAATGAATAATAATGCTCAATTTACAGTTTTAAGAGTATTCTCCTTATGCCTATCATACACTAGAAGACTTTGAAAAGACTTTTATGGCTGAAGTTTGACACCCTCTCACATCTAAAGACAATGTCATAAGTCACTGAGTTTTCAGTCCCAGACTAAGATTTTGCAAAGACCGGGGATCTTGCCGGACTACAACTAGATTCCTTTTTGAGATTATTTCCCATCTTGCTCCTGGTGGAAATTTACAAGAAGAAAAACTGTTGAATAATGGAGTAGAAACAGAAGCTGCTTTTGGCCACTGCCGCCCTTGTGTGTGCAGCGGTTTGTTCTGAAAAAGCAGCCAAAAGAAAATGTAAATTAATTAATTAATTCAGTTATAACTGCGCAACAACTATGAAGAGAAATAACAGACACTACACGCTTATTGTTCCTGTTATTAACTCATTTTCTTTTAACACCTTTTTTTCCCCCCTTCGAATAAAAATATATCTGAGTTAACGTTTCTTAGATCACACCAGCTAAGACAATTACATTTCAACAGGTGTCGTCCTGTACTTGTATTTTTTACAAGTTTAAAACAGCTACACAGTTTATACAGCTGCCCACAGAAACCACCTTCAACCATTAACTATCTGTACACAGCACTTTCAGCTGCTGGATGTCGGAGTATTTCTGTTGGAAACCTGCATGAAATACAGTAGAAACAGCAGCAGCCTGGATAATTATACAAAAGTAGAAAGTCACAGGTTGAACTTCTTTAACCGGCCTGAAATCATGTTTGAAAAACCAATAAATACACTGCAGACACACAGCAGCTGACAGAAAGAGGTCAAATTATACAGAGAAATATTAGTTTTTTTCTGGGTAAAAAAAAAAATGCTAATGTGACTTATAAAAAGGGAAGCTAAAGGGCAACAAAAACGCTGAGCTTTCAAGTTTCATCAGGAGTTGTTAATAACACCATCAAGCACGTCATGTTAGGAAAGTAGTTTAAAAACACACACACACACAAAGGGAAACCATTTACTGCACACTGCTGTTAGAAACTGAGTACAATTAGCCACTCCCAGTAATCAATACAAACACACATTATTAGGCTGTAAACCATTAATCAAACCAAAAACTTACAGCAGTCAAAGTCAGACAACCTTATCATACTTTAGCAGTTACCTTGTGTTTCTGTAGTGGTGAGAAAACGCTAAAAATATTCATATTAGCAGTTTGAATTAAACTGAAGCTCCTGTGCTCTCTGGGGAAAATGTTGCGCCAAACTCCATTTTAAGAAATATGACATTAACAATTCCTCGTGTGTTTGCAAAAAAACACAAACTCTAGAAACACAAGATTAAAGGTGTCATATGTTGACAGTCTTCTTGTCAATTCGGCATCAATATAATCCATAAAGATAAAGTGCATCTGTGTACAAACTTAACATTTTGGATTTTTTTTTCCTCAACCCCCCCCCCCGAGCCTCTGTTAGTTAGCTGCGCTGTTTCAGTGGGAGGGGACCGTGGGAATTGGAGATGAACCGTTTCAAGAATTAAATTTCTCACTAAAATACGTGCTGGTTGCTGGATCAGAGACACGCTGGGTTAAACCCTGACTCATAACACTATTAATACACCGTCTATCGTGTGTGTGTGTGTGATGGTATTTTAGGAGTTTTTTTCGGCCGTTACAGTAACTACTCGGAGAGCGCACCTATTGATTGTTTGACATGACCTTCACTATTGGCATGAGCCAAGATTAAAGACTTATGATAATATTAAACATGTTTGATTTTATCGGAACGTCAAGACGAGAAAAAGACTTACTCACTTAAGACAGTTTTATGATCACCTTACACCAAACGATCGAGATAACGGGAACACGCCACAACTCTAGTAAAACTTGAATGATTTTACTCTGACATTGGAAACTTGTCTGCAACAGTGAAACCGTTAAAAAAGTGGTTTGGTGTGGGCCGGCATTAGAACCCTAAAGAAACCAGAAGGTTGATTATGGTTTATAACGTACAATAATTTAGTATCAGAACAAATAGGTGACAAACATTTAAGCTTGTTGGCTTGGCGTAATCACTCGCACACACTAGTGGCCAATGCTAGTGTTTGGTCAGGAAGTCGCCGCCCACCTGAACAGATGATAGCTGCCCGCCCTACGTCGCGTTACCTTTTTTCTCAACAATTTCCTCAGCTTTGGAGAATAACGCAAGTCCACTTTCACCATGGTTTTTGTGCGTGTGTGTGTGTGTAGCATCCCTTGTCCGACTAAATATTGATAACACACTTAGTATGTTACAAATTAGAGTCTTTATTTGATGAACGTGGGTGCTGATATGCAAAAATAAACTGAATGGGTTTTATTTCTTTTTAAAAGAACAAAATGACAGCGTGGGCGGTCAGCCAATAATGTAATCGGTGTATGCCTGAACACCGTGTAACACCGGTAACACCGACTACCGCGGCAAGCCTAAATCACTCTAAGGCCAACATATTTATTTATTGAAGGCTGTTCAGTCTGATATTGTTGAGTGTTTACACTAACTCTTGAGTAGTGAGAGAGTAATATTCTGTCAAGGCACAAAGTAAATGGGCCAGAGCCATGCAAATCTCTTTGAGGAACAGGAAATGTATTTAATCGAGACAGGAAATGTCAGTCACTCTGTTTTTGAGAAAGTTAATATATTGAGTTTGTAGATTTGTTTACCAGTTCTGTTCTCAGTGTTGTCATCAACATTTTCTTTTAATTCTTGAGTTTTTCATGTGTTAACTTCTACTGAATTGCCTCCTCTTTCTTGTTTTCTCTTCTCCTACATCTCTAAGCCCCTGCTTTACATCAATATTTCCTCTCATTCATTATATTTATTGGTTTCTTTTTTTTAACATCCAACATCAAAGTTTAAAATGTTGTGTTCTGATCTGTGTGTCGGTGCTCTTGCAGTCCCAGATGCAGCAGCAGGTAGCGTCAGTGGGCATGGTCCCTGGCACTGGTGGCGTGTCAGCAGGCCCAACGGCCGATCCTGAGAAGCGCAAACTTATTCAGCAGCAGCTGGTCCTGTTGCTCCATGCACATAAGTGCCAGCGGCGGGAGCAGGCCAACGGGGAGGTGAGGGGTTGCACTCTGCCCCACTGCCGCACCATGAAGAACGTCCTCAACCACATGACCCACTGCCAGGCTGGCAAGTCCTGCCAGGGTGAGTGAAAGTGAAGTGTTTTCAGAGCAACCGGGTCTGATTGGCTGACTCCTGTTTGTGGGAGTTCACCTTTTTTAATGTGTTTGTAACTGTACTAATTTAAAATTGCCACTCGTGAGCTTTTATGTGACTATGATGTTGGTGGTCTGTCTTTTATTTATTAGTCACTGTTAAGAATCGACTGAGATTTGGATCAAGAAATAGACTTGGTTAGAATTTCCTTATGGATGGGAAAACTGCACCATGTGTATTGTGATAAACAGCAATCAGAACCTGCAACGTGGACAGCAGCTGTACATGCCACAGGAACAACACAGTAAACACGTCATATAAGCGCCTGCTGTCGCCTGCGTCTCTTCACCTGACAACATCAGCAGGCACATACGTTTAATCTTATTAAAATGCCTGTCATGATGGTCGCTCTCAACTTCCGTGTCTACCCCGGTGTCTAGCAGCTTCCCTCTGACGGCTTCGGGTAGTGAGGAGGTCACACAAGGTCAAATCATGAACTTTGAGCTCTGATATTTATACTGTTTACACACTCATAGTAAATACTAGTTTGCGTTTTATGGTTTTACAGCATGTAGATTAATAGCTTTAACATAGCTGTTTGTACATTGTACTGTAGCTGAAGGGTCTTTTTTTTGGACTGTGCCGGTTGAATCACTTTACCATCCCCATTTTATGATCCAAATCTCTTCACTGAGTCAACACCTGTTTTACTTCCGTTCACTGTGGCAATGTATAAATTGAATGTGTTTACATAGTCTTTTTTTTTTGGAAACCTAACCTGAAAAATGTCAGATTCTGCTGAATGACCCGTCATCAAGCCTCACTCTTTTTTCCACTGTCTCCCTTGTTTTTCTCCCTAGTGGCTCACTGTGCATCATCCAGACAGATCATCTCCCACTGGAAGAACTGTACGCGGCACGACTGTCCGGTCTGCCTGCCTTTGAAGAATGCAAGTGACAAAAGAAACCAGCAGCGTGAGTAACTCCACCAGCTCCCCCTTCTCTCTTCTTATTCATTTATAAATCCATATAAAAAAAAAAAAAGGTTGAATTTTAATTTGATACAAAACCATAGTATAGGATTCCTGATGTGGCTCGGTTATCTGCTTGGTTGTGGTCATTTTGCCTTGTAAACTGTTCAGCAAGGCAGCTGTTAGTCAGCAGTAAGCCTCAAGTCAGTGTGTAGTATAAAGTGGTGCCACCTGCAGGTTGTGTTTCCCTGCCACAGCTCTGTGCTGGCTCGCTGGCTGCGAGTGCTCCAATAGTGAGAGGATTCCTCTAGAAAGGCAGGGCCTGTAATGAGACACCCAGGGGAGGGGCTCTGTGGCTCTGCTATCAGTGGGGGCAGGGCCCTGGGACTGCATGCTCTCTGATTGGTTAAAAGGCGCTATGACAGATTTAAATCCCCCACAGAGGCAGCGTGCTCCCTGTCAGCAATCAACACAGCAGGGAGCAGTGCAGGGTTCATAGAGCCCAAGATATTTTTTTTTTCTTTACACAGAAAAACACAAATTGTATAGAGATGAGATGGCAATTTACTCATATAAATTAGAAATATCAAATTGTATTATTTATGTACACATGTTGATATATAGAAATGTAGACGTGACACCAGAAGCAGCAGTTACACCTCGGTTATTACAAGATATTAATTAAATGCTTTATTTCATTGTGCCAAGACACTTTTTATTTATTTCCTTCCTCTTCTCCCTCCAGCTATGCTAAGTTCCCCTGGGGCTGGTCTGCAGAACACCATCAACACAGTGGGGCCTGGCCAGCCCAGCGCCACAGCCATCAACAGTGCTGCCACGCACATCGACCCCAGCTCCATGCAGAGGGCCTACGCTGCCCTGGGCCTGCCCTATGGGAACCAGTCTCCTGCTCAAGTCCAGGGACAGAACCAGGGCCAGGGTCCTGCTCAGCAAAACCCCCAGGGGCACCAGCAGCTGCGAAATATGAACCCACTCGGTACGGGGGTAGAAAAGGATTTCACTGGCATTTTAGAAGTTAATGAGCATGTGATTTTTCAGTTACAAAAAGCTGCAGAAGAATTTTTTTTCTGAGAAACTTGTAAATACAAATTCAACCAGACTGTAACCAGATACCTAATTGCCTACCTATCTGTGTCTGTGTCTCATTTAATAATCTAATGAATGTTTATCAGGCACTAATCAGATGAACCAGATGGCAGGAGGCATGGGTTCTTCAGATCAGGCTGGCATGCACTCCGACTCCTCTCTACCCTCCACAATCAGCAAGTGAGCAATCTCATCCTTTCCATATCACAGCAAAAACAGGCTTTTACCGACAGAGCTGCCACAGTTTGTTTCATCTTTCTTACAACATTATCTTGATGATGTAGCTGCCATTTATTTCAAAGACTAGGAGCTGGTTTGGATAATGAGTCCTATGACTTCTAATTTGTTCTAATCAACAAAATCACTATCATGTGCATCTTCTGTTGACAAATAACAATCCATGATTGTAATCTGTCCACTCTCCTTTGGGTTTCTTTTAAATATAATTTCAAATGTATCTTGGAAAACTCACATTCCCTCTGAGGAAAAACTGCAAATTACGCACAAATTCTTTTAATTCATGAAACTTTGTGTGGGATGATTTAAACCTTTATTTTGAACTTGACTAAACAAGTTTCCTTCTCTCTCTGCCCTACAGTCAGTTGATGCCAGATGGGTCAGTAGGAGGAGGCATGGGAAACCTGCCCACTGCCACCCCTCTCTCTGCTTCGGGGGTAAGGAAGGCCTGGCACGAACATGTCACTCAGGACCTGCGCACCCACCTGGTGCACAAACTGTAAGTCGGACAATGAAACAGATGTACTAGAATTACTGAAATCCATCCAGGTGGAAATAGAATAGAATTTGATGTATTATGATCGAGTTTTGTATTTTTTCTGCTCTTTTTCTTCAGCGTACAAGCCATATTCCCCACCCCAGACCCTGCAGCACTGAAGGACCGGCGAATGGAGAACCTGGTGGCATATGCACGCAAGGTTGAGGGCGACATGTATGAGTCAGCCAACAGCAGGGTAACACTAAGTTCATTTCCTTTATCACACCATTGCAACATGAGTGACAGCCATCCTTGATGAGCATTTTTTTTTTTTTATTTCCAACACCTTTCTCTTGATGCTATGAGAGCAGAGAACAAAACACGTACAGTATCGTTTTAAAGACGTCTGCTGTTTGTTTCTTCTCATCCTCTCACTAGGACGAGTATTACCACTTCCTAGCAGAGAAGATCTACAAGATTCAGAAGGAACTGGAGGAGAAGAGGCGCTCACGGCTCCAGAAACAGCCTGTCATGGGCGGCACAGCTGGGCCTCAGCAGCCTGGTATGGCTCAGCCCAACGTGATGGGCCCAGGACAGGCCGTCCGACCTCCCAGTTAGTAGCCAAACTCTCCTCACTCTGGTTGACAGTTATCACTTGATATAAGTACTAATATCTAACTGTCAGGGTGTTTTCCAAACAATAATTACCTCTAAATGAACTATAAAATGAATGCTGCTATATTTTGTCTTCCCTCAGATGGCCCTGTGACTATGCCCAACATGCCAAATCAGATAATGAACCGTATGCAGGCGCCCCAAGGTATGTGTGCACCCGTTGCTTTCTTAGCAATTGTTGTCCTGGGAAACACAATCCATATGTCCTTTTTTTTGTCCAACATTCCTAGATTTTAAGTTTGCTAATGGATGGCCTTTAAACGAAGAATAGGAAACGTTAAACATTTCAACAGTGAAATGAGTTTTACTTCCTCGCGCGCACCTGAGTGTTAAGACAATTGAATAGATTTGTCGGAGTGCTGATGTTTAAGTGAGCTGGTTCAGTGCCTCTGCAGCCCAGAAGGACATGGAATATTAAATTACAACAGCTCCCCAGTATAATAAACAGGTATATAATTGTGTGTGTCTGTTCCCACAGGAATCAATCAGTTTAACCCAATGGCAATGCAGAATGCGCAGATGTCTCAGGCACCCATGGGAGCACGTGCTCCCTCTCCCATGAACCATCCACAGCAGATGAACATGAGCTCCGTCCCATCGGTGAGATCTTTCTCCTCTGTCTCCCTACTTTTTTTTGGTCTGTCTTTCTTTTAAATTTTTGTTTCCGAGCCCTTCAGTTCCTCTAAAACTTGCCCTTCTTGGAACCATTTTTGAAATATTTTTCACCATGTTTGTTTTGTACGCAGTTCCTCACTTTCATAGATAGATAGATAGATATTGCATCATTATTAAAGTATGGTTTGCTCTGTTTTTCTAAGTCATTCTTTGGCTCTTTCCTCCACTTTTCCTCTCCCGATGGCTGTAAAAATGCCACACTGCTTTTGGCTGTTTTTCATCTCTTAACATCTCACCATTTTGACACTTGTACAACATAAATACGGAGTGTTCTGCCTGTGGTTGACACATGTCCTGATCCGTTTATGTACTAGCTGCCTGGTTGCCAAAAAGTAATCTGTAATGAAACCATGGCAGAGACTTACCCCATGTCTAGACAGCAAGCGTAGCGTAAGCAGCACGTCAGCACAGCAGTAGCAGCAGCGAGTGCTCCGTCTGTGTGTCTACACTGGAGGCGTTCAGGTACAGCGTTAGGTGTGGGTCACCCGCATGTAGGAAGCGCTCAGAGCCCAGTGCACATGACTGTAGTGACGCGTGTAAAACGGAGAAAAATATACTTGAAGCATAAATGAATGCTTCAGGTCACGGTTACGCCTCTGACATGCCAGCCTGCACAGAGCTGATGCAGGCAGCTGCATAGATTAAAACGAGAGCGTATGTATTGCGTGCGACGTGCATATGAAAAACGCGTCTGAAACGCTTGCTGTCTAGACACGGGGTAAGGCCTGGCTTAGAGCCATTTAATGATTCTCTTTGGCTTTAGATCTGTTGCCGTGCAATGTTGTGATTCAGCACTATCAATTTGTAAGTTACACCACAAGCCCTTAAGAAGACTATTGTAGCGGTTGCACGCATGGACTGTATGCTGCATTCCATTTAGATACAGTTTATTTTACTTGGCAGGCACTGAATGCTAGGTGCCTACTCCCATAATTTTCTTTTTTCATTCTCTTCTCTTTCCCAGATGGGCATGTCCCCTTCAAGGATGCCTCAGACTCAAGGAATGATGGGTAGTCATGCTAATAACATGGTAGCTCAGCCAGCCAACCAGGGCCAGTTCCTGCCACAGGGCCAGTTCCCCGCAGCTGCAGGTGGAGCAATGAATGTGAATGTAGGCTTGGGCCAGCCCATAACACAGCCTGCTGTCACCCAGGTGAGGAGACTTATGCTGTGCTGAGAGAGATGTTTACATTTTGTATGTTCCCTGCGTTTTTTTGGTGCACATTGCTTTTTTATCCTTTTTTTTGAACAGGGTTTTTTTGATTGTGACATCGGTATGCTAACCGTGCATCCCTCTTTGTTCCAGCAATCGCAGAACTCTAACCTCCCTCTGAATGCTTTGGGCTCCCTTGGCTCACAGTTGCCCTGTGGCCCCGCAGCCCAGCCCAGCATGGGTGCCACCCCTCCACCCAATGCCTCTGCCGGCCTGCAGCCTCAACAGCAGCAACTGCAGCAGCATCATGCTCCTGCACAGGCCCAGGTGACACCGCGGCCCTCCACCCCCAACTCCACGGGCGGGCCTTCCTCCACCCCAACCCACATACCCAGTAGCCTCGCTGGTCCCCCTTCAGCCATGAGCACACCACCTGATCCTTCCCAGCCGCTCACGCCCTTACAACCCCAGCCTGAACCCCCCAGCCAGATGCAGCAGCCCACGTCAGTGCAAGCACAGCATCCGAGCACACCGGTGAGATACCACTATGTTAGTACTGATAAAGTGACTAGGGCTTTGTTACTGCTTATGCCTTTGCTAACTTCTGTTAAAGCTCCCTGAGGCACCCGACTGGTCTTTTGACCAAACTATTTTTCAAAGGAATATAAAAGGCTAATTATTTTTCACAGAGGATCACTAACAGTCAGTACTACATTTGCTTATAGGTCTGTATGATCTCTTAAATTATCAGCATTGTGGTAAGCAGAATGTCTATTTCTTCTCTCCTTTAAGTTGTCCCAGGCGGCAGCCAGTATAGATAACAGAGTGCCCACCCCAGGCTCTGTGGCTGAGCTGAGCTCTCAGCAGGCCCTGCCTGACATGAGCGGCACTGAAGTCAAACCTGAAGTAAAAGAAGAAGATGATGACAGCAACTCTGGGAAGAAGCAGATGAACGTAAAAATGGAGGTATGTACATGATTTTACAAAGAAGTGATCAGTAGGTAAGAAAGGCATTGTTGACTTATGTCTAGTGTAGATCAGACCAGAAGCCATTTGCTGTTAATTCCCCTGGTTACTATTGCAAAATTCATCCACCACAAACTACAAGTTCTGCTCACATTTCCTGGCCATAAAGTACATCTGACTTGTGGTTTTTTCACTCTCTGCCTCCAAGAAAATGTATTAAATACTTGATGGTTTCCTGACTCATCACCATAGGATAGTTGGTTAATCATGGTTCTATTCATAAAGCAGGATGATGAAACCAAACCCCCACTGACGAAGAAGGAGGAGCCAGATGCAGCAGAGCCAAAGCAGGAACCAATGGAAACTGAGGAGAAGAAGCCGGAGATGAAGGCAGAACCCAAAGAAGAGGAGGAAAGTGGGGCCAACGGCACATCAACCACCTCCGCCACTCAGAACCGCAAAAAAAGTGAGAACACAGATTTCATTCGTATATATTAGGACGTGCAACAACCTATTGTGATATATTTTTTGGGGGCTGGATGCTGTAATACTAACGTTGTTTGTTTCTTGACACACTATTGTTGTCTGTCCAGTTTTCAAGCCAGAAGAACTGAGACAAGCCCTAATGCCAACACTTGAGGCCCTCTACAGGCAAGACCCAGAGTCACTGCCCTTCAGACAACCTGTAGACCCCATGCTACTGGGCATCCCTGTGAGTGTCCACAATTAGAGGAACACACACACCTTTTGTTCCAGTATTACAAGATGCAGAGAAGCACTGTTGAGTATCCGTCGTTCATTCCTGCAAATGTCTCTCTCTTGCTTTTACAGGACTACTTTGACATAGTGAAGAATCCCATTGATTTATCAACCATCAAGCGCAAGCTGGATACGGGTCAGTACCAGGAGCCGTGGCAGTACGTGGACGATATTTGGCTCATGTTCAACAATGCTTGGCTGTACAACCGTAAGACATCTCGTGTTTACAAGTACTGCAGCAAACTGGCAGAAGTGTTTGAGGCAGAGATCGATCCCGTCATGCAGGGCCTGGGCTACTGCTGCGGCAGGAAGGTGAGACAATACAGGACGGAAATTGAACACAGACACTGTTTTTGAACAACACTGAGGCATATACAGGACTGTTCTTTATAAACCACTTTGTACTACATTTATCTTGTCAATTCACATTTATTTCTACCTATACATTGCTGTTGACTGAAGTGCAACCCGTTTGTAACAATTAAACAGATCATTAATGTTGCTTTGGTGTTTCCGCAGTACGAGTTCTCGCCCCAGACGCTGTGTTGCTATGGCAAACAGTTGTGTACCATCTCCAGGGATGGCACCTACTACAGCTACCAGAACAGGTAAACCTTGCATGCTGACTCTGTTAAGGAAATAGGTGGGTGGGTGAAAAGGTGAAGGAGCAGTTGTGAAGAGGGTGTGTAGCTGCACCCTCAAAGATAAAACATGGAATAAGATGCCACCGCACGTACAGCCGTACCTCTCCACAAAGCTAGAAGGACTTTATTCACATGATCTTTCCTTTTATAGCGGTGTCACAGACAATACCTAAAATGTGGCCAAGCAGAAAGTGCATGCCTTGTGTTGTCTTCATACAGCTATTGTACCCTACAACCAGCACCAATGTTCCCCCTGCTGTGCAGAATCTGCTACTGCACTTAAGTGTCATTCCAATGCAACACCATTCAATTATTGCACATATTCACTACATATGTTGTGAAGCTTACAAGGTTAGGATACAACACTTTGATTGAAAACTTCAGTGTTTATGAGAATTGAGAATGTAGTGTTTCACTATGTAGTTTCTGACTAAATCTTAAGCTAAATGCCTAAAGTATACTAAGATTGAAACTCTCTGAGACTCAATAACATTTATTTGGTTTTCCTGAAAGACGCCCACACTTGCATTTCCATTATCTCTCATTCTGTCTCCCCTGGCACAACCATAACATTCATTTACCATAATGCATGTTGCTAACGTTATAAATGATTGTAGTGAAACCGTTTTTTTTTTTATAATCCAGCATGCAGGTAAATGGTTTTGTATGGACATACAGTAGTTCCTGTTGTTAAACATTCATTTGATGTTGACCTTCATACTTCATCTGTCATTAACATAGCCTTTTAGCATGTTTTCTCCCATTTATGTTGTAGTTTGATTGAGAGTGGCTGGATCATGATCATTTTAGTTGTGACTAATCTGTACCTCTGCCTGTGTGTGTGTGTGTGTATATGTGTATGTGTCCTTCCATCTTTTCGCTGCCCATGCTCCCTCCTCGGTTGTTGCCATGTTCTCCGTTCACTCTGCATTCTGCCACCTGTGCGCCGGTTTGCCTGTGCTGCTACTGTGTGTGCTGGCTGCAGTTCACCCAAATATGGCCTTATTGCCGACAGGTATCACTTCTGTGAGAAGTGCTTCAACGAGATCCAGGGCAACAGTGTGACCCTGGGGGATGACCCGGCACAGCCACAGACGTAAGTTACCAGGCCCGGGTGGCCGAACACTACCTGGTGGTCTTCTTTCGAGATTTTCAGGCTGTTGTCTCTCTGGACTTGATATCTGTGGAAAGCAGTTTTGGTCGCAGGGGCCGGTGTGAAACTGTTTGTCTCTTTTACTCTTTTCCATGCAGCATGATATCAAAAGAGCAGTTTGAAAAGAAGAAAAATGACATGTTGGACCCTGAACCGTGAGTACTGTCCGGGCAGTAGCTTCAGTGTGATGTTATGTGATGGTATTTACGTGATGACAGTGATTTTTCATAACTAATTTTTAAGGAAAAGCACGTAAAAGGCAAATGTTTGTCTTTGCAGGTTTATTGAATGTAAAGACTGTGGGCGGAAGATGCATCAGATCTGCGTGCTGCACTACGATGTCATTTGGCCATCAGGGTAAGTCTCACAGTTTATCACAGCAGATTTCAATACATTTTTGAGTTTGCTAATTCACAAGAGTTCCTGTCTACACGAGTTACTGTATGTTGAGAGTTTGATATTCTTTCTTCTAGCTTTATCTGTGACAACTGTCTCAAGAAGTCTGGCAAAGCAAGAAAGGAGAACAAGTTTTCAGCCAAAAGTAAGTTACATGTAATTCCTCTATTTAATCAGGTAAAACTCTCAATGTTTAATACTTGTATTAATCTTAAATGTGTTTGTGTTTTGTGAAGGGTTGCAGTCTACACGGTTGGGGACATACATCGAGGACAGAGTGAATAAGTACTTGAAAAGGCAGAACCACCCAGAGGCTGGTGAGGTGTTTGTACGAGTGGTGGCCAGTTCTGACAAAACTGTGGAGATTAAGCCTGGCATGAAGTCTAGGTAAGGTTGTCACCTGCTGTTAGTGCTTTAGTCTTCACTGAAAAGGACATTTGATCAATCTGGAATACTATAACATTATACTTCAGACTAACTTTATTAACCTAAAGGGATATTGGTCTGTAATGTGGGCACAAAACCAACATACTCAATAAAATGCATTTTACAATTTAAAAATGTATTGCTGCTGGTTTTCATTGGTGGCTTCTTCCACATTTAATCTTTAAAACAAATTAGGGATTGTTTAGGTGTTCTGTAAGAAAATGTGGCTCATTGATCGTGTATTTGTTGTGTCATGCATTTGATATGTACGCAAAGTCTTCAAAATCACAGATCAAGAAGATGTTTGAACTCAAATTAGTGATAGTATGAATTGTGAAATCATCAGTGGAACTCCCCTTATCACAAGGTTCGGATACCAACATCTTGTCAATTGTTTTTAAGTATTTTTGGGCATTTTCTCCTTTATTTGATAGCAACAGTATAGAGGTAACAGGAAATGAGAGGAGAGAGAAAGAGAAGGGAAGACAACAAAGGTCCTCAGCTGGACTCACTGGATGGTCAGCATCTTGAACCCCAAGAGTACTAGGGACCAGCCAGATTGACACTTTTGATTGATGGATTTAAACATGTTAAATAATGACCGTCTCCATATACATTTTCATTGTGACGACCTTCCACAGCTAGAAGTTTCCAAATGCACTAAGAATGTATTTTGTGGTTTTCTTGCTCGGCCTTTGCGCTAAAAATAAATTCCAGTTACAGCACAGTTGTCCACATATCATAAATAAAATCTCCATGTAAAAAAAACATGCCTGAAAGACCTGAGCATGGAAATGTTCCAGGAGCACTTTCGAGTCTGGAGCCCAAAATAGTTTTATCTTCCGTCCTCTACAAAAATTAGCTGATTGTTCAAGTTAAGTTCTCTGTAAAAAAAAAAAACCAACAAAAAACAACAACTAACAAACAAAGAACAAAACTCTCAACTTTTTCCTGTGCTTTTTCTGTTTCTCCAGGTTTGTGGACTCAGGCGAGATGGTGGAGAGCTTCCCTTACAGAACCAAAGCACTTTTTGCATTTGAGGAAATAGACGGGGTGGATGTTTGTTTCTTCGGCATGCACGTCCAGGAGTACGGCTCAGAGTGCCCCTTTCCAAATACCAGGTGAAAACAAAAAAAAAAAAAGTGATGGATCTTGTTTTTATTTTTGTATTTTTTGAGTCAATTTTCATCAAAATCTCCATATTTGTCTTGCAGACGGGTTTACATATCATACCTCGACAGTATTCACTTCTTCAAACCACGTCTGCTAAGGACTGCAGTGTACCATGAGATCTTAATAGGCTACCTGGAGTATGTGAAGAAACTGGGGTAGGTGACGAGTAACTGTACACGTAGTAGTCTTTAAGTTTTTTTTATTTAATACTATATTTATAATTCTTGCTAGTGCTAAGTGGCTAATAACTCTTGTCCTGCTCAGGTATGTGATGGGTCACATCTGGGCCTGCCCACCCAGTGAAGGAGATGACTACATTTTCCACTGCCATCCTCCCGACCAGAAGATCCCCAAGCCCAAGAGGCTCCAAGAGTGGTACAGGAAGATGCTGGACAAGGCTTTCGCTGAGAGGATCATACACGATTACAAGGTCAGCACATGATCATAGTATCGTCCCCGGTGGGATGTTCTTTCTCTAAACATGTCATCAGTTATAATTAACTATTTCGCAACCAGTACTAACTGTACAGTGTGTAAATCTGGGTGTCTATTGTGATGAATATCGCTGTCACATGCCATTTTGCTGAATTTATCTGATTTATTTTTAGAATAAAAACAATGAGTCCTGATTCTCTACAGTAAGCAGATATGAAAATTTCAATTTATTTCGTTATGGCATTATTGTTAACTATTCACCGTTTAGTTTGTGTTTATTCATCTTCTTTTGGGTAGCTCTTTTTAAATCTAAGTCTGGGGGATAATTTTGTGTTTTTGTTTAGTTACAAGATTCTCATAGAGATATGGTGATATTTTTTTTATTAATTATAGCATTAATATGTTTTACTAAAATGCACAAAAAAACTTAAGCCTTACAAGATAAACAGGATTTTGTTTTTACTCTGGAAGTTTAAACGTAAATGTCTATTTATCACCACCCACTGTTTCCACAAGTGTGCAGCATAGGAGTGACTCACCCTATGTGTTTTGATATGGGTTAGTGCGAAAATTCTGGCAACAAAAGCTACAATTCCAACCATTTTTAGACAATATATAGTTAAATAATTTCGACTAATCTTTACAGTATGCCCCAATAGGATGACCATTTTGTTTTTTTCTACTTTTCGAATTTAATTTCAGTTGAAAAACGATCTCACATATAAATTTGTCAGTAAAAAGCTGTTGAAAGTCATATACTCAACTTAGTGAAACTTGCAGACATCCTGTAGCTATTTTACTATCTTGCTTGACGGGAGTCTTGTGTGTCTGTGTTCAGGACATTTTTAAGCAAGCAACAGAAGACAGGCTGACCAGTGCGTACGAGCTGCCGTACTTTGAGGGTGACTTTTGGCCTAATGTGCTGGAGGAGAGCATCAAGGAGCTGGAGCAGGAGGAGGAGGAGAGGAAGAAGGAGGAGAACACGGCCTCCTCTGAGACGACAGAGGTGAGTTAGATGGATAGGTGGACTGAGTGTTTTGAAATGGGTTTTAATAAAGGAATGCTCTTTTTGTGCCAAAACCAACAGCCTGGTGCTAAGGCCTCTGTCTCATTTTATCATCCTCAAGTCCTCATTATATAAAAGCTTTCAGCAGCCACTCAGGCATTGTGTAACCACTCAGCTTAATTGCATAACCTCATCTTGCTTGTTGTGCAATCTCTGCCTCTCTGAACGTTCATTTCCATCTATTTCAAGGGAGCCCAGGCTGACAGCAAGAATGCCAAAAAGAAGAACAACAAGAAAACCAACAAAAACAAAAGCAGCGTCAGCCGAGCCAATAAGAAAAAGCCTGGGATGCCGAATGTAGCCAACGATCTGTCCCAGAAGCTCTACGCCACGATGGAGAAGCATAAGGAGGTGGGATTTTCATACAACATTGCAGCTATCAAGTTTCTGCTTAGAGAGCAGTGCACATGCGTATATCACATACAGGGATTGCCTCCTACATGGGATGAACTGAGAGTGGGGAATTGGTTTTAGTGCACTGTGACTGTCTTTAAATCTAACAGAGAATGTCTCTCCTCCTTATTTCTATTACTAGGTATTTTTTGTTATCCACCTTCATTCCGGGCCAGTCATTAACACCCTGCCACCCATCATGGACCCCGACCCTCTGTTGACATGTGACCTGATGGATGGCCGTGATGCCTTTCTGACTTTGGCCAGGGACAAGCACTGGGAGTTCAGCTCACTGAGAAGATGTAAATGGAGCACAATGTGCATGTTGGTGGAGCTGCACAACCAGGGCCAGGACCGCTTTGTGTACACTTGCAACGAGTGCAAGCACCATGTGGAGACTCGCTGGCACTGCACTGTTTGCGAGGTAGGGAATGTTGGAATTTTACAGAAATGTTTTGAAATTTACATCTGTATCAATTTTGAATAAAATTTAAATCTCAACCTAACCTTGCTGTGGTCCACCTTATGTCAACAGGACTACGACCTATGCATTAACTGCTACAACATTAAGGGCCATGAGCACCAGATGGTGAAGTGGGGCTTGGGTATAGACGATGACAGCAACAGCCAGGGTGGAGAAGCCTCCAAGAGCCCTCAGGAGAGCAGACGTCTCAGCATCCAGCGCTGCATCCAGTCCCTGGTCCATGCCTGCCAGTGCCGCAATGCCAACTGCTCTCTGCCATCATGCCAGAAGATGAAGAGGGTGGTCCAACACACCAAGGGCTGCAAGCGCAAGACCAATGGTGGCTGCCCTGTGTGCAAGCAGCTCATTGCTTTATGTTGTTATCACGCTAAGCACTGTCAGGAGAACAAGTGTCCTGTTCCCTTCTGTCTCAACATCAAGCACAAACTCCGTCAGCAGCAGCTGCAGCACAGGCTCCAGCAGGCTCAAATGATGCGCCGCAGAATGGCCACCATGGCTGGAAGGGGTATGCCGTTGCCATCTCCACCTACCTCAGCTGCCCCTGACACCCCCAACTCTGTGCAGCAGCCTAATACACCCCAGACCCCGCAGCCCATGCCCACCCAGCCCCAACAGCAGCAGCCACCCAACCCGGCCAATATTGCCCAAGGTTTCCCCAACAATGGCCGCAGCAGCCAGCCCCCAACACCAGTCCCACAGGGCAAACCAGGGCCTCAGTCATCCCCTCTCCATCAGCAGCAGTCACCTCTGCCTAGCATGCAACACCCACAGCAGCAGCCTCAGCCTCAGCCGCCACAGCAGCCGCAACAACAGCAGCCACTGCTGGCAGCCCTGAAAGTGGCCAGACAGATTGAGATGGTTGCCAAGGCAAAGCAACAACATCAGCAGCAGCAGCAGCAGCAGCAGCAGCAAAATTATGCCATGAATGGGATGCCCATGAACCATCCACGAATGATGGGGCCCGTGCAGGGCCAGATGCAGATGATGCAGGGGCCACGGGGACCCCAGGTGATGCAGGCTATGCAGCAGGGCCAGTGGGGTCCAGGGATGCAGAATCCCATACAGAATCCCCAGAGTCATCAGCCACAAGTTCCTCCTCAACAAGGCCCCATGGCTCCTCAGCAGGTTCAGGGAACCCCCATGCCCCAGCAGGCCCAGCTCATGCAGAGACCCATGATGCCGCAGCAACAGGGTCTCCAAATGCCTGGGGTCATGCCTCCCCAGGGGCCCTCACAGCAGGGCATGACACCACAGCAGCAAAACATGCCCCGGGGGATTCCTGGTAACATTGCTCCGAGTGCTCTGCAGGAACTACTGCGCACCCTCAAATCTCCCAGCTCCCCCCAGCAGCAACAGCAGGTCCTCAACATCCTCAAGTCTAACCCCCACCTCATGGCCGCCTTCATTAAACAGAGGACAGCCAAGTACCAGGCCAACCAGCCGCAGCAACAGCAGCAGGCCCAGCAGCAGCAGAACCCTCAGGCTATGCTGGGTTCTCAGGCAGGAATGCAGGCCATGGCAGCAATGGCAAATCAGGTACAAAGGCCAGGGATGCCACCTCAGCAGCAGCCTCCACAGCAGGCAGGGCCCCAGGGCATGGCACCCATGGGCCCCCAAGGTCAGATGATGAATGCTGCTCAAAACGGCAATCCCCAGCTGTACCGCAGACAGCAGCTGCTCAGGATGCAGCAGATGCAGCAGCAGCAGCAGCAGGCACAGCAACAACAAGGAGGCATGCCTCAGGGCCACGGTCAGTTCCCCCAGCAGCAGCCGGGGCCAGGAAGCTACTCCCAGCTCCGTATACAGCAGCAAATGGCTATGCAAGGAGGTGGGGGGCCCATGGGCCAGCTCCCTCCAACGTCCCAAATGGGCCAACCTGGAATGGGCATGGATGGGGCCCAGAACCTTCTCCAACAGCGCATGCTTCAGCAACAGCAGCAGCAGATGTTGAAGCAGCAGATGGGTTCTCCAGCACAGGCTAACTCGATGAGTCCACAACCCCACATGCTCCAAGGCCAAGCGCAGGGAGGAGCTCACTTACCTGGCCAAACGATGGCAAATACCCTGGGAAATCAAGTACGCTCCCCAGCCCCAGTGCAATCGCCCCGTCCGCCTTCGCAGCAGCCCCCACATTCCAGTCCCTCCCCGCGGATACAGCCGCAGCCCTCACCCCAGCACGGCGCCCTCCACTCCAGCTCTCCCCACCCCAGCCTTGGAGGACCGATGTCAGGCCCCATGGACCAGGGACACATGGGAACACCGGAGCAGAGTGCCATGCTCCCACAGCTTAACACACCAAACCGAGGGGGGTTAAGTAATGACATGGGTATGGTGGGTGACACCACGGGAGACACGCTGGAGAAATTTGTTGAAGGATTGTAGCATTTCGTGACAGAAGAAAAAGGCCTTGTTCTGTTTTCAGCTGAGACATTTTTTGTACTTGCTGATGTAAAAAGCTAAAAGAAACGCAAACAAATGAGTCATATGAGGCCTATGGACTGTGAACTTTCCTTAAACCAACGGACTGCTTTTTCTTCCAACACACAGAGTGATTTAATAATTGCTGTTGAAAAGAAGACAACAAAGACACAAAGAATATATTTTTGGTTCAGACCAGCCTTGCAAGATTCTGCTCTGGTCTTTGTGTTGTTTAAATTTGTTTTTCATTTGTTATGCTCTGGTATTGACTTTTTTAACAAAACTTCTCAAAACAAAAAATATTTCATTTTATTATTCTTTTTTTTTATTTTGTACCTTTGCAAATTAATATCGTATTTGTGTTGAGCAGACTGTAAAATTATTTGTCTGGGAGTTTTTTGCCAGGTTTCACCTCTCGCTCAGTTTCTCTGTTCCTGGCTAATTTATTCTAAAATGCCATTTTTCAAAAGGACTGCCTTTGGGAAAGCCTTAAATTTCTTTCCTGTCTGCAGAGTCTATGGGAGATTAACGTATTTGTATAGATCTAGGAACTTCTGCACACACCCAAACAGAACATGCAGGTGTAAGAGAAACTTGTATTGAAGCTTGTTAATGTTCACAGGTGCCGGAATGTTCTTTTTACTGGCCTGGACCCAGTATTTGTCTTGCAGATGTTTAAATAATTGCTTTGTCTCTCCTTCAGTCTAAAGAAATTCTCATTAAGTCCTAAACCTCTTTTGCCTGTGGTGGGAAATGAACTTGTTTGACTGCTGATTTGTGTTCAGAGAGTTTTGTGCATCATTTTCTCTCTTGCATTAAACTTGAATTGATGATGAACTGTTCTCTAATGTAAATCATGCAGCTAGACAGTACTGTAAATATGCAGAAAAATAAGAATGAAATCACTGTACAAACTGGTTCAAATGGCTCATTTCGTACTTATATACCATATTGTTAAATAAACCTGTGTGCCACAGACTCTGCTTCTAACTTCTCTGTTTGGATAAAACTATTCTCATTATTGATTATTATTATTAATTATTTCTCAATTAATCAGTTGGTCTTTTGAGTATTACAAAACTGGTCGTTACAATATACTAGAGCCCTTGGTGATGTGTCCAATGTATTTATTTTTTAAGTCTAACTAATAGTCCAAAACTAAGAGGTTCAGTTTATAATCAGGCAATGAAACGCACTAAAGTCTCATATTTGGGAAGCTGAAGCCATCAAATGTTTGATATTTTTACTTAAAAAATGACTCCAAAGATAATCAATCATCAGAGTAGTTGTAGATAAATTTAATGCAAGATTTAGTTATAATTTCAGCTCCTGTCAGCTTCAAATGACAAACTTATTTATATAGTTAAATAAGTATAAATATCTTAGTTGAATTTGTAGGGCATTTTAGGTGACCACCGTTTGACCTTGAAGGGCAAATTAAGAACAAATTAATCCACGTCAAATAAAAAAGTGGCTGGTAAATAATCAAATGAAGGATAAATTGATAAATTTGTACATTTATGGCTGTTGGTGTTTTTTATACATGTCAAACAGGAAAAAAATCATCTAGATACTTTTTTACATGGGATGAATTGCAGTAAGTGTGTAATAATTCCCATTTCTCATCAGGCAGTGTGATGGACGCCGTGATTACGTCATTATGCACGGGTCCTTCGTGCACCGTGGTTTAGCGTGTGGTGTGTAACCCAACCGACCGACGACCCGAGTTCTCGTGTGTTCTTGTCCCCTAGTCGTTCACCATGTCCCGCTGCCTCGCGCTGGCTCGGTTCGCCTTCGGTTTCTCTCAGAGGACCAATTCACGACTGATGACATCTGCACGCGGGCTGAGCAGCCGGACTGTGTCGCGCTCCTTCACTGGATGTAAGATTTGTGTCTCTGAGTGTATGTGTGTTAGCCTAGCCGGATAGCTGACAGCTACAAGATAACGCAGTTTGTTAGTCTGATAGACATGACAGCTGTAGATAAAGTTATTACATCAGACTTAAACACAGAGTGAAATTTATAGAATGAACTGATTTCATTTAACAGCCATAAATAGACGGATTTGTGTTTGACAACAGAACAGATACTTGCAAAACGCCTTGTATGCATTACATATATAACTGCTATTGTTTTATCACAGTTTGTTCAAGAGGTTTTACTAACGGAGTTTGACTTGTCTTTGCTCTAATTGACCCCAAACATGAGTGACGTCACTACGTAGGTTAAAGGATACGTCCACCATTTTTCAAGTCTGTCTTAAAACAACAGTCAGGTGTCACTATCAACACTGGAGGAGGTTTTCCTCGCTGTGATCATTCCTCCTGTTCATACCGGCTATGAAAAGATCCCCTTCAAATGTGCAAAAGTGATGGGGGCCAAAATTCACAATGTGTCCACACAGTCATTTTGTGCAAAAATGCATTTAAAAGTTGATGTGAAGCTTATATGAGGCTTCAGTAGTCTGAGTTAGTCATATCAAGTGGATATCTGCCACATTTACAGTCTTTTTAGCATCAAATTTCCTCTTTGTGTTTCCTTGGACAGTGTTTCTCTGTTGAGCTGCGGTGGAAATATAGTAACATAAAGAGGGACTTTGGCACTAAAAAGACTGGAAAATATATATACTTGATTTCACTCATTTGGATGTCTGAAGCTTCATATTAGCGTCAGATAAACTTTAAAATACATTTTTGCACAAAAGGAGGCCTGTGGATTTTGGCCTCCGTCACTTACATTGTAAGTACACTATGAAGGGATCCTCTAATGGTCAGTATGACAGACTTGGAAAATTGTGAACTTGTCTTTTGTACGTCTTTGACAGTGAATGACTTTTTGTCAAACAAAAGTAATTTATATTTGTCCATGCATAACTCATGTAATATATAAAACATTTGCATTCCTGGTGTAACAACAATGCTGTATGTTCATTTCTGTACTTTGTCATCTCATATGACAAAGGGAAGATTTAACACTTCAGTACTTTCCTAGATATTGGGTTTTAATAAGGTTAGGAATAAAATATTTGAAGGATAAACATTTGATATGATTTTATAGTTACTGATTTTACACATACAGCAATGGGGGTCTGTGGGACGTAAGGAGGAAAGAAAAGCCAATGCCAGTAAAACACAAGGGTTAACGACACCGGATATGTCAGACTGAATTTGGGGAAATGAGTATAAAATGAATAGAATATTTTCATGGGTTTTGGGTTTCACTCACATCCCATAACTTAAACAAAGAGCTGAAACAAGCTACGAAAAAAAAAAAAATATATATATATATATATATACATGATACGAATATGTCAGAGTGGAATAAGATGATTTTTACAACCTTAAAGCTGCTTAATCAGAAAATAAAAGGAAACTGAATGCTACCAGAACTCCAGGGATCTCTTAAGTAAGAACAGCCTGTCTGCAGTACAGAGACGTCTTCTGAGATGTGTTTTATGGAAGGACTGTACATGGTATTTGTCCTGATGAACAATATGCCATCTAAAGCAATATTCATAATGTAGAATCAGATTGTTTTGGCCTACCAGTTACAACTGCTGCTGTTTTTGTAAACTGTTATCTGCAAATTCACTTTTGATTGAAAATCACAGCAGTTATTCCTAACCAGTCAAAACAGCAACAATAAAGCTGGTATTGGTTTGTGTTCACAAACTCTCTGGTCAAATTTTTTTTTATGTCACACATATTTATATGGTTTGAAGCTCCTTGTTGATAATTGAAGGTGTTAATTGCAATTGGAAATATTCAGGATTACTCATGAATTAATTGTTTTATATATAGACTTAAAATTACTTGAGAAAATATAAAGATTTTTTTTTAAATGAACAATTAAAAACACTTAAAAGCTGCTTTTAAAAGTAACTCCTACACTTAACTGTGAGTAAGAGTGAGTCGATATATGTCTAATTTTTCACACTACACATAGAACATTTTTACTCCTCCGTTGACTTTTGACAGCACACCTAAGTTTAATTCTGGTTAATAAGCCTTCCGTAAAGCATCCAATAAAACAAAACACTCACTGCCTCAGCTTTCTTGTGAGGCAGCTCCCCCAGCTAAATCCACCTGTCATCAGACTTGCAGGTTGGACAGCAGCAGAGGTGGAGCAGCCGGCCCAGAGTGTGGAGCTCTCAGCAGTCCTGCCTCGGCATCAGCCAGCAGTCGTACTACAGCACCCAGGAGGCCGAGAAAGTGCCTGAGAAAGAGCCTGAGAAAGAGCCCGAGAAAGAGCCCGAGGAGGAGCCTCTGCACACAATCATCAGTGACACCGAGTCCGTACAAGGTGCTGGAACAGCTGCACTCATAACCGTTGTTGAATGTTACAGCTCATAACTGATTACTGGTTGTGAGATGTAAGATGATTTGAACGTTGTCCTCCTTTTGATCTATCCAGGCAGCTTCTCCAAACATGAATTTCAGGCAGAGACGAAAAAGCTGCTGGACATTGTCGCCAGATCCCTGTACTCGGAGAAAGAGGTTTGTGTGTGAGAGAGAGGGAAAGTATTTATGATTTAAAATTTTACAGTGTCTGTTAACTATAACTGCTCTTCTTCTCTCCCTCGTCCCACCAGGTGTTCATCAGGGAGCTGATCTCCAACGGCAGTGACGCTCTGGAAAAACTGCGTCACAAACTGATCACAGCCGGTGGTGAAACGGCTCCTATGGAGATCCACCTGCAGACTGACGCTGCCAAGGGCACCTTCACTATCCAGGTACACACACACACACACGTCTGTGGAGAACGTGCAGCCTGCATGAATTTAAGTCGATTAGTTTTATATTGTTGTTGGTTTTCTAGTTCCATGTTGAATTTTGCTGAAACCTACAACCTCTAGGCCTTTTGCACTGCAGGAACAAAATGTAATATAACGACTAACTGTTGCCACAGGTTCTGCTTTTCTTTCTGCTGTTCTATGACTATTTTGGGAATGAGTAGATAAGTCTATTAATCAATTAGTTAGTCAAAAGAAAAATAATCTGCAACTGTTTTGATTATTGATTAATTGTTTCAGTAACTTTTTCCAACAAAAATGCCAAATAGTTGTTGGTTCCAACTTCTGAAATATGGCGATTTGCTTTTTTTCTTTGATGTATATGACAGTAGATTGAATATCTGTTGGGCTGTTAGTCAGACAAAACAAATAAATGAAAGACATCACTGTGCTATGAGAAATTGTAAATGCCACTTTTCCACTGTTTTTTAATTGATTCATTGAGAAAATAATCAGAAGATTAATCGATAGTGAAAATAATTATTAGTTGCAGCCCTAATCCCAGCAAAGACGACCACAATAAACTGTAACCACCACTTCACTTTTGCACCTTTATCAACCAGGACAAGCAATACTATATATATAAAAAAATGTATAATGGAGAACGCTTGTTGGACAGATAAAGACGTTCAAACCCTCATTAGTATTTGGAGAGATGAGGCCATTTAAAGGGCGATAAAAAGATAAAACAAGATTAGAGAAAAATAAAGATTCACAATGCACACGGTGGAGCAAACCAAAAAACTACAAAACTACAAAGTGGTTTGAAGTAGCTTAAACATGTAAGAAAATCTGAAATGATATCTGTGCCACCACTTCCATCATTATCTGTCCTTTAACTGCTCCCCTACCAAATAGTACATAAAAAAATTACATAGTCATAAGATACAGTGAGATACGTCCTGGTTTGTAAAACACTGTGGAAACACAAAGGAAGAACCGGTTTATGAGAAGCTCCAGGTTACTGGTTGATAAATTCCTGCAGTGGAAAAGTGCTCCGTGCACTCTGAGTCCTGGCCTGTTTTTGAGCGATACTGCCACCTGGTGGATGAATAGGATACAACATGCTAGAGTGACTTCTATTTTTGAGTGACTGGGATTCTCTGTTCTCATAACAGGACACAGGAGTCGGGATGAACCAAGAGGAGCTGATTGCCAACCTGGGCACTATCGCCCGTTCTGGTTCAAAGGTAGCTGTCGTTATAGATCTTTCATTTCTGCTCTTTGTGCTGTTCTTTCACTTTTCCTTTCCTCTTCATGTAATTTATTTGATATGTCTGTCCTACATGAAGGTTCAGTTTTTAAAATGTACGGTTGTGTATCTCATCTGTTCAATGAGTTGACAGCTATTTGCTATCTGGTTTGTTCATCTCTAACAATCTGCCGTATTGTAAAAGCTTGTTATATCATCCATTGTGTCAAATCTTCATCTGACAAGTAACTAAATCTGTCAAATGTAGTGGAGTGAAAGTATAAAGTAGCATCAAATGGAAATACCCAAGCACATGTACCTCAAAATTGTACTTAAATACAGTATTTGAGTAAATGTACTTAGTTACTTTCCACCACTGCAGATCTACGAAGTTCACACCTGTGTATACTGTTTATACACAATGTATCCTGCTGATCACTCTTTCAGTCATCATCGTCATCTCTTCTACACATTGCAGGCATTTTTGGATGCTCTGCAGAACCAGGCAGAGGCCAGCAGCACCATCATCGGTCAGTTTGGTGTTGGATTCTACTCGGCCTTCATGGTGGCTGACCGTGTGGACGTCTACTCCCAGGCTTCTGAGCCGGGGACACCTGGATACAAGTGGTCCTCAGATGGGTGAGAGGGAGGAAGGGACGGGAATGAGAGCAATGAAAGAAAGTGTTTTATTTACATCAAGAGAAGGTTCTGCAGTAGAACAAAGAGTGTATACCCAAATTAGTGAAACATCTATAACCAAATGTTGCTCTGCCATTGTCTCCTTCAGCTCTGGAGCTTTTGAGATCGCTGAAGCCAGTGGCGTTCAACAGGGAACAAAGATCGTGCTGCACCTCAAAGACGACTGCAAGGAGTTTTGCTCTGAGGACAGAGTTAAAGGTATGACCGCCAGAGCCGCCTCAGGCAGTTAAAGGGCTACAGTGTCAAAGCTAAAGGTAAACATCAGTCCATCTCTCCAAATGATGACAAGCTGTTGTGTCCGTTTTCAGACGTTGTAACAAAGTACAGCAACTTTGTCAGCTTCCCGATCTTCCTGAATGGACGGAGGCTCAACACTCTGCAGGTGAGCCGATCTTGATTTTAATGCTCATACGCTCACTGAATGAAGATTCACTAAAGCAAAACTAAATGTTGAATTATGTAGACATTGATTCATTAACATACACTTAATTTTGTGGGATTTTTTAAAAAATACAATTGTTTTTTGACCTCTGTGTCACCAGGCCTTGTGGATGATGGAGCCTAAGGAGATTAGTGACTGGCAGCACGAGGAATTCTACCGATATGTTGCCCAGGCCTACGACAAGCCCCGCTACACGCTGCACTACCGTGCAGACGCCCCGCTTAACATCCGGAGCATTTTCTACGTCCCTGAGGCGGTGAGGAGCTCAGGATTGGCTGTTTTTTGTTTGTGCACAATGTAGTTTTGTAAGCACAGCCAGTGATGACCTTGTAAAAAAAAGACCAGCAACTTTCCAGGTTCAAAGCCGGTTTGCCAACCTGTAAAATTATGGCAACCGGTGTTAAAGATCGAGTTTTACCGATATGAATTTATTTATCAACAGAAGCCGTCCATGTTTGACGTGAGCAGGGAGATGGGCTCCAGTGTGGCTCTGTACAGCAGGAAGGTGCTGATCCAGACCAAAGCCACTGACATCCTGCCCAAGTGGTTGCGCTTCCTCCGAGGTGAGGATCTTCCTGCTTGTTAATGTTTCAGAATTTCTACTGTCTTTTTACATGCATAGATTTAAGAAAAAAAAAGGTTCTATAATTAAAAAAAAAAAAAAATCCTGACCTGAACATTGCTTGTGTGTGTGCAGGTGTGGTGGACAGTGAGGACATCCCGCTGAATCTGAGCAGAGAGCTGCTGCAGGAGAGTGCCCTCATCAGGTACAGCACCAGACTTACAACTCCCTTTGTTTTTTGTTTGAAATGTATTCGCTTCTCTTTAACCACGGTGTCTTACTCTTACTTTTTTTATAATCAAAATCTATGTTTTTATGAATATATACAGTCTATATACTGATGAATTCACATTGCGTGACACAGATCCTTACTTTTACTCCACCTCTTGCCTCAGGAAACTTCGTGACGTTTTGCAGCAGAGGGTGATCCGCTTCCTGCTGGACCAAGGCAAGAAGGAGCCAGAGAAGTACAACAAGTTCTTTGAGGACTACGGCCTCTTCATGCGGGAAGGCATCGTCACCACCCATGAGCAGGACGTCAAGGTGAATTAGCTTTGGGGGGTTTTGTTTTCATCAGAGACCAGTGTTACATAAAGATGGCCGGTGTTGAAAACAGCAGAAACACGGTGTATGTTGTCTCTGTGCAGGAGGATATCGCCAAGCTGCTGAGGTTTGAGTCTTCAGCTCTGCCAGTGGGCCAGCAGACCAGTCTCATGGAGTACTCCGCCCGCATGAAGGCTGGCACACGTAACATCTACTACCTGTGCGCCCCCAACCGCCATCTCGCAGAACACTCCCCCTACTACGAGGCCATGAAACAGAAAGACATGGAGGTGAGAGGCTGACAGGACTCTCAGTGATGATTAAACCTGTAGAGACGTGTACTGAGAAATCAATAGGTTGAAGGCCCATGCAATAAAAGCTCTAATGGGTAGCTCATCACATTATCCCCCAAATGTATTGAGTGAAATTAAGTTGTGTTATTTTCCTATACTTTTAATACCTCCTATACTTTTTTAAAAATTATTATTTCCGGTCTGCTTTAGCCCTGAGGTCGCTTTCACACCTCTAGCTCTGTTCACTTGGTCTAGACCAAAGAAGAAAAAAAGCATCTACTAAAGCAAATATGTGTTACTATGGTCACCAAAAAATCTTGCATAAAAATATACATTGGTTATACATATCGATTCTTCAACAGTTCCCACAATCCGCAGATAGTTTTAATAGTAGTTTAGCCTATATATATTCATGCTAAAATCACAACTGTATCTTCTATCAGACATCAAACACCAGAGTTGGATTGGAAGTTGAACTGAATTTGAATTGCAGCTTTAACTTCAGCATAAACAAACCAAACGGGTGAATGGGCAGATGCACCAGAGTTTGTTTGAACTGCAACAAACATGTTAGATGTAGAAGCAACCATAATCTTATGCCTTTATTGCTACACAAGTATACAAAGATTCAAATGTAAATCTGGATATTATAAACAAGGTCTAAAATGTTTTTGCTCGTAGCCAAACTCTGAACCTCATTGTGTAGCTTTGAAACTTTAAACTTTGTACTTTATTTAGTGCAATCAGCACCCAGATAGGTTAATTCATAAAACACTAGGTTATCATACAATAGTCAGTTTTCTGTGTCATAGTAGAAAAAAAGTGACTGATAAAAAGGCAGATTGTGATATGTCAGTTAATAAAAACTGTGACAATATCATGCGTGCAGGTGCTGTTCTGCTACGAGCAGTTCGATGAACTGACCCTGCTCCACCTCAGGGAGTTCGACAAGAAGAAGCTGATCTCAGCAGAGACGGACATCGTGGTGGATCACTACAAGGAGGAGAAGTTCGAGGACAGCAAACCCGGTCTGGTTCCCTCTCATGTGTCCAGTTAGGATTACAGATGTGACAGCGAGATGGCTCCTGCTACACAAATCAACTCTGACTCCTGTTTTTCTTTTCTCCTCCGCAGCCTCTGAGCGTTTGACACAGGAGCAGGCGGACGACCTGATAGCCTGGATGAAGAATACTCTCAGTACCCGAGTCACCAACATAAAGGTAAAGAAAATGTGTGTCTGGTATGTCTGGATTTGGTATCGTGGTTTCTGTTGATTAATAAACTGAGCTCAAGTGTAAACATTTAAACCCAAGGCCTCAAATGTTCTTTTTCCTAAGAAGAAATCATGTATTTAAATGTTGAGCAACTGTTTTTTTTTAATGTCACATTTCTTTAAGTTATCAACTTAGTCTCATATTTCATCCTAAACACACCTTGCATAAAACAATATCACTCTTGGCTCCCAGCTGACTCCACGACTGGACACCCACCCAGCTATGATCACCGTGCTTGAAATGGGTGCTGCACGCCACTTCCTCCGCACCCAGCAGCTGGCCCGCAGCGCCGAGGAAAGAGCCCAGATCCTGCAGCCCACACTGGAGATCAACGCAGGGTAAGAGAGGAGTCTGTGTGTGTGTGTGTGTAGAGGGATTGTTTTAAATAATGTAGATTGTGTTCAGCTCTCACTGTACTTTTTTCCATCATTTGCTAGACATGATCTGATCAAGAAGTTGCACGCATTGAAGGACACAAACTCTGAACTGGCTGGACTGCTTCTGGAACAGGTACTGTGGGTTACAACTGAGTTAGATTTATATAATGATATCTGTTAAAGCATAAAGCCGGTTTGCATCTGTTATTTTGTACTGTCAACACACCCCATGAAAAGACCAAAAGCAGCAAAGTGTAAGTCTTTCAATACTTTCTGACATCCTTCTCTCCTTGTGGTGTTCAGCCTAGCTTGTTCCTATTGAAGACATAAATCTTAAATAGAGGCCCAAAATACATAGTTTCACTACTAAAAAGTATCCATAACTTCTTAAAACAGCAGTTTTTAGCATTAGTGCATTTGTTGGGGACTATTTTTTGTCAGGGAATCATTTCTCTCAATTTGTGACAGAAAATATCAATGTAATTAAAATGATAGATGATAAACAATAGATACTGGTCCGTTAGGTTAGCTGTTCTGGCTGCATGTCATCCATCCCTTTCACTGGATATTACTGTAGGGCTGCAACTAAGTTATTTCATTATTGTTTACTCTGATTACTGTCTATGGTTATTTTCTCAATTTCTTGATTAATGTTGGTCTATAAAATGTCAGAAAATAAGGAAAAATGTGCATCACAATTTCCCAAAGCTGAAGTTGACTTGTTTAACTGTTTTTGTCTGACCAGCAGTCCAACACCTACATATACTTAGTTTACTATCATAGAAGACAAAGAAAGCCAGAAAATATTTATACTTGTGAAGCCATAACCTGTAAAATTTTGGAATTTTTACTTATAAAATGACTTAACTTTCAGTTAACTGGCCAACTGGGTAATTAACTAAATGTTATTACTGTCTTTGACATGATTTGATAATTGATTTGAAACCAACCAGGGCGGTTCTAAACATTTATCTATATTTTTCAGATCTATGACAACGCCATGATCACAGCAGGCCTGAACGACGACCCCCGGCCGATGGTTTCCCGCCTCAACGATCTGCTGACGAAAGCTCTGGAGAAGCACTGAGAGCTGCGTGCAGACATGAACAGTGCAGACTGACAGTGGCCTGCTAGACTGAAGCATTTACAGCAGCTGAAGGGCCTAACAAAGCTGGAGAACTGCAGTTTCTGAAGAGCACTACAGGCCTTTGTTCATCTGAAACCATTAAATCACATCTGTTTCCCCTTCTGGAGTATTTCATCCCCGCTGATGGAGCGCACAAAAAGGCTTTAAAACAAAAAATGGAGTGAAGATGAAGTGCTAGCAGCCTCCTAGAGAGCTTTGCCATAAAGACTTCTATGTCCTCATGCTTTGGTAATAATATTAGGAAGACTATGTGCCACAAACAGGCCTGTTGTGAATGTTGTGGTTACACCTGTCATCTCAATGTGACTTTCACACTCCGATCATACCTTGTTGTAATGACCAAGTCCAATAAAATAAACGTTCAGGCCACATCCTGAATAGTCTGGAAGCAAATCAGCCACAAACAATGTAGAGATGAGGAGGTTAAGTGGGAATAAATAATTCAGATGTGTTAAAATTTAGGTCAGACATGTAGAAGTAATACAATCTGAGCTCTTGAGTTGCATTTGAAAATCCTTTTGAAATGACAAGTGTAAGCACCACAGCAGAGTTTTATTCTAAAATGTGGAGTTACAGCTTTGAAGATGCCAGAGAGTGGTGGTAAAATTACTCATGATCCAGCTACAAATGTAAGACGTCCTAACTGCTGAAAAGAGCTGTTACCATTGTCTGTTTTTTTTAATCTTTTCATCCTTTTTTCTTGTTATTTAATCTTTTATGTTATGAACTGAATACGTGAAATGCGAGAATATTTCTTGTGATGAAATACATGTGAACTGAGAACTTATATACTGTAGATGATGTACTAGCTATAACTGAACTGTCAGCTGTCAGTCGTCAAACATAGATACTTCACAGGTTTCACAGCATTGTTTATGAAGATGTCGGTGATGAGATGAATAAACATGGATCCACTCTAATGGCAGATTAAAAAAAAAAGATGTCAGTACAGAGCTTCTTGAAAATACAATTTTTACTGCATTTCAAAGTAACATTACATCTCTGTTGTGCGGGTGGTAAGATGAGGGAAACCTCAGCTTCAAGACTTGTCCTCCAGTGTGCCGTCTGTTGCAGACTGACTACTCAGAGTTGGATGGATTGTAGTTAAAAGGCTAGAGTTCAAGAGAAGTGACTGTGGTTTTTATGTCGGCATCCCAGTGCTGTCCGTCCATTTGAACCACATGAGGGCGCTGAGAGCCGCCGCTCCCAGGCTTCCTCTCCCCAGTGAGCCATCCTGCCTCAGGCCTTCATCTCCTGACTGTCCGTCAAGATCCACAAATCCAAAAAAAGTGTCAGGATAGCTTGTCAATGTTGGCGAGGAAGCGCTGAGCCCACCATTCATCCAGATCTATCGGCACAAAGCCTGAGAAAGGAAAGAGAGGAGTGCAAAAGATTATTATGCACCAGAAAAATAAATGAATTGGCACAGTCAAAATTATAAATAAAGATCTAAAGAATATTTATTCTTTCTGTATTTCTTATCAGTTCAGCACCAACACTGTAAGCAGGGAGGAAACTGCTAGCCTTACGGAAGCTCTGTCACAGGTCATTTCTAAGTGGTAATGTGTGTATTTAACATGTAGAAATAGAAAAATAAGACATGTCTTGGTGCCAAGTAGAGTTAAGTTATATAATATAATTTATAATTTAAAGTTATGCCCGGAAGAGTTAGTATGGCATTGTGTCTGCCTTGACGCTCACTGTTTACAGTTGACTAGTTCACTGCCCTCTAGTGGTCGTAGTGAGGAATACCTTACTTTTTTTTTCCTCACCCACATTCTGTGAAGACCCGCCCTCCTCCTCCTCCTACTACTACTAGCCTCTGATTGGCTAGTATTTGTTGACTTCGTTGGTTAGGTTTAGGCATGAGGCGTGAGAAGGTTAGGGGTGGGTTTTTGCAGAATATGGGTGGGAAAAAAATGCTTGAGGAACTGTGACACCATTCTATTTGTTGCTAACAAACTCGTTATTAATTTATCATTAAATATCTCATTCTCAAAATGTAGAAGTAATTATTAGTATAGTTATTACAAATAACAGCAGTAACATTCTACAGCAAAACTTATACACATTTATACTTGAACTGATAATTATTATAACTGGTCATTATTATCATTATCTTGTGTTATCAAAGAATCAGGAGTGTTCACTGCCCTCTAGTGGACACAGTGAGGAACTGCTCCTACAAATTAATAATCAATGATTCATTGATATTCCTGAACATAACATAAAAAATCCTGAATAACGAAGTAAAACTAAACAGATATTCAGTTTGTTTTTCAGGCTAAGAAAAAACTGTATATCTTCAACCAACTGGCTGTGTAGAGGTAATGTTGGTTGCACATTTAATGCCTTTAGCACTATTTTGATTATGGTCTGCAAAATCAAATAACAATTTGAAACTTAACACTACAGACCACATGGAAATGTCCTCTCATCTTCCCTCCATGCATGCCATATATTGTGTTTTTAAAAACAAATTTCTTTCTACTGGGTTGACATGACAATTAAGTATGAAACGTAAATTAGTATCTAAAGATGTGTCACAGAGTTGCCACGTCTTATTTGGACAATGAGGAGAGACAGGTCCTTAACCTTTACTCATTTCCTTCCAGCTGGAAGGATTAGAAGCAGCTCCACTAATCCTCAGTTGGCTGGCTGTCATGATATAACCTACTGTACAGGTTACAGCAGTTACAAGACTGTGGGCTTTTAACATAAGAGACTAAACAACAAAAACATTAAGAAGTCATCCAAACATCAAAGCAGTAAACTTCGATTCTTATTTTTCACACTTGTAACAGATTTATTTAGGCTTAGGTTCAGCCTTAAAATGAACTATTAAACAAATAGGCTTATGACCTGAGGACATGAGCAGCTGAGGGAGGACGGAGGAGGACAGAACTGTGTCAGAGGAGGAGAAGCTGTACTCACTGTCCATGTGTGGGCTGGGAGTGGTCTCTTTATAGTGGACTGCTCCCTGAGCCGCGTCAGGCCCCTGCTCCTGCTGCACCACCTCCTGCCACGCTGAAAACAAAACAGATCAGTCAGTGCAGCCACCACTAACACTTCTAAGATACTGTATGTCAATTATTTGATTTAGTAAGCTTCTAATCAACTATCAGAGCCTGCACATCAACCAGGATTTAACACAGTCATATTCATGGTGGTGCATGCTCCTTTAATGAATTAAACAATTGATGAACCTAAAGATATACTATTAAGACTGTTATTAGCAGGTAATAGCTAATGTCCCTAACTGTCCTAGTTAAAAAGTCCTGCACCCTAGCGTCAGTCACACCCACAGTGTCAAACAAGTAAAGTCCACAAGGGCAACTGCTACAAAGGCATGTCACTCCTGGCAAACGTTTGTATTTCAAATAAGGCAACATGTGGACTCGTCACATGTAGTGTGTGTATGTGAACTGTGGCTGATTTTTATCTCTGGTAGCGGCCTCCAGGTCGTGACTTTCAGAAAAGTCAACTGAACGAGTGTTTATATCGTGGGTTGAGGTATTTCAGAGAGTTGAACAGTATTCGTTCTCAACAGCGGAGGTCGGGCCTACTTTGTGTCCTTGTCTGCTCAACGACAAGGTTACTGAAGTTGTTTATGAGCTGCCGTGGCTGAGCTTCAATGCCAACAACTAACAGGACACAGAAAAGTAAGAGCGTCTGAGCCAAATGAAGTCTCCCGGAGACTAAACCAGCCTGTGAATGCCAAAGAGAGCCACACACTTCAAAACTGGGTCACTGTGTAAAGTTTCACCCAGACCCAGCAAAACCCTTCAACCCGTCAGACCCCTTTGTTGCTGCTGCTCAAAGCAGACAACAAGCCTCTTTCCCTGGTGGCTGGCGTGCATGAAGTCAAAGCCAAAAATCCTGTTTTGTTCAGCACGTGTGGCAGCGGGGGTCATGGGGAGCATGATATGTGGGTGTGAGAGCGGCTCTCTGTTAGGTGCCTATCAGTGTCAGAGCAGCTGTGTGGGTGAGGCCTGGGAGGGGGGCTGGTTAGCAGTTCTTATAAACTCTGATAGTAAAACAAAGTCATTCACAAAACAGCCGGTGAGGGACGGGCTGGAAGATGATACAATATGTATTGTCTAGCGTCATATTCTTGTATTTCCAGTCAGACCATTCATTCATTTCCTTACCATCATAGACAAACTTGACGTTTTCTTCGTGTGCAGGGGTGAAGCTCTCTTCATGCTGATTGTCTGCGGGCAGAGCCGGAGTAGGGTGATGGTACTTCTTACCATTCAGACGGTTGAAAACTATCTTGGGTGCAGGAAGGCTGGTGGGCACAAGGAGAAAGAAAGAAAACATGTCACAAATAGTCTGATGATTTCTGAAAATAATACACATGACTTGCCACTGTTATTTTCCAGCAGGATGTTTCTTAAAAGTCAAGCAAGGTTGGTTGTGCAGGAGTTAGAGATTGCAACAGCTGAATGAAGGACCATGTGCCACCTTTGCCTTCCCACAAGGTCATACACACATACACACACACACACACACACATAGAGGCTGGTTCAAAGGCATGAAAACAGCCAAGCAGGCACACTCAGCCTTGGTTCTGAAGGTGTGTTATAAATCATTCAGTCCTTCGCTGATGGACACTGCCTGTCTCAAGCTGATGACGTCCACTGCTGCTAGGACACTGTCACACACTTTAACCAACACTATTAATCTGCCAAGTAAGTCTGGTCCTTGTAAAATGTCCAAAACCTTTAAGACACACATGAATAAACAGCACAAAAAAAGCATTTTGGTGGTTTTTGATTACATGGAGCTGTCTCTCCAGAAGTTGGACACTTACTCAGGCATGCTCCAGGACGTTTGTTTGTGCTTGAAGTCGTTAATTTTGTTGTCAAGCTGCTGTGTAGGCCCTAGAAAGTAGGAACATATGCACATGTAGGTTCCACATGAATCATTATCCAACAAGATGAACGCCTGGTGGATCTATCAATGAGTGTTTAAGGGTTGCAAGTTGGTTGTTACCTGTCCGTCGCTGGGTGACCAGTTTGCTGGGACCTCTTGTAATTGTGTACATCATGCGCAAGGAAAACCACCTGTAAACTTAGAGTTTGGCACTTTGTGAGAAGAACTAGAGTCCAGATGGCAGGAGGAGCAAGTCTACTTGTAAAGGCACTTTTAAGTTAAACACATTCCTCCAGGATCTGCCGATGTAAAAAATAAAAAAAAAACCTCTCTCGATGTGAGAAACGTCAGTCCTCTCCTCAGCTAATCAGGTTAAATTTCAATTCGCAGGTTAAGCAAATCCACGGAGCAGACATGAGACCGTTCAGGCTGTTTGGTAACCTCAGGAAGCAGAACCGTGCGCCACGCTCCTTTCCGCGTAAAACCAACAGCCGGGGCGCATCTCAACCGGCGACCCTACCGCTTATTCACCTGCAGACCAGACACCGATGTAAGTCACGTTGGTGCTAAAGTGTCCCGCAGTGCTACAATGTCACATAACCCGAAACATCGGCTGTCATTCATAAGACATTGGACGCACACCGTCAAAGCGCACCACTTCTCGACGTCCTTACACGCCTCCCTCTGCGCTTTAAAGAGACAGTGTCCCAGTATTGTGGGGATTAAATTTGTAACTCAGAGGGAGGAACCCAAAAGAGCTTCATTTACAGTTTTTTCCCCACTCAGTAGAGACAAGCAGATTCCCAGAATGTGAAGAAAATGTCACTTTTTCTTTCCTTATTTTGCTCAGTCATGATGATACAAATGTGCAGTGCAATAATGACTTTTTGATTTTAGTCATGACTTCCTTTTCCACAGATTTGCCATTTTTCAGCATAAAATCAATCTCAAAAATAGAATCCACTCAGATGAGTTAAATTTGTGGGTCAAGAATTCATTAAATTGGTGTCATCTGTCTATTCTGGACTTGTTTTAGGGTCTGGAAACAGGCTTTCCATCTATCCAACGTTTCTGTGTTTACAGTACACACAGATGAGGTCAGGTGCACAATGCAGTCATACACACACATAACCCTGTTTACAATGCAATCAGGCTTTACTATACTAACTAGTGATGCCGTGGTAAATTAAAAAGCGAAGTCCACAAAGACACACAGCTGGCCATTAACGGAAACTAATACAAAAACATTTATTAATTCAGGATTTTCACTTACAAGGCATTATTAGCTTCCATCTGTTTTGCAGACTGGATATACATTCTGAAGATATATTTCAGCCAAACAGGGAAATGTTGATGAGTAATCGCTTATTGATTTATCACTAATCTCAGACCACAGTCTTGTTGAAATGTAGATTTTTCTTTCAAGAGAATAACCTCATCTTTAGCCTACAAGATTCTCTTATTGTACATGTTTATTTCATGTCCTCTGTACCCTCTCTGGAAATTTGGAGCTTTTTATTAACAGTTTACATTCTACAGTTACAGACAATTAGGTTTTTAAGGCTGATTCTGATATTCTCCACAGTCAGTATCTGTACATGTTTTCATGCAAAACAATTAAGTTCAATAAAAGTCAATTTAATGGATTTAGCATTTATCCCCCAAAATCATACACCTGGCAGTGTGGAGAATTATTTAAAGCAGCATTTAGACCATTATGTAGAGAGATAAAATGTGCAGAATATATAACTGAAATGTTAAGTGAATAAATATAATGTGAAAGAAATGTAATATTAAGGTTTTTTGGGTGTCTAGTCAAACACTTCTTTTGCAGGTGGGGTGGCACTGAAGGAATCTGAACTCCTGACCTCAGTATTTTATTAAATCCTGTTTGTGGCCCTGATCACAAAACAGACAACAGAGGCCTTTCGGTGCAGCTAGGATCAAAATGTTTAGTCTTTTTAATTCATGTGTCTGCCAAAACTGCTGGGTCTCTGGTGGCAGAGATGTGTCAGAGCACTCAGACCGGCACATACTGTAATATAATAGATATAAACATTTCTTATTCCGAGCAGCTGTTGAATTAAATGCTGAATTAAAAGACAATTCGCTTTTAAACAAATTCTAAATTGTTTTCAGTCTGTGAGATTTGTGTGAGGACTTTCTATGGTTTACAAGTTGTTTGTCTTCTTTATATAAGTGTCTTTTATCATACGCCAATGTCTTATAACAACATTTCTCATGTATTTGTGCAACAATGGCACTTAATAACAGAGGGGAAATTTCAGATTAATCAAACAATTATGTCAAGTTGTAGAATATGCACAAGAGAAGTCTATGAATTGGATAAATATCATGATAGCAGGCATTAATATGATGCCAATATGTCTAAAGTTACAATTATATACACTGATGTCTCTTTAAACGCCGCAACAAAGCCTCTGAAAGATCAGCACAGAAGGTAGAAAAGATCTTTAAAGTAGCGTAATCCTAATCCCTGGTCCAGGAGAGTCGGAGGTATAGCTGCTGGTAGTAGGATAAGGATACAGTAGAGCCTTCATGGTTTAACGTGACTGTAGATTTAAAGGGAAATTACCTGTATGCCAGCTACAGGTAACAATGTGTTATTATGTCTTACGCTAAATCATATATGTGTTTCTATAAAGCTTGCTTTGTTCGATTGCCACTACTCAGCTGGTTAGCACCAAATACCAAGCTTCCTCCCTCTTAAAACTTCATCTATGTATTTCAGTATGTTATGCTCTTTGAAAAAACAAGAAAAGAAACTTAGAAATGTTAATGAAATGTCTAATTTGTTTATAAGGAAACTTTTTCTTTGTTTTTAATCATTGTCACATGTGTTGAACAACCTCGCATGTGTGTGTGTGAGATCATTCAGTAATGAGTATCACAGTCTTCCAGCAGACTGTCAGTGATGAAGCCAATGTTGAGCAGGTTTTGGTAGTAGTCTTTCTCCACAGCTGTGTTAACAGTCCAGCCCACCACCTCCACGTCACGCTCTGCCCAGTACTGAACATAGTCCCTGAGTGAAAGAGAAGAGGAGGAGGGGGAGACAGTACAGATCGGTGGATGAACAGCAGGGCCCAAAGCCAGAGAAACATTCTCAGTTGCAACCTTTTTGGCTTGTAAAAAATCAAAAGAGGTAATGTCTGCTTATGAGCATTTTCCTTTTAGTTTCATTTGAAGGATTTTTAGAGGTGTGAAGTGGTGAAAGCATCTAGTATTTCACATGAAAAAACAACAAAAAGTGAACATAATTTTGCATATTTGAAATATATTTTCTTACTGCCTTTAATTATGTTGTGACCCCTCAGATTTACCAACCCCAAAGTTGAGAACCATTCACACAGAAGATGGTCCAGTGCTACGTGTCTCAATGTCACCAAGCAAATGAAACCATTTTAAACTGGAGGCAGTTTTGCATTTTGCTAGTTTCTCATTATCTCATATACATAGAAAGACATCCTGGTATTTATCATATCAGATTTTCACAATTAATAAAGTTAAATTGGACAAACAATCTGTTGCAGAACCAATTTGTGTACATCTATAAAGACAGTTTCTTTCTGGATAGAAAGAAACTTGCTGAGTCAACCACTAAATTACAAATATATCCTGCTTTTTGAGTGCCTAACAGTTTCAAATCTTCCCAGACCTTTGAATTACTACACAGCTGAATTAAATGAAAAAAAGGTAATTCAGTTTTCAAATAAACACATCATAAAACTCCATAAACTCTGTGACTTACACACGGCTTTGCATCGCAATGAAGAAACACATTTAATGTCACCTACTGTGAGATGAAGTCTTTTTGCACAAGGATGGCAGAGACTCCGCAGAGTTTCCACAGTATGTGGTGGTGAGCCCAGTCCAGCAACACATCCAGAACCCCAGTCCACATCTGACCCCACGACGATAGGGTCCGAGGAGTGCCATCACCATAGCGGCTCAGTCTCCAGGGCCGGTGGGTGAGAGCCGTGACCACGTTGGGGTCAGTTTGACGCATCTATTGATCAGAAGAGGTCAGGCGTCAACAGCATGCTGTCTTATCTTATACAGTTTTTATCAGAGCTCTTTATGACAAATACATGTAATAATACATAACATCTAATAATTCAGTAGATAAACAAGGAAGTAAGTTAGAGATAAAATAATTAAAGGAACAGAAAATCAGAGAAAACTAAACAAAACTTTCAAATATATCAGCCAAAACACTAAGACATCTTTCTAAAGACGATGATAAGCATTTGTGTTAATATGTTATATGTTTTATTACCTTGTAGATGACTTTTGGTTCAAAGGAGGAAACCATGCTGGTATTGTAAAGGACCGGAAACTTCTTATACATCTCATGAAGCACTGATGCAGCCTGATTGAAGAAAGGAGACCTTTTTCAATCATTCATAAAAACAGGACAAATGACTAAGGCAACATTATGTAATTATCCACATAAGCTGGTTTATTGTCAAAGAAATTACTGAAATATGTGCCCTCTTATAGGGTCAAAGTGCAGATCACAAAAGTAGGCAATCTGAGTAATCCTCTTGTCTAGGAGGTTGGCTGAATTGTAGATATGCATGTATCAAAAAAAAGAGTTTTTTTGTCAACACTTGTCTGTCAGGTTGTTTCAGTTTATTCGCTACCTTATCAGGTTGACCTTTGACATCAAAGAAGACGGTCAGCTGGTGTCTGATGCATTCCTCCACTGCCTCTTGCAGAGTCGGGACTTTCTCTCCGCTGAACCTCTCCCTGGCCGCGAAGACAACCACATCAGTTGTGAGAGGTAATATTCCTGCTGTAAAAACTTCACACATTCATGCTCCCAGTCTGTTTCTCCTGTTCCTTTCTTTAAAGTCTTTAACATCTGTGATAAAATCCAAGTAAGAACAAGTAGGACAAGAGGTGATGTGTCAAAAACTTTAAATGGTGACATATTTGTGGGACATTTCTGCATTTTCACTTTTTGGCAAGAACTTCACACTTTTTTTTCATGGACACATTGGTCTTAGTTTCCTTATCTGAGCATGAAATCACAAGTCTAGACTAGCTGATGTGGGTGTTTGAAATGCAGTGTACCTCAGACGGTGGCGAGCAGCAGCATCTAGTCTCCTGAGCTGGACAAACTGCATTTTGTTAACTGGTCCAGAGCCATTGGTGGTGCGGTCCACAGTCTCATCATGCATCAGTACGGGCACTCCGTCAGCTGTGAAACTCAAGTCCAGTTCTACTCCAGTAGCCCCGTTCCTACTGGCCTAAAGCAAGAAGTTATGGAATGAAAAAAAAGATAAAGAGACAGTTTTGTTTGCAAAATGGAAATTAGCCTACATATGTTTAAAAAAGTGACCAGATGGTCACTAAGGATGCAGTCCAAAGGCATAACATAGGAGCTATACTAGTTTTTAACAAAAGCAGTACATTGCCCCAAAATCCCAGGTTAGATTGGAATGATTATGAGAAGAAACAGTGTATTACAACTATTTCAAAATGACAACATAAATAAAGAATGAGTAAATATTCCCAAATATAAAAGAGAATAGAGAATGTATTGAATAAAGTAGGGCTTCTTTGCTGAGTGAGCACGACCGAGTGACCATGTTACTCACAATACAGTATATTCAAGTGTCAAAAGTGACACCTAGAGGAGGATTTTATATAAACTGGTGGACCAAAATTCTGCACATTTTACATACTCAATAGCCACTGACTGTTTAATCAGGTTTGAAAGGGAGGGAAACTTGTGCCATCCAGTCTTGTATCGTGTCATACAATCTTATAAAAATGGACATTAACAACAAAGACAATGATGAGGTTGAGGAGCAGCAAACTGTAGTGCACCACAGCATCAGTGTGATTTGGGTGTGATTACTGACCCTGAAAACAGCTGATTCAACTGAGCCAGAGAGATATTTGCCATGACATTAGATATAAGCTATATAATATGCTATAATATGAGAGAAAGCTGGGTGTGTTATGATCTCAGGAGGATTTTGGTAAGAGTGGGTGGGCACAGTGATGACTGCATGTGGGGCAGCTATGAGACACTGCAAGCACCGCTGACTCAGCACCTTCAACATGTGAAAGGACATTGAGTTACAAGAGGGAGGGGAAGGATTTACAAGCCTGTGAGTCAGAGGTTATGCAATTCTAGACTTCATAATGCAGATGGCATCAGTATAATGGTTCATTTAAAAGGTAAAAAGAATACAAAGCTACATAGACACTGATCTGCTTTCACTGTAAAGGCTGATAAAAACCTGACCATCGTGATTAGTGTGTTCTGCTTACACCTAAAAAAAAAAACCAAACAAACAAAAAACACGACATGCAATGCCCAAGCAACTATTAGGCCAGGCTATCAATATAATTATATAACAGTTATTATTAGACAAAATCCTTTTTGGAAAAATGTCCTAATATCTCCCTAGGGACTTTAATTCCCATGTGGTCCTCTATAGATTACTACAGAGAATAGACATGGGTGATTTCTAAAGTAGCCTATAATACAGTGCAGCACTCCAGCATTTTCATCAGATGACTGGATGTCAGTCTGACCTCTCTGATCGCTGCCAGGGTGTTCTCCGGAGCATCATGGCTCCCTCCGCGGTGCGCCACCACCGTGACGCCGCCTGAAGGAGCCCTGGGCCGCAGGACACGGCCGGCCTGGTTCGCAGGCACCGCAGGAAACCGGAACATCACCATAAAGACGTAGAGCAATGCAGTGAGAAGGGAGGCCCCCGTGGCGCTCCTCGTCCCTAACATCACCAGCAGAAACACCGCCGAGAAATACACCACTTCATCTCCAATCTGCAGCATGGTGGAAACAAAAGCGCACGGATAGCCTATTTATGTCACGACCGCACCGGAGGATGAGAGAATCGTGGATTCAGAAAGATGCCATGGATGGAGCTCTGCTGTCAGCACTCAGGTAACTGAGTATATGGTGGATGGGTCAGACAGCAGATCACACACAGAGATGATGGAGAATCAGCAGTTTCACTTCTGATTGTGCGGAGGATGGGAGAGGAGAGAGGGAGCGTCGCTGATGTCATCACGGTAAAGTCAGACAAAATATTTTAAAACACCCGGCCAGAACATTTTTTACCATTTTATTACGATTATGTTTAATAATATCCCACTGATATTAAGAGGTTCAGTGAAAACGCACATGAAAAATGTATTAAAATGTAATTTTGGCTTTTGTCTAAATGACATTCTTACCGATGACCATTTCTTTTAAACCTGTGTCAGTAGTTTCACTCCATATTTAAAAGATTCAGGTATATTTTAATGTGATTTGTATGTACACATCTTGACTGTCAGGTTTTCTTTTAACACAAAGCGAACAAGTGCACTTTAAAGACAGATATCACATGAGTACCTCCTCTCAGGCTCAGCACCATCTGGAGGCTGGGATGCTGATAGAGTAGGTGCAGGAATGAAACAATATCACAAACCGTCTGCCAGAATCACGAAGATATGAACAAAGAGATCTTATAAGTGTATAACTGAAACATGTAAACACAACCACAGTGAATCAAACATGTTGTTTTCATAAAACCCAAACATCAGAACCAAAGGAATAAAATGCAACGGATGCAGAACAACTGTTCTTGAACAAACGGTAAAGGAGACATTTCACATTCAAGGACATACTGAAAATAAAAAAAAAATGAAAATTCAGTCATCTACTCGCCCACACAAGGGTCAACACTTCACTGAATTTAAGGCCAGGAGCAAGATAATGATTCATCGTGCTGTTATAGATTGTTCATCAAAGCCAGTTTCACAGCAAAAAGTGAGAGTTCTTTGATTAAAAGGCACAAATATCAGTCTCTGTGTCTGTTTTGGGCTTGTCACTCAGGACAGTCTGCTGTAGTCTCTGTGGGCAGTGAGCTGATGTGCTGCAGCAGCTGGTCGCAGTAGAGAGGACTCCGCTGTTTGTCCCTCACTGCCTTCACTTCCCTCTTCAGGAGTGATGGGTGGACCGAGCTGCCTTGCTTCAGGATCTCTGGAAACGCACAAAACAAAACCCAAAAGACACAGCACAGACAGGAGTCAGACAGGAGACATGATGAGAGGAAAAAAGATACAGTCAAATTAAAAGCAGCAATACTCAGAGAACATGAAGTACCGTAAATATTAAACTGAAGGTGATGGTGCTCTAGTTATGCCTGCCTTGATTGCGTTCTCATTCATTGCTCATGTCAAAAATCAGTCAGCAGATGGCAGTGATGAACTACACTACATTAACTCTGCAAACCAAAAATGTTCAAATGCCCTTTTCTTCCACTGGGAGGCGGCAATTCTCTTTCCAAATCTTTTCCTGCCATCATTTCCACACCATCTGCTGATTATCAGAGGTATATTGAATTACTTTAACTGCTGTCAGTGGGTAAAATGCTTCGGAAACCGCAATGCAAAAGTGCTGTTCTAGTGGTGACATGCCGTCACTCTGGATGAGTTAGCTCATGTAAACTCATCATCTGATACCAGCCTTTGTTCTTCAAGGAGATTGAGGGGATTTTTAGCTTTTGTGTATACTGTACTTAGCTGGGATGGAGATGACAGGGGGGTGGGGGTGGACTTTGAGATAAAGGAGAACAATGATGACTTGTGAGAAGTGAGTTATATCAGTGGAAAGAGTCTGTGTGTGTGTGTGTGTGTGTGTGATTGAGCAGGTAGCCGCCGTGCTGCCAGGACTTTGGGATTATTCAGGGTGGAGAACTGGAGGAGTGAGGGAAGGAGGGGTTGGCGGTGCTGTCCGTCATGCTGTCAGGACATGCTGCAGACATCAAGCCACTTCACAGATATGCGTTTGAAATTCAAGAAGCATAAGAATGGGATCAACTATTAAAGGAACAAAGAACCAGAGATAGAGAGAAAGAAAGAGCGGGGAGGGGAAAAAAAAAAAAAAAAAAGAACGCTTCAAAAAGAGCCATGCATGAGAGTGTGGAATGCTTCCATATTTGCGGCGCAGGCGGTTATGGGTGCTGTCAGATACAGACGATCACTCAGGAAGATGTGAGGTCAGCTCATTTCACAAAGAGACATGAGTGTACTGTACTTCATGGGGATCACAGTGTGATGAACTGGGCCTCTGTACAGGACAGATACGCTGACATACTCCTTAAAGCTAATTTCTCATTAATGATGCATCACCATCATTTTCATTTTTCATATTATAAGACATATCAATTACTCTACCTCAGTAATGTAAACTTGGAGTAATGGAGAACTAGATAACTACTAAGATACTGTCCCAACACAATTACAACACAATTATGTTTAAATAATAAGGTTGACAATATTGTGTATTTTTGTTATTGTGAAAAAAGTGTAAAACAGTTCCTACTGAAAACATACATCTTTAAAAACAGGTCACAAATATATAACTTGCATTTTTAAAAAGGGATAAATACCTTCCATTAACAGTGCAAATGATGCACTTGTTGGGGACTATTTTCTGCTATTTGGCACGTTAGTGAGTATTTACAGCAACAGGATGGCGTATGTGGGATAGACTCAAAATACGGTGTGCTTTATTCATGTGTTATAAATCGTTTTTGGACATCTATAGAGGTCTATGCCACAAAGGAATGAGCGATATAAGGTTTTAGTTTGTGTCTATTCATGGGATTTGTGGACAATAAGAAATATATAAAATGTCACCAGACTTATGCTTTCGCTAGTATCAGTTTAGGTGCGTAACTAATTGCCAGAGCATGAGTTAAAGATAAATCATTGCTGGCTCAACCTGTGCTGGATATGCAACAAAGAAATCCTCAATAACTGCTCCTTTCATGTTTAAACTGGAACATACAGTATTACCATATTGTTTTTCAAAGAGAGTTCTTACAGTACGCGTACGCGAGCATGACACAAAAGCACTCAGATACAAGGAATTCAGATGTATAGTATGTGGGCGAAGGCTGCTTCATGAAGTTCATTTACATTTGTTATTCTGCCTTCTGCAGTCAAGGTTACAGACACTTGATAACCAATGGCAACAACAAAAATGCTTATTTTCCTTGGAGGGCTTTCAAAAGTAATCTTGCAGAGACTAGAAGTCATGGCATGGAAGCTGTTGCTGCATCTGGCGAGTGTAAGAATGCCTTCTCTACTCTTTTTTTCCCCCCCCTCTTTCCCTCCACGTCTAGCCGTATGAAGATGAGAGATCCCGTAGCGAGGCCTCTCATCCCTGGCTAAGGCATCAGCGCTCACCTGTGTCCTGTCAGAAGTAATGACAGCTAACATCCATGAGAGTGGGAGAGAGTGAAAGTCCAGAAGAGTTGAGCCTCAGTTACAGAGTTCAGGAGAAGCCACTCAGACTTTCCACTGAAACATCAATAAAAACACACCCGTGAAGCAACACTGGGTATAAGAGGAGGAAGACAGACAGACAGATAAAGGATGGAGGGATTAAGCGGGATGGGTGTGAGGACAGATGGGGAAAAGGTGGAGGTGGGGGGGGGGGTTCTGCCCCATGTGGTTGTCATTAGGGGAGACTGTTCTGAGATGTTCTGGAGTGAGATCCTGGGTGGAGAGGCAGATATTTGCCCAGTCTATCCCAGGTGTGCTGGCAGGGGAATGAGGCAGTTACACAGATATTAGGGCACAGTGTCTCTCTCAGGTGGGTGCTTATCCATATCTGGATCTTATATTTCACTCCAACCCGGCCCTTAAAGGACTCACATTGGCAGGGGGAATTGCTCGAGCTGCTCTCGGTGATGAATTGCGTGGAAAAGAAGGATAACGGAGAGCCTTTTGAAATGAAGGAGAGGGGAATCTGCTGGCAGCGAGCCAGGGCAATAATCGAGTGTTTGATAGAGGATACCCCTAATTCCTCTCATCCCTCTGTGAGCGTCTCAAACACAGCAGGCCGGTCTGCAGATCATCACAGCTAAATGCTGCTTTCATCATCGACTCACATTCAGCATCGTCATCTTTAATATCTGGATCATCTGAACATGTTTATCAGATAATCAGGGTCATTAGGCCAATGACGAATCATTATTTTAAGTCAAATACAGTATACGTACACACATATACGCAAGAGGATGTTTCATATTATGTATCCCATTATGTTATCTTCACAATCCCTCCTATTTCTTATCAGCAGTGGTATCGAGGACTGTCAGCATCATGTTTTAAAAAACTAAAATGCATTTGAGGCCAGCTAGAAAAATGTTTGCCAAATTTTGTCAAGAGTTATGGTTATGATTAATAGTGAGGATTCGAATAGTGATGAAGGAAAAGTAAGTATTCCAGACACCTCCCTGACCGTCTCACCCAGCTATGATACATTCCACACAGACTAAAGCTTTAGACAGTAATTCTTAGTCCATCGCTCTAGGATCCAGACAAATTATTCTTTTTTTTTTTGTTCACGCTGAAAAAGCATTGTCAGGAAAGTCGCACATCCTCCTGTTAAACCTTCACCATCAGCTTATTATCAACACTCCATCCTCATCTCTGAGGTCGCTGGTTCAAACACCCCACCCAGTCTCACCGAGCACTTGGTCCTGCACTGAGCTGTCGGGGTCGTCCAGGTGCAGGAGGAGCTCCTGGAAGAGGAACTGGAGATGAGGGGCACAGAGCTCTGGGTTGTAGTCTTTGGTCAGACTGGACAGCCACAGCCCCAGAGCCTGCAGAGCCACGCCGCGCACCTCCTCGCTGCTGTCATCCAGACGCTTCAGCAGCTCTGTGGAGGAAAGACACCCACACACAAAAATAGTCTAAGGATTTGAAAAAATATTTTCCTTCAATTTGGCTGACTTTTAGGGTAGTAATTCACCACATCTGTGGCATCTCACAACATTCATTTTTAATGACAGCAAACATAAACGAAGTGAAATGTTTCCCAAATGGCCAATATGCTGCTATTCTTTGATTTGTTAGATTCAAGAAATTCTAAACAATTAATTGCAAAGCATACATGTCATTTTCAGTCTGACAAAATGTTGCATTGTGCATTCATTTTTATGTGTTTGTCATTTACCAGGGTAGACCTTGTTGAGGGCCTCAGGGTGCAGACTGGATCCTATGAGCCGTAGTATGGTTGACAGAGAGCGACAAGCCAACAGTCTGCCCGTCTGAGAGTCCTCTTCCAGGGCTGATAACACCTGAAGAATCAGCTTTTCCTCCATGCAAAGCAGCTGCACACAGAAAAGGCATAGATCGGTTTACTTAGCGATTAGACCATCAATGACAAGTTCAAAGTCTGTGTGCATGTTTGACACATTTCAAACTCACTAATGGGGCAATCATGTCTCCAGTTTACAAAATAGGTCTAAAAAAATTAAGAAATTAAGTTAAGTTCTACATTTCTCATGTAGATTTCCACAGTAAACATACTCCTTTATTAGAGGAGGAAACGGCTGGATAGTGATGGCGACAACACACGCCCAGGATAGCTTTAAGAAAGTTACAATGTCCACACTTCCACTGGAAATATTACTGTTGAACTTTGTATATATTTACCCAAGTGAAATATCACATGAACCATGACAGATTGACATAAGCTCTGGATCAGTTTGTACAGACAAATGGGCATAGAGCCCAATATCAGAGGTCCAGTGAAAACCAATGTTTTCATCACACCAACAGATGAGAAACAGAGGAAATGGACAAACAAGGTGAAGCTGAGCGCCGGGATCCACAGGCCAAGAGGTGATGGCTAAAACCTCTGTCACCCCGTCTGTTTGCTATCGTAACCGTGAAGGAGCGAGGGGAGAGGGAGACGAGGAGAGAGAAAGAGAAGGAAAATTTGGCAGAGAGTGATCTGGCATTACATCAGTGACAATATCAGGGTGCCAAGTGTAACTGGACCTGCTAATTGTTTTCACAGGGAGTAGCGAGGAAACAATGTCCGTCTAAATGAAAGGCTGTTTAAATTTGCTGATGGAAATACACACATATCCTGAAGTTGACATTCTTATTTATCTAATCTCAACTATAACATAATTACAAACTTCAAGTCTTAGAGTAATGCAGCCCTGATTAGCAACCACTCTTTCGGGTTTTCTATTCTTTCATGAATGTTTGGTTCCCATAAGTTAATCAAAGTTTGATCATACACACCTACAACCATACTCGCATTGTCCCCCAGCTGTTTGCTTTGCCTTTAAGTTAAAGACGTGTGAATAGCAGAGGTGTGTGAGCCGGTTTCAACTGGTCACTCAACTGCACACGCAAGGGCAAACACAGCCAGATGTACATGTGTGAGAGCACGCATACCCTAACTGGGCACAAGCTTTGACAGGCAGGTGCAAGGGCATGTCCTGGTGATAGTTCCTACATATAACAAGAGCCCAGAACAGTAGAAGCATTGTTCCTCAGGGACAAAGGTATGTGAACCCGCTTGGCCCCATGTACACCTGCTACCTGCAGTCGCCAACTCTTTCAGCTAAGGAGAAAAAGATGGCGGATGATATATTTCCCCAAATGGCCAAGCGGGAAGTCTGTTTTGATGTGAAATGGACAAAACAGAGAATTTCAAGTAAATGTCACTTCCTGATGGATTAGAAGAATGCACTACCACATCTTTTCCTTTACAGCTGAGTCAATAAAAAGTGTTTCTGCAGATTGAAGATCAGGAGTATTTACTACTGGAGACGGTTCATATCCGGTGTTTGCTTCCAGTGCTTTTTGCACAGGTGGGAACAAATGGAACCACTGTGTGTCGTATGCAGCCTGTGTGCAATGATATGTATTTGTAGATGTCATTTATGCAGTGCTGGTACCTGTCCAGGTGTGACAGCCCCTCCATGCAACAGGGCCAGCAGACAGCTGAGGACCGAGGTCCGGACGGCAGCAGCAGTGCGGCCCGCGTGCCAAACCAGGTTAGGAAGCAGGATGTCACACAGGAACTTCTCTGACTCATTACGAAAATGCCTGGAAGAAGGGTGAGAGAAAAAGATAAGACAGGATCAGAGAAGTCACTTTCCATGAATTAGCATTTGGCAATCATCTTAGTTTTACAAAAATGGAGCACTTTTGAAGACAGTTTTGAAGTTAAGCGAATGATGTTGGCTGTTGGGAATGCTATGTGACTGTTGAATTCATAAGCTACTGCAACACAATTGCTATACTGCAGTCATTTTCCCACACTCGTTCTAAGATAGGAGGGGCGGGGGGGGCGCAGTGGAGGAGAGGCAAAAAGGCGAGGAGTAGAACATCTGGGTGTCCTCCTTTCCCTTCTCCCTGTCTTTTCCACGCTGGCTTAGGCCCTCTGACGTCCTCTCACACGCTACGAGTCCGCACTGTCCTTTAGTCCTGACCAACTCCACAAAATTCTGGTAGCTGCCCTGGCATCTGGCTGTTCAGCTGGTGTCACAATAAACTTGTCATGTATTTGATAAAGTATGCTGTAGTGTTTCAGTGCCAGTAGAGGGAGACTGAGTGCCATTAATAAAGATAGGACTGTAACTCAGCCGCTTCATGTTGACAGGTGTTGAAAGCTCATCATGAATGACGCCAGATGATGGAAAGACATATTTCCACATTACAGGGATGATTTCCAAAGGAAAGAAGAGTAGGACTTTACCTTTCACATGTATGTCTGTGCATGCACGCTAGCGCACTCGCACACACACACACAAAGATCCAGGGAACTTTGACTGTACGCTTCATGAGTCTCTACACAGTGGAGCTCTCTGTGCTTCTAATGCTCACAAAGTAACAGCAGAGCTGTAATTATTAGTCAGTTAATCATTTAGTTGAACGGCTGAAGATAAGTTTTGATAATCAATTCGTCATCTAAGTATATTTTTTTTAAAAAAAAAGACATTTTATGGTTCCAACTTCTCCAATGTGAAAACCTGCTGCTTGTCTTAGTCTTGAGCTCATAGTGAATTGAATATCTTTGGGTTTGGGACCGATAGTGGAACATTTGATCACCTCAGGCTCTATGGAAACAGTGATGGGCATATTTCCACTATTTTCTGATGTTTTATAGACCAAAAAAAAAGATAAATTAATAGAGAAAATAATGATAAAATAAATGATAATGAAAACAATCAGTACTTGCTCTCTCAGAGCAATAGAACAATAGAGAATCTACATCTTAACGAGAAATTTAGTCTATCATCAAGTAGGGATGGGCGTTAATTTAATAATATTAGCATATTTCAGCAAAATTACAATACGACCTTACATCCAACTTATTGATATTTGTCATTAAACACTAATAAAATTAGTGATTTTTATTTTTGTTTCACTCATATAAAGAATTTGGTAATGTGTAGCACTATCATTTCTTTGAACATGAGTTTGATTGTTTAATGCGTGATTGTGCATAAATTTGCCATATATAATGATATATAATGATATTGGATAGTATCCATATTGTTACTATGATAATAATTTCAACCACAGTACCAGTCAAAAGTTTGGACAAACCTTCCCATTCACTTGAATGAGAAAATGTGTCCAAACTTTTGACTGGTACTTTATATCAGCCATTCCCATGTCACTGTTATTGTTACTTTCAAAATGTTATTTTCATAAAGCTGTTAAATGAATGTGCCAATGTTTTGAGGTTAAGTCTTGTTTCTGGTTTTCTAGTTACAGAATAAAGGGTCATTTTTGATACATGCATGTCTTGTTTCCTGGCAAAAGGGAAACTGCATTTGGAATAAGAGGAAGATCTCATCCCGGTAGCATTTATTTTCTCTTGTTTTAAGTCTTTAAAGTTGAAATTAAGATTACAGACAGATTGCAGCCTATTGCAGTTCACACATGCATGAGAACACACTCTCTTATCTCCCTTGCAAGTGGCACATGATTTTGGCCTGCCGCATCCAGGGGAAAAAAAAGTATAAACTTTCATTTCTCACACATTACCTTCTACTTAGATTTCACATCCATCTTTTTAATCACATCACACAAATCCACATGAAACAAAGACATTATGTGTGTGTGTGTGTGTGTGGATGAAAGGCACTTACACAAACTCCTTTCCCTTTCTGCTTGTTGTAAAGCAGAGCTGTCATTATGTCATTTTGGGTTGTAGAACAAAGAGAAGAGGTTTTCTCTATGACTATCATTGTCCTCTTGATGACATATAGGGTGTGTGTGTGTGTGTGTGGGCTACAATCTGCTGAGCAAAGATTACGCCATAAATCATGAATGGAGGGATGAGATGAGTATGAATGGAAATATTATGGCAGACCGCACAGACCCACATACTGTAAGTTAAGCATTTGTTTGAAACCTTTTGAAGGTGTAACATGATTTCTGTCTCCTGATGGTCCTGTGATTACCGCAGATATAGCTCAGGAATGAGAGGAGCAGTTAGCAGCGCAGGTGGCCGCGCTGAGAGTGAGGACGAGACAGAGACCCCTTTTGTCTAATATGCACATTTATGGATAAAATAATCTGATGAAAGTTGAAAGCAAAGTTCCAATTTCCACAATTTTGGCAAAGGTGGCTGAATGTTTTGGCTTAAGAACACTTCCTGTTGTTTATGTGACATATTTCACTGACATGGATATTATTTTGTCTTGTATTCTTTACACTTCTGCCAGGTTCATGCCAAAGGCACTTTCAACATTGCACCACACAAAGATTATCAATCTATCCCTCATATTAAGGGTTAGTGACACGCTGCACAGATGTCTCCAAGACAACCCCATGGACGAGGTTTATTTTCTTGATCGACAGGAGCAGCTGTGGTGATAGCTGGGACCTGGGGAGGGCCTCAGGCTTAATGCATTCCCTCAGATTAGAGCTCTGAGTCCGGGCTGAAGGCTGCACAGCTGAGGGCTCGGAGGGGACCCGGGAGGGCAACGGGGGCTGCAAAGAGGAAGAACTCACACACTGGAGATCTTCTATGGATGTCAGACATCTCTGCTATCCCAAACACAAGTCCTACCTCCATCATCATTCAATAACCATCCAGGTGTTGTTAAATTACTGACCAGTGATTCAGACGACATGTGCCTTCTTCTACAGGCATGCTGGGAAGTAATTAACTAATCTGAGTTAGTCTATCTGATACTCCCTAAGAGACTGTTTTAACTTAAATAGGACTCTACAATATGACCTTATGTGAATAAACCGCAAGGTCCTAAAAAAGCTCATGGGGTTATAATGACTTCATGGAAGTACACTATTGTGTTTTTGTGTGTGTGTTTCTAATTATAGTGTGGGCTGGGTGGTTATTCACATAATGTGAGGTAAAGCCTAAAAATATGAGCTGTGCTAATAACAATGAGTTGGAAAATTCAGACTAGACAAACCCAAACAACTGGATGAGTTCAAAGCTCAATGTTACATCATGAAATTATGAAATTATGGACAATTAACCTGCAATTCTGCTGTTGCGTGCGTCTTTGTTAAGTGAAAAACATACAAGAACTTCTCTTAAACCTACTAAAAAAACAGTTCCTATATTATTTCATAGCTTCCCTTGCTCACTGCGTGTGTGTGTGTGTGTGTGTATTTATATGTGGATGTGTATATGTGTCCCTCTCACCCCTGGGAATCTAGTGTATTGCCTGAGTCCAGCAGCAACTTGGCCAGCATTGTGAAGATGGTCATCCTCATCTCTGGGTCTCTGTCTGGTTGGAGGCAGCCACGGAGCAGAGGCATCAACTGGTTCACAAACTCCCCAATTACTGGGCCTTTAATGCACACACACACACACACACACATTTGTATTACTACTGCTGTGATACTTAATTGAACATAATGCTTTTCCAGTAACACAAAGTAGCCTGCAAGGGACAAACAAAACAGGGATCCACTCATAAAGAACTGCTGCATAGCATTACTTGATGTCAAAATCTCCGGGTACCTCTTGATTTTTTTCTGCCGTTTTTAGCCAGCCACTAAATATTAAATGTAAAAAGTTCTTAATTCCCCTCTTTGTCGAGACCAAATATCTCATGACAAACAAGACAAAGCCTGCACACACATAAGATCTTTTTTTTTTTTTTTTTTGGTTTAGCACTGACCAGAGGGCTTGTGTTATTGAGAGATCAATGGACTGGTGAGACGGTGACACACAGCTCCGAGGAAATGAGGCATAAAAAGGTCTTTGTGTGACAGAGTGTTTCTATACAAGTGTCTATTACAGGAAAAGTGAAAATCTCACAGTACAAATATTCCCAGTTGCATTCATGCCCACACACACACACCCACCCACCCACCGACAGTCTCACTGCATGTTTACAGAGCTATATTTAGTGATATGTGTGCGCCATGGCCGATAAGTGTCCGTGCCCTGTTTGGACTCAATTGTACAGACGTGAAGGGAGACAGAGGAAATCCTGACACTGCCCGAGGGTGGCGGCCAAAGTCATAAAGAGATATGGGGAAACGGAGAGAGAAAGGGAAACCTGCATTAACCAGCTGGAATGTGTGAATCAAAGGGTGTGTCATTCGACCAGAGACGTCTGCAGGTCAACTCACATCGACTACAGACATGACGAGGCGGTGTTTGCCTGTGTGTGTCAAACATACTTCTCGTAATTGCTTAGGGAGAATGTCAACGTGTATCCTGTCCTTGAGCAAGGCACTATACCCCTACATAGAGAAAGAGGGGGTAAGAGATTCCTGCAGGCTCCAGGATCGCACACCAGCTGAAGAACAAAAGACGGCGGAGGAGGAGGATATGAGAAGGCAATAATTATTCCTGTCTCAAACGAACAAAGATGAAGTGTGCGAAGAGCTGATGAGCAAGCAAAATGACCAATTCTCAGTTGTCACATTAACTACCGTCAATTGTTTGGCAGAGGGCTGATTTCCCTGAATCATGTGCACATCAAACGCATCGGCCACACACACACTCTCTGTTCGGCCGGGTCTCTCTAATAGACCAAAAATCACATCTGCAAGAATGAAACCTAGGGTGGCTTAGTGCAGCATTCAACTTGCATAAATAAAACACACTCATACACATAAAGACACACACACACACACACACACACACACACACACACACATTGAGCTTCAAAGTGGCCTTGATCCAGGGGAAAAGGTCAAGAGCAGGCGGCTGTGGGGCCGTTTGATGTGGTGACCTGCGCTGGGATCACTGAGTGGACTGGTCAGTTAGTCGTGGGAGTGTGTGGATGTGTGTGTGGGGATTAGAGAGGTACCCGGCTGCCCAGTCAATTAGAAAGAGAGGGAAGGGAGGGAGAAAGAGATGAAGATGAAAGTGTGGCACAGTGAGGTGCTGATGATGGAGGATTATTTGGTATAGAGGGCGGTAAAGTGAAGTCTCAGCACAGAGGACAGGGTCATAGCTTTTTAACCCACTGCACCACAAACACACACACACACACACACACACACACACACACACAGACACTTTAACTCCTTAAGACAAGGCTGAGACACACTGGCTGACTGACACACGGAGGGAAAGACAGGGATTTACAAAAGTCAGTAAGCCAACTGGTGTTAATGACAGCCCTGTTTTTTTGTGTGTGTGTCTTTGACCATGTGCCTCTCTGCTTGGGTAACAGAAAATAATGGAGATTTCTGTGTTTCCTAGTCACTCATCCATCTTGGAAACCATCGATGTAACAATATAACATCCATTGGGGCATCAAGCAATACATCACATAGACTTTAACATTAAACATCGGGTCATTTGCCAGCCCTCGCATCCGTCAAGTGCTGCTGACACTTGCTCTGACCGGCGTTGACGCACGCGTGTCCAACAATTGACAACAGTTAATCTCAGGAGAAAAGTGGGACTGTATGAAAACATGAATGGAGAGAGTTTGAAGGAAAAAGGATGGATCAGGTAGGTTATGTTTTGCTGCTTTTTTTGTGAATTCAAGAAAATGCTACTCCCTGACCCTTTCTAAACTATTTGTGGAAGAGAATCTGTGCTGCTGCTTCGACAGCTGCTGGCCTTGATGTGCTGCCTTGATGATGGATCATGTGTGAACAGGACAAACAGCACGATGCTTAAAATATGATGTAACGCGTTGTGTCTGAACAAGTTCAGGAAGGAATGGCTTCACAAACCACACTGTGAAGTAATGTTTAATAAAACATTAGATAGATTATATAGTCTCACCAACATACTGGGGTGAAATGGAGCCAAAGGGTATGCTCAGATGGATGAATGATGTAGTGATTTTCTCATCATTACCAGGTCATTTGACAAGGCAGTTTTCTCAGTGTATTTCTTTGTCTATTATTGTGTCTTTATACGTGCAAACTTCAGCACCTGCTGTATAATTTGGCAATGTCTTGTGCACATTCAGGCTTCACTTCTCACCTGATTGAATGACTATGATATGCAGTTGGAGTCTTTGTGGGGAGTAACTGGACCAGGTGCTGACAGAGGCAGACAGCCAGTCCAGCAGCTGGCCCATATGTTGTCTATAGAGCTCCATCACCGAGTCCAGGCCCTGCACCTTACCCAAGCACCGTACGCTCTCCAGGGCCTGAGGGAGAGAGGGAGACATGGAAGGATGGGAGGAAAACAAAGTTATGTCAACACATTTTTAAGCTGCAATTTTTACACGAAATCATACAGAATATGTAAAAAAAAAAAGACAAGAAGTCAGAGAAGATCAGGTGGGAGAGAGGCTGATGATGTCGATGACACAAAGTAGTACCAGAGCAGAGTGTATTGTGTTCAAGTTGAACAATTACAGCTGTTTTCTTGTAATGTCAGGAATTCTTCAGGTCATGCTCACATGGGAGGCACAAAACCATCATGTGAAACCATGGGAAGAACAACACAGCAGACATGACAAGATCTTAACACATAAAACCACTTAGTAACAAAAACCCCGACAGATAGACAGGATGTCACAAAGGCACAGGAACCCACACACACACACACACCAATAAAAGCTGAGCAGAGAGGAAAGGGCAGGAATGAGAGATAGGAGAGTAAATAATTAGCTGACTCTACAGGGCAGGGGAACTGACCTTTAGGGCACTTCATAGCTCCCTTCATAGTCCCTCAGGGATGGACAGGGACAGAGACAATGTCTGAGTCACATATCGGCCCCTTCAGAGAAACGCTAGACAACCCTGAGCTGTCCACTGATGGGAAAGACGTGCCCCTTTTCTGGGAAAACAAGTTCTGCTTTTCCTCTGGGTCCCGGAATGCCCAAGGCCATTCTCACCCTCCCTTTCTTTTCTTAATCTATTCCACTCTTACTGTCCCAGTCTCATCTTTAACACTGCTCTCTTTCTGAACATACATATGGTGTCTGGTAAGCATCGGTGCCAATCCCTTCCCGCTCCTGTCAAGCAGTTAAGCAACACACTGGCTTCTGATACCGTTGGCTTCATTTAATTTAATCACAGTTCCTGTCTGTGTCTTTGCACTTGGAGGCTGATCAAAACATTAAAACGCGTTACTTGTGATGTTAGGAGGCATTATGGAGCCACAAATGGGGCTTGGCTGATGACACACACCTGCTAAGAAACACAGCTCATCACGCCCTTTCCATTTCTTCTCCGTTTCTGTCTCTCTCTCTCTCTTTCTCTGCTTTTCACCCATCTCCTTTAACCCTTCACTAGATGTAAAGTTCCACTCTAAAGGTGCAATTTCAGCTCCACTGGCTAAGTGGGTAATTATACTGTTGGCTATGCCCACTTTGAACCTGTACAAATGCTCACATTCCTCAAATAGCTCTCTTGCTTCATAAAACCTGCTTACCTTTCTAATAAAAAACTGGGATGGAAAAAGAAAATTGAAGGGGTGAAAAAGGTAAAAAAAAAAAAAAAAAAAAAGTGCCATGTCAGAACATAACCGAACGCAGGTGAGATGATTTGCTCACGCGGAACAAATTGATGGCAGAGTTGCCAGAAGACGATGTATCTGGGATTGTATCTTTGTGCGGTTAAGTTGTATTGTCTCACCTTTTCGCTGAACTGCGGCTCAGTGGAGAGGCTTTGGACGGTGACCAACACCTGCAGCAGCTGCAGGCTGACTGAGCCACATTCTGACTCACACTGACACAGCAGCACATCCACGCAGGCCAACAACTGCTCCAAGTACATAACCTGGAAAAAAGGGAGATAGGAAGACAGAGAAAAAGAGAAAAGCATATTAAGATTTATCTGGATAGCAGCTGTCATTACGTGAGAGGGAACCCCATTGCATTTCAATCCACACAATCTCCTTTTTCTGCCTTGATTCCATTTCTTCTCCTCTTTCCTCTTCCACAGCACACACCACCTTCCACTATCTACTCTTCAGCAGTAACTAAGTAGTAATGCTGCTTCTTAACCAAATACCTCCCTTCCCATTACAGAAAGTAACTTAAAAAGCACACCAGCTCCCCGTCTCCTATTTTGCACAAAAAATAACAGCGATCGACAAGATACGGTAACCGAGAGCGAGAACTTTCTTTCCTTCTCCGAGCACGAGTGTGTGTTAGATTGCTGTCACTTGTCAGCCAGTGTTGTGGTGAGCTCATGTTTAGACAAAGACCTGCGGCTCAGGCTAATTTCCATGCCATCACTGGGATCACGGCCTCTTTTCCTGTTTTCTACCAGTCTGTCATTAGGGCTAGATGGAGGGGGGGGGGGGGGGGGGGGGGTGAGCAAGAGGGGGAGAGAGAGAGAGAGAGTGTGTGTTGTAGAGTTTGAGTGCCCTCCAGGTGTTTGCTTTGGTCTGGTGATGAGGAGTTGGGTGGCGAGATGTGACATTCATACCTCACACACACACACACAACTCGCTGAGCTTGACTGGCAATTACAAGAGGTATCACTAGGAGGCGCACTATCTTTTCACAAATTGAAGTGAGGCTATTGTACAGCAGAGCTTGGCTTAGTCTGGAAGGAAAACAAGTGTCAAGCCAAGTAAAGATGCTCAGAGTGTTAACAAAGCCAGAACTTGTGATGAGAAACGGCAGCTAAGGGATTTCCAGTCTGCTAGAAACTTTTTTTTTTTTTTTTTGTGATAGTGGAGGTGAGCGCGAGGCATTCATGAGCACACACTGGAAAAAATGCTTGTTATATGTATCTTGAGTCCAGGGTGTTACGTGTGTAGACATCTTTTCCTGAGGCAGTCTGAGGCTAAACTAAACTCCCATGCAGCCCTGAACATTGCCCTCATTTCTTCAGCTGACTAGACTCAAAACACTTATAACGGCTTACGCACCGCACTGTGCACTCTTATGGTGAATTCATTGATGGGGGAATTCCCTGTCTGCGACTCAGCCATTCACTGGCGTGTAAATACAGCGAGAGCTCCAGGGAGGCAGTTGTGGAAATAATGTGACAAACTGTGCCAGACACACACATTAGCGCACACGCATACAGACACGCATATTATACATGCGCAGAAAACATCCATTAGAGCTGGCCAAGAGAGAGAGAGAGAGAGAGAGAGAGAGAGAGAGAGAGAGAGAGAGAGAGAGAGAGCGGAAAAAGTGCTGTGGTGTAATGACTAGGTGGACACCTGGAGCCAGGCGAGATACACCTGGTTTCATTGGTCTGGGCACGCTCCGGGGGCCTCGTTACGCAGTGTGTGTGCGCATCTGTCCACCACTGGATACATCAATTATAAACACACACACAAGCGATGGATTCCTATCCAGTGGGGAGCCCACCCCCCCCAAAGCTACTGATGTTACTATGGCAACAGGGAAACAAACACTGGTGTTGCATGGGATGCCGACCCTTTGCAGTCAGGTAAAGTTTGCTATTCTGCCTTTCTTCTCCTCTCTTCATCTGTCGTTCAGTGGAGCAGTGAGCGAGTACGCAGCTGTCATTCATGACAAAGGGCAGGCTCCGAGGCACGCAGATGAGACGATGATGTACGCAAGTATGTTTGGACGTTCAGCTGAATACTGGCTTGTTGTCATATTGTGAAATGAAACGGAGCCTTCTTTTTCTCCCCTGCTCTCCTGCTGATTTGTTCCTCTGGGCTACTGTGGCACTTTTTTACAGTGTGTCACCAAAAGCACATGTTCCCTTCTAACAAGCCCGCTTGTAAATATCCCGGCTAATTCACTGTCAGGCAACCTCTATATAACTTTCTTTCCCTCTCTTCTTAGTACTATCTTTACCAATTTTCTCCAGCCCTGCAGATATTGTGATGCCGTCATCCCCATGGCAACCCACAACAGAGCGACACTCAGCTGTGTAAAGAGTCTGTGTGACGGTGGAGGTTTGTTCATCCTCTCTGGAATACCCCTTTAAAAGCAAAACCCGTATGTGAATCATAAGCAAACATCCCATACACATTGCACAGGGTACCTCAGAACACGGTGGCTTCTCTAACCGCTGGCTTTCCTTTCATTTTCCCTCAATCCCTTGACACCATCTTCAATTTACGACCAGTATTTTTTTTTTTTTTTTGCCCGAGCATCTGCCATTTATTTTTGTAAGCTGTCTTTTCCCCCACTAAAATAAAGAAAAGAAAACAGAGACTTGAAAGAGTCGGCGAGGTTGAGTCGTGCAGAAGCATCATATATCAGTTGCCAAATCTTCAGCTTGTTCCCTCAACTCCCCACAGAGCCTCGCAGTTTCCCCTGCCACTGTTCACTTTGAAGATTATTTATATTTCATTTCTTAACGGGCTTCATTTTGTCCAAGTCAAACTTCACTTTTTCTTCCTCTCTGCCTCTGGTTCAAATGACACAGAGCTCTCTCAAGTTGGATCCAAACGTACATATTTTTAAGATGCCTCGTTTTGAAAAAAAAAAAAAAGAAAGAAAGTAGAGTGTTTGTTTTTTGCAAATACAAAGTCAGTCAGACCTATATGAGGGATCTGGGGGCTAACCAGCACTTTAGACTGTGCAACTGTGCAGCAAGTACATGTGCAATAATCTGGGTCAGCATTTCAGAGAGAAAGAGGGTGAGCTGGATGCAGGTGCTACTGTCTCCAGTAGTGTTATTTACAGCTACACAGGGATCTGGCCCTGCACGCTGCTAAGAATCCCGCCTGTTGTCGAAGAATGTTGCAGGTGCTTTGTCTGGTCGAGCTCTTGAATCACAGCGCTCTTTGCTTCGCCGTCAGACTCACAGACAGAGAGAGTGACAGAGGGAGATAGATGGAGAAACAGACCGAGAGGAAGCAGAGGTCTGCCTCCATCTGTGTGACAATGTGTGACCGTCTCGTCCTGTTAGTTCTCCCTCTGGCTGACCTCGTCGGGCAGCGATGCGGGAGGACAGAAGGGGGTCAGCTTCTCTCCCCATTTATCACTGGCCTTGACCAGGCAGGCTTTGAAATTTCAGAGATTCTTTTAATGGCTTAGCGCTGTGAGAGAGAAGGGGAGAATGAAGGTGACTGAACCACAGTCCGGTGCTGAGACCTTGCACAGGGCTATAAAAAAAAACAAAGACTATGCGCTGCCTTGTCTACTCAGAGAGGTCAGAGCAGCCATGCAGGGGTCACGTGAAATTAGTGGATTTTTGTTATTATTATCCCAGGGAGGAAATTCTTGCAGGCCTCACTGGGAGTCGGGTGGGGTCATGGGTATAGGTGAGTCAGTGGTGCGGCAGGATCAGAAAATAACCCTCTGCCAAGCAACTGTTATTTTGATTCTGAAAGGGAAACATATTTGGTGCAAGAGGAAAGGAAGTGGGGAAGAGTCTGCTCTGGACTTGATGAGATTTTTCCACTGGTAGACTCTTATTTTCAGAGAAGGCATTTTTAATCACTTTTTTCTATTAAGTTCAAAAAAAAAAAAAAATGTGGGAGCTCATTTCACAGTTGCGTGTGAGTGGAGACGTTATGATCATAGACTTGAAATGTAAGATTTGAAAAACACCATGTGGCCGGACTGTCACTTTAGTGGGGTCGGCATTTTGCAGAATTACTCAACAGCGAACCCACTGAACTCACCACGTACAGTGGTGCTATTGAAAAGAGGCTCTTCAGCGAAAGCCCTTTTAACAGATGTGGCATCTTATCACGAAACCCATTTCCATAAGGGACAAATTAGGCAAGAAATATAGAGTATGACTGCTGCACTGTCACTGCCAAAAATAAGAGTGCTAAGGTACACAGAGAGACTAGAAAATGACCTTCTATGACACTGCCAAGATCACCTAACAAGACTGGAATTGAAACAGCTGGTGCGCACAGATCAGGGGAGGGAGAATCAAGACATGGCAACCTATGAGGGCAGAAAAGACCTGGCAAAGCTGTCATCTTTTTCTTTCCTCTTCAACAGTAACTTCTACCAAGGTGTCACTAGACTATTGGAGCTACTCAGTTACCAATAGAAGGAAGTGGTTGCACTGGGTGTGAATGAGATACATGATGTTACTGGCAGAGAGCAGTCATTCTCAGGTTGATAAGTAAAAAAAAAAAAAAAAAAAAGATTGACAACAACCAAACCCAGGCTTCCCTCTTCTGACCTGTTGATATTCCTGGCAGACGTCAGGCTGGGCCAGTGTGTTGGCGATCTGTTGGAGATGTGGTTTAAGGAGAGGTTTGGAGCAGCCTCCCAGAGCTGCAGCCAGCACCATGAGGGGGGCCCAGGGGTGAGCGGAAGAGGATGAGGTTGTCACATGATCCAGCAGCAGCTTGAGGAAGACTGCAGGAGGGACAAAGGTCCCCAACAGTTTAGCAGCTGCCAGGCACTAGTTGTAGGTACAAAGAGAGAGAGAGAGGAGAGTGAAGAGAGATACAGAGGCATGGGGGAGTGTGAAGGAGAAGAACAACAGGAAGTCTTTTTTAATATGCCAAACATCAAAGATCCACAGAATCCTCCAATGTAAACAGGTGCATCCCAAGTCCTTGAGCCCCGCTTGGCCCAGTCTAAATGAGGACAGCGGGTAGACTCGCATGTCACTGGAAGTGCTGACTCAAAGCTCAACAGATGTGTCCTGAAATAATTCAGTCTGGTGAGAACTGAAATATAACCAAACAATTCTATTGTGTCTAAGCAGAGGTGCAGAGTTAATAAATGCCAACCCCTGATCCCAAAAAGGAAATACAGTATTATTGTATAACGTCCTGCTAATCTGATGACAAGCTCTCTGGAACTCACATTGCTGACCACGTCCCTCTCTGAGTCGGTGCAGGCCCGGTAGAGGGTGGCCAGGAGAGGCTGGAGGTGCTGGGTGCTGTGGTCCTCTGCATGGAGCAGCAGCACAGAGAGAAGCTGGGAGGTCCTGACCCGTGTGGGAACCAGCCAGTCGGTCACGTCGTGGGTGATGGCTGGCACTAGCCTGCCAAGGTTCCTCACCACCAACTCTCTGCAGCCAAGCCCCGGACGCTCCACTGGAGGAGAAAATGAAGAGCATTCATCTTCATACACTCTCTTTACTGTTAGACATCAGCCTGCGATGTTTAAGTTTTAGTTTGCACAAATAAAAAGACACAAAATGACATATGGCATAAAAGGAGTAAAAGTGATTGTGCTGGTGAGATTTAAAAAAAACCCAAAAATCCATTTCATCCAAGAAAACCAAAACTCAAATAACATCTAAAAGTGAATTTTCACAAGTTTTTTTTTTTTTTTTATGTTTTGGAAGAACTCACTGTCTCTCAGCCCACCTTTTTCTACTTTGCCTTAAGTAAGTGAACTACTTATTTCTTTCCAGAACTACACCAGGAAATGGGCATATAAATATAACCAATCAGCATTTAGCACGTAGTTTATGAACACTGGTAATTCAAACTGGAACATATCGTCTGGCTGCATTACATGTCTATTGAGGCAGCTTTTGGGATATCTGATCACCCATTTTACACACTTTTTTTTAAAAATGTATTGTAACAAAGACATAGACTAAGAAATAGCATATAGGGAACAATAAATATCACAGATTCACAGGTTTTCAAATGTCGGCGGACAGGGCTCTTAATTTTCTACCTATAACTTTTTACGATTGAGATTTCCCCACAAGGGACTTGTCAGAGCAAGTGAAACACATTCTCAAATGGCCTTCTACAGTTCCAATCCTGCGTCCCTCTCTTCCCCTTCCTCTCTCTCTCTCTCTCTCTCTCCCCCTCCCTTATTCTTCTTCTCCTATTCCTACACTAATAAGAGAGGAAGGGAGGACTAAAGGAAGACAGGGATAAATCAGAGAAACACACCAGGACAAGACAGAACAAGCCCTTTTCTGGTTGTCTCTCACTGTCTGACAGTGACCTCTTCACACTGGGAGGCCCGGCAGATTTATGATGGCAAGAAAGAGAAAAGACAAAGAGGGAGAGAGCCTCTTCCTTTCCTTTCCTGTCCCCAGGCGGAACCTGTATTTATCCATATTGTCACATGTGTAGCTGTGGGACATGGCTGGCTACCGTACCTCTGACATAAACACACACATACACACACAAGTTTAGCCTAGCCCTATAGGCAAGCTGTGGTGACCATGTTCAGGTTCACACTCATTCCAAGCCCCGGGGGTGACATTTATCTCTCCAAGCCAGTGCCTGTACTGAAAACTAGTCATACCTGTGTCATTTTTACTGCATGTTATAACCTTGGACAGCTGTAATAAAGAGAAAGTATTTAATACAGCAAGGTGTAGGGATTTGATTTAGATTCAAAATTCTGATTTACTAGTGTGACAGGGATTTTATTCTGCAAGTGGAAGGACCAATGAAGCCAAACTTAGCTCTGTTGTGACAATGAAATTCATTCCCACCTTAGATTGCACCTAAATGAACCCATCTACTGAAAGAGCACATGACATAATATTTATAGGATGTAAGTCTGAGTTTATAGCCTGGGCTTAAGCTGGATCCCAAGGATTTTCCTGCTCAGTTTATTTCATCAGGGAAAAAAAATCAGCTGTCTTTACAGTCTCGTCCTTCCATCACCCAGGCCCAACATAAAGTTAGTTTCTTCCTCATTGCTGTGTTGACAAATGGCAGAAATGTGTGCTAATAAGAGCTTCAGATGGCAGGAGTAGAAGTATCTATAAAATGCTACCACCCTACTTCGCACTCTTTACACTTTCATGAGCCACAAACAGCCATGACTTTTGTGTATGTTTCCTAACAATTACTCCAAATGTTCTTCTCTTCAAACCTATGCACCTTAAAATGGGCGAGTAATTAGCATGTTAAATGCTGCATGTGGAATGACATGTAGACCCAGTTGACAACTAGTTTAAATAACCAGGAAGGATAAATAACCTAAATAAAAGATCTAAATATCTGTAGATCACATAAAACAACTTTTAGAACTGATACACTGTAGGGGTAGAGACAAATGTAGCTCAAGGACAATCTAAGTAAAAGGGCTATTGTTGATGGATGGTGATAGTCCTTTGGAGTCTATCCATCTACATATCAAATTCTGTTTGCCCATATGGTATAGAGCGGGAAGAAGCTGCTGCTGCAGCGCCTGACCTCCTGGTGGGTAGAGGGGAGGTGGGGTCAGAAGAAAGTCCATCTTGTCCTTGATGTCGTCCTCATTCTCCTTCTCCCACTGGGCGCCTACCTGCCTCCATAAATCAGCTGCTAGAAGTCTGCAGGAGAAACACCAGTCATTCTCTCAGTCCTCAACATCATCACCATCACCTTATTTCACATATGTTGTAGATATTTAGATTAGGCTCTTGTTCCTACATTCAACTCAGATGTCAGTTATATAATATAATATAAAAATATGATATATTTTTAACACAGATAATAGAGTACATGAGGTACACTGCATTGTGAAGCAAAGGGGAAACTATTTTACCTTATTTCAGGAATCTCATCATTAACGCTGCTCAGCAGGAGTGGGATGAGTTTGTGGAAATAAGAGTATCTGTCTCGCATGTGTAGCAGCCAATCACCAACAACTGCAGTCACGGCTTTTCTCACCTGGACCCAAAGAGAGAAACAGAGATATTTCACAGAGAAGTATTGCACATAGTTTACATCGATATAACACACTTTGACTTTGAAGAGAAGTGCAAGCCCTGCTAGAGGTGAATAACTGCTGAAACTGAACCTGTGGTGAGTCGTCAAACAGTCTCTGCGCCAGATGAGAGAGTACGTCATCCATGTTTTTCCCAGTGCTATGCTGAATGACCGCCCCGGTGGCTTCGATGACAGACACTCGTACCCGGGAGTGCTGATGTGCAATCGTCTGCATGAGAGGCGTGGCCAGACTCTCAGCCTGCATGTGAAAGTGCTCTGAGATAGAGAGATCATATTATTTGTATTATATCATGATATAACTTTAAATGTCTTTTTTGTGGTTTCAAAGGCTCAATTACACGTTTATACTGACCATTTATGATTGAGAGGAGGAGTGTGTCCTCTGACATCATTAGAATAAAATAATGAATAAATCTTAAGTGACACACTTTTGTATACACTGTTTTGACTGTTCAAAGTGAGTGAAATGAAAAGTTAGGGGTGACCAGCGCTTTTCAATCGGGGCCTCTCAGCTTTGGATCTCCCTGCTAGAGCATCTCATGCAAGCCAAATCCAACAAATATTGGGATCAAGGTAAATAATTAGTGCTCAGATGATACATCGATTAGTTAGCCAACAGAAAATCAACAGTTACTAGTGGTTTAGACCATCTGAGGGGTTGCACATCTAAAAATTAATAAAATAAGACAAGTGATCAGAAAATATTTGACCCAGCATAAATCTTATAATCATTTTCAACTGCTGATAAGTGGTTTCAAGTGGATTGTTGCTTTGTTTTAAGGGTAACACGAGCCCAAAAAAGGTGGGAACTAGTAACTAAATGAGTAATCGGAATAAATAAGTGACAGATTAATCGATAATTGAGAATACTAGAGCTAAGCCTGAGGCCTGCAGCTGTGTAGTACGTGTGTGTATCTGTCTGCTTGCCTGGGAACCATGGCAACAAAGTTTAATCAACAAAAAGAAAAGCCTTTCACCTACCCGGCAAACACTTTGCAAAGATGACGGTACATTTGCAGCTTTCTCTTTTAACGTCTGGGAAAGGGTCGACGACGGTTCTCTGCAGTATGTTGAACATTTCGGTCAGATACGGCGCTAACTGCGTCCCGCACACCTCCACCGTCAGAGTCAACATCTCCACGGCGGACAGCCGGAGCTCCTCCGCCGGCTCCTGGATCTCTTTCTCCCCGAGCCGCTGAGCCAGACAGGGCATGAGATAAGGCAACGACTCCTCCGGTTTGGGGACACAGCGAATAAACTCTGTTATCGTCGCAATTGCGGTTTCTCTGCATCTTTCCATCGGATCTGACAGACATTTGAGGAGAGGCTTGAGGAGGGCAGAGAAAACCTCCTGTAGGACGCTGCTGGAGAGCTTTTTATCAACAGTCTCCCTCTTGATTAACTCGAGAGCCCTCTTTCTTGTCGCTTTGTTGTCTTCGTTCAGACAGTTTAAATGTCTGGCAAGTCCTCTCAAAACTTCAGAAGCAGCATGCTCATCTCCAGCCGCCATCGCTGCCATCTTGGCTGTTGTTATAGCAACCGGCAGCTGCACGACAAACAAACGGCTGCTTTACGATAGCTTCCTATTCAAAACGTAAAACTTTATTCGCAATCACAACGTTCTTCCTTCACCTAGTTCTCTCCCCTCCAACATTTGTTTACAAATGTTTCTATTCACGATGGAATTTGAATCCAAACAAGATATGATCGGGACAGCAAAAGTATAAAGTTCATGTTGCCAAATAACATGTAAATAATGCAATTAAAATGACAATAATTATAATTTCAGATATAATTATTAACAATCACCCTTTTAAGATTAAGCTATTCTGTTGATTTCCCAAAAAGCAATCTACTATCAGTAGATGGCAAATCTACTATTACATCTCTAGTCTGGTGGTGCAACACAGTCATTTTTGCAAAAATTGTAATAATATTGATTGCTTTAATTCTGTTAGTCCTCAATTACAAATGGGAAAAACGAAATTTGCGGTTGGATACTGTCCTAAAAGAAACCCCCCCCCATAGAACAAGGACAAAAGAACATGTAATTGTTGTTTAGTGGGATCTAACCAAGGCTGGATTACCAACTGGGAAAAATGGACAAATGCCCCAGAACCTAGTAGCCCCCAAACAACCAAGGTTAAGGCTGCATACTGTTTTTTTTTTTGTTTGTGATCATTTTACTATTGCAGATTTGTTTAGGATTAGTCACACAAACAACGTGACAAATGGCAAAATAATTAATCATAAATAATAATTAAGATGCATGACTACCACTGTGTTACTTGGGTACACTAATGCGCAGAAAGCATGAATAACGGGGGATCAATAGGGGCATACTGCTCATTTAGCCCCATGTCTGGTAGCACATGATGAAAGCAAAATGCAAGTCTTGTCACATATTTCACCGTCAAATCTGCCCTCATACAAAATTTACATTGTGCTATTTCAGTGATGTTGCATAGTAGCCTAAAGTCATATCTACAAACAGTAGCAGAATAGCCTAAAGTGATATCTACGAACAGTGAAAACAGTCAACATCAAGCATCAAGACTTTAATTTATGCTGTCACTTGTTGCAGTTGGTGTGTCTGCACTCAGTATTCAAATTTGACTACTTTTATGCCAACAAAATGGAGCACAAAAAGAAATAAAGGCTTAATAAACCAAACCAAAATTGTTTTCCTGACAGTGTAGAGAATGGCTTTGAAACAGCATTCAGACTTTCACACTAGGAAATAGAATTAGGAAATTTAACAGTTGAATATTAGGCTAATAATAATAAAATAGGCATATGACAAATCTGGTCAGTCTGGTCTTTATCTGAGAGGGGAGAGGGGGAGCATTTTGAGACTCATGACCTCAGTAATCCTGGTTATGGCCCTGTGTCAAATATGTCAGCTCCAGGGTTTCTCTATAAATGGAATCAGCATACAGTCAAATTCAAATCTGCTTTATTGGCATGAGTCAAGAGTCAGTGAAACAAAATAACATTAACATAACATTAGGATTGATATATATTAATTATATATGGTATATCCATGTATTTATACACACAAATTCATGCATAGGACATGAATTTGTGTGTATAAATATGGATATGTGTGTGTGTGTGTGTAGGTCATTCATTGTCCCTCAGGTTGTGGCATGTTAATACATATTGGGGGCCGCAAGATATGCCCTGTCTCCTTTCTCTGGGAAGATTTTTAATTTTGAGAGGCCATTAAACTCTCTGAAATCTGAATTTTTTCAAGTAAATGTTCCTTATTGTTCCTTATTGTTGGAGTAAGTCTTCAAATTCACAGACAAAACCTGTTCAGTATCACAGAAAGACACCCCTTCCCCAAATGATGATTTCAGGTGTATGTTTCCTTTAAAGGTTTTTCACCTGCAAACAGGCTGCTGCTGCTGGCCTCGATAGGGAGAGGGAGTGAGCGCCTTTGCGGTCGAGAAGATGACAGATTGACGTCATCCGGACTGACGCAGAGCGAGCCGAGGTAGCAGAGAGGCAGAGCGGCAGCAGCAGCAGCAGCATCCTAAGCCAGCAAACGGTACCTCACCAATCTCCCACCAGCAGCGAGGTGTTTTCTTACTGAGCATCCTCCAAAATATAACGGTAGGGATACCCGCCAGAGCACCGACTACACCGTGCATTTATGGACACAGAGTAGCGGGTTATAGCCTATCAGCCCCCACCCCCCTGGCAGCGTTCACGTCGTGGTAGTCGCAGTAATTCCGCCTCGTTGTGGTTTGGTTGTCATTGTAAGGTTAGCAAGGCTAGCTGGGTTAGCCGTCTATTGAATGCACTGGAACAGGTGCCCACTTTCATCACTAGCTCCATAGTGTACCCAGCAAAAATTGCTATATGTGGACGCTGCTTTGTCATTTGCTGTGAAGAAAGTGCACTCGGTACATGTCATACCCTAAAGTCATGACTGATTGTGATTTATTATGCAGCATTAACCATATCATAGACGTGATTTCCATTTCAGGAAGTCATATAGGGTAGTGAGCAGTTTGCTTCCTGGCTTGTCATGTAACATACTGCTGTTGTTTGGCACAACTATAGCCTGATATGATCATGTTGTCAGTTGTCATACACTGTTACATGATTTACTTTGCCTCCACCTGCTTATGCTAATTTACTTCACTAATAACATTATATCTGTTTAAGCACCAGTTTTCAATCTTCATCCACAAAGAAACATACTAATGAGCATGTATTAGTTATGTATTCATTTAACATAAGGTGTGCACCCCTATTAAGTGTGATATTAGGCTTGAGCAATATATCGATATTATATCGATATTGTGATATAAGACTAGATATGGTTTTAGATTTTGGATATGATAATATTGTGATATGGCATAAGTGTTGTCTTTTCTTGGTTTTAATGGCTGCATTACAGTAAATTGATGTAATTTTCTGAACTTACCAGCCTGTTCTAGCTGTTCTATTATTTGCCTTTACCCACTTATGATTATTTATCAAAAAACCTCATTGTGTAAATATTTTGTGAAAGCATCAATAGTCGTCTCTACAATGTTGTTTCAATATCAATATCGAGGTATTTGGTCTAAAAATATTGTTATATTTGATTTTGTCCATATCGCCCAGCCTTATGTGAAATACTGTTATCCAATACACTCTTTTGTGGGCTTCTTCTGTCACCTGTCCACAGTCAAAGACACAAGGAAGAGGCTGGCACATTTGCTCAGGGATACAGTTTTACTACTAATATAGCAAGTAAGAGTGGGCGATAGGGATAAAATCCTCTATCCTGGCATCTGTAATTTGATATTGTGATATCGATCTGTGTTTTATATAATACTTTTTAAGGAAAATTAATCGATAAAATGTTTATATAGAATTGCCAGATGGGAATGTCTGTGTTAGCTAATATTGTAAATTAAAACATGGCAAATCAAGGTAGCTACTTCACCACGATGATTCAAATATCACAAAAATCCATTATGGCCATAAAGCATTCCTGCTCATTGTATTGCAGCATGGCCCACAAATGTCTAATACACCCAGAGATATTAATTCATATTAATCAATTTTAACTATTACATTAATTGCCAACTATTTTGATAATCAATTAATTGTTTGGACCAAACAACTAATTGATTAATCGAGAAAATAATTTACAGATTAATCGATAATGAAATAATCGTAAATTGCAGCCCTAAACAGCATGGCAAAATCTGATGGTTAGCAAATTTATATTGGCTCACAATATATTGTCATAATGACTAACTGTTCTACTAAAGCACCAAGTTAATGACTTATAACTTATTTACAAAAAATGTCATGTCTTACTGAAGGTTTTGCCAACTGACAACAGGTTATGTCATGAGGTCATTCACAGGATACATTAGCAACAGGGTGTGAAATGTTCAGTCACCTCCTTCCCACAATCCATTCTCTCCACTGTTCCCCTCTTATCATACAGTATGAGCTCCCCATTTTGCCCCTCCTTTCTATTTTCTGTTTTCCACAACCCCCTTCTCCCCTGCCACCCTGTACTACCCCCTTCTCTGTTCTGCTTTCCCTCCCCTCCTCTCATGGTCCACCCTGTTTTCTCCCACTGCCACAGAGATAAAAGATAAGATGGCCACCTCCTCCTCCACACTGGAAGAAGACGAGAGTTTGAAGGGCTGTGAAATTTTTGTGCAGAAGCACAACATCCAGCAGATCCTCAAAGAGTGCATTGTGAACCTCTGCATCGCTAAGCCTGAGCGTCCTATGAAGTTCCTGCGGGAGCATTTTGAAAAGCTGGAGAAGGTTGGTGATAACAAAGTTCTGTGTTTGTATGACTTGGGTCTTTCGTTTTTTAATGTGGGAATCTGTGTTGTCCGAATTCTTCTGTGGTGACTTTGAAGTTGTTAATTGCAGTTTGTTTCAACCTGGATATGATCTGTGATGTGAATGCTCATTGCAGTGTGTGCAAGTTAACAAGGAGTGTTTCTTGTCTGACTTCTCTGATGTTGAACTCCTCTAACCATGTATCATAATGCAGCCTACGTCAATGAAAGGGTCTATAAATTATAAGATTTTAAAGTTTTAAATATAGGCTCAGTTACAAAGGGGAATGCTTTTTTTATGGTAGATACTTGTGTGTGTAAATATACACATCTCATTGAGCGTGCTGGTATTTCATGTGGACTTTTTACTGTATAGTTGTGTTCCTGAACTGCACAAAAGTGGTTGTATTTATTTGTTATATCGTATCACATATGTGCAGACAAATAACATCCCTGACTAGCTTGTGTATGTTAGAAAAAAACAGATTGTGCTCAAACTGTTATAAGAGAGGTTTCATTTTTCATCCTGCAATAGTAGAATCCATTAGGGAATGTGAGAGGAGCACCCATAAAAGGCCAGTGTCCTGTTTGCAGGCTCAGGGAACAGACTGTTTCTATCTGTCTGTCTGTCTGTCTGTCTGTCCGTCTGTGAGCAGGGAGACAAAAGATGTGACACATTCATTAACAGCTACAGAGAGGAGAGAAAGGCTTTTGAGAGAAGAGAGACGAGAAAGATCAGAACTAGGAAACAGGTGAAAACAGGGGAAACCTATGTAGCACATTCCCGATAGACCACAAACAATGTGCTAGAGCAATAAGCTAGAGTGTTGGTTCCAGTTGGCACCTCTACAGTGGCAAGATGCTTTTTTTTTTTTTTTTTTTTTTACATAAAAGTTGCCCCCCTGACTGCTGAAATGTGCTTTTATGAGCAAAAGTGCTACTAAGAGGCAGGCAACACTATACTGTAGATATAAAAATAAGCAAGTTTGTTAATATTGTCAGGTTTATCTAACCTTTTAACAAATATCATATGATCAGTAAATTGTTATTGCGGACAATATGTTGTCTACAAAACGTGGTGTCCCAGGGTTTTAGCCTAAATGGATGTTCTTTCTGAGCTCCTGGCTCTGCTTTGATCAAGCTGTAGTTTGCTCATGTGTGGATCATAAGACGTGTTAGTTTAAACAATGGGCTCCACTCTTACACTGCTGTTAGAAATAGATCATAAAGGTGTATGAGGTGGAGCCTTAGGCCTCGGGAAGACGTCTCCAACAAGAGAAGTGATTGTGAGGAGACATCAGATATAGTAGAGCTGAAGTTCACCCTTCTCGTCATGCCTGGAGGAGAGTCTCCATCCTCGCTAGAGTGGTGCGTGTGCATGTGTGTGTGTGTGTCCTAGTGTGTGCGTGCTAGCATGTGAGAATCATCTGATTTGATCAGCCTTTACTATGACAAGTGATATTCTCCACAAATATTTGTAATTTTCTTAAATCAAAGGTTGTATCATGTTAATACAAGTATTGTTTTGCCTGTATATTCCAGCACATGTAATGAATAAGTGAATAAAGGAATAAGTAAGGCAACACTCTGCGCCTACAACATATTAATCCTAGGTTTTAGGGCAGAACGTACAACAAGTTGTAAGGTCAGGGTCAGGCTGTTCTGCTTGAGCTTGTACGCTTGTAAATATTGTGGTCCTCACAGAGACAAAGCGTCAAAATGAGCAGAGCATTGATAGTGGAGCTGCTACTGCTGTAATGCTGCATTGTCAGAGAGGCAGCATGAATACTAATGGTTGTGATATAGCTCAGCAGAAGCATACAGTAGCATGTTGTGTGTGTGAGCAATGCTGTAAAGTGACATACTGCACACCTATGCCGTGTGTATCCCATCACAATAACAAACGAGCCTCAAAGACGTTCCGTTGCGTTATGAAGTTATTCACAAGTGAGCCATCTAATGTGCTGACCACCTTGTTGATTATAGGGCATATGAAAAGATAAACACAGGATTTATATGATCTTGCACAAGTATAAACTGTGCACAAGTACATGTAAGTGAAAGAATTCCTACTTCCTCTATAAGTAGCTGGAGCGGGATGAATACCTTGTTATCAGGTGGAATATTGCATGTGACATGCTCCACTCTCTGCATTGCATGCCCATCACACCCTGCCTACGCTGCAGTAGTTACATTTCACATGTATCACACTACCTCTGCTGCTGCTGCTGCTCACGTACAGTGTTTCATCTCAAAGCCCCATCTCGACCGCCGCGTCCACCCGTTGGCTCTGATTCTTCTTTCCTGTGAAGTGGAGGAAATTAGTTGTTGTCACTCCTCGATCTCCGTCTGTGCTGGCTAAGCGTACGCCGGGGCAGACATCAAACACTGTCATTAAAAAAAAAAAAAAAAAAAAAAGCAATAGTCTGACTGACGCACATTGTCTGACTAAAATGACTGCAAAACTAACAGCTCAACATAATTCTGTTTATAAGACAGGAAATATTATTTTGATTATTCAGAGGAAATGGTGTTTGCAGTTTTGCTTAAAGATCATGATTTCACTGTATAAACCTGTTATAAAACTATAATAATATGTTATTATTGTTGCTTGTGTCTCTTTGTGTGAGTCAAAGTTCAGGATCAAAACAGCATTCGTTGAGCTGAGGGAGCTTAAGGAGCAAAATGCTTGTGTTGAACGCCGGTCAGTGAAATCACCTGGTTTATACAAGCGGTTGGAATAAAAACAACTGCAAGCTTTCAGCCTTTCTGTGTCCCAACCGACAGAGTCTAGCCTCTCAAACCTATGCTTGTGTTGTGAGGTCAGTCATTCGTGGAATTGAAACAGGTCATGTCTGTTTTTTTGTTTTTTTTTGGTGCCCCAGTTTTTTTTAAGGAGCTTATTGTGTTGTTTCTCGCTCCACAGGGCAACTGTGAGGACGATATTTGGTTCAACAAGCCATGTTTGACATGTAGTTTTCTGAATTTTGTGTTTCTGTTCTTTTCTTAAGGGTTTTCAGTATTCTATCGTGCAAAATATCCATCTTAATGTCTTAAAATATTATGTTTCCTTGAACAAAAAACTACTAGTAGAATAAGATTTTTTTTTTAAAATGCAAAACAACATACTGATTTTTTTGTGTGTATGTCTGTAATGAAGGTGTCAGGTCTAACAGTCTTTCAGAGCAGGAAGATCTTGCTCTCAACACAAAGAGATACCAGAAATTAGAACGAGAAACACCTTTGTCATCACATTTCCCCCTGTACTTCACCCTCCATGTTTGTGTGTGTTTCTCTTTCGTCTCTTCCAGCCATTTTCGTCAGCACTCGTCGCCCACTAGAGGCGGTAACCAAGGCAACAGTAGAGGATAGATAGACTGTAGTCTATCCTGTGTTCAATGAGCCCCTTTATTCACAAAGTTTATTCCTTCTTTCCTCTCCTGCGTTCAACCTTTTGCTGTGCACCAATTAGATCGGCGGGGTTGACCTAATCTCATTTCATATCTGCACAGGATCCATTTCATACAGCACTCACTGTCTTATCTAGAAGATCTCTCCTCTGTCTCGGTTTCTCCATCATCCGTTCTCACAGTCTTGTTCTTTGATGTTTTTTTCCCCTTGTTGTTTCTCTACATACACACTTCCTTTCCTCTCTCTGTCTCTCTTTCTTTCATTCTTTCTTTTACTCTCTATATGATGTCTCTTTCCTACTCATACAGTCACACACACACACACACTTTACATGCACACTTTACAACACACTAAATCATCAGTCTGACTAGTTTGTTTTTAACTTTTGTTTGGATATAATAACACGTCTTTGGTCCCCCAGCTGACGTTGTGAATGGGAAAATAACAGGCGTCTCGCTCCTTTTTATCCTGCCCATTTATGCATGGTAATGATGCCTTTGATCTCTACAACAGTAGCTTCAGATGGATGTTCTCATCTCCCTTTCTCCATCAGCTCAGCTCAGCAGTGTGTAATTGCTGAGAAGTGAGCCTTAATTTTTGGCTCACTGCAGTGTAAAGAGACGATATCTCTATGACACATTAGCGGAGTTTTTAAAGTATTCTGACAGGGCTATATGCTTTAACACATGTTTCCTATTTGTTAGTGTGTTTGTCACTATGATTTACTGTAAGTTTTGTAGCATAGCTGTTTAGTTTACTCTGGAATCTGTAATTAAAGAGCAAGTTTGTTTCTCACTAATACAAAAGCTTATTGTAGGAGATTATGGCTCATGGACAGCAGGAATTGAAACACTGTTGAACAAAGAATGGATTTCTAATACACAGGGTTTATTGTTTCAGTCCTTTTTGGCACAGCCATGTGCATAATAAGTGAAGGTTTCTACAGAGGTCTGTTTTAGAAAACTTTGTCCCCTAGAAATTATGTTCATGTACAGCTAAGTTTAGACCGAAGTTTAGACTGCGTCTAGAGTCTAAAAATAACCATAAAAAGTTTAATATTGCTGCAGATATTGTGCTGCAAGATATTTTGGTGGAATAAACCCCCAACTAGGTACGTTGTCCCTGAACATTTCACTCATACGTTCAGTATCAACATTTTTGCAACTTGCCAAATACTTTAACAATTAACAACATTTTCTCATTACGTTGAGAGAAATCATAATTCATCCAGCATTACCTTTCAAGCATAACGTATTTTGCTGTCGCAATTAAGTTGACAGGCTTGGCTTTAGATGGTCAAATGAATGCTGCACTAAGCTAGAGATGATGGCTAGCTCTCATCAGTCTGCACCATCACAGATCCGTCCAACAGGCAGCACCACGCGCCAGCTCAAAGTGCCAGGACCGAAGGTGTGAATGTGGATACAGTATGTCACTTGGATGGTATATCAAGTGGGCAGCTGCCACCACAGATGTTTTATTGAATTAGTCACATTTCCTCCTTCCAAGGCTCAACAGTTTTTTCTGCCATCCCTGAATTGCTTTCGCAGGATTTAGATGACTACATGTATGACAATCAACTTGCAGAGACTTGACACTTGCTTTAGACTTCTTATTTAATTTTACAGCACATGAAAACACTACAAAGGATCCATACATGCTGCATACGTCTTTCCCCCTCTTCCTCTTTTTTATTACTGTCTGGGAGAACATATCTGATGTCTTAAGATGTGTCTCCCTCCTCCTGCAATTTTCACTGCAGCTATGTAGAAATCAACACTTTGTTCTGTACATAACATACCACCTGCACTGGCATCCACACACATAAACACACGCAACACAGCCCAAATGTTCAGCACATGACAGCTGTCACTCCTGTGTGGTGCTTGGACATCAGCGTCCTGTTTGGATAATCTTGAATGAGCAAATGCTAAGGCATGAATACACGCCTAGACACTGTTCTGTGATCTCAACCCCAACCATTAACCAGTCTCCAATTCATGTTTTCATCTTTTGGGTCTCTGTCACCATTCTCCTTATCAAGCAAGTTTGGTTTCTTACCCTGGGATACTATTTGTCATTGTGGACAGTTTTCATTGGAAACTACTTTATGCTGAAGGTTGAAAATCCTGATAACAGTTGACAGCGAATACATTCAACCATTGAACCATTGACAAAAATCCATTCATTGTATTCCATTGTATTGCTGTGTCAGCAGATTTTTCAGAGGCAAAGATCTCAAAACCTTTGGCAAATGCGCTGTGATCTAAATCTACAGTATCTGCAAAACTAGATACTGGTGCTTGGGTGGGAAAGTATATTTTTTATGATTTGGGTGAACTGCCCCTTAAATGTTTGCCCTCATATTAGTTGCTATTAAACAGTTTCTGCTTCTTCTGTGTACTGTGATGTGTGTTTGCGGTTGGGTTTTTGTATCGGTAGAATGAACCCTGTGTTCATTACGCTCACACGGCTGTCATAAGTTTGTGTCTCATGCTTCACTCCTGGCTTTTTACAGTTTCTCCCTTATCCCTTCTCGTGTCGTTATCGTCTATCTTTTCATGTCTCTCCGTTTCCTCGGCAGTCATGTTTTGTTCTCGCAAGTCCGTGTGGATTTTGTCTCATCCGCTCTCGCTTCCCTTCTTTCATGTATTCAATACTTAACCTCTTTCTCTTTTCTCCTCCATTATTATTTCCCTTTTCTCCCTGCCTCTCTGACACATCCTTTCTTGTGCTTTCTCTCTTCTGTTCATTGTTTTTTTTAGGTATTAAATTGATTAGCTCCAACCTACATTTATATTCTCCCAGGTATTTTGAAGTGACCCTTTAAATGTAGGCTAAAACCACTTTTTTTAAAAACCTGGTTTTAGTTTAAGATGCATTGTATTGTCATTATTTTTCTATTAATTAATTTATTCAATGTAAGGTTACAATATACAGCATCTTGTCATCACTTTTTAAACAATTTCTTACTATGATAAGGAAAGTGCTACATAAATAAAGTTATTATTAATGTGAAACCCTAGTTATCTTGCTCTTTCCTCTTATTTTTTCAGTTTAAAATATAAATGACTAAATGTAAAATAATGTCTAACAAAAACAGGAAAGACGGACCCCCATCAGAAACCACTAGCAAAATCTGGATACGGTGATTGGATTGCTTGTGTCTTTATTTGTGTCTCTACATCTCTGCATGTTAAGTAAAACAAATGTAAATCCTGCTCCATCAACTCTTGTTTGCGAATGGTCCCATCACATTGCATTATGTCTGTCAGTCCATCAGTCACTGTCTCCCCCTCCCCTGTAAGATGAGAAGCCTGTCTGTGCTGCCAGCCATTCAGCTGTCACCAGGACCTATCATAACAAATCCACCAGTCCCTTCAAAGGCCTCTGATTGACAATTTGTCAGAAGGGTTTGGTTGTTTGTTGAGTCTGCTGAGAGCATTTAGAGGAGAATTGAGCGTAGCTATGGATTATCTCCTCTTTCCCTTTTTCTTTCTTTTTCTCAGTCTTCTGTTTGTTCTGCTTCAACACTATTTATATCAGTATCACTTTATATGTGTGTGTAAATGATGTGTAGTATGCCCTATACATTTAGTTTGTGATGTATAGTGTAATTAGTGTCTCCAGCCTCTGTATGTTCACTCATCACCACCGTGCTGGGAACAGGGTATTTTGTCAAATCAGCCTGGGGTGCATGCAGTGACCCAGGCCTAAACCTCCTCTTCCCTGGCCCACCCTGGGCCTCTGCAGGTAAATCGGACCCCCAGGCCCTGTCTTCCTGGTGGTCCTCCTTTGTCCTCTCTCATCTGCCCGTTGCATCCCTCCTCTACTAATCTGTGGTTGGTGTGAAAGAAACAGAGGAGTTAATGCAGCCCTAAGATGTGAAGAGCTAGGACAGAGACAGCAAGAAGGATCCATAAATACAAAAACTACACAAGGAATTAAAGCAAAGGATGTTTGACAGAGCAGTTAATCAAAGTTACAGTCAAACACAACACTGGTAAAGCACTGACTTTGTTTGTAATTAGGCAGTATCATTGTGTAAATTGATAAGACTGCAATAACAGTTGTTTTCATTATCATTTAAACAGCAGATTATTTTCTTGATCAATCAGTTAATTGACTGGGACAGTAAAACATAAGAAAATAGTATTTCCCAAAGTCAAAGTTGTTTTGTCCAACCAACAGTCCAAAATCCAAAAATATTCATTTTAATATCTCAGAAGACTCACGAAACCAGCAAGTATTTACATTTGAGAATTATTGACTCACCAAAAATTGACAGTTTTAGCCAAAAGAAAATCCCCCTTTAGTTCTTGTAAATAAACTGGAAATACTCGAAGAACTGAAAGAACTCCCACTAACATCCCACAAGCATGAGAAAACTGTACATGTGATGTAAGGAGTTAGGTGTTTATGCACGTTATGAGTCTTCAGCAACAGTTTACTCAGATACATTTACTCTTGACTACCTTGGAATGGAAAAGCTGGTGCACACGAGTTTATTTTAGAGATTACTGTTTGTTAATGGTTACATTTTAGCAAGTAGATTTAAGGGTTACAGATAGAGAATGAATTTACCTAATGGAGAGTCACCATTTGGATAGTGTGTGTGTGTGTGCGTGTCTGTGTTGAGCCCATAAAGAGAATGAACATCATTTCATAACCAGGAGGTCAGCACTCGACAACACGCAGACATGATACAGCAGCGAACTTTCTGTCCATTGTGGTTCTGTAATGATGTGGAACAGAGTGATGAGTAGACTGTTAGCTCCGCTGGTGGATCAGCACTCCATGCTTCATTACCTGTGTGTGTATGTGTGTGTTTGTGCGGCACTTTGTTGTTTTTGGTTCACTCACAGGCTTTTCAGAGGAGAGTGAAATCATCTACGTCACCGGACACAGGGCTACCTAAGGTAACAGCCGATGAAAGTTTCCTTTAAATTTTTAGAAATGAACATCATGAAAGAGTTGATATGTTCCTGTGCTGCGAGCCTACTGATCTTCCGATACATTGAATGCTTTTGGGGTGAGCACGATGGGTGGTTAGACTGATTAATATTGGTTAGGCATAGCTATTAGGATGAGAGTTAGTCATAATGGTGCGCACAGGTTCAGGGAACAAACAATAACAGGTGAGGCCAATTTTAATATGACTCATCATCCACAATTTAGTCGAAATCAGAACCGATAACGGTGACTTTAGATGGAGCGAGCGCACGTGGCATTGCGTGTGTGTCATCTTTTGTCTGTGTCTTCATTCTTTCGGGTTAATCTCTATCCGGCAGACCCGCACTCTATCTCTAATTGACAACTTTTCCAGTGCTTTTGTATCCTGCTTACGCTTGTGTCCTCTGCCTCTTCTCCTCTCAGTCCTCTCCTGTCCTCTCTCACTGGCACCCAGCCGCTGATGATGACGCAGGGAGAGGAGAGAAGGAGGGGAGAGAAGAGAGAGAGAGACTCTGACATAGTGTAACGGCACCGATGCTACGGTAGGAAATATGTTGGTAAATAAATAGAAGATTGCAAGATGGAAAAAAGACCATTTAATTTTGCTTGAAAATTTAAATTACGATACTTCAGATTGTGATTGGTCCTATGTGTTGCAAGCAAAAAGCTAAAGCAGTTGCAAAAACAGTCTGCTGATAAAGGTTTTGCTTAGCTACATAGCCGTAGAAAAAAAATTGGCTCTACCTCAGTTTTATCTGGATTCTTGCCTGTTTGTTACAGAAAAGCTAAAGTAGGAAAAACTTTGTCCCTGCTGCAGCTGTTTTCAGCTCACCTTGGACTAATGAAGCCCCCAGTGTACACCCCTTTACATTGTGACATATCATAAGTCGTACTGTACGTGTTGTTGTGTCTGAGCGCTGGGACCAGAACAGTATGAGGACTTGTTGGAGCCAGACACAAAGTCCTCACTTGTCGCCTGACCCTCTGACCTAAGAGGAAAGCATGTGGGTGGGGTTGGACATCAGCGAGAAGTGAGAGAGACACTGCATGGTACAGAACAGTGTCTGACACACAAGAGGAACGTATGGGATGATGCTATATCCCTATGGGAATGCTCGGAGCCATTCGCTGCTGCAAAACACACAGACGTGCCGTTTGGCCAGAACAGTAGTCCTTATTGACGGGAGTGACGTCCTCCCTTCTGTGAACTGAATCACTGTGGATGTGTGAGTGAGAGACAGAGAGAGAGAGAGAGAGAGAGAGAGAGGGACGATCTGTCAGCAGGCGTCAGAACTTGTGTGCACAAATGTAGGTGTGCGAGCCGCCGTTGCTTCCTGCTCAGACTCACCACTAACTATTCAGGATGCTCACAGAACCCAGTTGTCATAGTGACGGGGGAGGGGGGGAAGCGAGAGGAGCCCGCTCATTGCGCCACCTGATTGTAAGTGTGTGTGTGTCAGAGAGAGAGAGAGAGAGAGAGAGGCTCGAAAGCAGAGACAGAGAGTTGCGCAGGAGCGATGGAGAGACAGGCTTTTTGCTGTGATCAGTGTTTTCATCAGTAGTCTTATTCTTTAGCTGCTGTGTCGTGGGGATTGCAGATATTTTTTTTGCCACTTGTGCTCTCTTACTCTCTCTCACAAACGAACTTGGATTCTCCGCTTACTCACACACACACAAACCTGAGTGCACGCACACACACACACACACACACACACACAGCGGTTTGCTGTGCTTGTATAGCGAGATGCTGCTATAGTGTGACATGTGTGTCAGGTGTGTATGAGATGGGGATTCATGTGTGTTGATTCCCATGCACACTCTGACACGCTCACACTTTGACTTGATGCCTGGTGCCTCTGACAGGCTGAGGGACACACAGCAGGCCTGGCCAGGGGCCCTCCATGCCATGGTAAATACCTAGCCAGCTGGAGCTAATGTGTATAATCTCATAGAGGTATGAGCAGGTAGGATACACTGTCTTTGTTGTCCAAGCGTGTGAATCTGGGCAAGTTTTGTTGCAAGGTAAAGATGCTTGCTGCTACTTTTGAGTGTCTGCGAGAATTTAAGTGAAACATCAGTGAATGTTTTAGACAGAAGCGTTGTTTACAGACTTGGTGTTTGCTATTTTGCAATTTTGCCTTGTAGTTTGTCATGATGAGGAGACAATCAATATGTATTTTCAGTGCTTGAAAGAAAGGGAAACACTGTGTTTGTTTTGGCTTTGCTGTTGTCAAGGGATGTAGTGTGTTACCTGATGGCAGATCTGGCCACCTTGATGAAGCTGGAGTATGTTATCTCCTCTCTCCTGCAGTCTGCTTGTGAGATTGGGTGTGTGTCTGTGTGTGTGTGTGTGTGTGTGTGTGTGTGCATTGATGCTACTCTCTGGCTCTATTTCCCCTCTTCTCCTCCTGCTGGCTGTGTTCCCTCAGGCAGTGACTCTGCGTAAGCACGAAATGTGTGTGTGTGTGTATGTGTGTGTATGTGTGCGCTGTGGAGTACGTTTGCTTGCTTCTCACAGTGGTATGTATGTTTGTGTGTTTGTATGTGAGAGAGATCTTCATTATCACGTTGTTTTACACAGACAGTGAGCAAAGCATCACAGTAATCTTAGGATGTGAAAGGAGCAGGTGAGGGACAAAGAGAGGAGGGAGCGAATCTGAGAGAGACTGTGGCAAAAAGATGGCTAGATAAAAGGATACCAACTCAAAGAAAGTGTGGAATTGCATTCTTTGTCAAGCTGATGAATGCCCTTTAGAAAACTGTCTAAATGGCTGCTGTTTCGTATTATTATAGCATTGCAGATTACTCTTCCCATCCCCATTACATTACCCTGTTGGGATGATTGAAACACATAGTGCTGAGTTGCGAGCTCTGGATTTGACACTTCTGTTTGTCTCAATTTTCAGGTAATATGGCAGTTTGAGAAGTGATTGATGAAACTCAGCATTTGCCTCCTCGCTGTCAACTACTCTCTCTCACCTCTATCTCTGGTTTTTCTGTGTTTCTGTCACAGGTTGTCTCTCTTTCCTTCACTGTCTCTTTTTAACCCTCCCTGCCAGTATATGAGCGGAGGGAAGCAGCAGCTCCTTGCTCAAGGCATTCAGTAATCACTCTGTTCCCGGCTGCTCCGGCTCTTCCTTTTCCTGTTTCCCTCTCCAATTTTGCAGAGTGAAAAGTTGCTTCAATGCATTTTATAGAAAATGGTGGTACTTGCATTATACAACACACTCAGATACGGATGCATCAAATCAGCGGTAATGGTGGTACGATGTTGGCATTAAGTCAGGCGCAAGATTTGTCTTCTTTGCTTCTTGCGTCTTCATTTGCTCTTAGTGATGCGTGCCAGGAATTCAAATTTGAAGCAAGTTCCTTAAGTGATTGTCAGTCATCTTAATGATCAATTAAACATTAAACATTTATAGAAAACAAAATGCCTGCTTTTTTCTTGGCAAAAGCAATATTTGAACAATTGACGTGTGCTATTGTGTCAGCAAAGCATAAAAATAAATTAGTGGTCTTGAAACAAATTAATTAAACACAAGTACATTTTAAATTACAATTGTACATGATCATAAATGTTATGAAATAGAAAATCGTCTGACAATGATTACGAGCAAAAGGTGGGAGCGTATCCTTTCAAAGGGACGGAGGCGGTGAGACGAAATTGTTACACAGGTGTGTGCTGCACAGCGGGAGTGTGTTGACAAGGGGTGGAAGTAGTATTCACATCCACTACTTAATTAAAAGAAGCAATACCGCAATACAAAAATTACTTCTAAAAATGACTAATACCCTATTACAAGTAATTGCAGTAAAAATGTCGCTTAAGTAGCTATACAGGCCTTTATTGAGAACAAAGCCTGACCAATATGTGTGTCAATGAAAATGAATTCCTACATTGAGCAGAAAGATTAAATAGGCTGTCTCGGTCTTCTGACAAGTATATATCTCAAGTATATGTGAGCATATGTACTTGGTCTGGAGAGAGTTGTGTGTCCTTTGACTGTAACCTCTTGTTTAGTTGGTGAATACATTTGTGATTAATTAATAATTAACATTACTAATGCAAACTAAAGTAAATATAGCTGATTTGAAAATCTGTCATTTTTTTGTTTCATGAAGGAATAACCAAGGCGAAACTTTGTTTAGCATTGCTATAAACTTGCAGGAGAGACCACTGATCTGCTTCATAGACTTGACAAAATCACCACACTACTCTACCTGCCTCTTTTACATGACTTCTGTCTGTCTGTTTATTTCTGCCCATGTGGTGTTTCTGTGTTGCAGTGTGAGAGTGCGATCTCTGGCCATAGTTGCAACTACAAACACTAAAATGTATTTTAGATATTGAAAACATGTGGTGGTGAGTAATACTGCTGTCAGTTCAATTCCCACTGTGCCACTGGAAACACTAATGCATAAAAGAATTAAACACACAATGCCAGCAAATGAACACAGATACACACTAGCCATTGTTAGTTCCACACTAACAAGTTTTAGTTAGTATTTCAACATAATGGTACACCTTAATATACAAAGCAGTGGATGCTGGCTCCATTTGCACAAAATGTTATCCCCTTGCCCTTGTCTCACAGCACTCTCACATATTAACAAACCTACAGTGTTTTTATTTTTTATATTGTGTACTTATGCTAATCTGTTAATCAAGATTGCCATCAATAATTCATCACCTGCAGAGGGTTCAGTAGTTGAAACAACAGCAAGCCAGAGGCATCCTGTCTCCCCTTTGATGTCTTTATTCCTTGTTGTTCATTATCTCAGAGGAGGAGGGTACCTGGTTTAGCCTTCTTCTCCTTACATGCTCAGGCCCACAGATATTAATGTTTGATGGCTTTCCCTTCATCCCACAGCAGCCAGATGTCCACAAAGTATACACTCAGGACTAGGACATGTCCAAACTTTCTCTGAGGTTTATTGTATAATGTTGTATTATCTGATTTGATGAAGAATCCACATGATGCTTGATGTTGGAGAGTGTGTTTGGAGATGTTTGTCAGCCCTTCCTCATGTGATCATTTGTGAGGCAAAAGAATAACACTGTTGTCTCAGATGTTTTTTTTTTTTGTTTTGCCTAAAGCTACAATAATTGTCGCATCAGTTTTCCTACTCATGCGTCTTTTTTTTATGCATTCATAGAATTTGTCAATAAAGGCACTGTTTTGATAGAGCATCTGCCTATCTATATTTAAACCACTGAAAAGCTTTTTTCTCTCCCTATCAGTGTCCCTCGCTCTGTGCATGTCCCCCCTACCAATCTTGTCTCTCCTCTTGCATTTACAGGAAGAATGCAAGCAGATCATGGCACGCCAGAAATCTAACAGCCAGTCGGACTCACACGATGATGAGGTTTCTCCCCCACCGCCCAACCCAGTTGTCAAGGCCCGGCGCCGCAGGGGAGGGGTCAGTGCCGAGGTCTACACTGAAGAGGATGCTGTCAGCTACGTACGCAAGGTCAGCCTGGGAAGATGGATGCATACACAAACATCTACATACAGGCATGCACAGGCACACACAGCTAGTACAGTGCCTGCAAGCACATACTGTTGCAGTTATATGAAAGATAACAGAAACAGATAACAGAACGATAACACTTAAATTGCAAAACACAATATGATATTTATTTGTTTTTGTATTTGCATGATTAACACATAATCGTAACAAACTGAAAATGTGCAGGGGATGGAGGAAATTAAGGGGGTTTATCAAAGGCCCTCCCCAACACAAGGAACTAAAAATACAGTCTAATATAAATAGAAAATTGGAATTACCAGTTGCAGGTCTTATGGAAGAATTCAAATGCTCCAAAGCAAGGCTGGTCATGACCCTCACTGAATCTGAAGGTACTGTTATTTGAACAGCAGCTCCTCATGTGGCAACAGGGAGGAAGTGGACCCCATCTGAAACCGTTCAGAGTGCTAAGTCTGGTCTTCACTTTAGGGATGTGGTTGGCCAAGGCCAACATGGGAAAGCAGGTCTAGGGCTAGTCCCAAAAGCTCCTCAATGGCACAAGGCAACGTCAGTGTAGAAGAGATGACTCGTGATAGAGGTCAATGGACTAACTGGTAGAGCCTGGACTAGAGGAAACCCAGCTGGCATGACATCTGGGAGATGGAGGGATCTCAGTTATGTTGTCATCAGAGCCACTTATGACCTCCTACCCACACCCTAGAAGCAGTGGTTGGGAGACCCCGCTTTCTTCCTTTGTCAAGAACCTGCATCACTAAGGCAAATTTTAACAGGATGCGCTAGGAGCCTCACCCAAGGACGTTACACTTGGCAGCATAACCAAATTCTTAGACAGCTGGCATCAGTCTTGGAGCAGAGGCGAACCACGACAAATGCTTTCCCACAAACATCAGCAGGAAATGTCCACTTCACGCCCTTCGTACCAGCAGGCCAACTTCCAGAGCACCATATAACATCAAAGGATGCAAGGATTCTGCTGGCGCTGAAGAAGCTTATGAGAGGAAAAAGACCAAGTACTCTGAACTGGCAATTGAAGCTGCCCAGAACGGCTGGAAGACCAAGATTTCCTCTGTCCTTGTCAAATGCAGCAGAAAAAAAGTGGTAGTTAGCTTTGGTTTAAAAGGAGAGACAACAACTGGGCGGCTAGATGAAGATAGAGGGGTATGGAACTGAGGGGGGTGTAACTGGGACGCCAGGTATAACCGTCGAACCCTCTGGAGATGTCGTGAGCTTATCAGTGAAACGTCAAAGAAGGAAGGTGCCCACCTGATGACCCCGATGACGTACCTACCCCTCCTTTCACCACTCCAATCCCACTACCAACATCAAGAGTGCCAATTTACCACCAGGATTGAAACATCAAGTCCTATTAGCTCTGCTGCTCTACTAATCAAGCAGACATTGAGGTTGTTTGTTGTTTATTTGTTGGACAGAGAGCTGTCATTCTGTTAACACCCACTTAGTGCATAAATATAAACACACTCATTGGAACAACGTGACAGTGTGAAGGGATATTAACTGTGTAAATTTATTACAGAAATTAATGAATAGACTTGGACACAAAATACACAATTTATGAGTCAGCAGCCCTAACCGATGTTCAGCATGGATGTTGAGATTCAACTCTGTGATATTAGATTGACTGTGATAGACTCCCCCTCAGGTTTTTACAGATAGTTGACATCTTCCTAATGCTGAACGGAGCGACTGTTTTTATTAAGCCATTTCTTGCTTCGTTTTAAGAGTCTTAAACCACATACAGTAGATTAATATTATAACAAAATCAGGAAATAAAGTGTGGAAGAAGACTTAAAGAGGCTAGTTCGTGTCAGGTTCAACTGTCAGTTAAATTATTTTGAATACAAGGATGCATCATTACATGTAATATGTTTTCTTGCTGTTATGCTGTCGAATGTTTTGTTTTTTTCTAATCTCCTAACCTGATTACGGAAATTGGTTTTCTTATTAAGTTATTGCAGAAAGTTAAGTGCTTATAAACACTTCTTGACACAAAGTCTAAGAGTGAATCAAGACATTTCTTTTTACTTGTCTTTGGAGGTGAACAGGTAGGTGAACCTGAAAATGATTTCTTTGTAAATTGACTTTGTGTTTTCTTATTGCGGACATCGAGGTTGTTATCTATCATCTTGTCTCCATTTTATAATTTAATAGGGCTACAGGATAGAGTGCTCTTTTGCCAGAAACTATAACTCACCTTTACACACACACACAAACCCTAGTCGTTATATCATTACCGTGCTTGTTCAATTGTAATTAACTTGACACGGCATTAATTGCCGGGTAATGACAAAACGGCATGAACCCCCGTCACCACGCTGTAATCGCATGGCCACTGGAGCATGCCGCGTGTGTGTGTGTGTGTGTCAGGTGTGTACATGCACCCACATGCATTTGTGTTTATGGCTCTGAGGTCCCTACCAGATGCTGCAGTCATGTGTCATGGCAACAAGCCTTCCTCTATCTCTAGCCTCATTTTCTTCACTGTCCCTCACTTTCTTAAAGACTCTCTCTCTTTCACACACACATACAAACACGCACACACACACACATGCAACGGCTCACACAGCCACGTCAGCAGCATGTGAAAAAGAAATTACTTAATGTGCTTACCCAACAAAACAGACCATCCGGGAAAACTGATTTAGAACATGAAAGCACATTATTGCTTCAGTATGGGAGAGGTTTTCTTTTGGCCATTGTACACCGAGGTAACACTAGTCTCACACACACACACACACACACACACACAGGCAGACACACAGCCTACATGCTGACATCTTCCTCCATCATCAATTCCATTAGTGACTCCATTGTGAAAATCAACAGATGTTTTTAACAGAACACAATCAATTAGCTTACCCTGCTCATCCGATTAAAATAGCTTTGCTGCAAAGTGCTGCGACTCTTCTCTTAATGAATAGCGAGGCCTGTCAGTCAGGCCTGGAGAACACATTAACAGAATGAATGTCAGGACTGACATCAGATTGATTGAGAGCACTCTCCTGATGAGGTAGGAACAGAGAGGACGTTGGGATTAGATGTTTCTTCCAACTTCAAATGGAGATTTTTGGGATTTCCAAACATATTTCACAGCTAATATAATACTGTAAGTAATGCTGTTGAAGGAATATAATATGGATGTTGCTGATGGAAGCAAATAATCAGCTTGTGTCTAACCTAATTTCCATTTTTCATCTCATTTTATTATTGAGTATTTATTTCAGTTGAATTTGATTGGCTCTCTCATATAACCACTTGTAAATTTAGCTGTGAAATCATGAGGAATATATGTGGCTTTACCCCAAATATGTATCTTGCAATTTCCACTTGGCTAGAGCAGAGTATGTTGACATTACCCTGACAAGTTAGAAAGGACACCCTATGAATATATAATTCTGAACAGTTTAAATAGGTGGTTGCAAGCTGGCTACAAGCTGAGAGCCCTGACATTTAATGATCCCCTGGGTGACAGAGCTGGAGCTGGATGTTGTGAAGGATGATTAGGAGGTTGACCTGAAATCTGAATCTGAAAATGACTTCTACCACTGAGCCCCCTCTGGGTGACTGTGTCCTCAACCAACTCAGTTTCCAGGCCAGGCCAGACTCTTTTCCCTTTCTCTGTCCAAGTACTGCAGATAGATAAAATTTTGGTACTTTTTATTTCATATGTGATGTGGTTGTGTGTGTATTTTGTGTGCATGCTGTGCACAGTGCTACGTGGTTGTCTTCATGTGGAGACATCTGTTGCCTTAAAGTAATTACAGCCTGCCCCCTCCTCTCCCCTACCACCAGAGACAAAACACATACACACATATACGCAGACACACACACACACACACACACACACACACACTCCTCTCCCTTTCATATTATTACATTTCTTCTCCTGTTTCTCTTACTTTTTTGCCTTTCTCATCCTATGATAAAAAGAGCTTAAATTCTCTTCTGGGATGCCTCTTTATAAATACAGACTTCTGTGGCTTTGTTGTGGCTACAGACTTTGCCATTCCCTTCCCATGGACACATACACACACCACTGAGTCTGGGACATGAAAATGCATGTTTTATGAATGAGTTCAGGCCTCTTGTGAATTTTTAAGGGCTTTGTGACATTTTGAGTGTAATCCCTGAACAGATGGGCTTTCCCAAAAATACACAGACACACGTGCGGTATATTCCTTTCAGCGTTTGCCAGTACGCTGCTCTTTAATTACTCAATTTAGTCTGCTTTTGAAGTCAGGCCTATTATGTGTTTGCACTGGTTTGTTTCATGTGTCCACCTGCATGGTGTTGCGCTTTACTGTTATGGATATTTCTGCTTTGTCTATACAGGTGATCCCAAAGGACTATAAGACCATGACGGCCTTGGCCAAAGCCATCTCCAAGAATGTGCTGTTTGCTCACCTGGACGACAATGAGAGAAGGTAAAAAACCTTTATGACTCCATTGACAACTTTAATAAGTTTGCACAGCATCTAGTGTGATTCCAGAAAGCGAGACGTGTGTTTGGACAATGAGTGTATGTTTGTAAGCAGTCATGAAAAGGCCATTGTTCCAGTCGAGTGTATTGCCCTCATGGCCACTGTGTGCCAGTGTTGCCTGCTTAGGGAGCACCTCAGGTCTGCAGAGACACGACAGAGGGAGGAGGAGGATTGAATATGGACAGATGTGGCAGAAGAGGAGGGGGATACAGCGAAGGGTGGGTAAGGGGGCAACTGGATCTGTCTGTATGTTGTATTGTGTTGTGTTGTCGGCTGTTATGGTAACTTGAAATTATGTCAGTATCATGTGTATACAGATATGGGCGGTGGTACGCAGACACCTTGGTCAGAAATCAACAATTCTCCATAGTTGGCTTTGAGAGAGAAGGATGCCAATTTCTCTCCATCCCTCCCTTTTTTCATACCATCTGCTCCTATTCATTGTTCCATCACATTCCTCCTCTCTTCAGCCATCCTCTCTCCATCCTTCCATCTGTCCCAAATCTCCAGTGATGGCTGGGTCTGGCTCTGACAAGGGAGGGGGGCCTTGTGGGAAAGTCTCTCAGGTGGCTGCCGGGCGGGACCGCCAGCCGGAATAGTGTTTCATTGGCGGGGAGAATCCATTATGCCCCATGGAGAGGAAAACACCAGAGCTTTCCTGTCGGCAAAAGCCGCTGCGGACCAAACCCAAAACACACTCTTTCCAGTCTTTCGTCAGCTGACAATTTACCGTGCTCCTTTGGCACAGGCACACAGGCCTCTGATTGCACGTCAGTGCCTCTGTAGCAGCACAGAGCGGAGTGCAACATGTGATAGATCTGGACAGTCTGAAAAACCATATACTTGGGTGGCTGATGTGGCAGATTAGAGTTACACCAGAAAAATATATGCCAGTAGACCATAAACCATCAGGTTTTAATGTACTCAAGGCCTCTCGGCATGCCAAGCTATGTAATGGCGTTGTCGTCAGCCCTTGAAACCATGTATGATGTAGAATTTATTCGACTGGCTGTCGTGTTCGCTGTCTCGCTACACACAGCTAGCATGAACCATTAATGCTGCACTTACAGGAATCCGTTGTTGTGGGATTTGTGGGTGAACATGCAGCTAGCAGTGCTTAAGGCTCTCAGCTCGTGAAAATTGGGTAAGACCTTGTCTGATTTGCTAGATTGTACAGCGACATGGCAGTTAGTTGGCTATGACTTCGTCCTTTCTCTATTCCTCTCTGCATTGCTCTCCCTCCATCTCTTCTGTTCTTCCTCACTTCTCACTTCCAGCTGATGATGTTTGATGGCTGGCCGGTTGGCTGGCTGGTGAATTGGTCGCATTGCGGTAATGTTGCGGTTGTCGCGCCTGGAGCCCCTACAGACAGAAGTGTATTGATGTATAGCCAATGTGGTCCTCCAACATTAATGAAAAACTGCACACAGCAACCAGCAGGCCTTTGCACATAGCTCAGTTGCTGGAGTGCACACTACATGCTTACATTGGTCAGGGATGGCACAAAAATTTTTCCTGAGAAGGTGCATCTGTGATTTTGGCTCACACTAAATGTTGTACAATATCAGTAATTTACAATAGTAGTGTGTATCCATGTTATTACAAGCAGCAAAACAGCAGATGAAGCCAAACTCGAAGCTTCGAAGTAATAATTTCTGCTTGTTGATCCCTTCTGTTGTTGGCATTGATGAAGTCACGGTATGAAGTACATTGGCTTCTTAAGATGTGCCAGAGCTGTCAAGGACTGACGCACATTAGCAGATGGAGTCTGACTGTACGGTTCTCTCTCTCTGCCTCTCACTCCTTCTCTCTTTCTTGCTCTTCTCTTGTTCCGCAAACAGCTGGCTATTTGGGTTATCACACGCCCTTGCACATGTGGTCTCATTGGCTGAGAAGACAGTGACAGTCGACCATTACCTCTGATATCACATCAGTATTGCAGGACCATTCAGGTCCTTTGCTTGACATCAGGGGAATAGGTCAATGCATGCAGCGTGATTACAGATGATTGCATACAAAAACTGCTTCTGACTAGTTTTTATTGACTGATGTTTTGCATTGGCAAGTATTTTTTTGTATTTTGTTCGATAATTGGCTTAAACTGTGATAAAATAGCCATTTTTTTCTGAAGGGTATGTGTATGTGAGAGACAGAGAGAGGAAAACCAGAAGGCTGATAGCAGTGTGTGTATGTGCGTGTGTGTGTGTCAATGAAAACATCTTGTGTGATTAGTCACTCAGCAGTTATGTAAGCTGAACACCACACAATTTGTTCCCCCATTAGCGCTATATTATGCTATCATCCCCTTCAGTAATGAGCAAGATTGAAAACAATGAAGCCCTCTTTGTTTCTCTGCTCTCTCTAGCGCTCTATTTTTCCTCTCATCACTTTTTTTTCTTTTTTGTTGCCCTCTTTTTTTCCCTTGTTGTCTTCTTGTGTTGTCTTGTCCTCTCTCGCTCAGTCTCTCATTCATAATCATAATCTAATCTTCTTAAGTTACTTATCTGCCTTTCTAGGAATTCAGGGAGACTGCACTGGCTCTGTAAGCAGTGCATTTTGATGAATTTAATAACAGACTAGTTGACAGGACTACTTTTTCTTCCATTTTCTTCTTTCTCTTTTTTGGTATTGCTGCTCCATCTCCTATGAGTGTTTATGTTTTTTTTCTTCAGCAAAAATGTACAAGGCATATTTTGTGCATAATCCAATATCATACTCTACAGATACCAATTAAAATCTGTGGTCTTTTATGGAACATGATTTATATCTGCCAGTCTTGAACACTAGAACCACTAATGAGTCATTTAATGTACACATTTTAAGTGTCAAACTTAGTAGTTAGCAACAATATATCATGCCAGTCCGTGACTTAAAACAGTATATAATAATAAATGGGTTGACTGTGTGTTTACTTTTTTACTTGGCCAAAAATTTGTCCATGTGCACACAGCTGACACTGCAGGATTGAGAGGCTTTACAGTGATTTCCTGGTTAGTTTAGTTAATTCCCTCAGAGGCATCTCTGGAAGATAGACCACTGCCTGCGTCCTTGTTGCCTGCTTGACAAATATCAGTCACAGTGGACAAAGTCTACGCTTTTAAATATGTGTGTACATTTTTTAAGAATGCAATCTCAGAGATTCAAGTGTTACGTCGACTCCCCCGAACACACATACATGTACAGTATACATGTCTTTCCAGAGTGAGAGTTATCTCTCAGTAGTGAAGCTGCGTTATCAATCTTTTGATGGGGCTGAGGTGACTGTGTGTATAATTACAAGATTGGTTCAGACAAGAGAAAAATGATCTGGTAGGGCAGAGTATTACTTCAACTAAAACAGAGCAAGCTTGTGGTCTGTCTTTTGATCATATCCTGTTTTGTAAATGTTTGTGTCCTCAGCTTTCATTGTCACTAATGTAAAGATGTCAGGGTCGAGGGTGTATGTGTGTGTTTGAGTAAGTTCTGGAGAGAGAACAAAAGCAGAAGATAAGAATTGAGAAGAGAACTGAGCAAGAGCAAAGGCATTTGTTTTCCCTTTAAAGGTGAGAGTCAGAGAGCGAAAGAGGCAAAAACGAAGGAAAAAAGGGAGCAAGATGGATGTGGTAATGCCCCACATTTTGCTACCTACACCCCTACCATGACACCCTCGACTTTCTCTGATGTGGATGATTAAGCAAATAATAATTAAATAGACATAAGGCCAAAATGTTGGAATCCATCCTATAAGCTATGTGAACAGGAAAGAGAACAACAGTAAAATGTGAAGCAAACACACGCCGCACACACCAACGTACACACATAATCAGGCATGCAAATACTACCACCATCACTACAAATGATGACAGGGATTATATGGATATATACACACACACACACGCACATTTTCAAGAATGCACGTCAGTCTGAGTTCCCAGTGAGTCTGCTCCAGCTGTGAGTGTGGAGTCTTTGATTAACACACCATTCCATATGTCACACTTTATGGCCTCAAATCTCCTGAGCTCCTCCAGCCGTGTGTGTGTGTGTGTGTGTGTGTGTGTGTGTGTGGTGCATCTTTCCTCAGCTGCCTGGAAGTAAAACCTTAACACATTTTGCCCTCCAAATTTGTAGACATACATACATATGCTCATGCATTGCACCAGTGTAAATACAGTGCAACATAAGGGATATTTTGTTTTGCTGAATAAAATGGCCATGATTTGTTGGTAATACAAACTAAAAGGGAGTGAACATATACTGTACCATCACAGGACTGAGTCTCTGTCTGTTTATCTCTTTGACCTTGGCTGGTCTCTAAACTTAAGTTTGAATCTCTACCATGGTGTGGTTCCCAGCAGTTCACTGGGTTGACCTCTCTATTAGCTGCCCGTTAGCTGCCATAATGACCTCATTATTATGTGCACAAACAGACTCACAAGTGCGCAAGATAAGCTGGGAACAGGTGTTTGATTTCACATTGTCCCAAGCCTGTTTTGCTAACGCCCAAATCAGCCAGCAACCACCTGTCTCAATACTGTAACTGTACAGTAGTTGTTATCATATCGACTGAAACTATTATCTCAACTTACCATCTGGTTGTCTGATTGTTCTGTTTTGCTTTCAGGTAACTAACAGCATTTAGATGATAATATTTTTCAGATTAAAGGTTTTGATAGGAACATGTCAGGATTGATAACAGGAAGAATCAGGTCATTTTCTTTTGCGCCAATTTGGATATCTTACCTCAGCCAAATTGTCACATTACATACTTGTACACTATGTATGTGCACGTGTGTGTGTGTGTGTGTGTGTGTGTGTGTGTTTGCATTCATGTGCTTACCTGCACATTCTTGTTCATCCAGGTGCAACCTCAAATGAGAATGAATTCCCATTGAGAATCAGTCTTTTAATATGGTCAATAGAAGCCATATCGCCTGTTTAAACACTCATTCCTTCTGTGATAGTGTTTCTTATCTAACTTCCCACTCAAGTGATATGAAATGAAACTTCTGATATCAATGGGCTGTGTATGTATTCATGCTTTTGTCAGTTTTTCTGCACACCTAGATAAATGACCTTGACGATCTCTCACTCTGTGTACGGTATGTATGAGGGAATGAAGTGAAAGATTGGAGCAATTATTTGAGGTTACATTTAGAGAGGGATTATACTTACAGAATAAGAGGCCTCTGGGAAATCTGCCATTGGTGTTCACTGCTCCTTTGCATTTATTTTGCCGTTGACACATAAAAACACACACAAATACACACATATATGCACATCAAGTTGTCTTGTCCTGTTTGCCTGCATTAGTCTAACGCCCTTATACCACAAAACACTCTCCTGGGTGACAGTACAGATACTAGAAGCCCTGCTCCCTTTATAACGACATAAATACTCTGGCAGGCACAAGGAAACCCTGTCCATCCTATTACTTGAGCTGTCTTGGCAGAGCCAGCAAAATTCTAAAATAACCAGTTACCATCTGGTTATAGGAGTTGTGAAATCTTTTCAGGACGGGGCCCAATTGTAAAATACACAATAGAGAACCAAAACGTCAGAAGTTAAACAAATTTTTATACAAGCTAAATTTTGCTGTTTAAACGTTTCAGCTGAGGATACAATAGGGAAAGCGATTGTAAAGAGGTGGTGCTCACCTCATCCTGTCTGCTTTAATCCTCTAATTAACAAGCAGAGTAATGAGTTGATGAAGTGACTGATTAGTTGACCTCTGACCCTGAAACCCTGACCTCTGCACCTTCCCCACTAGCCCCTGCCGATGGACGGGGAACATCTTTAGTGTACTGGCACTCCTTGTGTGTGTGTGTGTGTGTGTGTGTGAGTTTGTGTGTGCCTGAAGAGGTGCAAAAACAATAATAAATAAATCAGCGAGCAACAGAAAACTTCAAGTAAACAAACAATAGCAAAGGGAAGGACACTGATGTCACCTGAGAGATCTGTCTTGTCTCGTGTTCCAGCGTAGGTTTATCTAAGGCCAGTGTGAAGGGACAAAACAACAAAGAGGATGAGATGGTAGATAGTGTGCTGTGTAGCCATATCAGATGAACACAACTCCCATTATAATATCTGATAGCTCACTCATTTGAATCAGGCTTCATATCTTCATTATGGATGTGGAACTTGGGCTCAGTGCTCCGGCAGATGGGCTCATATTTGAAACACAGACACAGGCTCTTGTGTCTTAAGCCTCTGTTTCTACAATTAACAGTACAGCCAGAACTTTTTTTTTTCTTAATATATGATGAAATGCAAAACCACAAACACACACCTACTTAGATCAATATTGGCATCCAGATGCATACAGTGACACTCAGAATGTGTTGTTACCATATAGCTGCCTCTAGAGGGTGTTTTTGCCACACACAGATAATATACTGTAGATATTAACTAGTTATCACTTGAGTCATTGTCTCTGCTAGACACACAAACAAGTACATATATCCAAGATTAATGGTATGTGTGTGGACATACACACTTGCACACTTTGCACACTCTTCTCCCACTGTTGTGAATTTGGGATGAGGATAGAGGAGGTATCCTGTAGTCTCTCATACCTCGATTGTGTGTGTGTGTGTGTGTGTGTGTGTGTGTGTGCTGGCTTTACGGTTATTTGTCTGTCTTTTCCCGTCATTAACAGGACCTGTTTCTTTGTGTGTTCAGGTGGAGGAGTTGTGAGGATGTTTGACTCAGTCTATGATTTGTATTTTATGGTGAGCTAAGCAACAACAGCAGTCCGAAGCATGAACAAATTAGCAGGTTTATGTTGTGTGTTGTTTAGTCTATTTGTTTGTGCGTCTGTTTGTATTTCCTGTCTTACTGATTTCCTCGTTGACTCTTTGTGTGTTCTCATCCCTGTTCTTCCTGAGAGCCCGGTGGTCCTCTTCTTCCCCCCTTTTCAGAACTCACCACACTCTCTCTCTTTCCCTTCCTGTCTTTCTCCCTCTCTCGGTCACGCAGACTCATTCACATCTACATCCCCACTCACATCCAGTCCCTCCCCCACATTCATCTGTAGTCTTCTCTCTCTGTCCCCTGCGTGGCTTTGTGCTGCTGCCACAATGCCAGGGGCCAGGCGATGAGGTCACTCTCCACAGGAGAGCTGCAGGCCTGACTGAACCTCGACCATCCCCACCACCATCCAGCTTACAGAACAGGCCAGCAGTCTCACCTCCCCCAGCGCACCGCATCTCTGCCTCAGCTCAGACGACTTCACCTTTACGCCCATGCAAACCACAGGACACGGACATGAACATAATAATTCGTAGGAAGTTCGTATCAGCCAATCTGCATGCTTGCAAGCCTCTGCAGACAAACACACGTGTACATGTGTATAAGAGAGCACACGAATGAACAGATAGCTGGAAACTTTTGTCCTCTCTCACACCCTCTGCTGTATTTCAACCTGTCCCCTGCTGCCTCTTCTGCCCTCCAGCCATCTTTCTCCATCCTTCACTCAATCTATTTCTCCATCCAGTAATGAGTCATATAGTAGTGTTAGTGTCTGGAGTCCTTTCAGAAAGCTGTATCCCTTCCAAAATGTACCCCAGAGTCAATACGGGACAGTTTTCCAGCTAGTTATGATTCATCCCTGCCTTTTCAGCTGCTTATACCATCAATGAGAGTGTGTGTTTTTGTGCGTTTGCATGCGTGGGTATAGTGAGGGTTAGATGTGTTTGCCCGTTCATTTATGTGTTTGCGGATCCTTACAAAAACGGTGTGCGACTGTGTGTTTCTGTACATGTATGCATGTACAGCACACATGCATGTTTGTCTTGCAGTAAACAGGAAAACAGAGAGAAACTGGCCTTCCTTTTGGATCTGAACAGTTGGATCAAATGTCTACAATAAGAGAAACAGTGAATCACCCTCAGTGTCACCTCACAAAATGGTCCTGGCTGAGTACTTCAACTGCTGAGAGAGTGAAAGTAGTGCAGTAGTAGAAGAGAGCAAGTGTATAAAAAAAAAAATCAGTGTTAACACTTTAAAGCTTACACACGCCTGTGTATGTATGTCAGTGTTTGTGTAGCAGTACACTGGTTTGGAATGATGCATGGCATTCGTGAACGTGGACAGTGTCATGATTCATTTTATGTGAATGAATATGTAGGGTAAATGTACAATCGTGCATGACACTGACTTCCGAGTGAGCGTTTGCCCCTGCTGTGAGGACATGATGTTCCTGCAACCCTTCAGTGGCTTTATAGCTCAGCTAGGCCCAAAGTACAACCTACACACTGACCAACACACATTAGCCGGGGACGGAGCAGCCCAGCGCCCTATACAGAATAGCCCTGGTTGGCCCATGGCCTCCTATTGTATACATCCCGTCTGCTTTGTCTATGCTACTGTGATAGGTTCCAGCGCACAGGCACAGACAAGAGTCTAGTTATAGCGTGTTAATTCTCCCATGACCTACTCATTGGTGTGTGGGTGTCACTCTGGTCGAGTTTCATTTAGATAAGAGGCGCTCAGCCCATTTCCATGCTTGATAACCTTGAATGTGTGATGTCTCAGGGAACTTGTAGATAGTAGGCCACCATAGAGCAATTGGGTTTTTCAGGCAATAGATTTTTTTAAAAGTTGCCGGACAAATGCTGCTATCTAGTTACAGTATGTACATTAACTTGACTATCAAGAGGGCTCTCGGTGAGTTTTAGGGCTTTACAGTTTTTTGTGTTATAAGTGCTACAGTATTTTGATTCACATCTCTATAAAAACTTATACATGATAACAATTCTGCTGTATTTGCATTAGCAGAGAGATCTGTTTCATCTCACCAAGCACTCGCAATTTCTCCATAATTTTCATTAACAACTTGCAAGGTTGTTTTACACCACATGGTGGACGGTGCAAATGCAGAAATAAAAACAAATCTGATGTGTATAAGAGAGAGAGAGAGAGAGAGAGAGAGAGAGAGAGATGAAGGAGTAACATATTGAAAGAATATCCTTTGGAGGAAAAACAAAAATGAGGCCACCCAAACGTTTATAACAGCAGGGTTTTCCCTAAAACGAGTAGTTTGAGGATCCAAAACCATTTGAGGATCACCATACCCAAGAAGCTCATACAGGCACAAGGATGATACAAAATAAGTACTTTCATTTAAAAATAGTCTCCCTAAGAATTGTGACTGAAACTTGTGCTGTCACTTCTCGGTGAGAAAATCACGGCTCGTATTGTATCCAATAGCAGCCTCAGCGAGTCAACTTATGTTGTTGTTACAGTTCAATGAGGTTTTCAGTTAGCAAGCCGCTAACAATAGCACATTCCATGGTGGTAGCACATTATACACAAGGTGCTAGGTGGTTGCTCAACACTGTCCAGGTCTGCAGGCTGTGTGTCGGATGAAGCTGTCTGTTTACAGCAGGGAAGGCCTTACGTCAGTCAGATGTCAGCTATTGAATGTCGACCATTTCTCTCCCTCCCATGCACCCGCTGCACCTATTACCTCACTGACTGGTTGATGAAGTTTATACATGCACACACACACACAAACATACACACACAAATACAGTGCACACTTCTAGCCTTTTGCAGTCCTACAGTGTATACCCCCTCCTTCACTTCTCTCCATCTAGTCATCTACTCATCCCTCCCTCCCTCTTCCTCTTCCTCTCCGTCTCAATTTCCATTTGTATCCGTGTGTTTCTGCGTGCATGTATAATGGGCCATGTTGTGTAAAGTCTCAGGTTTAAACCCCAACAAAAAAAAAGCAATTTTGTCCCAATCTGCTTCTCAAATGCTTATCTTGTTCTAGTGCTTGTCTTCTGCGAGGTGGGAATGAGGGAGGAGGGAGGGTTAGGGCGGAGAAGAGAGGAGAGGAAAGGACATGCCCTCGAGACAGCGGCATGTCTTGTGATGTTTAGCGACGTGTCAGGATGTGTGTGTGTGTGTGTGTGTGTGTTTGAGAGAGTGAGAGAGGGAGGGAGGGAGAGAGAGAATGAGACACAGCTCTTGGCACCTGTACACAATGTATAGGGTTATTTCATCTGTGTATAATATATTTGTGTGCATTTGGTGGAATTACGTCTTTTTTAACTCTGCATATCAGGTGAGGAAGAGAGATTGTCTCTCTCTCTTTCTGTCTCTCCCACTCTCTCTCTGTTTCTTTCCCTCATTCCAGTGACATGTCCCCTGTAGACACATCAGAGCGGTGGAGGTTTAGTCCTGTCAGCGCCTGATTCAGCCTGACCGTTTTTCCCCTTAAATGGAGGAGGAGGCTCGCTTTTTCCTGCCCTGGGGCAAACAACGGGAGACAGGGGGCATTAGGAAGTGTGAAAACGCACAAGCACTGAAAATACTGAATGACCTAGGCCGACAGCATGAGGAAAATTAGCTCAAGTAAGCAAAGACAAAAATAGGTTTTTATTAAAGTTAATCAACAGCACAGCAGCTTAACCACTATACAGAGCAAATGTGAGAAAGGGAAAAGGAAAGAAAGGGAGAGGCAGCAGGGTTGGACATGTTTGTGATGTTTATAGGCTGACATCATGGCTGCATCAGCAGGTGGTGTGTGTTGGATCATCAGGTAGGTCTGTATAACAGCCTTGTCATGTTGAATGCGCAGTCTGACAATGAGGGAGCAGGAAAACCTCTATCCATATCACCAGAAGGCCAGCAATGTATTCTGAGATTTAGTGAGTCTTATTTTTATCCCTTTTCTTAATCCAGCTCCATTTTTCATGATAGTGTGTGTTCTTTATAGACAGAATACAGGAGAGGAAGGAGAAAATAGATTAGATATCGACCCACAAGACACCATCTCAGCCAACTGAGTACTAGTACTGGAAATTATTCAGCTATTCTCTGTAGTATCACACAATAATCCTATGATTTTAAACATCAAAGATACTGATGAGGCATATATTTACAATCGTGATACTGTCAAATTACTTGATGTTTGCTCGCCGCCCTGGAACACATCCTCCTTTCTCCTCACATCCTCCTATCAACTGCTCTCAAACTCCTTTCCTCCTCAGTCTGGTCCTTTCTTCCACTGCCATGCAACTCTGCTTCTCACCTCCTTGATGCCAGTATGAATGTGTTGTATATTTGTGAGTTAGTGTGTGTGTGTGTGTGTGTGTGTGTGTGTTGGATGGGTATGTTCCAAGCAGTAGTCACAGAAGAGGAATTCGATTGTACAACCTCCACATCATTATCACAGCTGCCATTAAAGCTGATGGCAGACGTAAATTATCTTTTTAAAGCTTTTGTATATATGAGTGTGTGTGTGTTTATGTACAAGCAAGTGTGAACAGGGTGTTCATTTAGCTCCGTCTGGTAGTAGGCCTAAGCTGTCTGGTATTCACTGCATCAGCTGGCTGTCCTTCTCAACAGCATTTTACTATTCTCAATGAAATCTCACTATTTCTCTTTTACTGTCTCTCTGTTTCTACCTTTTCTTATGTCTAAACAAACACTTCCAACCCTGTCTTTACCCTTGCCATGCTAGCATGACAGTGTTAGGAAAGCAATGGAGGCAATAAGGCCGGATTGCCCTTTCATGAAGTTGGCATTGGCAGGCTAGCAGGGTCCAAGGTGCCAGTGCCAGTTCAGTGAAAGTTCAACTTGATATTTTACAGTGTGTGAGGACTACAGTTAGGCTCAAAGGTTTCAGGAAAGCTACTGTATCAATTATTCAGCTATACAGTACAGCTATAAAGTGTATTTACTAGATAATGCATTAGCTACTGTTTATTATTGAGCAGTCCCCATGGTGACATGGGCTCCTTGATTTACACAGTTTGTTCATTTGGTCATCTTACATCTTAGACGTAAATTCACCTTTCCCTTAGAAGTCTACCAAGGGCATGGTTTGAGATTTCTTCACTCTCCATCATCAACATAAACCCTTTCTACTTCTGATGGGATGACTGCACCTCTTGACTATTCAACAACATCAGATTCTGAATAAAGTTCAGCTAAGAAATAGGCTGTGTAGTTGCAGAATTACATTCCATCTTATATCAACAACAGACACCCTTGTTTAAATAAGTGTTAATGAGGTTGAAGGGTTCTCGGGGTGGTATGTCTCACCATCAACTAAAACAGTCCTCATTATTTGCTGTCTGCTGTGTATATCTGACAACGCTGAGTCAGTTCTCCAGAAATTTCTGAGCAAAAACAGAGCTTGCGAAATGTTGTCTGGCTTTGAAAGGATAAAAAATTATGCATCTCACCATCTTAGACAGAACTATGGAAAACTACGCATCTTAGACTACACTTGAACACTTTCAACAAACGTTCTCTTTCTCTCAGGTGGTCTGATCATTGCAGTACATATAAATGACACTGTTTCCTTCAGCAGGTTTTAGCAGCAGTGTATCACCAGCATAAACGCACCGGCCCTCAGGTGCTTTGGTACTGCAGTGCGCACATACTTAGCCACACGTCTACAGTTTGAGGCAACAGGATGCATCCAGGTTTACACCCCTTATAAACCCACCAGGGCCAGGTGTGTGGGTTTAACACAGTGTGCTCCCTGCCCTCTGTTGGTTTTAAATGCAACCTCCAACATTTAATCACAGAGCTTACTCTAACTGGACCTCTTTGGATTCCGTGTACGAGAACATTAGCCCCCATTAGATTTTTGAGACAAAAATATCAGTCCAAACCACTTTTAAATTCTATTTAAAAAAACTCTTCATTGTGCAATAGACCAGCGTGTTTTGGTGCCCATTATGTTTATCAGACCTGGAGTCTTAGAGCCCCGAGGACCAAAGCCAAGGGCAGACTGGGAAAGGCCAATTGAGTGTTAGAAAAGTGAAGGCTCTCTTTCACTCTTTCTAGCCTTGGCCTTTTCTCTCCTTCCACATTGTTGACCATCCCTAAGTGGTCATTGCCACCAGTCGACCGACTGTTATGCCCACCTGTAAACCTCTAAGGCCAGTTCACATCAGCTCAAACAAACATAACAAACTGAACACAGCCTACTCTATGTGTATTTCCATTTATTTTCTGTTTTATTTTTGTCTTTTCTATTTTATAAATAAAATAAAGTGACTGACAGTTTGCAGGATTCTGCTGTATGGTTTCTTCTCTGCAGAGTTTTCGATCATATGCATCTGCCAATAGGACTTTATGGTGTGTGAGAAGAAATATATAGAAATCATTGTACATTGTCTATTCATTTGGCAGCTGTTAAAATCATGCTGTAGCTGTTGTATTATAAAGTATCCTGTCCAGTTTGACTAGAGGACGAGTCTTATGATTTGGTGGTTGGGCACAACACACAGTGCCGGGGGTTTTCCTTTGGAGTTTGGAGGCTAATGTGAAGAAATGGGCAGCAGCTGGCACGGCCTGGTCTCTCCATTTTTTGCTGCACCTCCAGGGAGATTCAGGGCGCGTGCCAAGAGCTTTCATGTCATAAATATCCTCCTTGAATGCTTCAGTGCTTTATAATTATACCCTCTTCATTTGCCCCTTTTTTCTCTCTCTTGCTCACTCTTTAATACTACTGCCTATGTGTTATGTGTCAGTGGTGTGTCTCTGTCTTGTGTCCTGTGTGTATGTGCATACATGTTTACTGTATTTAATTAGATGAGACTGAATTAGATGGTTTATAAAAAAAAAAACTAAAAAAAAAATTCATTGTGTGCACACTAACAGAGCTCAGTGGGGGTGAGTTGGTTCTTCCATGTGAGTAACTTTGGCTGGTTGTGCTTAACTTTAAACTCTGGACATTAAACTGTGCACCACTTAGTCAGCCTCATAAAACGGTTTTCCATAGCGATGTGATATACCCAGAGTGAGTCACACAAAAGGCTAGTAAACAATTCTGTTTACCACCGTCATCAGTGAAACTCTAATTAATGTTTGCATGCTTATTCTTGAATTTGCTTGCGTTTTTTTACATTTTGCTGACTAATCACAACTCTGCACTTGGTAGCCAAACAAAAAGCACTACTGTAGTATGTCATCCATAGCAACCTGCCATTTTAGTTAAAGTTGTTGAAATCCACAGTGCATCTCTGTAGACCTCCAAGAGCTTTTACCTCTAGGTAGACTACGTTTCCAACATAAATGACCAACACAGGGCTTTCTAACTTATAGGACACATGAAAACCAATTTTCCTCCGTCTTATGGCACAGTCATTCTTACCCTAGCATACTGTATTAGTAGCCTCATCTGGGAGGTGTAATAATAGTCATATATGCAAAAGAGGAGAACTCCCCTTTTAACCTTTCACAACTATAAATTCCTAGTTTTTTGGTTTGTTCGCCCTTTGTCAGATGCTTACAACCTCTCACAATATTCTATTGATCCATGTAGGATTTTTTTTCCTCATCTCAATGTATAGTGTGGTCAGAGTCGGGCAGTTGTTTGTTGTCATGTGGCTTTTCAGGTGAAGTATTATCACCTTATCACCCTGTTACTTGTTGTCTTTGTTAGCCTACAAAACTTGAACGTATTAAACAAATCACATGTACATTTGGTGTCTTCGGGCCATTGCTTATATTGCTGAATTGTGCAGACTTGCGAAACAAAGCCTATTGTCTTATTTGCCAGAATCAGCAATCTGAATTACTTTCAACAGTTGTAGTGAAAATTAATCCTTCAAGCACTTACGACATGAACACTGTGCCAGCCAAATCAGCGGCACAGTGCTGCCAACCAAGACACAACTTGAAGTTCCCCTATGCGGTTGTTGATTATTTTGGTTATTGCAAAACCCCTTCCACCCAGTGAGTGAGCATTCTGGATGGGTTCCCCATTAAGCGCTTGTGTAACTCAACATTCTGCGGCCCATTAAGAAACACAAAGACATGGCGGCACGCCGTGCTGTTAAAGAGCCCTTTGGTGTTAATGGCATAATGGCAGTGCTGTGTGTTGAGGTAGTAATGTAAGAGATAAGACGTCTGCTGCTGAACAAATGAACAGCTGTGTTGTAGGAGAGATTAAGGAGAAGGAGGGAAGAGGTGAGAGAGAAAGGCAGTCAACGCCAACCAGAAAGAACAACAAGCAATCCAGCTACAACAAGCAAGCCTGATTTTATTTAATTAATGACTGAAATCCCCCAAGCTAACCACATTTTATGGGTGTTTGAGAACAATAATGGGGTGTTGCAGTGTGGTGTGTGTAAGCGAGAGTGAAGGAACACATAAACTGTCATTCCCACATAGTTGCACACATACATGCATGTATACACACACTTTGTTATTCTGACTTGCTTTTTTTTTTTCTTAACAAAACCACAGTTTAATGATGAGCACAACACAATACAATGCTGGGTGTTACATAAAGGTGTCTTCTTTCTAATTGTATCCATTTAGATGTTAATTCTACCTATGACTGCATCTTTTGGCATCCTCCTTTGAAACTGATGCTTTATCGCCACACAAGCCTGCTTAGTTTATTACGAAAGTGTCATTATCTCTAGCTTCTACTTCCTGCGCTACAAACAAGCACACACACATACGGGCTTTGTACTGTCTATGTGATGTCATCGGGTTAGGGACTGTGTGCACGCCCAGGGGGATAGATTGTAAGAGTTTCAAATGAGATCAGAATGATGTCAGTGAGGATAGGATGAAAGAAATAAACAATTGGGTATTTACATAGATGCATTTTTGTTTTTGTGTACATGTGCACTAGAGTGTGGGTGCATGTGAGGGCACGTACACATGTGTCACAGGGAAGTATCTCCACATATCTCAACCATGACAGAAGCTTTGTCTCCCTCCCTAGGGTGGAGGTGAACTTCCTAGCCCCCACAGAGTCTGCAGGGTCTCTCTTTCTGTCTCTCTCTTGTGCTGTTCTGTCTCTGTCAGAACAGCACATCCATTGTTAAGGGGCTTCCCTGCCTTTTCATAAGGTCAGAGGGGGTACAGGTAGCGGAAAGGACAAGATTAATCACTTCATCTGGGACAGGCAAGGAGGGGGGGGGCAATAGACCGAGAGATGGGAGAAATAGGTGGGGCAACAAGAGAATTAGAGGGAAGAAAAGGGTAATTGAGAGGGGAGAGGAAGAGAAAAAGTGATCGAGAACAGACATGGAGGAAGTTGGGGATGAAGAAAGGGAAAGAGAGACAGGTAAAGACGAGGGGAAGTAATTACCTGCATAAGTGTCTTTGTTGTGTTCACCGATGCATTCACTGAGGGGATGGAGAGAGGCAGGGCATGGAAAGAGAGAGGTGGTCAAGGGTAATTACCTAAACGCAGGTTTGCTTGCCTTTGATCCTCTTGCTATGACTATCTCGCTCAGTCTTGAACATCCTACTAGCCATGTGATGCATGGCTAGTAGGATCATCATCATCATCATCATCATCAACACCATCATCATCACCACTACCGAAGTACAGCCTATAGTCTTCAAAGCTAAGGAGCACAAGAAGACACCTTCTGACTCATAAATACTGTTTTCTTTCTCTATTTCCTCAGTTCAGGCTGTTGAATTGGTCTCCTCTTGATTTTTTTTTTCTTTTGCGAAGGTAATTATTTTGATAGACTACACAAAATTAGTAATACGTGACCTGAAACTAAGTGCTCCGAAGCTCCCTGAATAAACAGACTCCATGCTGAGCGCAGGTGGGCACAGACGTGAGGAGAGTTCAGGGCATTCCTGCAGATGTTGCTCTGACTAATCACCATCAAAGCGTTTGAGTTTGCGTGTCATACGAGAGTGCCGGTATTCACGTTTTAATCAGGAATGCCTGCGCTTAAATATGTTGTTGTACTTGTAAGTTTGTGTGTGAGTATGTTGACATATACAGCTGATTGTAGTGGTTGCGTTCACGGTACCACGTAATAGAATTTGTCTTGTATATTAGATTACCTATAAGTATGTCCCTGCATCTTTTAGCTGGTGTCTGCATACTTCAAAGAGTGAGTTTGTTTTTTGAACACGTGTGTGTGTGTGTGTGTGTGTGTGCTGCATGTCCTGGATTATGTGTGAGTCAGTGGCCAGCTGCAACACACAGGGCCTACCTGTGGGTGTAGTTGGCCTAAATCCACCTTTTTAAGTCTGCTTTTTATTCAATGTCACATAAACAAATACCAGCAGAGTCCATTCACTTCCAAACCACTCAATAACATCCTCAGATCTCTCCCCAACATCTGCTGACCTGCAGCTTTAACGGGAAAGTTCATGTAAAGACACACTTTCATGTCTGTTATGTGCAGCAAGGTGCGTTCGCCTGTGTAAGCCTTTTCATTTCTAAGTGATGCATAGCCTAGTGTACTGTCATGAACGCAGTCATATTCAACACCCACACGTTATTTTGTACAAACAAACATGTGTGTTTTCATAGGCAATATATACTCAGACACAGACAGACTGGCTCAAATACACATTCAGTGATGCATATACACACACACACACACACACACATGCACACATAACCGAGAACAGGCTCAAACTTGCCCCGCATTCACTCAGCAGGTCTTGTACAGTATGTCTTTGATATGCCTGACCCTCTTTTATTGTTTTTTCTATATTTCTCTATAAGACGGGTGGTATGCAACTGATTAGATAGATAAATATACCCTGAAGGTGAGAGATGGGCGGAGAGGAGGAGAGGAAGGATACTGAGTTTTCTCTTGTCCCAACACATCCCAGCAGTGGAACTTTAATCTACTGAGGCTTCATGCATTTAAATGGCCCGATTAGGAACAGTCTAACAGGCGTTTTCCCTGCCGGGCTGAAACAGAAATTAAGTACTTGCGCAGCCGTCATTTTGTTTGTTTTTTCAGCGCCTCTCTCTGAAGATAGACTCAGAGAGTGTATCTTTATACACAGAGATACAGGCGTTGATCATAGGCCTCAACAATACAGAGTCATGTTTAAGTCTATGTGCCATACCAATAATATGTAAAGAGATTATCTGACAATAACATGCCCTTAGGTTTTGTACGTTCATTTAAACTAGTTCAGTCTAAACACCAGTATTACCAGATAAGTAGTAATAATGTCATTGTTATGTTTTTGAGCCTGATGATGAACCAAACTGTGGTGGTTTTGTTGGAGTCAAATTATAAAACTTTATGTGTTCTTGTTAGCAGCTTTGTTCTTCTTTCTTGATAGTTTTTACTGAGGACAGTGGGAGTTTTGTTGGATGTGGATGACGATGATGAAATCAGTAGTGAACTCATTCAGGTGGGCGTATTGTGCACAAGTTGTGTGTGTGTGTGTGTGTGTGTTTGTGTGTGTGTGTGTGTGTTTGTGTGTGTGTTAGGGTCATCCAGAGTTCCAGGCCCATCTCTTTGGCTATGCTACTTGTTTGTCAGTGAATAATGGCCTCAGATGACAGAGTTAACAGAGTGATGATGGCTGTCTTTCCCATCATACCGCTCTTCCAGAGAACAAAATCCTGAGTGTGTGTACTGTATGTTTTAGTATAAGAGTGAGTAAACAATTCTGAAGAATAGTTGAGTAATACACCGCAACAGATGGAATCTAATATTTGTATATGTTCTCTCTTTCTCGCTTTCCTTCTTCCTCTTTCTCCTCTTTCGTCTCTGCCTTTTTCTCCCTCAGTGACATATTTGATGCCATGTTCCCTGTCACCCACATTGCAGGGGAAACAGTCATCCAGCAAGGTATGTATAAATGTTGTTTTCAGCTGAATTTATGTAGAGCTGCAATCACTTGTTGAGTATATCACAATTTGGTTTTCCAACATTAAAAATTTTAGAAAATTGGGATAACAGTGATATTGATATTTTTTAATGAGTGCTGTAGTTGAAAGTAGTCATGATGGTGCTATAACATGCAATAATATCAAGATTAAAATCACAATTTATAGTTGTAATAATATAATGGCAAAATAATGAATATTACTATTTCATTCAGTCCAACTCAGTTTTGTACAAATACGTTGCGATATTGCAATTTTAGCCACTAATAAAAGCCCTTGACCCATGACAACATTGACACATAATGAAGGTAATGTTCAGACAGCTTTTTGATGAGCTGAGTTACACTGTATCAGCATAAATTAGATCCACCTGGCCACACTTATTGATCAGGTTTTACTTCAATAAATTGTTTCCCTCTATTCTCTCTCATTGCCTCATTCACACATTCCCTCAGTCTGCACCAGATGTCAGGTCCTTCTCGTCTGCCTAACCACAGTCTCCGAAGGCTTCAATCTAGACATCTCTGGACGTTGAAGGAACACAGAGCCTAGCAAGGCCAGACTGTATTTTTCCAGTGCCCCCCACTTAAAGTCCTATCAAATACAGACACAGACACATTCAACCACATATTTAAAACACTGAAAACACACATTCTGTCCGACAAATTCCCAGTATTAGATAATACTGTGTTCACACTTGCATAGAATCGCACTTGTAGAGCGTATCTTACAAGCACACACTCATAAACACTAAATGAGGGAAAACTGTCGGCGCTTGGACACACACTCCATCAGTCACCCCCACCTACTCTAAGACAGCATCCAGGGATATATCAGTCCTAATTTGGTGATAATAAGTCTAGCTAACTTTGCAGGCCCCCCAGTCCCAGACAGCCCATTGTTATATACACTATAGAGTGTGTGGTATACAGTATATACGGCGCTGATGTCATTGCTAATGTCTGGACTACTGTACAGCTTCAAGAAACCACCTCTGCTACTGGCCCATCACACACTATTTAGACACAGCTAGAAGTTATCGACTCTGTGGCTCGAGTGGTATTTAAACAAAGGCAGAATTTACTTTATCATAACATGCAAAATGAAGAGTGGAGATATTTTCATTGTTTCTCATATATATGCAACTTTGCAGTCTTTGATTGCAGCAATTTGATATGGTAAAGAGAAAATTAAGAATATTGTTTCAAATTTGAAATTCCAAAATAGAAAGTCAACATGTTGGTCAGCTTTATGGTGTGCCAACATTGTGGATACAAAACACATTAGTAGTCAAGGATGTAACCCATGTTCTCCTTTAGAGTACAGCCAAAGAACCTTAACAGTGTGTACGACAATTAGCTTGTGTTGAAACAAGGCCACTCTGAGTACACTGGCCTGCATACGTGTATGTGTGTGTGTGTGTGTGTCTGTGCACATTCTGGTCAAATATTTGCCAGGGCTCTCAGGCACAGGGGGATTGGGAGGGTGCAAAACAAAGGCTTGAGAACCAAAGTGATAAAAGACAGGAAGAGTAGAAGAAAAGAAGGACAGAGTGAGAGGGAATTGAAAGAGAGATAGATGAGATGAAAGAAAGAGAGGGAGAGACAGGGAGAGGGAGATAGCGAAGGGCCAGGTTGCAGCAGGTTGTGTGTGTGTGTGTGTGTGTGTGTGTGTGTGTGTGTGCGTGCGTGTATGTATGTGTGCGTGTGTCTGGGGTCTCCACTAGGACAGACCATCAGACAGACAAGGAGCATTTTGTGTGACAAATAGAGCTGTATGATTAACGAGCACTCTCCACTCAGTATTAATTAGCCGTGTGAACTCCTGTGAACTTTACACACAGGGTGCTCTGAGCCTTTCAACTCCTCAGGTGAACATACACACAAGAACACACACACAGTCATACACGCCCCCGCTTGGTACCTACGAAATGCATACACATGCATACTTGTGTCATGTAGACTCATGCATCATTACCCACTTGTACCTCTGAATGGAGTTGCATTTATATCTTATTGTAAGAAGTAGCTGCAGGGAGAGCTTCACAGCGCTCATGCATGTGGCTGTCAGACCTTTTTAATAATTTCCCCTGAGCCCTATGTAACAGATAGCATAATTAAAGGAACACTCTGCCATTTTTCAGCCTTATCTCCAGACGAGATGCTTTTAGCAGACATCAACCAACCAGATCCCATGGCTCGCTTCAGGTCCAGAGAAAGCACAGAATGCTTCTGTCAATGACACAACAGAGATCCAGTCAGCAAACCAGACAACATGTAGAGTTGCTTACTGTGAACATTTAATAGTAATCCAGCAATTAGTTGCAGTGGATCTAGCCTGTTAGAGACGGAGAAAGCTAAAATTCTGTATTCTTACCAAAAATCAGGTGCTGCACCTTTTTTTACTTTGGCAAGAAAATCACATCTTTCCTGACCAGAGTCTGTCCTAAAATGGTCACTGTACAGGGAGTAAATCCTGATGTATGCAGTAACGCAGGCTTTCCGCCTGCACTCGGGCCAAACCTAATCATTTTTGCCCTCCAAGTCGTAAAGATCCAATAGCAAGTTGTCTCTATTTTTCATCCACCGTACGATTTTGTTTTCAAGTGTGCAATGAGCATTACAGCCTCGTGTACACCTTCTAATCTTGTGTTCTGTTCACATTCACTGTTTCTCTTGAAAAAGAAACACATATCTCAATAGGACTACCTGATTACTAAAGGAAAATTTGTGTCTGCGTCTATTTTCTGTTCAGAGTAGCAAGCTCTCCAGCATAATAAATGAAACAGACAGATGCATAGGTTCTCTGCTAAACACACATTAATCTGGCATTATATCCATCTAACTGGTATGTCTGCATTTTAAAAAACCCCATAACTGTCAATGTCCGTGTTGCTTTGTTTTTGTGTCTATGTTCACTGTTGTGTAGACCAGTCATTATGTCATTATGTTCACTCTTTTGAACCGCACTTTGGTCATCCTATGAATCTCTCTGTACCTAACATTGTACTGAGGTGTTGTAGCTCTGCATGCTCAGGCAGCACAGTTTCAGAGTTTCCACTATTAAGCCACACAAGCAGCAGTAATAAATACTGCTGTTGCTGCAACTTTCTGCTGGCGAGGGCCCTATTTCACAAAGATATTGGCAGGGCCAGTGAAATATGCATTCGGGAGGAGGCAGGGGCTCCTTTTTACACTGGTGCTGCCCTGAAGATTTTTGAGGCCCTCAATTCTTAAAGACCAAAAGAAGGGGAAGGAATGGACGTAGACAGACATGAGGAAGAGAGTTTGAGAAAATGTATGCCTATGTGTCTTAATGTATAAGTTTCAGGATATTCAAATCTTCTAGTCCAAAAGCACAGAAATGTTTCCCATTTTGGTTTAATGGTTTAAAAGTCCACCTTTAAGAACTTAAGCAGAAGGTTGGTTCAACACCAGATATATGTTTCTTTTTTCTGCTCTCTCTCACAAACTCCCATGTTTTTTCCTCTTCTCTCCCCTCCAGGCGATGAAGGAGACAACTTTTATGTGATTGACCAAGGTGAAGTGGACGTAAGTGGCTGACAAGAAGACACAGGCACATACACAAAAACACTCCTTAAGCAAACCATTTGAGGATTCCAAATTGCAGTGTGCCTATGTTAGCTTTTATTCACTTGTTTTCAGAGGTAGGTCATAAGAGGGATTTGTGCCTCAGTGGGAAAACCCAGCCTTCTCCACTCATGTTGAGACAATGTTTCCCTCCAACAATGGACAGGTTGTATTGGATTGCCCCCATGTTTTGTTCTCTTCAAAGTTCGGTTCCACTCGGATGACAATCTGAACATGGCGCTATAGACTCCTGCACTCTGTGAAGCAGACAACTGAGAACGTCTTTTGTCTTAGCGAGCCTGACACGGAGCGATAAAGTTAAGTGGGGAGATAAAACAGTAGCTGACGGAAAGTTAAACAGGAAATGAACTTATCGGCTTACAGCGGTTAGTGCCGACTGAGAGTGGCCAAGAGGGGAGAAGCAGGTTGGCAAGCTTTGCTGAGCGTGACGCGACAAAGTCAACCCACCTGAGAGACAGAAATAAAGGAGCATATAAATACTGCATGTAGAGACGGTGCCTTGATAGAAAGACTGTGTAAAACCAACTTAAACCAATGTTGTTGCATTGACTTGCATGGTTTCGGGTGATGCCTTGTCAAATGTGATTAGATAAGTTCTTGCTAGATTCTGGTGAAACAGTGATAGGCCCTGATGTTTTTACAGAAGGGTAGTTAAGTGCACACACAATCCTATATTTAGTCGAGTTGCAAGATAGGAAATTCAGTAAAGTAAAAAGCAGAAAATATCTGCATATTTGATTATAGTTCTGCAAGTTTATTAGATTGAACAAGCAACAATATTCATCAGGCCTGATGAAACAGTATGGAGCTATAATCCAGTGTACAGATATTCTCTGCTTTTTCCTTCAACTATTTTTTTTCCTCTTTGCCTCAGCCATCTTTAGTGTAAGGTCTTGTTTAACATCTGTGATTCAATGTATGATGCTCTTAAGACCAGAACACACCGCCACCGAACGGCCCTATTATTTCCTATGTACAACCCCCATACCAATGGTGGCGAGGCATGTCGACACGCTGCACTGTGACACCTCACGCCACTGTCCTATTTTGAGTATCGCCTTTCCTGAAAAAACACATTTTTTTCCAGAGAAAAAGCTGTTTTGTACTTCACTAAAATTTTGGCCCAGCTACAGACATTATTTACTAGTTTGTTGTTTGCTTTTCACTTTAATTTTAACTATTTCACTTGTGCCTGTATCTAAAAGGCAAAAATTAATATTGTTGGTTGATCTGCTGCTTTCAAAACATAATCTCACTGCTCAGATTATAATTTTTTCAAGTCAGTAATCAAAAGTACACAACTACAATGGGCAACTCATCCATGGCATTTCATTGTCTCACGCTGTACTGATTGATGCCCTGCAGCACAACGCTTCCTGTTGGTGCTAGGGGCAGCACTTGATGCATGTCATATGACGCACCATGGAGCTGCGCCAGCGGTGTGTTTTCAGCTTTAGAGTCACACGGTAGAGGCTTTTTAGTGGGAAACATTGCAGTTTTATTCACACCTCTTATCTGTTTGTCATTGGCTTGCATCTTTTTAGGTATGTCGGTCAGTCTGCTCAAACACTTGGTCCAGTTGGATCTCAGGAGTAGCTATTTCTGACTCTGACCCAACTTCATGTTAAATCCACAGTTGGCCTGGTGCTCAGTCTAGCATTTTTCTTTATTGTCTACTCCAGTATGTTCAACTGGAGGTGGTCCCCTCCGGGCTGGAACTTCAACCTCTCCCTGTCTGTCACTGGTGAATCTTTGGCATCTGGCCAAAAACCATGTCACCCAAGTTGGGTGAAGAACACTCCATGCTTGTCTGTGTCTCCTTCACCTCACCGCACCATCTATCCCTCTATCTTTACAGACAGCCGCTGCCTCCCACCCACAGCTCAGGCTCTAAACTACTTCAAGCTCAGTGCCGAGGTTATTAAAGTGTGGAGATGTCTCTCATTAGACAGGGGTGTAAATCTGTTGGCATCCCACAAACTGCCTGAAAGCTGACAACCACTGCCACTGATGTAAACACCCCTCCATGTCTGCACACAAATGTATTCACTTACAGACGTTGGTGTGTGTTTATATGGGTGCAAAACGAGGGAAATTAATGCTTTCATTCCAAAATGTGAGATGATCTTGTTGGAAAAAGATGCCAGTTGTAATTAAATATTAATTATCTTTAAATCATGGTTAAATCTGTCACTTTGTGATAATTCACTTTACTACTGTTACCATAGTGCAAGTAATGATTTTGTAAGAATTGGCTCTATTTCATTATTATTTTTTGAAGTGGATATGGCATTTGGGAACAAAACTAAATAATTGTTTCCAAAAAGACAACGAATAGAGACAGACGCTCTCTCACACACACTTCAAGTAACTACAAACAGAAATACACAGTGACACTGCATGCTCGTCCACCTTCCAGTACTCATGATTTGTTGCTTCTTAATTACCACCAGACACTCAGAGTTTACTGTAGACATAATCACATATTTAAAATTCAGTGACAGCTGCAAGATAGCATATATTGTTCAAGACTTGCATTGTTTCAATTTTATTTATCATGAACTCCGTTTTACCTTCTGCACAGTGCTAACTCAATACAGCAGAAGCATTTCCAAATTCAATCCTTATGTACCACCTTTTCTGCAGAGTCTGCAGCTTTACTCATGCATACCTGATCTGGTTAGGATTTACTGCTGATTATTAGTTAGTAACAACTCTACCTTACCAGGCATATAATAGCATGAAAGTGTTAACCATGTGGGATCACACATACAACAATGAAGACTGAACAAATACAGGAGATACTTGAGGACTGAATCAGGAAACTGCTGAAAAAAATACTACTACCTGTTTGCTCTGATGCAACACTTTTGCAACATTCATAATGATTGTACTTCTAAGCTTGACATAACCATAGCCAGCACTTCTTTGAAGCTATCCCGGTTTATGGTGAAGGATGAGTCCCCTGTGGTCTACTCTGAGCCTTGGATAATAGCTCGCAACAATTCTAGCAATTCACAACAGCCACTGGAGGGATAAAACCTCCCTCCCTCTCTCTCTTTCTCTCTCTCTGTCTCTCTCTCTCTCCCTTTCTTTCTGTGTTATTAAGTCAACAAGATAGTGGATAGTGTGTCGACAGGTGAAACTATAACGGCCCCAGAGACAGACTGAATGTGTCTCAATGAGGTTGTATTGTCCGTAGAGCTAAAGTCGCTGGCCTAAATAGAGCTGTGTGCGTGTATGTGTGTGTGCGTGCTTGTAAGTAACCAAGCATGTGAGAGTGCATGTATGTGTTTTAGATCTGAGAGTATACCCACAAAGTCTACCACGGCCCCTGTCCTCCATCACTCCCAAATCAAAGGGAAGGCTCTACCAAGACAAGACAGAGGAAATAAAAGGGATGGATGGAGAGATAGGAGGGATAGAGGACCTTTTAGAGGGTCTCATCTGAGGGCTTAGTTGGGATCAAATACTTAGTGACAAGCCTAGTGAGCATATCAAATAGCCCGGAAACTGAGGAGGGGGAGAAGAAGGGGAGGAGAAGGTGTTTCAAGGTGAATAGAGAGGCTGAAAAGACAGAAAAAATGTAATTCTTCCGAAGCATTGAAACTTCTGTAACATCCTCTCTCTTACTGTGTTTCTTGCTCTTTCTGCAGGTTTATGTGAATGGGGAGTGGGTGACCAGCATTGGAGAAGGAGGCAGTTTTGGAGAGCTGGCCCTGATCTATGGGACACCCAGAGCTGCCACAGTGAAGGCCAAGACTGATCTTAAACTGTGGGGAATCGACCGAGACAGCTACCGGCGCATCCTCATGGTATGAATTTAACACACTGACTAATACAACTTCACTACACTCCGGGTTCAGTGTAAACTTTATGCACATGCACCACAGGCTACTTGCTCTACAGCGACCTGGTTGGGTAGCCATTATTTCTGAAAATATTTCTGGTGCTGTCAGATGTTCGGTACGATGTGTATAATAATTTGCTTGCCCTGTTCTAAGAGAAGACGCTCCATAAATGATTGTAATAACACACGCAAAATTACCTGACGGTGTGTGCGCCACAAATAATTAAGAAGAGTAGTATTAGCAGTTTATACCTGCAGATGTAGTAGCCATGTCACTGTTGTCACCTAAATGTCTAAAGGCAAAAAATGTAATGGCAGTTTTATTTTGTTTGCTACGTTTCACACTTACTTAAAATAATTAAAAGTGTCACTATGTAACACTAATCTCCATTTTGAAGATTTTATAAATAAATGTATTGATATTATATAATTTATTTATTTATAAATGGGCATTACCTTAAGTTATTTGGGTAGCATTAGACAAGTAAACAAAACTGAATTGTCTGTAGAAATAGTCACTTGCAATCCTAATTTTTCTATCATTACACCACAGATACGGAAAAAATGTCAGTTACACAACTCAAATATTCACAGTAAAAAAAAGAACTTAGTCAACCTACACTGATAATTTTGTAATGTGTTATTTTGGCTTCTGTATCACAACCTCCTAGTTTCTTTGTTTGGACAAAATATGTGATTAGGAAAACCCTTCTTTCCTCCTAGAAGGACACTTGGAACAGTTAAACTCCGTACTCTTCCTATTATTCTATAAAAAACTTAAAAAAAAAAAAATGCTGACACTATGACACAATATACAAATAAGTGTGATGTACGCACAACAAAAATGTACTGTAATACACTATCTACACTCTAATCATTTGTGGTCCTTCACTTGCAATACTGTCTCCCACTCAACCACTTAAGAATCCTTAAACACTTAAAACCATTACTTTCATTTTTATACTCAAAATACACACACACACACACACACACACACCCACATACATAGACTCACACATGAGTGTATCCTCCCTTTTTAATGTTTCTCTTAATCTGTTTCTAGACGAAGGAAGGAAAAAGAGAGATAGAGGGAGGGAGTAATGGAGGGCTGTGGAGTCAACTCTAATGCCTCAACACACACTTCCCCCTCTAGGAGCTTATCTAGTAGGAATGTCTAAATGTTTAAACTGGAAACACAAGGTGCTCTGCCCTATCTGTCATACAGATTCACATACACACACATTTTGGGTGCTGTTATAATGATTAATTGCTGCGTGTATGTGTGTGTGTGTATATATGTTTGTGTGTGTGTGTGTATGAATCTCCATGCCAAACTAAATACTTCCTCAAATGTTCCTAAAAACTTTCTCTAAATACATTAGATAGCCTCCAATTAACCTTCCATTCCCCTAAGTGCATCGCTGAAAACAGTGTCAAACAGTTTGAACCCACAGAGATGGAAGAAGATCTGTGTTTAGACCTTTCAGCTCAGTGTAAAGTTGGCACTGGCTTTGCCCAGCACTCAGGTCACCTCTTAAGCACATAGTTTAACTGAGGGCACAATTTGCCCTGGTAACCTTTCTTTGAGAGGATTCTCTCCCTCTCTCTCTCTCTCTCTCTCTCTCCTGTTCTCATTCCTGCATTCCTTCCAGCAGCAGCAGGAGGGGAGACGGGGTGAAGCAGAATTCAATTATGTGAACCTGTAGTTAATTATTGCTGTCAATGATTTGTTAAGCTGTTTTTATAAAGTATGGTATTCTGGCAACGTCTCAGGCCAAAACACAATGAGCATTCTGTGTGTGTGTGTGTGTGTGTGTGTTTCCCCAGTAAAACTATGCTGAGTCTCTGCTTCTGCAGCTAGATAGTTAGCAGCTCAGGAAGGTGTGTTGCTGCTACCATCATTTTCATTGTTTGCACATCTGCTTCTACCGTGTCCTGCCTCTCTGGTGCACCTCCAGATAGTCAATGATGAGTTTAATGTGACTGAATTGTCTTACATTTGTACAGTTATAGTCAAGTAAATAGGTTGATAAACTCTGATTAATTGTATTTCAAGAAACATGTCTCTAGCCACCACATGCCTGAAAAGTTGTCAACTTTTGCTGGCTATATAACCATTGACGAGCCATGGTTATCAACCATGATGTGCATCGAAAACAAAATGACACGCATAAAAAGGAAACTCAATACTAATTTCAATTGATCAAAGTGAAGTTCACAAACCAGCGTCTTACCACCTGTACGCAGCTGACCTGATGCTATTATTGCCGCAGTGGCAGGAAAGGAATATTCATGACATGCAGCCATCTCAGTGTATTGTTTAGTTGTTTGAGAGATGGGAGCATTGTTATTGGATGTTAAGTTATGATCTTATGCAATCAATACTCAAGTCATTGAACACTGCTTTGCAATCTGCATATTCATTTAAGCCACTGCGTAGTTTTCATTTACAGATTTTGCGCTCCACTTTGTTTACTTTATCTAAAAGTAAAAGTATTGAAAAGTGAGTGGAAAGTTGATCCAGTTGTATAACTGTAATAACAGCAGTTGTTTGACGACATCTATGACAGTTGCATGGAAGAAATTAGGTTTGGAGAAAGACTCTTTTGTTTTAGTACATACAATATGCTATAGGACCCTAATGCACAGGTGCACACAGCAACACTATTATTAGCACTCACATGCTAATAATTCTTGGTCCCCACAGCTATTTCTGCTGGGAAATAAGAGCAGATTTTATCAGGAATTCGTGGGATTAATCATCCTTAATGTGTCTCCTTGAAGATGACACCACCTTTGGGCAGTACCTTAACCACATGTCATAATCAGCATCATGAAAACTGGTCTTGAAGCACTTTCAACCACTGAGCATGCTGATGACACAGTTTATATAGAATAAGAAGATTTCATTGATTTGAGCCAAGAAATTCTTCAAAAACCACCTCACTTTGCTGCCTCCTCCTTTTCCTTATCTAGGAGTGCATTTATAATAATAAAATATAATATAAATACCATTCCCTGTGATAAATACACTCTCTCCATTGTGTTGCCGCCAGTCATACAATACCCACCTTGTTGTGTCATCATGGTATTTAACCACACACGGCTACAGACAAAGCCATTAACAAACTGACAGACCACTGTCAACAAACAGAACACAAGACGAAAGGAGACAAGAAAGGATGATACCAAGAAATATGGAGTTGGGGGGGGGTGTTTCGCATTGGACGGAGATGAAGGTGATGGGGATGGGGAGTAAGGTGCAGTTGGTTTAGCCTGGCTTTGCTCCACACCTCAACTCTTTGATGACTCTACCTCAAAGACAGCGAGCAGACAGAGGCTGGCTCATCTTTAACCACGGGAGGAGAGAACACATTAGGGGAGTTTTATACATGAAACATGTGCTCATGCCCTCCCAAGTCGACATGAAAGATACAAATAAGGAAAGATGCAAATAAAAAGAATGCAAAGACAAAGAAGATGTACAGTAAAAAAAAAAAAAACTTGAAAAATTAGAATCAGAACATTATGAAAGTTTACATTTTTATTTCATCCACTCCAGTAAACCCCTATGTTACTGACATTAGTTTGGCCCACCCGGCCCTTCTTCCTCAAGTCGCATAAATCAGACCTGCTGTGTAGTGTAATGTTATGTGTGCATGGTAAGCCTTTAAGCTCAGCAAGTCTGTCTGAAGAGCTCTATGGGGAGGCTATGAAATCAGGAGAGCAACTCAACATCTCAAGCCGCTGTGGAAGATTGACCGCATGTGTGTGTTGGTAGGTGCGTGTGAGATTGTGTTAGAGGTAGAATATACATGTGTGAGTGTTTGTATTTGCTTGCTTAATGAGCATGAAGTTTCATCTCTGCAGAGACAGCAACGAAACATAAGTGGCAAAACTAAAAACAGACTGCATGTGCTCCACACACACACACTGACACCACATACACACACACACACACACACACACACATACACACTTGAATCATTTATCCAGGAGGGAGGCAATGCAGACTAGAATTCCTTTAATCAAGTTGTTTACGATTTTGAGTTTGACGTTGGCTCACTTGGGAACATTTTCTCCCCTTTTAAGACAAAATGTGAAATTATATGAAATTAGAGGCAGCAGCGGAACTCAGGCACTTATGCAATAAAGACACCCCAAGCCTCAATATATCATTTCCATATGCAAAGGCAGACACAGGGCGGACAAGATTGTTTCTCCTCACTCTCTCTTTTTCTCTTTATGTTCCCGCTCTTGCTGAGTGGTTCTATGCGATGACGGAGGGGAAGAAAGAGAAATGCAGTTAGGGAAGGGGGTCCTTTGGGTCTAGACTTGTCAGGAAGCACCTGATGTTCATGGCAGAGGCAGAGAGGGGAAAGTCCCCTGCCTGGTGGGTGGGGTGGGCCACACACACAGATACACACATGCCATGAACATTACCACACAGCTCATACACACCTCCACAGGCATGACCTCATGAACTGCGTCTATACCATTAACGACAGATTACACTATACCGCAGTTTTAATTGTTAACTTCATGTTTCCATATTTTATAATGTAATTTATCGGTACTGGTATTTGTTAAATGTTAGCCTCAGCCTCCAAGACCATTTGTGACATAATATGCTTTTATTACACTTGTGAATCAGTGAACAAGTAATGTGCAGCTGTGGCTTATGAGGTATTTGTGTGTATTTATTTTTTGGATGATTAAGCTAAGCTAGCTAATATATGCTAACGTCAGTTGTCACCTGTTGCCATAGCAACAGTAAATATTCATGTGCTAATGGAATATGAATAGAGTGCAGAATCAAGCTACATTGTAAATACAGATAAGATATATTGTATTTAGCACAGAAACCATGATGTTAGTAGTTGGTAAACCTATAGAAAATAATTTATTTAATTTGTAATACTTGCCATTGAATTTATTATAATATTTGGGTTAATTTATTGTTTTGTATAAGAATATACTAGTCATAAGAATTGCAGATCAGAGAATAAGTTTTAATGCATTGCATGCATGTTAGAATTAATAAATCCTAATACTTTGTTATATAAGCCTATTTTATGTTTACTGGAATTTTGATAGTTTAGTAATTTTAAATGGACTCATTTAGAGAATATGCTATTATTTTAGGATGCTGTGATTTTAATACAATACTGTGATTGTTGCCATATATTGTTCATTGTTCTAAACCAGATAAGTTGGCAGTTACACCCAGAGAACATCAGTAAAGCCACTGACGACCAGCCTAATCACTTTCGTTTTAACTTATTCTTTTAGAATAGAACCATACTCCCTTCTCTTAAAATATGTTCATCCTGAGTCTTGTTTAACACAGCCATGGTGGCGAAAGAAAAGTTACAGTATGATGTGAGTTCCAGTGAAAAAGAAAGAGGGTGACAAATCTTCTACAGACCAAGGAAAGTGTAACAAATAGAAAGAATCATATTTAGAGAAGAAAATGTTTTGAATATCAGTATTCATTCATTTCCAAAAAAGGAATCACTGTTGGTCACTCAGAGGAACTCAATTTTAAATCTGTAACAACAAACTATTGCAGGTTTTGTCCAAGGGGTTATTATTCAGTAGTAGCAGCACTCCAAAGTGGTAATTATTTGAATTGGTTTAGATTAGAAGCACAGTGAGACAGTATGAGAAAAAAACATTCAAAGAACAAGACATTTATTTGTTGCAGTTTTTTTACCATTGCTACCGCTACTGAGAGAGTGTGTCTAATGGTGCATGTCTCTCCTCTTTTTCTTCTTTTTACAGGGCAGCACTTTAAGGAAGAGAAAGATGTATGAAGAGTTCCTAAGCAAGGTGTCCATCCTTGGTAAGTCTGTGTATATGTGTCAAAGTGTACTGCATAATGAAGATAATACAGATTTTGTTGTACTGTTTTTCTGCTTTATGAATATGCTGAAGCATGAGTGTGTTTGCACGTGTATGCTATGTTACGCATTAATTTTAAACACCAAGTCATAGAGTCCAGAGTGCAGGCAGTTAAATCTGCCGAGGGCAACATATACTGTAGATTAGCCCACAGGCGCACGTTGTCACACAAGGCCCATGGCTCAGGAAGGTCTGTATGTACAGTCCTAATCTTCTCGCACTGTTCATACTAAAACCAGTCACACTCTGCACTGTCGCTGTGTGGACAATTAAAGAATCGGGAGTTAAGCTAAGCCTCTCTTTCTCACTGGAATTTGGATAACACCAGCCTACATAGGCCATTGAGTTTGGTGGAATGGCGAATGAGATTCATTCAGACTTTCAAAACGAATTGCAATTGGAACTGACATCTCATCCCCTTCCACTTGATCGTGTGTGTGTGGTGTATAGACTGAGGCCATGCCCCCTGTACAGAGTTATTAGCTGGCTGAGTAAACACATACACTCAATTCAGGTCTTAGGAGAACGTCTCCGCGAGATCCACTCTCTTTTCATTCACCTCTTTTCTTCTGTGACTCCCTTTCTGACAGCCCTGTCGAGGCCTGTATTCAAATACACGCCTCCCTCTTCGAAGTGCTTTTCCTCCTTCTCCGCTCTACCTCTTTGAATTGGAGGAGGGGTCGGAGGCGGTAGTGTTTTTGTTTGTCTTTGATTTTTGAGATAACCACGAAATTGAGTACAAGCCCTTGATGTTGTGGCGTGAATGGGAGAAAACGACATGTTCTTTGTCGCACACATACACACAAAAGCTTCAGCATCCCAATGGCCAATTCCCTCTGTGCGTACTATGTATGTGTGTAGCAAGGTGATTCAAGTGGATGCAGGCTCTGCGAAGCGTGAAATGTAGGTTCTTTAGTCAGCACATTTGTGTATCGTGTTACCTGCCGAGCTGTTAAGGATCACTTCTATAGGAACTTACCTTTAGCCTGCCAGACAGACAGAGGACATCCATCTGGGGCCGGCAGACACCACGGCCCCAACGGAGGGGACACTGGACACCTCCAAACCACCAGACTTCACCTCAGTTAATCCTAAATACATACACATTTACACATTCACACAACTAGACACACACTGGGATCAGTTACTAAGTACATCGGGAGACAATAGTCAGAGACAAAAAGATTCCGCTGTACTTTTACGCCTTTAAGTCACGTCTTAGTCAAATCAAAACATTGAATCATCCTTATATGTAGACAAAGCTAAAGCTTTGAAGTGTTTTCACTGCAGATAACTCGCGTTCCTCATATAAATATCTCTATATCTATAAATAGCAATATTTCTGAGTTGCTCAAAACTCCTTGGGTTGGAACATTTTTCCCAGTGAAAATGTGTGACCATCTATGTTTTTGGTTTCTGTGTGAATACCAACAGCTTCTAGAAATATCCTGGGCTAACCATGTCACTGAACATGTGGTTGGACAGTTGGAAAGATAGCTGTCGCCACCAGCTCTTACTGTAAGATCAACAAAACTGAAAAGAGATAGAAGATCCTATCTCAGGTTTTGGCAGGACTCATTCACAAATGGTCCATTCTCTACATGGTTTCCAGGGAATTTTGAAATGTACTACATGTTTAGAAATAAAGATCATTCCAAGCCTTCATAGGTTAGTCACTTAAGTCATTATATCTAAATTACATTTATTATTATGTTCAATTCCATTTAAAATAATGTCATCTTAATGTAATCATTGGTAATATAAACTCATTAAATTATAAGTCCTATGCATGGAGTATAATTGAATCACATTTTACAACAACAGAAGGGAAATATTCAATTTAAACACTGCTTACGTCAGCCACTGAGCAAACATTATTCTTATTCAATCCACATATATAGGCTTGCACTGCCCATTGTATTCCTTAGAACACAGTTCTGTGCATGTTGTACAAGCAGATACTCTTATCTACAGCAATTTACCTTGAGCAAGTGTCTCTCTCAAGGATACTTGACTTTCTTGGGGATAAAACCTTTGATCTTTCTGTTATGGGATGGTCAGATTTGAATTAACCTCAAAGAAGACAGCTCTCTGTCAGCACACCCCAGAATCAGTAGAACAGAGGGCTTACAGATTACAGGTTAGTTTCAAGGTGTTTAACTCTGTGAGGCTCCATGAGAGGAGGGGAGGTGGGAGGGGATCTGGGATGTAATGGTCTTTGGTGAATGACTGGATTAGCCTGAGGTGGGATTTATTTTTCCCACCAGTTTACTGGACTAGAGCAAGAGACATCTTCTCAGACCATGAAACACACAAACACACTGAGTTTGCACTTTTGAACAGTATATAAGATTGCCTTGATCATTGTAAATTAACACCCCTTACTGAGCCGTGTGCATTTTCTATTCACAGAGTCTTTGGATAAATGGGAACGTCTGACTGTGGCAGATGCTCTGGAGCCCGTTCAGTTTGAGGATGGAGAGAAGATAGTGGTGCAGGGAGAACCTGGTGATGACTTTTTCATTATCACAGAGGTAAATCTTTGTGTGTGTGTGTGTGTGTGTGTGTGTGTGTGTGTGTGTATAGAAAAAGTAGTAGGTGCACTAGTAAGACATTTCGTGGCAACTTTACTGTCCCGTTTCCTGTATGTGTTGACATATGGGGCCCAAGACCCTGTATGTGTAATCAGCTGGGCACCAGGGTTGATGTACATGTCATCATGCCGAGACGTTGGTGGGCTCTTTGCTGAGATCAGAACTGATCCCAGTTTATTGACACCAGCAGACAGACTACCTTCCCCTGCCACCGGCCCTCAACCACGATTCCTGTGCGAGGAATAGCCCCCCTCACACTGGAGGCTTTGTTGAGCTGGGGCCCCTGGCGCAGCTCCATGAAGGGCCCCCTGCCTGTCATCCTAACACACTTTTGATTAACTCCATACTTACACAGCTTTTGGCAGGGTCATGTCAAGAGAGCACTTTGTGGGAGAGGTAGGGATGCAATCTGCTGTCGTTTTGTCCTTTCCTCCTCCTCACTTCTCTCATTCTTAGACTTACTTGAAGGTTGGTCTGTCTCTCGCTTATTGTCTCTCTGTCTGTCAGTTATTGTCTGTCCATCTCATTCTATGTCTATCAATAGTCCTTATGAGCAGTTCATTGGTTACATTGCATGGGAGTGGTTAGGCGCGACTAAGCCAGAGGAGGATTTTATCAAAGGTGCCGAGTGATGTATCTCCACCTGTGCTCCTCAGCACAACGCTCCTCCCCTCCATCCCTCTCTCATCCATCCTTTCACTCACCATGTTATACCTCTCCTCAAATATATACCTTATCGTCTGCAAGTATTTGGACAGAGACATATTTTTGTTTTTCTTACCAAAGATTGGTAAGAAGATTGGTTCTGTCTTACCAAGCTGAATTTGAAATGCAAGTCACTATATGATTAAAGAGCAGACATTAAACTCTAAAGGTTTTAGGGTGTTTACTTCTACAGTGGATCTTGTCTTATCATTTTCTTTCACTTGCTGCAAACCAAAGTGGAGGCAAAAAAAAGGGAAAGAGCCCTCGAAACAAGCAAGAACTGTTGCAGTAAAGCCCTGGGAGAGCATCACTTGGAAAGTTATGTTGGCAGGATGTCATTGATTGCAAAGACATTCCAAACAAATTGTAAAAATATAAATGTATGTGTAAAAATGGCTAATCTTCCTACATTGTTCATGTTATGTGAATGTAGACTCCTTCAAATGAAACAAATGAAAGACATAATGTAATGTTTTGCCAAAAAGTGGTCACTGTGGCCACAAGTGACATTTACAGAATAATGGTGAAAGCAGGCTGTAACTGTAAAATAAGTAGAGAATAATACTAAAACTTAGTAATGTGACTTACACAGCAGTATCTAAATCTACTTAAAAAACTGGTAACAGTAGCCCCCATAAGCTAATGGTCATACCAGACAAAAGAAGGCTGTACCAGCAAAATTAGCTGCTACTGTACAAACTATACAGAGCAATTGCTTATAAATGTTTTATTTTGTCTTTCCAAAGTTAAATAGTCTCACTTTAAAGCGGAAGGTTGGCACTTTAACCTCATAGACTATTGCTTCCTTTCAAATCTAATGTGCTAGCAGTACTACAAAAAATCTCCCTGTACAAATATTTATAGACTGCTTTGCATATATCTTATGTTCACCTCACATTATCTGAGCAGTGTTGGTCAAGTTTGAAGCCTCCAACTGAAGCCTCCTGAAGCTACAGAAATCCCTTAAAAGCCAGTTTGTCTATGCAAAAATGAACCCAATTGGGGTTTAGGACATAAATATAGCAGTTAGCAATGCATGACTCATCAATCGGAGACATCCCAGAGAGCAGAAAGGCAAAATATGCAGAGGAATCTGGGGGATTATAGGATGGAGAGAGGGAGGAGGCAGATGGGAAGTGTGTCACATTAGACCAGACACTTTGAGCCTCATCCTTTTTTAGATTGCAGCGTGAATCCATACTCACCACGAAGGAACGGGGACAACTTTCCCACTTCCTTACACTTTTCCTTAACACGCATTAACAATATTTTCCTTTTTTTTCTTTTACTTCACTGCTGCTCCCTTTTTTAATTCCATCACCCAACAGCAGGATTTGTCTCTTTCTTTAATCCCTTTTCCCTTTCTCCTGTCTATCTTCCATTTTCCTCTAAGCTCCCTCTCTCAGTCCCTCCCTTCCTCGCTTTCTCTCTCTCTGTCTGTCTCTCTCTCTCTCTCTCTCTCTCTCTCTCTCTCTCTCTCTGTCCGTCTCTCATGCAGCAGTGCCTGACTTTCCCAGAGCAGGAGGGACTGTGGTGGAATGTGCGTTGCTGACTTTCACACGGGGTCAGGAGACCCAGCCTCCCGGGAGGGAGACGAGAGAGAGAGAGAGGGATGAGTCAAAGAGGGCAGGGAGGGACGTATGGGTAGAGAGATGGTCGATTCAAAAAGGACCACAAGTAAGGAGGGAGAGAGGGATTTTATGAGAGTTTGTTCTTCAGTAAGATCAGTCTCTCCTCTATCCTCTATCCTCCGCTCTTGTGTTTCTTTTTCTTCATGTGCACACCTTTATTTCTTTTGATTAATTCAGGCTGAGATTGCAGCGCTTTGTTCAGTCAAAACCCTGCCATTACTCTCATTCTCACTCCTCCTCCCTCTTCTTATGTCTCCTCTCACTTGCTTTTGTTGTTTCTGTGGTTTTGGTGCATCAGCCAAAGACAAACCCCACAATCACAAATTACATGCTGCTGATGGGGAGGATTAACAAAAGAGAGATATAGAGACATCACTTTCTTTGCCTACAGGGAGGAATAGGGTCCTAATGAAAAGTGACATGTTTACATTTTTTTTCTTGCACTGTACAAACAAGCCTTTACAGAACTCCAGGGCCGTGGAGGATCAGCCTCACCTTCCCTCGAATCCCCTCCTTCTCCTACTTCCTCCATTCCCTCCGTTCTTCAGGGCCGCACATGCACACAAACAGCTCATGCTCATAGACCCGAGCTCAGCACCCTGTCATCTGTGCTCTCACTGTCACCTGAAATTATGTATATAAATAAGGGTGAGGGAGGGATTAAGAGACTTCTTGCACATCAGAGAGGCGGATTTCAGGGACAGCTTTTAAACATGGTGTTGAAAAGGTGTGTAAAATATGCTGCTCTATAGGTACATTTCTTTTTTTTTACTTGTAACCTGTTAACAGAGATGTCAGTCAAGTCACGAGTTAACTCCAAATCCTAAACTTTGTTTTCTGGGTCCGTAATAAGTCATTATGTGCCTTTTATTCATTTTTAATCTTTAAATGATTAGTATAGTATATACATACATACATACATACTGAGCCGAGCAAGGCCTTTATTTCCAATGGAAATTGGAATTGACTCCAAATATGGTGGCCTCTACATCGTGCATCCAATGGGATTCTGCTGGGGATTGCTTGGATTGCTGCCATAACTTGATAGGAAGTTATGGCAGCAACAATTTTATGTAAATATGAATGGTGGAAAAGTTAATTTTTTGCATCTTTGAATTCCCTACTGTCTGATCATATCAGAACTTCAGTAACAATTTTAAACATGGCAGAAAATATGAGAGAGGATGGGTATAGCAGATTAGAAAATAAAAAACTGTGAAGTTTGAGTGCAGAAGTGGTATAAAATATGTGAATGGGGAGAGAATGAGGGGGGTGGGACATTGAATCCCCTGTGTTTACAACCAGTTGATTCCTCTCCTTTCCAGTCATGTCCAAACAAAGAGAGTGAGACAGTGCAGCGCCGTCAAGTACAGTAGTTAATTTGTGAACAGGCCTCATCCAGTGTGGTCCAGATAACCATCTCATACTGTACCACCCCAGGGGCAGCGCTCTGCTCCAGATATTTCTTTTATAAACATCAGAGATCCTCCTCACCACGCTGCCAGACACAGGGTGTGAAGGGCTGGCAACAACAAAAGATAGCAGAGGAGAAAAGGCAGAGAGAAAGGGAAACCAAACCGAAGAATATGAATGAATTAAAAAATAAACAAGCAGGGAGGGAAGAGTGAGAAAAGGAAGAGTGTGAGTCAGCTTGAAGAGCGGTAAATGAGTCCCTCATATTAGCAGGAATCGCTGACCAGATAACACTCCTATCTGCCATAATCATACCTGAAAAACACACACACCGCATGCAGAGCATAGCCAGTAGGCTCGTGTTGACATGTCGAAACGTAAAATCTTGCAACATTGGAAGTATCGACCGCTGGATCAACAACAGACACAGAAAGAGAAAGGGATAGAGGCACAAGAAGAGATGGAGGAAGAAAGGTGATATCCTGAGTAGCCTGTTCACAAGGCCACCCAGTACCAGCAGCGTCTGCACCTTCTCACTCAAACACCAACACACACGCATACACACACAGATCATTTACTGAACATACTGGAGGACAACAGCTTTTCCTGCAAGATTTATTCTCTTGCATACACACGACGGCCTGTTTTTTCACTGTTTTTTTTTTTGACTGTATGCTTGCAGTCTGACAAAAATGACTTCATTCATTAACAGCATTTCTCTTCCGTATATAAAAGCAGCTCCATTTGCTAAATTGCATGTCAGCACATACACGTAGGTTACAGCAACAGGCAATGTATTGTCGATGAGGATTCCTCTTCTGTCTGACCCACAGGGACCCTTTAGATCCCTTCAGTGTGATTACCTTTGTGGGGGGTCAAAGGACAAATATGAGACAACATATTGACTTGTTTAGATTGATGACTAGAAGAGATGGGAGTGAATGCATTAGCAAGGAGGATGGCGTGAGGATGAACAACCATTACCTGATTTTACTGAATTTTCATCCACAGGCTAAAAGGCAGAGGTGTCTGAATGTGATGTGTTAACTCGACGCAATCAAAAAGACTTGACTCGATTTGTGACCTAACTTGAACTTTAACCTTTTGACATGGAATTACTTGAAATGAATAAGATTAGGAATTATATTATAAAAAAAAGTGTCCAGCAAATCAGTTCTTCATTTTCCGCAAGCTCGTTTGACAGTGCAGATGAGCAGACAGACATTCCCTCAGTGGGATCATCATCACATTTGGATGAGTCAACAAAAAGTAGATGCAACATGGAAAACATTTAGCTCAGAAATTAGGAATGATTGTAATTTTTCTCCAGGGGAAAATTTCACAAGAATTACTGAGCAAGGCGTATTTGATTATGGTGCACAAAGCACAAACAAAATCAGAGCACCATCAAAATCATGGTGTAATGTAGTTCATTACAATAAAATTTGTTGCTATGGAGTTAAGAGATTGAGAATAAACATAGAGAGATGGTGTAAATGTATTGGTATAATTTTATATTGTATTTCCTTTCTTTGGTCACCTTTTCGAAAATGAATGGCAATAACATTCATCCCATAATTATGTTCAACTATCTGTTAAACTACTCAACTACTCTTCCTCTGTGTGATGCACTAATACTTGATGTAGTCTAGTAAGTGTCTTCTAGTTTATGCTGTGTTCACATTGTGGCTTAAATGCCATACAGCATGCCATGTAAACTGGTCAGCATAGCAGCATTTTAGTCAACCACAAAAGTAAACTATGAAACACCAGCTTTTCCCCTCTTGCTGCATGCTCGTAAGGATGTTTAAGGAGCAGTCTGGAGCAGCGCTAGGACCCAGGGTAGCACACGCAGGAAGTTACCTGTTTCCAGCTGTCAGCCTCGTGCTCAGGGCAGTTCAGATAACTGTCCCGGGTGATCAGTTCAGCTACTGGGACTGGATAATCTTTACTCAGTCAGCCTCATCAGACAAATTTCATGCAGTTGCTAAGTGATTGTGATTTTGGCCACCAGCCCCATCATCTGCCAAGCTAAATCAGATCAAGCTAAAAACACACAGACTCGTAAACACGCACACTTTCCAAGTAGCGCTCACTAAATTACTTTAATACTGTGTAAACATTCCTTGTACATGACATTTCTAAAAAGTCCAATTGAAAGTGTGCTAATGCGTCAGAAAAAAAACAGAAATGTGTCCATTGTGGCATACATCCTCAGGCCAGAATCTGAGGTGTGGTTTATTGTCAATATTATATTGTTTAAAATGCCTATGAATTTAGAATTTACTTGTTAAAAATGGAAACCAAAAGCAAAAATGAGAGTAGCCTAGCCAAAGAAATAAATAAATAATAGACGTCATCTATCCTCAACAGTTGCTGGAAAGTTGTGGCAGTTGTCTCTGAACAGAAATTACATTTTGCAGTGAATAATTGTCACTTTTAGCATTATTAGCATATTGTTTTGCAGTGTCATGGTCTGTTTTGATAATGCTCTTGATAATACTTGCCACTTCCTTAAACGACAAAGAAAAAGTAAGAAAACTCATTTCAAGACATTTTCTCTCACGAATCATCTACATCAATACACTGTAAAACGCTTCATCTTGCTTATTGCTGTGCTCGTCCACAAGTAAAACAACACCAGTCTTGCTGCTGATCACGTGTGTGATCATGTCTTGTTATTGACAAGTAATGCAAGTTATCATCTTTTGTTGAGAGGCAACTATCAAGAGTGACTTTTAAACAAAAATAAGTAAGCAAACATGTCGGTCGGCTCCCGACGCTCTCAACAGCTTCAGCCAACAGTAACAGTGTTACTGGCCTGTCTTCTAGTGGTTGTGGTTATGCGGGAACCCCACTCCACCCTGCTGAATAGCGTGTGTGGAGGTCATGGCATTATGGCACAGTTTGGCCAGGTATGACTTGTAGGTGACTCTCTCATGCACAGTATTCCCCACTTCTCCATAGCTAATTTCAAACACAAACTCAAAATTACACACATCCCTTTCACTGAAATACAGTCACACCTTTGTATGCCTGCATTAGGGAGCTGGCAGTTTTGGGGTTCTCATTAAGTCTCATTATATTCATATTTAGGATTATTAGCCTGGTCAGTAGAAGGAACAGAGTGAGCGGAGAAGGATTAGAGATGGCGAGGGAGCGCTGGAACAGTCAAATCTGTTTTAAGACACAGTCCAAGACAAGCTGGGAAGTTCCCCTACTCATGTTTGACCTACTACCAATTACACTCGGACTTGAGCGCATGTAAGAGTCTAGACATATGACAAAACACATATTCTACCTCTGTCTAAACAAATACGTGCCAAATCTGTGTCCATCACACACAAACAGCAACGCTTTGAAAAGCATGTCGTCAAGTATTTGATTGAATTAGATGTTAGTGTAAGCATATATGGCATCAAGTATATTGCCACAATTTCTGGTAGCTCTTATGCAAAGAGAAAAAAATCAAATATTATGCTCATTTACACACACAAAGTTTGTCAACAGCTGCAAGAAATGATAACACAAACTGTTATCATCTGTTGGGCAGGGAGAATGGAAATCCGATTTCCTCCGTTATACTTTTTAGATGAGTCACATTCATACACACACACAACAGCACAGTGGGTGATGGATAATATGCGTATCGTGGTTGGTCATTGAGTCCAGTCAGTCTGTCCAGCAGACATCAGCTGTTGATTTTCTCACTCTGTCTGTGTATGTGCATTTGCAAATACACAATGGACGATGTGGTTAACATACTTGGTTTGTGAGTTTACATGAATGTGTGTTAGTGTTTTGGGGTCAGTTAGGGACACTATGTTGGAGCTCCCTCAGTCTTGGACAATTCAGTTGTTTCCATTATGTGGATGAATGCTGATAAAGGGGATTATGTGATGGAGACACTGAGGGATATTTCGGAATCGGTTCTGTCCCTATCTGGCTTAGATGTTTGTATTTATTACACTCTGGAGGAAATAAAGCAGAACCAATCAGAGTTTGTATCATGTACTCCGTTGGAATATATGAGTGTGTGTCCGTCCCACAGAAAAGTGAGCTAAATCCTGTGCACCTGTGTTCTTATGAAGCAAAGGAATTTCTCCTTGGCTTAATCCTCCTGATGATTTTCAGCCCCATTCGAAATAACCCCCCCCCCCCTTTTTTTTCTCCATCCTTCCTTTCTTCACCCACACTCCCTCCTCCTTTTATTTCTCTCCCTCTTATCCTGTTCTTTATCTTGTCTCTTCTTTCTTTTCTCCGACTTTCCTTCTTTTCTTTTCTGTCTCCAGGGAATAGCCTCTGTTCTGCAGCGCAGGTCTGACAATGAGGAATATGTGGAGGTTGGACGCCTTGGACCCTCTGACTACTTTGGTGAGTGGCTCTGGGCCAATGCAGCCTTTTCTCCTCCAAATTTGGCACCACACACACAAAGCTATCGGTCAGAACAACAACTGGTTTGTGTTATACCTATTATTTAGCATTAAAAATGTAAATTGTGCGAGAAGAAACCCAAATATAACAACTCTAGCACGTCAGGGTTGCTATATCTTAGCTGAAGGAGGTCAAATGTTGATTAAATTGCACTGAAGTGTAGCAGGAGTGTTTTGTCTTAATATTGCAATAATTGTTATTTCCATCCAGTCAGAGTTTGAACTAACTAGACTGTAAAAGAAGCTGTAAATAATATGACTATGAGAAAGGTGGAATCTTTAATTATGCTGTAAAATTACCGTATGTAATGATCACATAATCTCTTCAGCAACGAAATACTAAAAAAAAAATACCCCAAACGAAACCATTTTATCTCAACCTATCAATTATTTTCATGATCAATAAATATACAGATTCTTTTCTTGATTAAGGGTTATTGTTTGATCTTTATCAAAATGTCAGAAAAATGCCCATCGCCATCATCAGTCCAAGGCAGTGGTGGAATGTAACTAAGTACATTTTCTCAAGTACTGTACCTAAGTACAATTTTGAGGTACTTATACTTTACATGAGTATTTCTAATACTTCATACTTCCACTCCACTACATTTCAGAGGGAAATATTGTACTTTCTACTCCACTACATTTATTTGACAGCTTTAGTTACTTTTCAGTTGAAGATTTGACACGATGGATAATATAACAAGCTTTTAAAATACAACACATTGTTAAAGATGAAACCAGTGGTTTCCAACCTTTTTGGCTTTTGACGTCTTACAAAAAGCAGTGTGTAGTCGGGTCACATTTCAGATGTCTATGAGTTGTTAACAGCTCCACCAAATAGTGATTTTTCCTTCTAAACTTCTTACATGGTTTCATTTCAATAAATGTTCAAATGATCCAATATTTCACCAAAAATCAAAGATGAGAGAAAAAGTCCAAAACTGAAAACAGATTTGTGTATCAGAACTTTGTTTTTTCTGCTTTCCTCTCCCATTGATCATCTCAAGACTCCTCAGATTTATCTGGTGACCCTGGAGTATTTCTACATTGCTGTATTGTTACTTTTACTTAAGTAAAGGATCTGATTATTCTTTCACCACTGATCCAAGGTGATGTCACCAAATGTCTTGTTTTGTGCGACCGACAGTCCAAAACTCAAAAACATTTTGTCTGCATTAATATAAACCAAAGAAAGCCAGCAAATCTTAACATTTTTGCTTCAAAAATTATGTAAATTGTTTGCGATTAATTTTCTGTCATTCAACTAATTGATTAAAGGACTAATCATTTCAGCTCTGAACAAAATATAGTCTCGTTCCAAACAATGTGTGGTGTAATTTTTGAATGTCATAGATTAGAATTGAGTAAGTTTCTTAGAATAAAGAAAAGAAAATCAAACAATGAACTGTCTTGGAAAAGTGATTTACCCTTTTTCCCCACTAAGTTGCATTTTATTGGAATACAGTATTTCCTGACAATTTCTCTGTTCTGTTCTGCATTTGTTGCCAGATGTCCCAAAAACAAACTTGCCAGAAGGAAAAAATAAAACTGAAACAGACAATCAGAGCTGCTCCTCTTTACAACAACAGCCACCTTAGAAGACATCAGAATTATTTATTACACAGTGATACATTACAGATACTGACATTTAATTCATTACAAATGCTTAGACAACATATCATATCATTCATCATTCATGTTTCTAGATTTGTGGCACTTTTAGTGACATCCCAACTAAGCACTGAACACTTGTTGGTGTCCTCTCTCTTCCTCTTCCTCCTCAAGGTGAAATCGCCCTGCTGTTGAACCGTCCCAGGGCTGCCACTGTAGTTGCCCGTGGTCCGCTCAAGTGTGTGAAGCTGGACAGGCCCCGCTTTGAGCGTGTGCTGGGGCCCTGCTCAGAGATCCTCAAGAGGAACATCCAGAGATACAACAGCTTCATCTCTCTCACGGTGTGACAGGTCGGCCCCCTCTGGGCCCTACCAGCAGGGGTGGGCGACATCAGCATCAGAGTTTTGGTCAGTGGGTGGGAAGGGGTGAGGATTCGGGGGAAAGGACATAGGTTTTACATCTACAACGACAGGGCGCTCATTTGCTGCCTCTTTTCCATTTTGCGCGTTTCTTTCTTTTGATCTTGTGCACTTTGACTTGACCTGTGCTGTCACGTAGCTTTATGTCAAAAACAACATGCAGGAGTGTAAAAATCAGAGCGAGAACAGAGATCATTGAGCTCATTCTATCTTGTAAATGAGTCATTTATACAGTGCGTCAGCTGTATATGATGCATGCTTCTCGACTGACAAAGGATGACGCTTGCACTTTCGTGAGTTTATGAAGGGTAAAGGATTCATTCAGGAAATAAGGAGGAAGCAAAGTCATGTTTACGTACAGCGGGAAGAAGTGAGTACACATTTCTTTGTTCGCTGCCTGTGGTTTGCCTTTTTTTCACTTCTGGGTGTGTGTGGTGCCATTTCTAGGTTAAATCAGACCCGCACTACACAGACCTGTTTTCCCTAAAACATAGGTTTAGAGGTATGACAATGAATTCTTGGCTGTTATATTCCTTTTCACTGCTTTTTAAATGTGCTTTTACTGCTATCATCAGTTGGGGGGTTATTTGAGACTATTGTGTGGCGTGTGCCAGGCAAATTAACTGACAAGTTGCTTTTTTTCAGATCCTCTCTGTCCCAATGTTTCCTGAAAGTGGTTCAGTTTGATCCGTGAGCTGCGGTATTCCAAAGGCGCAATAGTGGTATCAGTCCAGTCCACATACAAACAAACAGAGTCTGAAACACACACAAACATACTGTATATGCGTACACTGTCTCAGGACTAAATGAATCTTCAAAACACACACACACGTCTTACCTGATGCTTTTTTAAGCTAATTTTGTTCTGTTTTATTGCTGATGAAAGCTTTTGCACCACTTTGCAGTACGTAATGCTGGGTCAATACAGCAGTTTGATTTAGCTGTTTTTAAGACTTCCATGTACTAAATATATAAAAAAAGAGGTAAAAAAAACCAACTTGCTTTCCTTTGAACTATTGTAATCTGTCAAAGTTGCACAACTGACCCAGCGACTGATGTTGTATAAAATGGGACCTTAAGAAAAGAATCTTTCTGTATTCTCTCTCTATGTATCTCCTTCTTTCAACTATCAAACCATCTTGAGCAAATAAAGATAAGCTTCTGAAAGCCTTTTGATTTGAGTTGTTATTATCTCTTCATGGGCCCTGATTTGTCCCGGTGTGAATGTGACTCTTTTTCACATTCTTTCCCCCTTGTTTATCCCAACTTTTGGCATCCTCACCTCCTCTCCTGACTGGACTTAAGTTCTCTCTCTTTCCCTTTATCTCAGCTCATGCGGTGTTAGTCTACACGCTACCTCCCCTCCATCCCAGCCTCCCTCTCCACCACAGTCTGGCTCCCTCTGCACCGCCCTGTTCTCCATCCTTCTCACATTAAGCCAAGTGTCAGTCATTCGTCAGTCTGGGCTGTCAGAAAGTCGCAGAGTTCCTCCCAGCCAGTTTACACCACAGTGGACTAAAGCAGCTACAGCTTTGACACATTCCTCCTCATCTTAATGCCCACTAAATCAACTAAGGAATGCGCCCCCAACTCACCGACATTGAGTTTAGTACGACCCCTCCCCGCACATACACACATGCTCGCACATACACATTCATCACTTTGACAATACGCACTAACACACATGAACATGAATAAACACACAAGTTTGGGATTTGTAGCTCAGTGAAACAAGTACTGCCTCTCCATCACCATCCAGCAAAGGTGTGGGGTTTGATTTCGAGGGGAAAAAAATGCATCAACTAATGGCAGTTAACCGTGAATAACATATCAAAACCACTTGCATACAGTACATGAATCTTTCTCTCTCCTTCATGTGCACTAGTAATTGGTCCACTGTCACTTGGATAAAGATGCTGACAGTCATGCAGTTTCGCTCCATCATTTTAATACTAGAGACTCTATAAAGAATCAAAATTTCTTCTCATCTGTTTTCTAGATCCCTCTTTCAGTCTTCCTTTTGTCTTTGCTTTCTTGAAGCAAAGGCTTCATTCCAAATTTAACACTTTTTAAGTATTTAAATGTCTTTTTACATTGCCTTGTGTTGCTTTTAAACTCTGTCTTGATTCCTTTCATGCTCTATGTAGAGCACTTTGAATTGCCTTGTTGTTGAAATGTGCTATACAAATAAACTTACCTTGCCTTGAAGAGGATGCAGCTGATGTTTCAGCTTGAGAAATAGTTGGTAAGATACACGCAAAGATAAACAAAATTCAACAACTATGTATGATAGTATGTGATTAAAACTGGACCTTGAGTTGGGGCTGATTTTTCTTACTACGAACTCCTAAAAGTGCTATCGATGATATCCCAAGAGGTACTGACATTGCATGTCAATCTCCATTATTACCGAGCAAACTCTTGCTACTGATGGAGACCATGTGGTTCAGATGAAAGCTACAGAAGAAGCTGGTACTGAATTGTTTTGTCATACAACAAACATTGATCTCCCTTAACGAAGCCTTATTGGTAACTGGTGACACTAAAATGAACAGGTCAACCTGGGCCGACCTGTGTTTATGTGTGTGTGTGTGTGTGTGTGTGTGTGTGTGAGTGTGAGTGTGAGTGTGAGTGTGGTTGGTGTACGTCCAAAGCACCTGATTACGCACAGCCATTACTGGGCCATTCTGGGTGGGCCAGTTGCGGACAAAACTTGGCACTGTCACATAAGCAGTAAGATGAAGCTTTGACACCGTGGCACTGTGCCAGCGCTACAAAAATTGAGCACCACCAAATACGCACTTTCACACACTCCTTTACCAACTTTTAATTTAAGTCACTCAGCTCTGTGTTTGGTTCCTTTATGCTTTCATGGTTTCATAATCCGTCATACAGCTCCTGTGGTCCCACTGTGCCTGTAACATTGAGAGCAACAACATTTCACCAGCTAAGCTGCCAGTTCAGGTAACTGTGTGTTCATATTGCAGGCAACATGATCGTCAAGTCAGGAGAGGCCCAACCATCAAGACTCGGTCAACAACAGCCAATTAAAAAGTACTTTTTTGCTTGAAGTGATTTTATCCGACAAAATGGATGAAAAGTTGATTACAGTCATTTAAAGCTTCCCAGTATTATTCTCATTTTTATATGAAGGCCTGCAAACCACTGGTTGGAGAGCATGCCATGTTAAGGTTGATGATTAAATGTGAATTTTATTCCCAGTATACATACTGTATGTTTATGCTTATATTCAATTACTTTGCCACAACAGATCATGTAGAGCTCATCATTTCTGTTCAGTAAATTAAAGTTGGCCACAGTTTGGACAGTCTTTAAAGCTCAAAGCTGCAATAAAAAAATAAAAACAAATTCTTGGATCCGAGTTCTGTCTTACATACAGTGGTTCAAATACCTCTAGCCCACACATTGTTATACATATCTTTTAACATATTGTGTTAAATGTCTTTGAACAAGTGAAGCAGCTTTTTCTAGTTGTTCTGAGTGTTTTTCCATGTTATGTTCACAGCCAGTTTGTTACTCATTAAATGATTTCAGACTTGCTCTCCCTGCCATATCCTATCCGCTTGAGTTTTAGCTTTGTTTTCTCAACTGTGCCTCTTCACTCCCTTTCAGAGAGAAAGAAAGTGGTCCATGAGGGGAGGAAAGCAGCAGTAGCAGGGACTTGACCCCAAATGCACCACTATCCCTTTTACTCCTTCCATCCATCCTTTTTGTGTTGCTACAGCTTGGCTGTACTACAACTCCCGGCTACTCCCACACTGGAGAATGTTTGGTGTGGGACTTCTGTGCATCTTGTTGCCCAAACATACAAGAGGACAGACTCAGTGAGTTGGTGGGGAGGAGGAGAGGGAGGAGACAGAGAGGATAAAGTAGGAGATGGAGGAGGAACATGAAAATGTTCACTTGGTTTTTAAGTGCACCCCAGAGTGGTGTGAATTCCACTCATTTAACCAGCAAGATAGATCTTAAAGAATGTGTCCCGCATGGGAACGTTTTGCCTCCTAATTTACATTAATCCAAATTCCAAGTTTTATGCAATGATTGCCAAATATTTACAAGATAAGATGGCTGGGAGTGATTTGTGTGTGTGTGCATGCTTGTATGTTTATTAGTTGCATCCCATAACCAGACACAGCCACCCGTGATCTCATGAGAGGATTTTTTATTTGGTGCTGCATATTTAGATCTGGCACAGTGAGTGTAGCCCCTGGGCGCATGACCCTCACCCCCTCTCTTTCTCTTTATCCCTGATTCTCTCTCTTTTGTTTCCTGTCTTCTTCTCTTACTCCCGATGTTCCCATAGCCGCCATCTCTGCTTCCCTCTCTCTTGTCTGGGTGGATCCAGGCTAATTAAAATGCCTGCCAACACTGGGCTACAACCTCCATTGATTCTCCCTTCCTTCTCCCTCCTCCATGATCCTCACACCCCGGAGGAAGAATCAACCCCCAGCCGCCTGCACTAATGACCAGAGCCTTTGATACGCATCTCTTTTCTTGTCTGGATATATTGGGTGTGGCGACCTGACTGTTCCAGAGCAGAGTTCAGCCTGGCTAGGTCGAAGCTCTTGGTCCAGTGGCATCTCATCTCCGCCTGTCCCCACTTCTAGAGCTCTGATTCTCAGCTCTAATCGTGACCTTTTCAGGTCATAGGTCACCACCCAGGCCTGGTCACAGGTGATTGGGCAATAGTGAGGCTGATGGGATTGAAAGGTTAGGGAGGACAGGGGGTATTGCATCGAGGTCAGGAGGAGAAGGAGAGTCAAAAATTGGGTCAGGAGATCATCACAAGGTCCAGCTCAGTTAACTGCTGCTGCTCTACATAGTGACAACCAAAATTGTGTAAATACCAATATGGTGTTACTAGAGCACAATAATAAGTTACATTAAAAGGCAATCGTCTTTCTCGTTGATGCTTTAATAGGAGCAAATCAGCAAAGGAGCAGATGTAAGGCTTTGGAAATGTCCTCTTCTTTAAAGTGACACGTCCTTTGCTGTTTGTCCACAGTAGGACACGGCCGACTGCCTCAGAGGGAAGAAAGGAGAAAGAGAGAAAGCAAGAAATGAAGGAGGGGATGAGATACCATCTGTTTGTTTTTCTGCTTTTCTTTCCCAAGCTTGTTATCGTTCCTCATTTCCTGCTGGACGACAAGTAAATAATTCACATGTATACATGTACCGACACTGGGACCAGGCCTCCCCGACTTGCCTCAATTTTGGCCTCAGTTTCAAAGTTATTCCCAGCCAACAGAGCCTTGTGTGACTTGCCTTCAAACGACGTGTAGAAAAAACAAACAAAAGACTGAAATGTTCTCCTAACATTCTGCATGCTCAAGGGGAAATAATGGGTCAGTAGCATTTTTCTGAGTGAGATATTCCATCGTGCACATGACTCTGCAATCTCCTACCCACGTTGATCCCGGCCAAAACACAATCCATCTCTTCACTTCAGCTCTGACTTCATTCCCTGGGGAGGCAGCTCAGCAATTGTCTCAATTGTTCCTTTTTGTCAGTGCCTCCTACTCTCTGAGGAGTCGTTAGGGTTTTGAGTGCAGATCATAAAAGTAGTGGAGCCCTGTTCTAATCACATTAGGAAGATGAAGGAATGCAATGAGGGAAAAGCCCCAGTTGAACTATTTAGGAAATGGTTTTAGACGCCCACTCAGATAATGTTAATAGAATTTTGACTTTCAGACATTTTGGATGATGCTACAGGCTCTTATGATTTCAATACACCCACTCCAGTTTGGAGCATCACAACTCAAAAGCTGACAATTAAGAGATGTTCCTTCTTTGATATCTAGATAAGATTCTCCAGGAATTAATACTAAGTCTATCCGTACATCCCAGGCGACTCACCTCATCCCACACAACACAACCACTCAGTACAGGTGTGTTAAGTCACAAGGCAATGGTTGTCAAGCATCTCTTGATTGTCAGGCCACCCTAGGAATCCGCAACCCTCCAGCCCCTCCTTGAAGACCCTCAAATCCCTTCAATGTCCCAGCTGTACCCTGAGCTATGCCCCTGGGCTGAGGCAGTGGCTGAGGAGCAGGGGTGACCTGGCTCTCCCTAAACCCCGCAGGAATGTGTGGATTTGAGTGAGTGCTGTAACCAGAGAGCACTCTCTCCTATCTTTAAGCTCATAATGGAGGCACTTCCTGTTGATAATCAGTGTGTTGTGATCTCCCTCTGCCTCAGGATTTTGACACTTCATTTTTAAATCCTAGGAGAGGAGGAGGAGGAAAAAGAGGTGTTATTATGGTTCTGGTGTCTGTGTACCATAATGACAGTATGGGGTGGCATCAAAGGCATAGAGACCAAAAAAATTCGTATTTTTCTAATTAGAGTCCCAGATCTTATAACAGACCTCTGTGTATGTGATGCCTCTGCTGTATCATTATTTATACAGTACATAGATGTGTGACATCAAAAAAAGACCATGGGGGCTCTCAGGGTGTCCTGGAGGGCCAGCAATCTGGGATGGGATGCCATGTGGCATGTGGCTGCTACAAAATCTCTGGTTTGATTCCAGCAATCAATAAATCAAACTGTATTTATATAGCCCTATTCAAACAAATCAAATGCAATTCAAAGTGCTTTACAAGCGAATGACAAAACATAGGATGTTAAAAATGTATTTAGAGGCTAATGCATGCCAACACAGCTAGAAAGCAAAAAAGTTAATTGAATAAGACAACAATAAAAGATGGGTAGTTAAAATAACAAATAGTGCAAAAATTAACAGGTAACCAGTGTAAAGATTTTGAAATAGGTGTAATGTGTGTTCTCCCTCTGGTCTTAGTCAGCACTCGTTCAGCAGAATTTTTAATCAATTGTAGCTGAGTTATTGTACTCTTCGGTAGACGAGAAAGGATAGTGTTACAGTAGTCAACCCCGCTAGTTATAAAAGCGTGTATTGGCCTCTCTGTGTTGCTCAGAGAGAGAAATGGCCTCACTTTGGAGATTGAGATGTTCTTCAAATGATCAAATGCTGTTTTTGTGATGCCCCGCACATAAGCCCTTGAAATTAAAACCAGAATCAAAAATCACCCCTAGATTTCTTGCCCCTTGGCTTGGGTTGAGTCCTAGTGTGTTTAGTTTGGAGGACAGTTTCTCTCTCTGAGCCTTTGAACCAGTGATCACTACTTCTGTTGTATCCTGGTTGAGCTGTAAAAAATTCTGTGACAAAAAAAAGTGAGTCAATTGACCTGGTGTCATCAGGAGACACGGCCACATAGAGCTGAGTGTCATCAACATAGCTGTGGAAAGAGATGCCGTGCCTCCTGATGACACTGCCCAGGGGTAGCATGTACAAATTAAAAAGTAACGGTCCTAAAATTGATCCTTGTGGTACCCCACAGGTAACCTCATAGTGTTTGGAGGAGTGGTCATCTATAGATACAAAAAATTTTCTTCTGCAAAGATATGAGGTAAACCAGGTAAAAACAATTCCAGACAGTCCAACATGCTCACTTAATCTATCTAAAAGAATCTTATGGTCCACAGTGCCAAAGGTAGCACTCAAGTAGCACCAGATCTGAAGGCTTGTTGCTGTCAAGATTTGGTTGGATATCACTCATTACTTTTAGCAGGGCTGTCTCTGTGCTGTGATGTGTCCTACAACCTGATTGAAACATTTCTCATTTAGTGTTTGAGTTTAAAAGGGTACTTAGCTGATTAAAAACTAATTTCTCTTAAATTTTGCTTAAAAATGGGAGATTTGAAATGGGTCTAAAATTGCTGGGTGCTAAAACATCTAGGTTCCCTTTCTTTAAAAGAGGTTTTACTAGAGCAGTTTTAAAATCAGTGGGGAAGACACCAGGCGGTGGGGAGTGATTTACTAAGGCAAGGATGTCTTCACATACAGAATTAAAAATAGTTTTAAAAAGGGAGGTAGGAATTGGGTCAAGGGAACATGTGGATGGCTTCAGTTCTGTTACTATTTTCATGAGAGTTTCAGTACAGAGGATATAGGTAAAAGTGCAGTGTGCTTGTTCTGCTGACATATACCAGATCTAATGTTGATTACTTTCTCTCTGAAGTTGTGAGCAAACTCTTTACATTTAGAACCTGGAAACTCAATACTGTAGTTAGTTGTGGGATTTACCAGAGAATCTATTGTACTAAAAAGCAGTCTGGAATTGTGAATGTTCGTGTTTATCAGGTTTGAGAAATATTTTTGCCGTGATGTTCGAATTGCCTTGTTGTAATTTTTAAGTTTTTCAATGAGTATAGTGTGATGTATTACTAATTTTGTTTTTCGCCATCTGCACTCAGCAATTCTGCAGTCTCTTTTTAGGTCCATGGTTTGACTGTTTTTCCATGGGACAACCTTTTTGTTTTTATTTTCCTGGTTTTGATTGGAGCGACTGTGTCAAACACTGTTTTCATTTTTTAGTTAAAGTTATTAACCAAGTCTTCTTCATTATTTTTGTGGGTTGCAATATGTGATATGAGAGTTGTAGCTACCTCAGGGGTAATGTGGGTTTTTTGATGATATGTTCTGTGGTACAAGGTGTGTCCATGTTTGTGAGTTGGTATGTTAGCATGCTGTTTAAAATCCATATATTTCAAATCCATACAAATCCATACAGTCCATACAACAAGGATGTTCTCTGTTACTTTCTTCTGTGGGCTGTTTAATTCAGGCAGAAAAAAAACCAACAAAAAAACAATGGGGGTCTCCCTAACTCTGTCCCATCTTTTGATTTTTTCCCCTCTCTTTTCTCCCCTTCACTTGCTTACATACATCCCTCAATGCTGGGCCTGGATCTGGTACTGCTTTTATGGCCCTCGATAATAACAACAACAATAAAAAAGCCAAAAATCTGCTGTAATTATTTTTTAAAAGCAGCTATAGTCCTGCTTCCAGAGGAGCTAGCTGGGAGCTTGTTGGGGTAGGGGGCTCACATTAACCACCTTTAATCGTTACCAAGATGCGTGCGAAACAGCATCACGGTATGACCCATAAACTGGGTGGGCGTCTTTCCTGGAGGTGTGGTTGCTATAGGAATGGCGCTGTGTTGACGAAAATCTCAAACACAATCCTGGGCCCTGCTCTATGTCATAGCATACCTCAAACCATGGTAAAGCATCAAGCAACCAGGTGTGCCAAAGTGGATTGTATAACTGGTCTTAATCACCCTTTAATCCAGGGGCTTTCGTTTGGTGGTTTGGTTTTCTTTCAAACCCTTTCTACCCTTCCTTGTCTCTTCTCATCCTCCTCCCTCCATCCTAGTCTTCTTCTTTCCTCTTCACTTCACGGATAGCTAATGTCGCTCAAGTCAAGCAGAGAAATCTCCCCTTAATCCCCCTGATACAGAGCCCTGCCCCCTTCCCACATACACATTACCACCGCCATCATCACGACCACCAGTAGTTCCCCCATCTCATGGTCCCCTCACCATCAGTGGGACGACCTATGGCTAGTGAAAGACACATGGAGAAGGAACGGTAAATAACAAAGTGAAAGCCCCATCTGACATGCCAATTGGAGTAATTATGGGCTTACAGGCTCCTAATACATTTCTGAGGACAGCTTTGTGTGCCCCCTCTGAGAAGTGAGCTTGTCTGTCATATAGCAACATAAAGATGACTTGTCATTGGGCCCATGAGTGATCCATTTTGCTTTTAATATGCTTTTTATTAGTTTTCATATAAGGGTCCCTCATGAACCCCACATCTACGTTTTCACTATATTAGATTCTTGCTATTTGTTTGGATGACTTTCCTTTGCAAGTCAAAGCCATTTCTTTCCGCTTACCATTGGTGTATAATCCTATAAACTCCCCTATGTTTATTATGAATATGTCCCTGTATATGTTTCATTCTCTCTGTCCTTATTTCAGGGCCAGATTCATGTAAGGCAATCCTCGTCAGCTATTTTCCCACTGGCACTAACAGAAAGCTTACATTTGTGCCACTATAATGTCCAGGCTCAACACATAGACCTCAAATTTTCCTCCATCCATTTGGGACTGCAGTGAGACAGGGCAGCTCTGTCTACCTCTGTCCTTTCCACATCGTCCTGTCCCGCCTTTGATATCCCCCTGCCAAGAGTCTGATTTGTTGGTTAGCCATGTCCTCCCCTCCTAGCCTCCAAATCCACAGAACACGGGGACGCAGTGGGAGTTCCCACAGTTTTAGGGGAGTTGGAGTGTAGAAAGGAGGGGGGAGGTTGGGTCAGACCACCACAGAGCTGGGGAGACCCCTGTCTTCCTCCTTGCCGGTTCCCACCGCTCCCAACATGGCACACACATGTTGAAAAGGTCAGGTCTTGATAGACAACAGAGCACCGGCAATTATGCTGCTATTTCTCTGTGGCTGGAAGTCCCCTGTTTTCTGTGTGAGTGTGTGTGTGCAGAAAAAGTTTTTTTTTTTTCGTTCATAGAGAATAAAGAGGCAGTGTTTTAAGGGGAAAAAGGAGCTGGGACAGGGGGAACGGGGAACTGCATGTAAGGACTTGTGCCGGATTGCTTCATGTTTGTCTGTCTGTCCATTTGTGGAAATTGGAGAACGTGCCTAAGAGAGTGCAGGTGTGTAAGTAAGTGTAAGTGTTAGGGTTCCCACTGTTCATACCTGAGCTACAAGTCTGATTTTGTTTCTAGATGGCATTTCCTTTCCTCACATATGGAGTTGACGCTTGCTGTCTGATGCCTCCTCTGCACTGTTGTGGTTGGAGTCTGCGGTCAGGAGTCCATCTCTGACCTAAACGACGAGGTCAAGTCCTTGGAACCCGCAGGAACTGGATGCTGAGCCCGCAGGGAACGAGCAAACACACACACACACACACACACACACACAAACACAGATTTGTTCCAGCGTGTTCCCAGTATTTTCTCTCTTTGGTGTCATTTCTCCTTCACACCGAACACCTATTTCTGGCTCTCTAAGGATAGCTTTCATGGAAAGACTACAGAGTGAAAAAGTCAAGGCAGCGTTATGACAAGAGCAGACCGCAGCTTGACAGATCTGGAGATCACACGGAGAGGATGCCGTGGTCCCTTAACAACTGAAGTGTGCTCCTGTAATGTATAATGTGTTGCAGCTGGATGTTTGCCTTGCATACCTTGTACCACCAGCTTTGTGCATTTATGTGTGCATGTGGCATAATTTTTGATCCCAGAGGTGAACTTACACTACACAGTTGTGACTTATGAAAGAGCAGTTGGGCATTGTGCCCCCTGAATGCCTGCACACCTATAGTGCCTTAAAGGAAAAAGGGGTTCATAGGGGTGCTGGGAGGCCCCACAGAGCACTTCATTCAGGTTGCTATGCATGTTGGAGAGATGAACGCCTGTAAATGGCTGCCAGTAATCATCCCTATAAAAAAGCAGCTGCTTCTAGGACCAGTTGGAAGTATGGCTGCTGTACTTTGCCTCCCTACACTGCTTAATATTTAGGTGAACAAGCAGTAAGAGTGTGTCTTTGAGTATTTGTCAGTGTGACTCTGTGTTTATGTGTGTAGAGGTTGCCCTGGATATGCACTCTGCTCTGGATAACTTCCAAGTCCAATCTATATCGCTACCAGCCTCAGGAATGTACCTTTGCTCCTGGGAAATTTCACCTGAATTACTTACCCGTGTGAGTGTGAGTGTGTGTGCGTACATGAGTTACCCAACCATAAATGTAACCGCTGTTTCTAATGGGCCTATTACAAGACATGAGCTCGTGTCAAATAACACACAGCTCCACACTAAAAACATCAAGACACAACCCACTAATGGAATCAACTTTGTCATCATAGACGCTGATGAGCTTGTTAGGGCTTTAGTTAGCTCTACCCTGAGGAGGAGGGAGGAGATCATTCATGAGTCTACAAAGGAGTCGCTCGTGTCCGTGACTCATACGTGCTCATGATATGGCTGGTTAGCGCTGAGGGAGACACCAGATTAAGAGCTGTGTTTGTTTCTCTGTTGCAAGGCAATCCACTCTATAATCCAGTTGGTCTTTGACATTATGAGGTGCAATAGAACAGGGATGCACAGTGGAAAATATGCACTTGGTTTCATTGGAAAGGAAACATAACAGCTGCAGGTATCATAACTGTCGTGAATATGTGGCTATCAGTATGTGGAGTTTCTATTGTCAGCTCTGCTATCTTTTTATGGTTTTCCAGCACAATGAAGTGTGAGATTCTTTGCTTTCGCTGCAGGGTCAGAGTTCAGCTGTTCAGGGATCAAGTTGAGATTGGGTTAAGGATAATAATGTGTGTGTTATAACACTTTCTGTGCTGGGATACAAGATATAGCTTTGAGCATATCCAATAGGTTTCAGGACTTTATCATACTTTGGCTGACATACAAGTATCACAGAAAATTTAGTCAGGCATATGAATGGCTTAAAACACCAACCAGTTTCCACAGATTCTTCATTAGGACGGAGATAATGATTCTCCATCTTGTTAAAGGTTGATGGACAGTAAAAAAAAAGAGCAATGATAGCAATAAGTCCTGGACATTATCATTTTATCCCCCACAAAGTCTTAAATGATGTATTTTATGAGTATATTAGAATTTTGTCAGTGAAACAAACAAACAAAAAAAAAAACATAACCAGTATATTTTGAGGTAATAAAGATGGGAAAATACCCGATAAGAAGTCCAGGTAGATACTGTATATAACATCAGACAAATAGATTTCCATCATCATGCTTTACCTCCTTTCTTTTTAACATTATTAAAAAATCATCTTTGAACCAGCCTCATTTCTTCCTCAGTCACCCTATATACGGGTTTATTTTGACTATGAACCAGGTCCAACACTATGCTTGACAACCAACCAAAAATAATATCTCCCTGTCCCAGCTTAAGAGACATTTGGGCTCACAAGGTCAAGACTCCTCAAATGATCACGCCCTCTTACTATGGCTATAAATGATAAAAACAGATGTCCTTTATCCAGACTAAGAGGCACACTTCAATCCCCCAAAGGCAATGCTACTCATATCCACCACATTCTTAAAAAAATGTTCACCCTTTTTCTTCTCTCCTCTCACTGGGAACTATGTGTGGCCCGGGGGGGGAAACAGGAGTCATCACCTCACTCAGAATACGTCCTCTCCACAGCGTCTTTATGGCTAGATTTACTGTGCACCAGCATCTATAAAACCATTTAATGGGGTTAATGTTGTTAGGTACACAGACTTCAGTTGCCAGTAAACATGTTGCCTAATAGCTCACGTAGAAGAGAAGGAGGGAGAGACGTTTTAGTCATTCTTCTTCTCTGTCTTTCTTTTACTTAGTTCAGTTTGTTTTTCCCCTCCTTTATATAATGTTTTCTTTTTATCTTCCTCTCACCACCTCTTCCATCCAATCTGTCTTCCATCTGCCTCACTCTTCTGTATCTCAAGTTCAAGTTTAAGATTTTTGTTTCTTCTTAATGATTTGGCCAAAAGCACCTTTCATATTCACAATCACCGAAACAAAAAAGACATGTAAAAATGATCAACAGCAAAATAGTTGTAACATGTCATCCTCACCTGCTACTTTTTTCCTTTACTCACTTCTTCACCTCACACACGTAACAATCACTCTCTCCTACTGCTCTCATGCCTCTTCCTCTGACTCCCCCTTTCCCACTGTGACGTGAAGTGTACACCTACAAGAAGCACGATTCATGTATTTCAGTGAGAGCGTACATCCAGGGAGGGAGGCTGACCTGTGATGTAACCATGAACACATGGGGGGTATGATAAACCTGTCTATCACCAGCCAGTGTTAGTCATTTTGCCAAAAAATCACATACCTCTATGCAGTCACTTGTGCAATGTCAAACTGGAGAATGAACGATTATTGCAGGGCAGTCTTTTTTTTTTTTAAATCTAAAAAAAGAGGCTTCAGTCAAAGAAACGTGTCACATAAATAGCTTTAGCAGAGGGCCATTTATTATAAAAATATTATATTCATTTTACAACACCATCCTAAAATGAACTTCATAAGCCTATTAAAATAGTTACATTAATTACTCCACCAGCTGCTGCTGCTGCTGCTGCAGTGTGTTCTCCATGCAGTATTTCCAGTCACAAAGCCCTCAGGCTGGCCTTGCGCTATGCGATCTAGTTGAATGGACAAGGTGGAGGGCAGACCACCTGGTTAGGTGACCTATGGCTCCCTGCTGATTGTCACCTCTGGCTGATCATTCGTGTGCACGCTGTCTCTGTCTGTGTCTCTGCTCCTGTAGGTATGCCTCGTTTATCAGGCCCCCGGGGCTCCTCTCCCAGACCTCCAAGCACAGTAGAGCACCTCTCAGCCTCCAGCTTCCTCACAACAAGTTAGGACCAGTCAGTTGTTAACCTGCTGTTAACTAGTTGCTTCCTGTGTCCCAAAGTCATGCCCACACACAGTATTGAATGGTTAAGATAATATAGGGTCATTGTCATCATCTGTCATCGTTCATGCCATTTTTGTTGGCGTTTTGCTACATTTACAGACATTCTTACATATTTCTTTAGCGTTAATATATAATAGACATAATACATTCCTTTGCCTTAAACTCAGATGCACAGTTTGTGATACAATCTCAACATCATTGTGAGACATCATCATGAGTCACCATCATCATCACCGCCACCGCCATGATGTATGATGATGATGATAATAGTCATCATCAAAAACTTTGTCTAACTTTTCGCCGATTGTACATCCTTTCCTCCAGAAAATACTACATTTCTGTCTATTTTTACAGATTAAATGCAGTAAATGGCTTCATCAGCCCCTAATTCATATATATATGCAATAGTTGACAATGAGGAATGAGTACAATATCTCATTGTCATCATCTTCATTATCAGTCTTTTTGTTTCAATTTTTGTCCAAAGTTAATTGTCACTTTTTCGCATCCTTTCCAATCAGCGATAATCAATATAAATTGCAGCCTGAATCTCTGAGTGGGCTGTCTGCTGAAGGGCACGCACACACGCACGCACGCACGCACGCACGCACACACACACACACACACACACACACACACACACACACACACACACACACACACACAGGGGCTGAGGGGGGATGGGAACATGCTCTTGAGTCTTAAGTCATCCAACCAGCCAACCAGCTCCCCTTACTAAATAGACGCACGATCACCGAAACGCGAGGGGAGGCGCAACGGGCACGGAGCTGCTGGCTCTATATCCAGCGGCTCAGAGGCGCTCTGACTCCATTCACTTCAGAGTCCTACACAGCCAAGGACCTGTGCAGACTGCTGCGAGACAGGCTCTGGAAAGCACAACACGGACGACTTTCCCCCTGCTTCGACTGCCTTTGTGATTTTTCTCAGAGGATCTGCTTATTGGATTATATTCGTTTAGGGCTATTAAATCCTATCATAGAAAAAACTCGTGCGTCTTAATTCTGTCTGATACTGAAATTCTCCAAAAGAAGAGGAGCTGCGTTTCTTGAATATTTCAGTAAACTGGGCTGAAGTTTATTTGTTAGAGGGTGAAGGACAAGTGCAACGCGCCTCAGACTTGTCTCTTGGGATTGTCCCACTTGCGCCTGAGGAGCTATGTCGATCTGCCGCACAGAGCTTGTTGAAGAGGACGCAGTCCAATGTGAATAACAAGCGTCAACTTCCAGCCTCTTCAGCTTTTCACAGTTACAAGCAAGTGCAGCACGGAGTCTGACTGAGCCCGCTAAACAGCTCTGACACCCCGGTTTCCCTCCCCGAGGGGATGGTTGTGGATCCTCTGGGGCCAGGAGCGACTCTGCGGCTCCTACAGAATAGCACCTTTTTCTTGTTTGGGGTTAAATCTAAATTAAAGGGAGATGAGAGCCGCACTTTGTTACTTCCTGCTGTGGACGACGTACCTGCTGCTGGCCACCTCTGAGGTAAAGTTACAAGGACTCCACGCAGCCAGAGTGGTACGGGACCAGATAGACTGTGTCCCTCTGGCCCCATGTCATACAAAGTGGTGCAGGGTGCAAGGGTCTCACAGAGCGCACATTTCTCTAACAGCTAGACACCACAACTTGATGCCCCGAGAAAAAAAAACTACAGAGTAATAGCTCCAAGTTTTGATGTAGTTAGGCTCGAAGATAAGGACGTGCATAATTTAAGGCACAGCCTCATTTTAATTAACCTATAACATACAAACGGTTTCATCTAAGAAAATAAAATGAGCAGTTTAATCTGAGGGGCTATTTTAAGAACAGTGTGAAGATATGAATCCGAGAGTGACCAAACAACATATCATCTCCAGTTACCATGAGGAGCAGTGACTGCGCGCTTTTCGGAACCAGCATCGCGTCTGCACTTGGACGCATATCGCAGTTATTTTTGGCTTTTGTGCCAAATCTGTTTGTAGCCTGAGCCAACTGGGCAAACGTTTTGGTTGGGCAAAGAGCATTCATGGGAACCGCTCCGGGCGATATAAATAGCCACTGTTCCTGTAAGACTGCACGGTTTGCTCAAGTTGAGGTGCTTGCAGGACCGCAACAAGTGCAAAGTGTGGCGAGCTGCCGTTCACACGGGCAGACGTAGCCCCCGATTTGTAGTAGTGCTCCAAATTCCTTTAGAAAGCAAACGGTTTTAAGTTGTTTCACTTATCCGCAAACAAGGAAGATAAGCAATATGAAACAAAGGGCTTTCTAAGATAATTAGGATACTTTCTTTCACCCGGCATCCAAGTTATACTAAAAGTAATAGTCACATTAACACGATTTCAATTTCATGATAGCTTTCCCATAATCATTGTCTTGCATGCAGGCAATTGGGAACATTTAAAAAAAAAAAGATATTTTACAAGAAAAAAATAATTTCTAGAAATACCTGGGTGCAGAAGTAGCCAAAAGACCCAAATCAAAAAATATTTGGTATATTATCCCACTGGAATACAACGTTTGCGCATTAGCAAAGCATAATTACATTGCATAATTTGTGAAGACAGTTCGGATCCACATTCTCACCATGCATGAGAGGGACGTAGCCTAAGAACAGACCTGCTTACTGTAGTTGGCACATTGTTGCGAAGTGGTTAACGCACTGATCGTCTTGGTGGTTGTTTAAACACAGCACATTTATTTATACAGACAAACAATTACAGCAATGTTTTGCCACTGACCTGACACATCTCTAACCCTCCTCTCTTGTTTGATTTCTTTGCAACCCCCCCCCGCCTCCTGAAGGAAGTGGAGTTTCCCCAGGAGCTGATAGACAGACTGTCCCACAGTGAAATCCACAGCATCAGCGACCTCCAGCGGCTATTGGAGATTGACTCCGTAGGTAAATTCTGCCTCTTGATACTTTTTTCAACAGACCTGATTTACATTTTTGACTCTGACGCCTAAGTGGGATGTTGTCCACATGTGAGACTGCTATTGCTGATGTTAGAGTAAAGGAAAAGTGTGGGAGTACTAAAAGCGCCACCATGATCTACATCATCAGCTTTCATGAACTGTAAAATACAGTGTGCTTGTCCTTTGAAACTACAGTATCTATACTTTTACTGGAAGTCGAGGTGACCTATGTGTAATAATTACACAAATTAATAGTGTAGTGTCACAATTCATGGATCCAATTGGATCCAATGTTTAGGGAGAATAGGGGAAATCAGATGTTTGAATGGCATTTAATTTAATAAGATGCCAGGACTTTGCCATAGCTGAGGGTTTAGTGAATTTAATGAACAAACAGGAGTCCGTGTTGATTTTGCACAGTCTGCATGGTATATTCAGCAGGGAATTAGTGTAGTTATGGCTCATTTTAGTAAGCTCCTGAAATCAAGCTCAAAAGGCATGCCCATGACTACAGCACTGCACAGGAAATTGCTGAGGGATCTGTGCACCCAGGGGAGCTTCCAAGTATAGCTCTACCGTGCATGATAAAGCAGTAGCCGTGATAGGTGCATCTACTGTACACATTTGACAAAGATGGACGTTCACTGGCAGGCTTTTATTTTTTCGCATATTCTTTCAGCTGCTATTACCACAATAAGCAATGATATAGCTACCAGACTGTCACATATGTTGCCCTGTAAACAGAGACAGCGGCTCGCAGGTCAGGCGGGTTTCTTCAGCTTTGGGTTCTTGGAGGTGCTGCTTCTTCTGTGGTGGGGGACCAGTCTGTGTCAGACTGTCTTAGATTAAGTTACAGGGGTGCGCTGGAAGAAGCTGTTTGCCTTCACTTGAGCCTGTATTTACACAGGCAGCGGCCATATATCAAATACATGGCTCCCCCCTAAAGATTTGTTGATGGAAATAGGTAATTACTAAATTTACTTTAACAGTCTAATGATGTAAGCTGCCTCACTGGTCATAGCTCATTAGTAACCTCAAAACTTATATTAAGCAAGGCAGCATTAGAGCTGGTATTTCACTCAAGTATTCTTCTGTTTAACCACATGATTACTTTTCTGATGGACGTATCAATTAGGACTAATAGTCCTGTATCATTAGTGTGTTTGTTTTAATTTTATTAATTCACAATCAAACCAACCTGCGCTCCATAACAGTGATCACCCCATTTTATGCTGAGCCCAGAATAGATCCCCAAAGTGCCTCTAGCATGAGAAGAGGTGTTTATAATTGAATTAACATGTCTTTCTTCAAACAGAGGAATGTTTTGCAGGGTAACAGTAGTAGGCTGATTATTATTACGAGGACATAAATCTGTCTGAGGGCCAGCTTGGCGGCCCTGGCCAGCCCATTAAAAGACCTTTGACGCCAGCCTGAGGGGTATTTTCAGAGCTTTTGTTGCGAATGGCCAGGACAGTAAAGCTACCGTAGTACTACAGGCTGGACTGTACATGGCATAGTATGCCAGCCAGGAAAGGAGGAAGGAAAGGCTAAAATTTATTTGTTTCTATCCTTGATACTATGCAGCACATTGGGACCTGGGAGATGTAACAAAAAATGATGACAGTGATGAATAGTGGATCCGGAAGATCCTCAAAGTCAATCATTTATTTTTTGAAGCACTTTACTGATGTAGGCAGCGATAATTTTTCCCCTGTGGTTGTCTTCATAGCACTTGGTTGTCCTTATCTGAGATCTCTGTCAACTGGAAGAATGACTTTATAATTCAGCCTGTAAGAACGGATGTGTCAGGATCACTGAGAAGGCCTTCAGGGCTTATCTAGCTAGCGGCTGTGTATTTCATTTAGTGTTTCTTTGCTTAGTGCAGGCTTGCATTTCTTTTTGGGCCTCAATGTGCACACATCCTGTGAGGATGGTGTCTTCGGCTCTGAGTGACAGATGAGATGACCTTGCTGAAGTCTGCAGATGGCTGTCTGGCCCCTGAGGTGCTCCTCTGCTCGCTTTACCTCTTCTCTATCCCTGTCTCCCTTCTCATGCGGCCCCATGGCCTGCTTGCTTATCTCTCTCAGTGAAGGACTTTGACAGAAAAGGGGAACCTGACTCTTGGCGTGGGGCAGAGGTGGAGGAGGGAGCATTAGGATTCTGGAGGTTATATTCACGCTACACGTCACTCAGAAGTAAGCAATCTGCTTTGTTTCTGACAAGCTGGTAGTGTGTTTACCTCCTTTACAGTTGGCAGCACTTCCTATAAACTTACAGTGCCTTTAAAAACAGACTTATCGTGTCTCCTACTAGCCTGCACACCCACAGGGAGGACCTGTTGCCCGTATGACCTAAACTAATACTTTGTCAACTCAGCCATGTAACATGTTGATAATAGGAACAAAGGGGAGAGACAGAAAGAGAGAATTATGGAGACCCTTATTACAACAAGTCAACAACATGTTTCTTTTTTTACAGGTAGAGGGGAAAAGAAAGGGAGGAGGAGGAGTAAAGGGAGGGAGACGGGGCCCTGAGCTAATGGAGGGAGTAATTTGCAAGTCATAAAAGCCTGATTCATGGCAAGAGACTGTCTCTTGTCCTCTTTTCTCTTGTCTCAGTTTGACGACGCTCTGGGCATGTTATTACTTCTTAGTCACCTGGAACCGACGGAGGAGCAAACCCCTCACTCTACTTTTCCCTGTCTCCACCTTTCTATTTAACACTCTTTCTTATTCTGCCTCTATTTTTTCCTCTCTTCTTACCTCATTTTTTCCTGAATCTTCCTGCCTGATCGCTGATTGCGTTCTTTCCCTATTTTCTTTTTTCTTCATCCCTCTCTTTTGAATATAGAAAAAACTACAGAAAGGCCCTTCTATGGTGCTGAAAAATGGACTGTGCAGTCTATAAAAGACTTCTTTATGTCCTCCCTCCCTCTCTCCTGTCAGCTCTGACACAAACTGTCTCCGGGTGGCTAGGAGGAGATGAAGAGAAGGATAGGTAGGGCAGAGTGAGAGGAGGCACACTGGGAGTTCAGTCAGTGACCTGCAGTGTTAAAAGGTTGTTAGGTTGGAAAATCAGCCAGCTGTGACAATGAGTCCACCTGACAGCCTCGCAGACAGTGTAGGTGTGTGTCTGAAATTATGTGTCATGCACTGGAGAGTGTGTGTCTCTGTATGTGGGTACACTGGCCTTGCACACTGATTGCTCAGCCCTTTGCTTAACTGCAGGCCTCAGCTGCAGTCAACACTTCCTCTCTGTGGACCTTTGATTCTGGGTCACTGGCTGTCTGACTGACTGCAAGACAAGCTAGAGGGAAATTTCCTCCACTCTCACTGAGGAGATGATCTTGGGGTGGGAACCTGACATACCTGCAGAAAAGGCATCTAAAAGCAAATAAACAACCAATCCTAGAATTGGACCATTCATAGGTAGAGGAAATCCCTTCAGATGACTCTGGTCAGAGCACAAAGAAGCTGGATGAGTGGAATGTGTTTGCCTATGGCTAAGCTTTGTTGTGCTGGTGTACATTGGGCTTTAACATGTTATGGAGGATAATGAGAGGAGTTTGTGTAGTTGTGAGTGTGTGTTTATGTTAAGTGTACAGGTGTAGGATTGTGTTAGCTAGGTGGGTATGCTGTACCTACAGACAGGTAGACCCACCCAATTCGCAAACACTGTCAGACTCTGCTCTTTGGGAAAGCTTTATCGTTTTATTGCTGCTCTGGCACTCTTCTGTAATCCACTTCATATTGGGTGTGGACCAAAACAAGCAAGCTTTATCAGATGACCATGACTGTGAATGCGCTGAGCTGGCTATATTAGACTGGAGTTAGAGAGGTTTAAGAGGGTAGCACTGCAGCAGAACAAAACAAGTACTTTTCCAAGCCAAGGAATGATTGAAAAAGTAAACACTTTCAGGTAAATGAGAGACATGAAACCACTAATTAGGTGCAGGGATAATGGCGACTGAGTACTACCTGTCAAATGACCACTTTAGTCCCCTGTGTGAAAGCTAGTTGTTTTTGAAGGAGCATGCTGACTCACCTGTGTCTAGCTACTTTATTCCTGCTGGGAAGGTTTAGCCAAATGAGTGACTGAGGCTGACACACAAAGCTTGCAATTACACAGAGGTCTGTGTAAAACTGTGCCTCCTGTACCCTGTGTACTCTTAACTGTTTACCTCAATTTGTGACATCATCAGTAGTCGCCTGCCTGCCTGCCTGCTAGCACGATAAAGGGAACCCTAAGCCCTTCAGGGAATCAAAGCATGTGTTACATACAGCACAAGAAGCCAGTAGGAAGTTACCATCTCATTATGGTCGCGTGACTAACCAACACATTGTTTGTTGTGGAAGGGTACATAAAACATCAATAGTGGATCATATGCGGCCTTCTGGTGAGGCCTTGCAAGCCACCCACCACAGTCAGTCAACACTGCTAAAGCTCCAGCAGCGGTTAACAGTCTCATAGCTAGTTTATTGGTTGAATAAGCTTTTGTATGTGTGTGTGTTTGTGCCTTGTCTGTGTGACATTATTAATATTGTTGCCTTCTGTTTTGACGAGGTACGGGAAATGATGTTATTGAGGAGCCCAAGCACCACAAACACCACAACCACCACAACCACCACAAGAACTACTCCCGTCACCCTGGTTACTACAACGACCTGAAGAGTTCCCAGCTCCACACCCGACGCAAGAGGAGCCTCGGTAAGACTGAAATAATACAATTATGCTGTCATGCGCAGCTCATAGCGCAGCTCAGAGGTTGCATCATGATGACCATGTTTGATACTATATACATCACAACTTGGCACAGCATTACAGTGTCATAATGCCTTAAAAATAACTTCTATCTTAAATATCCCCCCTTTACTGTACATATATGAGTTTCCACAAGAGGAAACCGATCGCTTTACACTAATTTCAAATAAAGCTAATAGTTAGTGGCTTTTATATAGTGTTTTTGTGGATAAAAGGCATCTTAATGAAGACATCTACCTAGTATTTATGGCAATCAAGGAATCATGAGAAACGAGACTGGTGTGTGAGGTTGACGAGGACGTCTGACATGAAGCCTTTTAATTGGCCAGAGGCTTGGAGATCTAAGGCACACGCGTCAGGAGAGAAATATATCCTTGAGCGTGGAAATTCCAGGCATTCAGGGTTCAAGTTGCAGCCCGTCTGGGCTCCCAGTCAGATTTCTTCATAAAACGCCACGCGGTACGATATCTGATCGAGGCGTGGAGAATACCATGTAGTGTGCAATGTGTGTGTTAAGATTGGCTGCATTTTCTTCACATCTCTCCCAACAGCAACAGCATTTAAAGCATTGCAGGATAAAGCGACTGGTCGTATTTCATGTATGTGCACTGTATCATAAGTGTACGATACAGTATAACATTTTGGCAGCTGTCCACAAAGGCCTTCATGTTCTGTACATGATGCACATATCATCTTTACGACATAATGGTATCTTACTGTACACTTGCTGTCACATCTTTAGGTTTGAGTGCCTGTCAGAGCATTAAATCTGAAATGAATGCTTACTGCCTTCCTCTTTTCACAATGGCCAACAGGGTCAAAGGCCATTATTAGATTTCCCACCGGCGGACATAAAGGTTTTCTGGCCTAGTCACGCTGCATTAACCCCACTGAGGGCTCTGAACAAAGGAGCAGTCTTTTTCTGTCTCACCGACTTGATCCCAAAGCTCCTTAGCTGATATGAGATCAGCTTTTTGGATAGCTTGTCTTCTTAACAGCCTTAAAGGAGGTTGGGTGTGATCTGAGGTAAGACAAACAGCTCCCACATCAAGTGAGTCATCAAATAATGAGCAGTGAAGGAATGCATGAAGCAGCTGGGAATGAAAAGGATGGAATACAACAATACATCAGTGTGCGCTTGCATTTGGAAAATGTGTCACTGAACATTCATGCAGACCAAACGCATTAACTTGACTCCTCCCTCTTCTTGTCTGTCTTCCAGTGGAAGAGGCGGTCCCAGCGGTGTGTAAGACGCGGACGGTGATCTACGAGATCCCCAGGAGCCAGGTGGATCCCACGTCTGCTAACTTCCTGATATGGCCGCCCTGTGTGGAGGTGAAGCGCTGCACGGGCTGCTGCAACACCAGCAACATGCGCTGTCACCCTTCCCGCAAGCACCACCGCACCGTTAAGGTAAAACACACACACCCCTACAGTATAGATATGCACACATACATTCACTTTCTTGTCTGCAAGCTTGATGAGTTGCCAAAAACATTACTGCATTGCAAGGTTAAACACACAATATATCATAGTCTCCCCATTTACAACACATACACTCTTTATAGTTACATAGATCTCCACCACTTTTCCTCTCACCAGGTAAGTAAATTACATGGGAGGCAAGGTTGGGTCAACCTTTCTTCCTTTCTTACCTCACTCCCTCTTTCCTCTACAGTTCATCTCAGTCTAACCCTCTCCCCTGAGCCTCCTTGGCCAGTATCCAAAATAGTGGCCACCTCACCTCCGCTGCCCCCTCCCCTCTCTCCTTCCATTACAGCCGATCACCATCCTCTCTCTTCATCAACTCTTTCCCATGCTTGGCAAGAGGCCAGGGTGGCCGTGCCAGGACAGCAGGAGGGAGGAAGAGAAGGACAGAGAGGACAGACAGGGAGGGTTGTTGGCACCTTCAGCAAGGACATCTGTTGAAGGGTCGACCCAAGAGGGATGCTCCTGCCAGATATAAGACAGCCAGTGAAAGAGAGAGAGAAACAGTCTCCTGTATCTTGAGAATGTCTGAGTGTCACCGGTTACTGCACAGCCATCTCTCTACTCTCTGTTTGTTTGGGCCCTTTGTCTTTTCTGGAAGCAGGGAGCCCGAAGGAGACGAGGCGACAAAGAGAAAGAGCGAGAGAGCGAAGGGGGTTGCACTGTTCTCAGAGGCTCTTTGGCATCGGTAGCTTGAAAACATGTCCTTCTGTTCAGGATCAGAGGAGACACCATGACTGGAGCTGAGTCATATTTCTGGTGTATTTACACTACAGCCTGATAGCCGGTGCATGGCTCTGTTTGGAGGTATGGGAGTTATGTGCTCTGTTCTGTAAGAGTAAGAGACAAGTGGGGGATAAACAGGATAGCCTGGAACACTCTGTGTGTGTTTGTGTTTCTCTCTGAGTCTATCTCTGCACTCTATTGTCTCTACTCTTTAATCATTGTCATCCTGCCTGGCCATGGGCACGGAGACATTGCTTTCTCCCCTGTTCCATGGAGGGCTTTTAAGATGCCGCTTCGATAGACCAGAGTAATAAAACAAATACCAACCCCACCTGCTGCTGCCTCCTGCCCCTTGGCACACTGGCACAGGTCAGGAGATTTCAATATGGATAGGAGGACATTCTCTGACCCCCTCTTTTAGTTATAGAGTAGAGACAGTAAGGCTGCACTGACAAGATGGCCATTGAAGGGCACAGGGCACTGCATCCAGGGCACAGGGTTTATGGTCAGAAATGCTGACTCATAGTGCGGTAACAGAGTCAATCTCTGATATACAGTACAACCCTGTGTGTCTGTCTGTCTGCATGCAAGCTTGTCTGTCTCTCCGTCTGCCAGACAGTCGGTATCCGTCGTCCTCAATAGGAGCTCTGTCTGTGATCACGGAGACGAGGACGGATCGGATGGGGAGACACTGACGACGGCATACAAGACACTAAGGCTTGATTCAGCTATTCCTGGAATGCCATGATCCATAAGACTTTGTCCGTGTCCCCCTCATGACACTGTCAAACCCCCGAGGACAAAATGAGCACACAGACTGGAGAGGGACCTTCAGGCATGTTGGACAGGGTTTCACGGGGCCGTTTTTTTCCATGTGGTTTCAGCCGCGGGGGGCAGAGAGGCGTTGTATCCCTGGAAAGGTCATCCGTCAGGGCTCGCTCCGGTCAGGAGACATTCACCACATTGTGTGTGAGAAACATTGTCTCATGCCAAGTTTTTTTTCCTGTCTGTCCTCTCAGCAGTTAGGCTGAATAGGGGTTCAGTTTGTGCTTCTCCCTCCGTTTATTAGAAAGCTAAAAATGTTGCCTGTCTACCCTGTTTTCCTTCTGCTGGCCAAGGATGGGAAAAGAACACATTCGCTGTGTTTCTTTCCATCTCATGCCACTATGCATTTGTCCAAATGCACCTTTATTTATTTATGCCCCCTCTTCTCTTTCTCTCCTTCTTTCCTTTTCCTTGCTATGGACCCAAAAAAAAAGAGAACAGGTCTGTGCAGGCCCTGTACTGTACAAGCCTGTCCTGTTCAGTGGCAGGGTAATAAAAAAAGGCAACTTTAAATAGGACAAGCCTGAGGGAGGAGAAGGGGCAGATTTAAAGTCACTCTCTTTCTTTTTCTTGTCTCTCCTTTCCCCTCCTCTCATTCTCTTGCATTTCTCTTAAACTTATTTTGCACTTTTGTCCATTACTGTCAGTTGTAATATATGTGCAGCTACGTTGGTAGTTGTTTTCCTGTTGTGTGCATACCTTGGCATGGGAAATACACAGTGAAAGTGTAAAGACAAGCGTCTTGCGAGCCATTTAGGGATGGTCCAAAATTCATTAAAAAGAGATTTAGTGAGAGAGACTGAGATGGAAAGAGAGACAGACAAATGAGGGAAATGGACAGAGCACAGATGCAAACAGAATATTTAATGATCAAATGTTTTCATGTATTCAAACTCTATCATCCCAGCATTCCTTTAACTCCTCCTTCACCCCACCTCCTTTTGCACTTTCAATGACTCCATATTCACTCCCCCTATCCCAGCATCTTTGCTCTATCCTTTCTTTTCCATCGAAGTGATTCCTCCACATTTCTTCTTCTTTCTCTTTTTCTATTGGTGTTTTATCACCGAAGGCTTGCAGAATATTTTCACCATTTTGTCAGTGTTATTTTGTCATAGTGCTCTTAGATGTATTATGATCTAGATACACTATGGCGTGAAACGACAGTCATCAAAATAAATGTCAGCATTGGCATCATTTCGATGGAACAAGATGAATTCCCTCAAACTCCCCTCATCCCTCCATCTCCTCCCTTCTGGTCTTCACTCTTTCATCTCTCCTCTTTCATATTTTATCATTCTCCCTCATTCTTCTCCTTCTCCTCATATCTTCTGTATTCCCTCATATCTTTTTCTCCGTGTGCTCACGGCTGCACCTGTGACCAGAATTTTTGATGGGGTTCTCATTTCTTGCTCACTAGACAAACTCACTCATAAAATAACAGGTGATTTTGGACAGGAAGGATGGAGGAGACTAGTGAACAAGGTGTGCACAGAAGGGAGAGTGAGTTACGTAGTGATCGCCACACGTATGTGCGCTTTTGCATTCTTTTGCACATTAGTCTTTGTGCACCAGTATGTGTGTGAATCTAAATGCCTCTTGTTCTTCCAGTGGGGCAGAGTAAACAGGCCATGACACAGGCAAAGAATGGAGCTGTCACTCATCCTCTCACTCATTAACTCTAAGACTTATGCAGTACATGTTGTCTGTAAGTTCATTATCTTCCCCTTCCTCATTCATGAACCCACATAAGCAGATACAGAAATAATGAGATGACATTTTCATGAAAAATAACCAGATTTTTTAAAATGAGCAGATTAGAAATACTTGATGTACCCCAGTAAATTTGGGGGTTTTCCACTACACAAATAAATTAAATCCTATTGCAACAACAGCTCAGAGAGTGCTTTAGATAATAGATAGTGAAGAGAAAAATGGGGAAAGAGCTGCTAAAAAAAGTAACATAATTCACATAAATAACTACTGACACAATTTAAAATTGAAGCAAAACACGAGAACCAGTGCTTTCTATTGCCTTTATAAGGTAGTTTGATCTAATTAGTATAGCATATTTTGGCAACAATAAAGTACAGTTTCTATCATTTGGTTTGGTTTAGTAGCTGGAAACTTTTGATGGCCCTTGAAGCATATGTACAAGTATTTTGCAGAGGTCGGAGAGGGTCGACAGCGCACATCTGTGTAAACCTAAGGAGATTGTTTGCGTGTGTGTGTGTGTGTGTGAGAGAGAGAGAGAGCGCGTTATGCTACGTAAACTCCCCCACCGCAGCGCAGGGACAAGGCCATTTGTGTGAAGTGGCAGCAAGAGGAAGACGGGCCGCAGAGTAATGAAGTGTTGATGGCTGCTGGATCAAAGTGGAGGCTGACAGAGGCCAGGCGGATATAGCCACAGTGCTGAGTGTGGGGGTCCACACATCTCCTTGCACTGGCCCTAGCCCCGACCCTGATACACACACACACACACACACCCACCCACACACACACACACACTGACAGTTACCTCAGCAACAGTGGTGCAGATCCGGGTGTTGGGGGAAGCAGTAGCTGTAGCCATGTGGTTTTGTGGGACCCTGACTTACGGGGTGTTTCATAAATAAAAGACAGTGTGACGGTGATACAGTGTGCATGATTTATGAATGTCTGAGGGGTCCTGTGGATTAGGTGAAGAGGGGGGGGCAGATGGGAATGAGGGGCCCCCCTGTTTGAAGTCCTTTGCAGCTGTGAATTATTTTCCCTTTGATTCACTCAACTCTTTCGACTAGATGAAGAAGGGTGAGGGAGTTTGTGTGTGTATATGTGTGAGTGTGGTGTGCACGACGGGGGTTGCGGAGCGGGTCAGAGACCATGGGAGCGTCCCGACCAAGCCAGAAGCCGGAGAGTTTGGCTTCTGCTGCGCCGGCTGGAATGCATCAGCTTGAGCAGGAAAAGTAGCAGTCGTATTTTAATCATATTTTACTTCATTTCTGTATTTTGCTTCACTCCTCCTCTCCTGTCCTCCCTTTCGCTCTTCCATTATGACTTCATCCTCCCCCTCCACCTCTCTTCTACACTCTTGGAGTCTGATTGTCTGTTATGTGAAATAGTTGTTCACTCCCTCTTTGCTCTTTCTTTCTCTCTCCTGCAAGAGAGCCATCTCCCACTCACTAATTTTACCCTTGTGTCTGTCTCTGCAATTCAGTCTGTATCTTTTTTGGTCGCTCTCCCTCTTTTAAATGCTCAGTAATGTCTTTCTCGTCTGCAATTCTGCTGTTCTGTAAAGACATGCGAAGGAGGAGAAAAATGAAACATTGTGGTATTCTTTGATATTTGATATTGTATGATGGTTTCTTTTGGTCTCTTAGGGGAAGGGACAGGGTTAGATAGATATTCACATCTGGTGATACATTAATGTGTGTGTGTGTGTGTATGTGTGTGTGTTTGGGAGAGGTGGGGAGGGAGTGGTGTGCCACGCAGTGCCTTTCTGGCACTGCAGGCCTGTGCAACATGATAAATGCTGTCGTTGCTTCCTCTCTTCTGCACACACCGCCTGTGATAACCCTTTCCACCCGTCACCCCAAGTGTGTCTGTGTGTGTGTGTTTTGCGGGGGGTTGAAGCAGAGGGTAACAGCAGGTTGTCTAGCCTGCCTTCCTCTGATGTTCAGTCTGTGTCTGCTGTGGTTTGCTCTCCCTCCCTCTGCAGATCATCTTGCATCTCTTCTTCTGGGTCTCATTTCTTCCTTGTTTGATTTCATGAGACAGACGTTCCTCTTCCCAAGCACATCCCCTACCTCACAGTTGTAGCATCTCAACAAGAGCTTTTTTTTTTTCCAGGGCACAAGCTCTCTGTCTCAGTCGCCCGATTTCCCTCCTGAAAGATGAATTGCCACCCCACCCTGCCTCTTTCCACCCCTCCTTTCTCCAGATACACACATCCATTTTTATTTATTCTTGCTTGATTCTGTCACTGTTCCAATTCACGATGGCCCGCGGTGCACATCCACATCCCTGTTGTGTTTTCCTTGGAAGGCTGGAGTAAAACTTTCCCCTCCATCATGCTCTCATCAGTGCTTGGTGCTCAGGGAATTCCCAATTAACCCGACCGGGACAATCGGCTTCACACAGAGGGCCGCGGAGATTCAGAGGAAAGCCTAGGTCAAACCGAAGGGGGTGCACTTCCCAGAGCCCCCTGCCTCACCCCAACCCTCTGGATCAGATATCATTCCACAGCCACTCAGGGGACTCTTTCTCAGGGCCTGGCTTTCTAGGGAGTTTAGAGCAGTTTGATTTATACAAAGACAGTGTGGGGCCCCTCGTCGTAGTGTGGGGGTCTCTTTCTGATGTATGTTTTATGTGGGAAGTCATTGACTGTTCGCCGGATAGGAAGCCGGTGTTCTTTGTACAGAAGTGAAGAAGTGGATGAAAATGAGGGGAGGCTGAGTTAAATATGGATGTAAAGTGGAAAAATTTTGGGAGTGAAGACCACCATTCCTTCCTCTGTAGCATCAACAGTTTCCCGTAACACACAAAACAGGAAATAAGAGAGAGAGAGAGAGAGAGAGAGAGTATTGATGAAGTGGGCAGAGCAGAGGCTGTTTGAGAAGTATTGCGGCACACATATACACATTCAGACACAAATATAAATGTGTAAGTGTGTGTATCATGACTCCTGCAGGGAGTGTTTATAACCCTGCTGTTTGAAGGGCAAGGAGACAAGCCTACCGCTGGGCCTCCCATCAAGGGGGCCCATTGCTTTATCCCTCTATCAATAGCTGTTTGTTTGGCCTGAAGAGTTGTGCTGGCATGTGTATGTGTGTGTGTTAGTCATTAGGATCAGCCTCAGTAGTAAGTGTCAGACATGGCTGATTCTTTTGGCTTCTTGTTAGGTACTTCTGCACCCCCCTCAGCTGAGAGATTCCCGTAACCAACGACAGCAGAGCGGTCCACAGAGACAGCTGCATTTTTCATCTCACTCCTACAGTACCCTGTCTTTCAGTCTGATAATTTGATTAAGTATTGGCAATGGTTTTCTGGGAAAATCATATCATTCTGGGATACTGTCTGCACATTTAGCAGGTAATAATAAACTCTTGATAACGTTTCTATCTGTCTTCATCTACTTGTCAGTATCGGTGTAGTAAATTTCCCCAATGGGTAACCCAGAAACTAAATGTTAATAGGTAACACATGAATGTCATCTAATGCTAGTCATGATCATGGTCAGTCATTCTTCCCTCTTCCTTGAATAACCCCCTCTGTTTGCACACACACCCACTCTCTCTCTCTGTGTCAGGGCCCGATAACAGCAAACACACCACCAATAACCCAGACACCATTGTGCTCTGTTTGCTCACTGCATACCTCCCCTGCTTGCTTACCCTCTTTTTACTCCCTCTCTTCTTTCTCTTTCTCCTCCCTCCATAGAAAGACACTGTTGCAAAGGAGCGGCCGGTGAAACCGCTGGTCCCTGACTTCTTTTGGTCTCAGTTTTAGACTCACCAAGTGACTCCCCAGCCATTGTTACAGCACTGACATGAGGCAACTCTTGCTGTGTGAATGTCAACATTACACTTTGTTTTATCAGACAGAGATTGGTATGTTCATTTGTCTGCATGACTAATTTACCACCAAGAGCCAGCTTTGGCGCTATGCCATCACAGGATAGAGGAAGAAAGCCTCTCATCTCTTTTGGCCCTCTGTCTGTGCGTGTGTGAGCCTCATGCTGACTGTAAAACCATGTTGTTCATAACACTAGAGAGCGTTGGGAGATTGTCGGCCAATATCCTCTCTCGTGCAGTCACCAGAAAGATAGGTGAAGCAGGGGATATTGTTTCCATGTGGCCCCCAGGCCCTCAGTGGTGGATGAGGAGGTTACCTGCCCTTGGCACTCAGATCAGAGAGGGAAAAGCATGTAGCCACCTCCCCTGGGTTACACAACAAGATCATCATAACCTCCATGCAACCTTCTCTATTCAGCTTTCATCTAAGCTTTAATCAACATAGCCTATTCATAACCCTCCGAGGATCAGTCCTTTTCATTACTAGCTGTTGGGTGGGAAGTGGAGGTCAGTCCTGTTGTGTTAAACTGAGAGGGTGTTAGCTGGACTGAAGGATAGGAATTCCTGCATTGCTTTTGTGTTTGTTAGATTGGAAGGGCTGCTTTCTGGGGTTCTACTGCTTAGATTAGACCATATAAACTGTATTTTTTGCATGCAGCAGTTAAGCAACTTTCCCTAGCCCATGAAGAAATATTAATGTGGTTTAAAACCAACCTACATGTCAGGACAAGGCAATGGAGTTTAGGTGTGTGTCTGTCTGGATGTGGATGCTCCAGGCCTGGAGCAGGGGGGGATCTCCCAGCCTCTCTTCTCTTGCCAGGGTAAACCTTCCCTGGGCCTTAGGGCGTACACTGCTTCCCCACCTATTCTCCATCTCTCCTCTCCCATTGTTTGAGCTTGCTTGGACAAGGTCATACACTCCATTCAGTATTTACACACCTGATCAACAGCCCATAGAGCACACAGTGAGCGGAACCCAATGCATCAGCCTCTGAGGAATGCTGTCGTCATACTTCAAACACATGGAGGCAAAGCTATGGCTGGCGTTTTTATGAATCAGTTTATGAAAGAGTCATCAGTCACAGCGCTATGCTTCTTGATGTCAGTGGATGGGCAAAGAGAGTGTGCATTCATTGACGACACACGCACGGCGAAGAGTAATGATGGCGCAGGAGCTGCCTCTGTAGCTAACCTTTTCTCTCCTCCTCTCTTCAGGTAGCCAAGGTGGAGTATGTGAGAAGGAAACCCAAGCTGAAAGAGGTCTTTGTGCGGTTAGAAGACCACCTGGAGTGTGTGTGCACGTCACAGCATCATGTGGTGGAGCACTCAGATGCAGAAACAGGTAATCAAAGTTATACATCTTTGTTACATTATTGCAAATAGTGTCAAAGCAACAAACAAACAAACAAACAAACAAACAAACAAACAAACAAACAAACAAACAAACAAACAAACAAACACTGAGGCTGAGTTTGATGGCTGAGTCCTGCCCTCATCCCTACATCATCTTCCTTTCCTGACCTCTTCATGTCTGTCTGATGTTCTTTCTCCCTGTCTGGCTCTTGGCTTTGCACTGAGTGACCTTTTTTCTATGATTGCTCACAAACAGGCAGACAGACCTGTAAGGTGGGCAGTTATTGCAAAACTGTAAAGCTTGTGTGTTTGTGCCTTGTTAGACAAGGATGTGTACGTGTGTGTGTGAAAGCCTGTGTGTTAAGGGAGGGTGTCCAAAGGCTGCTTGGCAAGACAGCAGGTAAACTGCTAGTGCCTTGATCTCAAGCCTTTCTCTCCCTGGGAGCAGATAAGCGCTGTGATGTGTGCTGATAAGGCATCTGAAGTATTTATAGTGTGTCATATCTTTGCACTCTCTGCTTCTGTCCCAGGGCTGTTTTGCCTCTTTCTGTATCATAAACCCTGCTTCTTGCTTTTAACCCTCCTTCCAATCCACTCTCCCCAACTTTGTGTTTTCAGGCCACCGTAGGGCTAAAGATAAAAAAAGGAAACCAAAAAAACTAAGACCCAGCAAGGATTTATTGGCGACATAATAAAGTTGCACTCATTACCCAAAGTCCACTGGAGAGCTGTGAAGGGAACAGGTAGGACTTTAGCACAAAAGTGTCCTCTCACCTTTTGGCACTGCACTGGCCCAATCAGGGGTGAAAAAAAGGGCCTGCCAATCACCGTCACCAATCACGTCACAGCCAATCAGTCTGAGAAGGGGGAGGGCAGAAATGTTCTGTTCCTCACCGCTGCATGTTGATTTTGTGGCCTGCTGAGCATGAACACATATTTTGTGTCACTGTGTTGTGCTTGCGTGTGGTTGTGTGCACTGTTATTGTTGTGTTGTACATCAAGACAACACTCACTGTATGTCTTGTTTCATTGCTAAAAAGACACCTTTCTCTCTTTTTTTTGCTTTCACCTACCTTCAATTTATTGTATCATCACCAATATTTATCCTCTGTGATCTCTGGCTGTAACTAAAAGAGAGATTTTTTTTCCACAATGTTTTGTACCACAAAAGTTTTCTTGTGCCTTTTACTTTGGACACACACAAAATGACACATGATTATTTTGACTGGACATTATGATGTCTGGTCTCATCACTATCTTTGAAATCTGGAGAAACATGATTTGGAACACTGTGGATCTTGTGTGTGTTGTGTCAGCTTGGTTGAAATGCATGCAGAAATTGATGCAATTATGCACAAATTACAAAAATCCAATTTCTTTTTTTTTCATGATGAAACCCATGTTGTTGTTGTTGTTGTTGTTACTGTTTTTATAAATTCAGATTCTCATGTTAGTTCTTGCTCTCTCTCCCACAGTGGACGTGAGGTGAGACCAATTGGAACAAGGGACTTCAGCGTGGGAGGGACCTAAATAGAGGATGCCACCAACAGGAGACCTGCTCTGTCCTCTTCCCCGCCGCCATGCCACCTTCGTTTGAAAAAAACAAACTTTTCTGTTAAGATGAGTGACTGAATAATAAGCAACAGACAAAAATAAATAAGATGCCAAAGGTGCTTTTAAAAAAAAAAACAATAACCAGTGATGATGACTTCCTCTGTGGTACGCCATCTACCGAGTCAACTGAACCCTGCCATTGATCAGGAAGAAAAGAGAATGATGCTGTGGAGCTCGGGCAGAGCATAAAGACGCCGAAGGGAGATGATGAAAGGGATTTGTGTTGAACATTTTGACAGACTTTGTTTGAACAAGACGCACAACAGTAACGGCCATGAAACAGCTGGATCAAGCTTTCGTGGGAATCGGTTACTCAGACTCCAAAACAGCAGTGGATGACCTCCAGCTGGGCAACATAAAAGTGCCCTGCCCTGTTTAAATGACTCTTGCATACACAGGAAGGAGAGATATAGGAAAAACAATGGAAAGAGAAAAAGAAAGAAAGAGACAGATGGGAGATGTGTTTTTTCTTCTTCAAGAAGCTCTGAGTTGAGTTTTTAGATGTTTGCTCTGAATCAAGAGACCCCTGGCGGCCTGTGACTGTGCCCACTTGCTCTGTACAGTAAAATCTGAAAAGGAAGACACGCCGCTACTTACAAACTATTTATACGTGTGGACGTTTGCTTTCTGTCTCTTCCAGTACAAAAGAAAGAAAGAACTAAAAGGATGTTTGTATGATTTTGGAGACATGCAATGTGTGGTCTGGTTCTTTGTAACAATCAGTATCACAATCTCAATGTCCTTTTTCTAGTTGTTGTTTTATCTTGTCATCCATGTTTCTTATTATATTACAGTATATCTGAATGATGTATGATATATGGTTTGGATATATGTGTGCAAGGAGGAGATGTGGGAGTCAGTACAGGAAGATGCTTTATTTTTGTTATGAAATATATTATGCTTACTTATAGCCAAGCAGGAATTATGTTTATTTCTTTCTGTTGATGAATGCCTGTATTTAATCCATTGGAAAAGATGCAAAAATGTGTGGAGGGGGCATGGTGGAATAGATCAGGGAGAAAAAAGGCTGTCAGTGCTTGTTAGCCTGTGTGCATTGGCAATGTGTGTCAGAGGTGTTTAAAGGGGGATATAGTGGCTTAAACATGGCAACTTCATATTGAGTAGTCATATTGTAGCTTATTCTATGTCCTTAAAAAGCACTGCCCAATCATTTATGTAACAAGAGTGCCATTTCACACAAACATGCAGACAGCACATTAGAGTGTGTGCATGCCAATCCCATAAACACACTAAAACTTTATGTCAGAGCAACTTTAGTGTGCAAGTACCCATGTATGAGGCAGGGTAGAGAGGGCGTGTGCACGCTCACACACAATCTCTCTCCTACAGTACATGAAGTTATTTTTCACCCATATCACTTAAGCGTTGATAAGGAAGATGCCCGCCCGGCCTGCTTTACCAGCACACATGTTCAGCCTGCAAAGAGCAAAGTCCACCTCGGCCAGCTTAAAGAGCGAATGAGTGAGCAACGCGAATCGACAAGCGCATGAATGGGCTCCTTGTTTAACCAGGCTTTAACTCTTCTGTTGATGGGAGAACAGATCGCTGATCACTCCACCCTTTGATGGGACTCACACTTTATGAAGCCAGATACCACCAGGACAGATGATGATGAGGTGGCCTGAAAACAGTGCAGTTCTGGCCTCAACCTGTGCCCTGATGGAACAATTACTTCCTTACCAGTTCCTGTAAGAGTGAATAATGTGTAATCAGGCCAACACGTAGCAAAAACAACAGTCCAACCTGTGTTTGAATAAGGAAGTTTGAAGGAGATTTTTATAGCAGTAAAAGAGTGAGTCACTGTTCACAGTGAAGTGAGTCAAGCGAAAGTAAAACAAGAAAAGTTTGACTGTTGCTGTATCAGCTGCCACTGGGTTGTGAACATCAGATCTTAAATAGACGCAGCCTGTCTGTGAATTAACTAACCATCAGTTGACTGGTGCTATATTTATAAGTCTGATGTTTCATCACTGTTTTGCAATTCCATTCACATCAATGTAAGATAGTGTTCTCAGTAAACAAGGGACCACGCTTCGAGCTATTTGATTAAAGAAAATGCCATTACGCTATCACTAAGCCTTTATCACTTTTCTTTTGGGCCTCCATTGGATAAAGACAGCAATAATCATAATTTATATATTTATGTTTTCAACAATAAATATATTTCTGCTCATGAAATTGTTCACTGAATGTTGAGTCCCATAATTTGTTTGATTTGTGTGTCAAGGATGGTATTTGAGGCTGAATTAAGTTATGAAACAGATGTTTTGCAGTACTTAAATGGGCACAAAAGTAAAGTTATGGAAAGTAAAACATTAAGTAAATGAACAGAATAAGCTGAAAAAACAGTACAGCATATGAAAGAGGTTAGAGGGACCACCCTGCACCAAAAAAACCTTACCTGCTCCCTCATTTCAAATAACTTTTGATTTTTATCTAAATGAAAGTAAAAAATGCAAAAATGTAACAGAGACATAGATTATGTGAGTTCACAAGTGAGGAGTCGATGTGTATTGGTGCTGCTGCAGGAGGCAGGACAGAGGCTGGATATGAGGGTGGTGGTGTACACAGGAAATGTGAGCTTTTCCAGGCTTGCAGGCTGAGCAGGAGCTGGGCTTTATTCCAGGATCCACCAGCAGCAGACGGTAGGTGCTGGGGGCTTTATTACTTTTCCCCGAGCAGCTCACCCTAATCCCAGGGCTAAGGGACATGAAAGTCTCTCTCCTCTGCACTTCCCGGCCATACACCCCGCTTATTACCTCAGGAGGGAGTCAGATAAAGAAAGGCAAAACATGAAAGAGGGGAAGGATCAGAGAGACAGCAGCTCAGCAAGCCAGTGGAACGGGGGATAAAGCAAATAAAGTAAAGATAAAAGGAAGAGCAGGGGTTGGATTGATTTTATTGTTTTTATCTGACATGCACAGCTTCATTCATAAGGAAGGAGGGAGAGCTAAAGCGAGTGAGGAGTCATTAAAGCGTGTACAGCCTACTGACCATGCAGGAAAAAGAGAGCAATATGTCATGGTGGGGAAAGAGGGAGGGAGGATGGAGCACAGGAGAGAGGGGTGAGAATACCCTGAGGAGTGGGAGTGTAAGTGGATGGAGACAGGGGAAAAAAATGAGGAGAAAGAGGGAAAAAAGCAAGAATGAAGTGGACTCAGGATGTGGGTAATCGGCACCACAGCAAGAGGGAGCAGACAGGGCAGCACTAAGTGGACATGCTTTCATAAACAATGCCAGAGGGGGATGAGAGGGCAGACAAGGTGTAAAGAAGGCTGTTGAATTGGCTCTGTGTGTGTGCAAGTGCACAAGTGTGCAAATGTGTGTGTGTGTGTGTGTGTAGTTTAAGAATACAAAGGAGGTCTCCTGGTGTGAAACATGGACCACTGGAATTCTGGGCCCTTGCAGAGGGCAAACTGTGATTTGACTACCCACAATGCACAGGGTCAGAGTTCAGGGTGCAGGGGTCATATGGGGGATGTTGCTGGTGGTGCAAAGTGGCGGATGTTGAGTAAAGATTTAATTAACTCCCTCCATTTCTATGTTTACTGTAAATAAATTCTACTTAATTTTGATTTAAATATGTATGGTCATTACATAATCTTACAATAATAACATTATTGGATCGAAAACTTACCGGATATGATCGACAGAAGGAGTTAAATTCCAGCCTCAACTCCCTCAAGTCAACTTTGACTATTTTCTTCCCAGATTACAGATCTTGTAACCTTTGCTTCATTACTTACACCCCTCTCTTCCGTCCCCCGTCCTCCCCTTTCCTCTTTCCCTCCATGTCGCCCTGTTATGTTTCTCCTCTCTGCCCCAACCTGTGGCCTCTGGGTTTTGAGGAAAGGCAGAGGTGGCCTTTGAAGATGGCGACAGCCAAGTTTGTCCGGGGCCACAGCCATGAATACACGTCTTTGTCCGGCTCTCTCACGTCTTCATATCCTGACCCCGCTACACTCCTCATCCTCCCTCTGCCCCCCACAAACTCACGCTCATGCCCTCGGTGGGGCCCCCATCGCACAAATGACCCCGCTAATTATGTATTTAAGGTATTTGGCTCCTGTGAAAACAGCTTTGGGTTAGTGGTGGAAGGTGGTGGGGGCGGTCGGGGAGAGGAGGGTGTGTAGGGAGTGGGACGTGGGGTGGTCCATGGTCTCATGGCTATCATTACTGCCCAGCGTTTTATGTAAACACTGGATTAGGGCAGCGAGGGTTGATTGAGGAGAGTGGTGGTGGTGGTGGGGTTTGGCACAGGGGTAGGTAAGCGGGTCACCTGAACTTCTGAGTTCTGGTCTCTGGTTTTACCCGTGGGTGGCAGTCCCTCAGAAACGTTTCTCACCTAACACAGATAATAGTTTATTAGCAACACAGGAAAGATGATACAGAACATAAATACTCACTAAACTTCAATCATTCTGATATTTGTTTCTCTGAAAAAGTGTCAAGGCTCAATTATAACCTTTCTGGGTTCAATTTAAAACCTTTACCTGCTGGTGAGACAACCACAATTTTTCCGTCCCTATATCCAAGACCTCCTTAATCCCCAACAACAGGCTCTCCTCTCTCCACCTTGTTCTTGCCCTTCTCCTCTCCCTTAGTTACAGCTATGTCACAGTCCCATCACCTGTCGTGTTTCTGGGCCCAAGCAAAGATGGGAGATGGGGCAAAGATGGGCTCTGAAACCAGATCGCTGCACTCTGGAGCCACCAGGGAAACGAGTTGACTGATGCTGCTGATAAACCTGAGATGTACAGCAGCCTGCTCGGCCCCTCAGTGGGAACCCGCTGACACAGGACCCCTCCTAGAGTCACACTCTGTTTCTCCATTTGTGTGTATGCAGACCTGCATAACATATGATATTCTACTCACATAATCTCATCAAGGATATTCAGTTCTACAAAAGACAAGTAATCACATTCTCTCACGTGGAAAAAAACTCTTTCACAAGAGATGGCAAAAACACATAGCAAACAGCGCTAATCCATACAACCATACAGGGTTTACTGGTGGGCTGATGGAATTAGTTTTCACTTCCTCTTGGTTAAATCATACTGTATCTCTTATAATTGACTTTGTCTACAGTATGTCTGTGTGGAGAGAAAGAAAAAGGGCAAAACGGAAATTCACACTGACTGATCCAGAAGTACTCAACTTCAGCACTATCTGATTGTAGGGAACCTGGCAAAGCCTCTGTAAGGTCTTGTTAAATGGAGGGAGAGAAGAAGCAAGAGAAGCAGGGAGTGAAGGAGGGTGTGTCAGAGGAACTACTGAGAGTGTAGAGGTCTCTGGAGGGAGATAAGTCAGGTTCTAATGGGGGCTGAAGTCTGTATGTGTTGTAATTACAAAGGGAGATGCATGGAGTCATTGCTTGTCTGTTTGTGTGACTGGGTGAGTGTGTGAGTGTGCATGTTTTCCGATGGGAGCGCAGCTAGGGAAGCCAGTTTCCCTTTGCACATCAAATAAATCGAAAGTCTACAATTAGAAAGAAGGAGTGAGCAGTGTTTGGTTTGTGGGAAGAGAGGAAGAAAGCTTGGAATGTGTCACTGCTATTGAGGAATGAGGAGTGTGTGCATGCGTGTGTGCACATGCATGTTTGTGTGTGTGTGCACAATTATACGTGTGAGGTCGGGAGTAGCCGGCCCAGCCAACATTCTTGGGCAGCAGTATTATTAACTGTGGTGGAACCATTATCAGTATTTACTTTGATCCAACCACCATCAGAGGAGTAATGGACTCAGCTGAACCCTCTCTCTTTCTGTTTTTCCTCTTAGCGATTCTCTTTATCGAGGGGCAATGATGATGTTCAGGATGTCCTTTACTTCATTATTTTCAACACAGAAAGGGCTGGTGAACTAAAAGGAGGCACCGTTTATATGCTGACTAGATGATGTGTGTGTGACACAGATCATCATAGCTCCTGATTCTTTGGAAGAAAGCTGAACTGTCTCTGAAGTGAGCAAAACACAAAGGGCTTAGTGCTCTCGCACATCCCATAATTCAACAGTGAGATAAGACCACCTAGTTTAACAACCGTACTACAACTCTTGTGAACAAGCCTTCACACACACACACACACACACACACACACACACACACACACACACACACACACATTCTTATCTTTTAAGCTTTTTTTTAAAACACTTGTCTATAGACAGGGCAGACACACACACACACACACACACACACAGACTTTCTTGTGCTCACAGAAAGAAAAAAATTAGACGAGCCACATTAATGTAGGACTCTGGACCTTGGTATGTGTCTGTGTCGCAGACTTTGTGTGCATGCAGTTTACATTCGGAGTGTGGGAAAGACCACGAAAGCAGCCACACACCTCCTTGTCTGATGGGGGTATGATGAGAACATCACATAACAGACCTCACACTGTTCACACCGGCTGGCAGGTGGCAGACACACCTGGTACTGAAGAGTAGTTGAACGCACACATGACGGTTTTCCAAAAAGAAGACTTAATAATACTATTAATTCATGTAACTGCTTAAGATAGTGCTTTAGGCCTTTTTCATGGCCAACATTTTCACCTGTGTTGGCAGGTGTAACTAAAAACATTAATTAAGTCTAGTCTAGTGCTCTGTTTGAAACTGTTCTAATCAATGTTTTTACAGAGAAAGGCATTGCTCTTTACTGTTTTGGCTTACTCTCACGCTGTTGTCATCGCCATTTTCAGCCACAGCAGGTAGTTGATTTCAGCGAAAAAGTTCTAAAAACCCACTGTACATTACACCCAGCACCCAAGGGCACATACAAAGTTAGTGACTAGCTGGTGAATAAATGACAGAATGACAAAACACTGGCTACTGGCTGTTATATCCGTTTAAAAGCTGTGTGTGTGTGTGTTTCTGTAAAGATGTTTTCTGTAAGAAAGTCCCCACATGACCGTCTTTGATGCGAGGTGAGGCTCAGACGCAGGAGTCTGAGCGGAAGTTGGTTTGACGGAGTGGCTTCTGAGGGAAGGTCACGACAGTGGGGGGAGGAGGGAGTGAGTGATGGAGGGATGGTGGGGGAGAGGAAAGACTGTGAAAGGATCTCTGACAGCCTGTTAACATTGCCGGCTCTCAGACTTCACAGCACCCCGTTTGTTCTCTTTGTTGTGCAGTATGAGGATTTCTCTCTGTATTCCTATTCTAACTTCATGTTGTTCTTTTGTTGCATTGCATCTCTGTTCCAAACTCTTGTTTCATCCGGCTACTTTTTTTGGTAAAATCCATTAAAATTGCTTTTGTAGTAATTTTACATTTTCTGACGGCTCAGTTTGTCTGTTTTCAGAAACAGAATTTCCAGTTAAAGTATAAAGACCCAAAGTGATGACATCCAGTCCAGGCTAGTTCCACTAGCTTCTGTGAGTCAATGCAATCTCTCATTCATCACTTCTTTCATCGGCCGGTCTGAAAATGTATTTAACTTACTGTTCATATTCTAAGACAAATGGGCACTACAGCACTTGCTATCAGAAGCTGAGACCCTTGTGATTTTAACAAAGTTAATCGTTTACTTTACGTGCACAGAAAAAAATACAGCTCACATGAAAATATTAGCATGGCAGCGCAGGTACTTACATGATCATAGCTTGGTTTCGTCAACATCCATAAAACTCACCAATGCTTTTCTTTGAATGTTTTTTTCAACATTTTGATTGTAATCTCTGCTGTCTAAAAACTTCTACAGCATTCTCTGCTTTCTGTCCTGCTGTTATTACAGACATCTGAGCTAGCCATGAAACCTCGACTCCTTCATGGACTCACCTCTTCTGTCGAGCCGTGACGTTTAGCCTGTGAATGTCTAGGGCTCATGGGAAATGAAAAATAAAAGCTCTTGAAATCTATTGAAATCTTGAAATCATGTCCAGCAAAGGCTGCTAAAAACAAAAATACTGAATAAACAACGTTATTCAATCTTTATTGAGACATATGGAGCGAACCACACAACATACCGTTGAAAACATTTATGGCATTTTTAATGAAGTTTTTTGACTTCTTGAACAAAACCCGGAAGTTCCGGTTTCTCTCTCTAGCATGCTCACTGTGCATATGAAAATATGTTTTTAAACTTTCACGTTTCTCTTTACTCAGTAAGATGATGTCATTCCACTGTGCAGAAACAGAAGTGCACACAGACACATACACACATGCATGCACAGTTCCCCACTAACCCCAGTGCTTTATATTCAGTGGTTTTTAGTCTGACCTGAATATCTCTGACATGACTTTCACCAAAGCTAATAACAGCAACAGGATAACTGCTACCAGTGCTGCTGGAAGTTGCCTGGCAAAGTTATTGTCGCAGGATGAGAAACAGGCCCCGCAGTGGTCGGGAAACTCAGTGAACCTGCATGCCAGTTTGACTGCACCATTTATGAGTTTAATTCAGGTTCAGTCCTACCCCCTCCTCTTTCCCCTCACACACACCCCTCTGTCTTTCCCTCTCTCTCTCTCTCTCTGTCTCTCTCTTTAACTCGCTTTCCATGAGCTAAGCAGCAGTGAACACCTGCTATTTTAAATGACATACTCATTGTCGTGCAGAGCTGGAGGTGTAAATCATTGTGGGCCACTGCACGAGGCTGCTGTGCACGTACACTCGAATATATATGATTGACACCTCTGCCCTGCTCACGGAGAAAGGAGGGCAAAACAGAACATGCGCTCAGCGTCCAGGAATTCCTCTTTCACTCCCCCTTCCTTATTTAAGCTTGACCCAACAACAGACACACACAGCTATCAAATCACTTGTAGATTGCTCAGTAGCTGCTCAGTGTTGTCTTTGCAATGGAGCAGAAGTGTATCTTGTGCTGTAGGGTGTGTTGACTGGATTTAGTGCAAGTAGGTTAAGTCCAACAAGCCTCAGAGTGTACAGCCATGTTGGCGCTACAACACTACAGAAGTCAGGGAATCACCATTATTAGAATTTATCCTGAGGGGGACATGAATGTGTGTATGAAATTTTGTGCCAATCCCTCAAGTAGATGTTGAGATATTTTACTGGATGAGCTTTGACCTGCTGGTCATACTACAGGAGAAGTCGAGGGATCACCAAAGTCATTAGGGTTCATTCTTTCGGGATCATGAATGGTTCATTCTTTCAGGATCATGAATGTCTTTACAAGATTTTATGGCAATCCATCCAATAGCTGTTGAGATATTTCAGTCTGGACCACAGGAACGGGAATGGGAAAAATGTTCTCACAACACTTAACAGATGACGATTTCAATGTCTTGAAACGCACTAAACAAAAACGAGAAATCTTCCAAAAAAGTACATGATTAAGTCATTCAATCTCAGTAGCCAGGGTGAATGTAAATAGTTTGCATTCTTGTATAAACTCTACTAGTTGATACTACAGCAACTAATATGTGCTGTGAAACAGACAATCAGGGGGAAGATGAGTGAGTGTACTTGAGCAGGTATGTGTATATGACTATATGTGCAGAGCATGTACATTGTGTGAACACGTGCTGAATGCTGGGGGGTCTGCAGGCATGTGGAGGGAAGTGGTTTTTATAAAGAGCTCAGTAATCCCTGGCTGTGCAGCAGGGGGCTGAGGTGATAAGTCCAGGGCTCACCCCGTGACTTGAGGCTCCTCTTCTCTGCCATTGTCTCATTGTAGCCGTGGACAGTCACATACAGGGGTCCGCAGTGAAACACACAATGCTTTGTCATCATTCTCTATTGTTACACTGCTAATCACCTTTCTGCTTTTCATCGACTGAGCCTCCTTTCTGAGGCCTGTAGTATGCTTAACATGTTGAATGCTTTGCTGCTGATATATTAAAGTGAGATAGTGTTTTATCGCTGCAGTGGTATTGAGCTGTAATGATGTTATCACTTATGTTTTGGTCAGTAATATTCAAGAGTTAAAAAACACAAAAAGTTAATTTATCAAATAATTATAAAAAAAAAATAAACAAACAAACAAAAAAGCTGATTATAATAACCATTTTCTTACTCAACTTTGCTAACTACTAAACTACGCAGGCCTCATCAGCAAAAAATGATGAAACTGAGAGGAGGTGCAGCCATTAACATTGTCTCTAAACGCAGAAAAAATAAAAACAAAAAAGGGAAGTCTTCAGGAAGATCTGAAGAACTTTCCACTGTGTATCAACGCACACCATCTCACTCTCCAAATGCTTAGATTCAGGCTACAATCTACTGTATGTGTATCAGCAAATACAACCATCTTCTAAGAAATAAGTTTCATTCTCAATGCATTCTACTTTATATGCATACAGTATGTAGTGTAAACAAAAGATTTTCTTTTACCCAGTTTCCTAAGACTGAATCAGCATTGCAGTAAAAGTTTATGTTGTAACAGCACAACAACAGGGATTAAGTGTGATCATGGTGAAAGAAATGCCTCGGGGTGTGTTCTGAGCAGTGTGAAACCGGCGATAATGTCATTCAGTTTTTTTCTATGTTCCTCCTGATCTAATCACTCCATTATTCTTTTATTGCCAAGCCTCAAATGAGATCACTCTGCAGCACAAATAAAAGCAGTGGCTTTGTTTCTGTGCGCAACAGCATCAACTCCAACCGTTCAAAGTCCCATTAAAAACAGATTGTGCCGTTGCTCAGCCTGACTCCTGAATCCCATTAAAAACACCCCACAGAAGTGAAACAGTCATTAGTGAGTGAATCGGCTTTTAGTAATTAACTCTCTCTCCCACTGCCAGCGATTGTGTTGATCACTCGCCTCAAAAAGTCCTCCGGGGCCCAAAGCGGCGAGACGTGAGTTCCTCACTGACGTAATGTTTTGGTTTACCTGCAGTCCCGCGGGCAGGAAGTGAGAAAGAGCTTTTAGATGATGTGTGATAGGAAAACAGGAAGTCTGAGTAAAATAAACAGAATTTGGGGTAGATAGCTAAATTCCCTCAAGCCCAAACAGGTCTAACAAGGGACTTCATTATAGTTGAGGCCTTTTGATTAAACAAAGAATAACACCACAAGTTCCCAATTTAGGATTACTTTAGTGGTCTCTGTGCTTGTGTGGTATACAGTAATCATGTTTATTTAAAAGATTTAACCTATGGTTGCACAACATGTAAATGCAGAATAATAATATATATACATACATACACACACACACACACACACACACACACACATATATATATGTATATATATATATATATATATATATACACACAAGTACTTAACATTCTTATTCTGCCCTCTTTACTTGAAGTGAAGCCCCAACAAACATCATTCCAATGTGTGGTTAAAAACCACTTTCTATGCACTTTTCTAGCCAACTCCAACATGTGTAATTCCTCCTATCATTCTCAAAAGTTCAACATTTTTAATGGAGCTGTAACTAAATAATGCTCCCTTTTAACGCTCAAGTTTTCCTTTCCCCACCACCCGTATCAAAGAGCTGGCCTGATTCTGTCGGCGCTGTCAGTGCTTCAAAGGCTGTGTTTCAGAGTGGGGCTCTATGACGTCCAGTGGCAGTGTTTCAAATCACCTCTGGTGCAGTAGATATAAAGATAGCATTCATCTATTGACTGCTTTATGTTCCCACTGTGGCACAGATAACTACCTTACTGTCCCAGGACAACAGGGCCTGTGTAGACCTTTGTTGCTCCTATGCCAGTGGCGCAAGTGTGCATTTCGGCTCCGAGTTCATCCGAGACATTGAATGCTGAGGGGCTCGTGTGTATATGAGAGTCAGAGAATGACAATGGTAGTATGTTTGCACTGGGGAAACCAATACTGCAACAGGAAAATCTTAATGTGTTTGATAATTTGATGATATTACAGGCTTGAGACATTTATCTTAGAGCAAATTAGGACAATGGCTCTTTTTTATGACAGAGATTAGCACTGAGTCTCATATTTAAATGTGCAATGATATGTAAGAGGAGAGGAGACCAGGATGAGATAAAGGTTAAGTTAGAGAGCGTGAGATAAAGAAAGTGGAGATGAGGAAAAGTGCAGAATATTTATCTGAGCTCTCTGATAAAACCAAACATAAGGTGAAAAAGTTGATGAAGAAGGCAGCAGGAGGGAGAATAAAGAGATTCAGGGCAGAGATTGAGGCAACCAGCATGCCCTGTACTTCAGGAATGCCGTTTAATAAGAGTGCCTGATTCAATCAATCAGATCAATCAGGAATCAGGAAGAAGGAAGAATAAGGATACTTTTGCTGCACTGAGAGTTACTAAAGAAGCGAGTTAAAGAAAACAGCTGGAAGGCAAGTGAACCTTCTGCATGTATGTGTTGTGCCATGTGCATGTGTGTTTGAAGATCTCGCTGCAGCTTTGGTTCAGTGGAAAGCTGTCCTCCTGTTGCTGGATGAGTTGCTGCAGAGTTGATGGAGAAGAGAGATAGGCGAGCAAACAGCGGGCATGCCCACACTGCTCTCTCTCTTCTCTCTATTCTTTTTTTCTCTCACCCTCTCTCCATGTCGATCTCCACCCTGCGATAACACACAAAGATGCGAAATCAAATCCTTGAATTACTGGCAGCAGTGGCAACATTTTGTTCTTTCTTTCCGTCTACTGTCTCTTTTCATGTCTTGTTCCCAATCCGACAACAAGAGGTCTCATCAGGCTCTAGCGAGGCACAAGCATTTGGTTGTGGGTGCATGGCTTAAATATGGGTGGCATGCTCTTTTCTGAACAGCTGTGTTAGACTGCGGTTGGTGCTACAAGGTGGCATTGCGTGGTCTAATGTGTGGAGGAGTCACGTAAGTCTTCTGGTTAACCTCAAAGCTTCTACACAATGGGGTTGCTGAACTGATTATTTCATGCTGGTATACAGGGATTTACTGTATGTGAATGTGCAGAAATGCTTTTAATTTTGTATTAAAGGAAGAACCACTCCAAAATACACTAAAAAAAGATTGAAAACCTTAGTGTCAAGTTACATTTATTTCCCTAAAACCTACATTTGATCACCTTGTTGTCTTTTTTGGAAATTTTTAGCTTCAAAACATATATTGGAATAAAACAAATGTGAATTCATGTTTACTTCATGTACGGGCCATAGCAGTGTGACTTTGTTGACATCATTTATCTTTACTGTGGTCTCATGAAGATTCATGTGCATCTAAAGAGGGATAACCATTGTGGTGAAAAGAGCCTGGAGGATTAAGGAGGTAACAGATGGGGGGCTTGAAGGAGAAAAGGTCAACAATTTTGGGGGCAGAGACAGACAGTGAGTCAGATAATGTTGTTGAACACCTGTTTGCATTGCAGGTCACAGCAACACTGAATGCTACCTTGTAAAATATGGCCTCTCTGACCCGTTCTGTCACTAATAGCATGCAAGGGCAGAACATGGCAAGGATCTTTTTTCTCCCTGTCTTGGTCTTATTCAGTCTCTCTTTTCTATTCTTACTCCCGTATTCCTGTTTTGCTCATTTTCCTCAGTGTCAGATCAAGAGATGTATTCCGTGGGTGGAGATCAAAATGGAAGCTTCCCTCTCTGAAAATAGCTCTTGACAACGAGAGCCAAAACAAAACAGTGGAAGTAGACGCCAGATAGTCCAAGGAAGATGTAAGGATTTTCTTATTTCTATTCTGGAGTGTGACTTCGCGTGATCAGAGATCAAAAGCAAAATTCTGCAGGCACACTGGAGTCACAGAGGTGCCATTGTGTGACTGCGTGGCCCTTCCAGCAAGACTGGTTCTGTGCTGGGGGCCCGCGAGCAGCCAGCACTGCCTTTGTGTTGCCATATGAAACAAATCTCACTGTGACAAGCCGGAGCCTAGGAATTCACCGCTGCTGTGAAATCTCAAGCACCAGGGGAGCAGGGACGGCACCACCAGCATCACCCCTCCCAACACAACCCAGCAGATGACCTCTCTGGTGTCTGTCAAAATCACAAAATCTCAAATTTCCAAAATTACAGGCACTAACATCCTTGTTCCTCATTGTAATCCCATTGCCATGAGTTACAGAGTGTCTCCACAGTGTCAGCATTGTGATTCATATCCCGCCACACTGGAATGCACCGATGACTCTGCTTTGTGGTCATTCCTCATTCTCCTTTTCACCGAGGTGGCAAAATGACCGCATGTCTTTGGTGCCTCTCTAAGCCCTCCAGGAGCTTAATGAGTTATCGCTGAAGTGTTTTCTTACAATTGATTTAAAATCCAAATCAGCAACTTTGCTTGCGCCTAAAAACTTCTCAGGGTCACAGCCTATTGTTTTTGTGTCAGGGCCGTGATGGGGCCGGGCCAGTTCACTCCATATCTCCCAACAATCCCAGTGTCACCTCATTGACCTCTCACCTCTGACCCCTGCAAAATAGCGGGGTCACTGTGCAACTGACAGCGGCTCCTGTTGCTACAAACAAGGCAACAAAGCTACTGTGGCTGCATACAGTTCACTAATATTCATACAGACATGCAGCAGTGCAGACCCACATACACAAAATCACTCCACAATACCTGACATACCTGGTTAATCGCTTTATGCTCTGCTTTGGCATTGCAGGGTTTCTGTTTGAGAAGTGAGAAGGAGCTGTTGAAAGCTTGTCTGGCATGTTATTTTATAAGGTCATTTGCTCAGATTCCATTCCTGAGCGGTGTGTTTTCATGTCTCTGATATCCAGGTGACGGCCACTCAGAATAGCTGCCAGTTGCCCTGGTGTTTGATGGATTAAAAACTAAACTTTCTGTTATGTTTACAGTCTAGAGGAGAGAGAAGAGAAATAGGCTAAGTAAAACAGAGGAAATGGGGACATTCAGGATGAGGTAATGAAAGTGTGTTAAGTGAGTTCAGCTTTGTGCATACTGCTGTGTATAGTCACCCTCAGAGGACTAATAGGACACAGTGAAGGAAAAGTGTCATGCTAACTAGAAGTGTGAAATAACTCTTCCATCCTCTGTTTCTCTCACCTCTCCTGTCCCCTTCTGCCTGTTTGCCTCCAGCCAATCAGATATCTTCTGTCTTTGTTTCCTCCCTCATTTCCTCTGACACTCTTTAAGCTCATTTCTCCCTCCTTTCTCTTTCCTGCAATTTTTCATTTCATCTTCCTTGTCCTCTCTTTTGAGTCACCATATTTCTGTATCGACCTGTTGCCTCATAGATCTGTCAATCTCTTCCTTGTCTCTGTCTTGTTTTTTTCCCCCCTCTGCTCATAAATGGAGCATGGTAGAGAAATGAACAGTGTGAGACAAGAGTCTCCTTGGAGGAATTTCTCTCTCTTTCAGTCCCCCTTCTTCCCTTCTGCTTTTGGCTGCTCTCCAGCAAACTTTAACACCCATCATGGCACGCTGGGCATCGTCCAACAGATGCCCTTGAGCAGGACATTCCTGTCTGGCACAACTCCTCTTTTCACGCTATTTATACTCAAATATCTGAGCCCTGCACTGATACCAGTACAGGGAGCAACCATGCCATTCTTCTCTGTGAAAGTAAAAGGAAACACACTCTTCTCACATGGTAGCCTTACGGGAACTCTGCGAATGATAAAAACTCTCAGCACATTGTTGCATAAGCACAAAACACATTTGAGGAACAATGTTAATATTTGTTGCTCTCAAATAAATGTTTATTCAGATAAAGGCAGAGAATCGTGCAGAAATTCTTTGTTGACCTTTTGTTAACTTGTCATTTTAATGCCATTACTTATAGATATTTCTTTATGGGAATAAGAAAAGATAGATTCAATGGCATGTTCATAACTTATTTCTCCATTCATCCTACGGAGGAGGAATGAACTACTTCTGGGCAATAAGGACAGAATGTACCATTATCATAAAGTGGAGAGGAAAGTCAAGGGAGGGTATTCTGAGAAGTGCTCAATGAAAAAAAAAATCCATTAAGGGAACACTGGAGCTATTTCTTTCATATAAAGAGCCCCATCAGACTGTCGCTTTTGAAATCCACTCACTGTGCAGCTCTCCTGCTTCGAGAAGCTCCAGTTAAAAGAGCGGAGGGGGCAGATAGAGGGAGGGAGAGAAGACACTGTGTCGAGACCGAGTCTGAAAGACAATTTGTTCGCCCCCTTTCAGCTAATTCAGGCACATCTCATATGAAATGTGCACTTTAGCCTCGTGAAAAACGACAGTGTTAGCGGTCCACTGAATATCATCCATGCCATATGGGAGGACCAAGAATATGTTTCTCTTCTCAGCCTATAAGTAGCCCGCTCATATCCGCCAAATGTGTATTAGTTCATCAGCTGGCCCTTGGAAAAACACAGACTTAATGCACTTGCATATTTGTCTTTGGTTACCTTATGACCATGATCAGGTTTAAAACAGACTACTTCACATGCGTAAAATTAACACCTGTGGGCTGCAGAGGCCCCCACTATTGCTACATATCAACAGGATCGAGGAAAACAGGGAACTACACTTATGAGAGCTACACTTAGAAACACTTAATACTGTCATCAAAGCTGGTGCTGGGGTTGGATGGTCTCACTATGACGCTGTGTGTGTGGGATGAGGGTGGAGAGAGAGGTGGTAATGGACAGAGGGATCGGTGTGGAGAGGTTGGTTGAGGACTGTCTATGGACCAGAAAGCTCAACACATGTTGGGAAACAGGGCCCCTAAAAAAGCTCCTGTAAGCAAACATGTGTTGGGATGGTCAGCTTCCCTGAGCATGGCTGTGCACAGTGTATTTACACATTTACGCAATAAAAAATAACTACAATCATCTTCAACAGTCCTGTCTTACGTGCATGGTAAACTTAATTTCAATCGCAATGGTTACGTTCACATTACATGCTGAAGTGGTCCAAATCCGTCCAAATTTTTTTTGCCTCCATGAGATCTTATTTTTTCATGGAAGTATGAACAAACCAAATCTGATTTTTTTTTCATATCAGATCTCATCTCATCCATGTTCATGATTTGATTGTCGCACAAATTACGTTATAGTTGTTTTTCTTGTATGCATACGGCTCACCTTTCAGTTAAATCTGCCTATGCATGACAGGTGTTGAGGTCTAAACCACTGAAGCTTGATACATGTCACTTACAAACATGAATGTGGCCCATCAACACAAAAAGATCGGATCTGACAAGAAAAAAGTGAATTGAGCATTAAAGCCTGTAATGTGAATGTAGCGAGAGTGATCCACTGCATAAAAGTGCTGCACAGTTGAACAGGATCTTACCCTGCAAAAAAAAAAAAATTATATTCTTCAGTTGACTGAAATGAGTGGAGAGAAACGTAGGGAAAGAGAAAAACAGTGTGATGACATGCAACAAAGGCCTTCAACACGAATCAAAGCAAGGATGATGCAGTTCCCTGGACCCCCCCCCCCCCCCCCGCCCCCAAAAAACCCCCCCAAAAAACATTTTAGTCAGAAACACTTAAGACAAGGAATTGACCATTTATAGCAAATTGTTACACTGTGAGATTTGGCAGACCAGCCTCTTTGAGAACAAACATGCACATTAAGTCTTAACTTAAAATAAACAATACTGAAAATATAGCAAATGAGGAGGAGGTTGGGGAGGTGGTGGGAGCTGCAGCAGCAAACAGCGTTAGCATGAGTAATAGTGCAGCAGCAAACAGCGTTGGCATGAGTAATAGCAAAGTAATAGTGAGAAGTGTCAGATTATAATGGATAATGGTTAAGCTCTACACCTGTATGAATATGACTGGATATTATGAGTCAGCTGATAGCATAACAGCTGGTCCTGGCTTTAGTCATCTGTCTGAACAAATGCTATGCCTCATTTCTCTTAATTGCCCTAGATGGTATCTGGCAGTGTTACTTATTAAATAAAATTATTATTTTATTTGTCCAGGTTTTTATATATTTGTCTCCATCCCCACACTATTATAATGGAGGTGAATAGAAATTTGTTTAAAAAATTCAACAGCAACATCTATTTTTGTAATCAATGTCCCTGTTAAATTCTGTTGACAGTTTTCATAGGACCTACTTTTTTTTTAAAGGTATTATTAAAGAACACAAGCAAATAAAACCCAAACTATCTGCATGGCTATCTACCACTGGGGGTAAGTGAGAAAATATGTTTCTTTGTAATTTGGCTGGACTGACCCTTTAACCTTATAAACAGCCCGGGACATTTTTCTGTGAACCCCAAACCAACAATGTTTCCTCCTCTGTGATTAAGACCTGAAAGGTAGACTGAGGAAAGACAAGCTGTGTGTTTGTTAACTGGGGTTAGGAGGAAGGTTCATAGGTCGACGAACTTAACCAGTGTGACCATCTGAAGTCTGCTCTCTGAGGTTTTTGTTTGGATTTTAGATGGGGCACCTGTTGAGGGGAGAGACTGTCATTCAAATGAAATTGTATGTAATATCTTCCAATTCTTGTCTACAGTATTCATCCATTACCTAAAGTGTCTGTAACTGAGCAACAAGCTTCAGTCCAGGCCAGATTTTCTCTAGGTCTCACTTTATATAGCAAGCGGTAAGAGTCGATGGCTTTTGGGTTTATCCAAGGCAGCAGTTAAAGTACAGGACCACAGGCGTAAAGCTGTCAACATGTGGACACGGTCGTGGAACACAGCCTTGCCTGTCCCTACAGCAACTTTATAGGAATGTTTAACGCCCCCCACCACCTAAACATATCTGTCCTCTGTATCGAATTTTCCCCTTGCCAAGCTGCTTAATATGCAGGCTGCGATTTCCCTCCACATTCCAGCAGATAAATCTCCACTCAGGATCTTTCTAGAACAAAGCCGTTAAGACTTGTTGGGAAATCTGCTTTCATCTTGACGCTTGCCCATCTATGTATGGTGTTTTAAGTCATACCTAGTGATATCAGTTTACCCACTGAAGGATGTTTGCGCTGTTGATACGAGCCACTTAAATTGCCTGTGTGTGTCAGTTTATGTGTAAAGACAAAGTGAGAGGTACTTGTGTGAGAGTGTGTCTGCGTATGAGATTTTTCAACCTCTTTGAAGTGTACAAGATGGGACGGACCAGCCTGTCGCCATGACAATGATGAGTCTTTGATGTGTGATTAAAGGAGTGATGTACACCTTTATGTAATCAGCTCGAACATTTGACAGCCTGTATCCCACAATGCACCACTTGTAAGAGAAGATCACAGTTTCGAAACATTATTATTATCCTGCCTGTGCTTTTTGATCATCTGTTGGTGCCCTCGTTGTAGGCTGGCAATGAAGATACACAGTTACAGAGCTCAGTGGATAAGTGCGACTCTGCCAGACAAATTATTCTGTCAGCTTTGAAGGATTAGTCAGGTGAGAGATCGGCGACCGGTGTATACAGAGGGATGCCTGGGTTGGTTGGAAGTAAATCAAAGAGCATGAAAAATAGAGAAGAGCAGGAGAGTCAAACACACAATCGTTGCCATGGTGGGTACACACTAAGCTTTTAGGACTTTCCAAATCATTACTCAGTGAGGGATAGGAAATACAAGAGGGCTGCCTTACACCCCGTGCAGCATAATCAAAGCAACAATCACAACCCTGGCAGTCTAATAACACAGCGATAAGATGTGATAGCATCAGAGGCGGCTTTTTTGAAAAGCTAGCGTCCTCCCAGTCTCAGCCTAAGCCTCTCTATCAACATGGACACCAGCCAGAACCCGGCTATGCAGCCACGCCAATTTTGTTTCGCTTTGTTCTGCTGCTACTTTCTCTATCCCGTATTTATTTTCCTGCTTGATACTCTCACTTTAAAGTGGAGTGACACACAAGCTGAGTTTTCCAGCACAGGTTTCCTGTGTTTGGAAGAGGGGGGCAGGGATATAAAAACAGAGGAAGGGGTGAGAAGGTCACACGGAAAGAGGGAAAAAGAGGCTGGAAAGTGTGGAGGTTAATTGAGAAGTAAATCAGAGGATAGACCTTTGTATTCTGGCATTTAAAGTTTAAGTTGCTGACAAAACCAGGATCACAGGAAGAGCAGAAACTACCAAGGTAACAGGATTGGGACCTGAATAATATAAAATGAACTGTTAAATGGAAATCTCATCAAGCTGAACCTCTCTTGATATTTAACTTCAGTGTATATACTGCTGAGTTTAGAAAGTAGCAAAGTAATGGCTGGCTATGCTGTAATGTGACCCCAGAGTAATAAGAAGACAGATCAACCATGAAGTCACACTCTATCACCTGTCCCACAGACCATACAAACAAGATACTACCTGATTTATCTCCTAAACATGACCACAACACTGACGTCGTCAGGCAACGACCACAGCAACCAAATCTGAGAGATGGCAGTGGACTCCAAGACATTATCAGCTCTAGATGAATGATATCACACTTGACAGAGAGATTGTAGCCACCTGGCTTGTAGTAAGTGTCAAGGTGTTGCAGCCCGTTTAAGGAGGAGTACAAAAGACATCTTTGTGTGCAGCAGAGTGGGAGAGATTATAAAGATGATGCTGAAATACCAACAGCCGTAAGGACGAGAGAGTCCTATTAATCCTTCAAAATATTATGAAAAGATGAATGCTACAAATGAAATAGGAAATGATACACATTCTTATGAAAGCTGGATTATGGTTCAAGCTTGGATCAACAAAATACCAGAAAAATTGAGATTGTCCTTACAAGAAAAGACAAAGACAACCTTTTTATGTTTACAACATATAAGACATCCAGCGGGCATGTGAATTATCATCCTTGTCTGTCTGGAACAAAAGTGGAAGTAGCTTGATGTTGTCACATTTGCAGTAAAACCTTGTGGTGATGACATCGGGGTTGATGGATGGGTCACCAAAACAAGTGACGTTCATATGAGAGCTCACTGTTTCTCATCCTGTTTTCCAGTAACCGTCAACATCGGTTCCTCTTAACTATGAACACTAACTAAGTAGCTCTTGTTGTAACTATGGCCAAGACTAATAACAGTAATCACATTTTAAGTCTCTGGAGAGTAGTTCTGTGTACAGCAGATGCCACTATGCATGCATGGGAATGCAGTTACATTTACAGGGCGTCGCTAGCGTGTTGTACTACATATCACAACCTCTTGTGAAACGGAAATGTATTCCAACAAATTAGCAGTGGCGTCTGCCGTACAAGGAACTGCTCTCCTGAGAGTGAAAATGTTATAGCTGTTATTACGCTTTGGAGCCGTTTCTAAACAAACTACGGTAACAATTGCCTTTGTGGTGAAAGAACATGTCATCCAGTGCTACGGTGAGGCCCAATGACATCGTTTTTAGTTTTTGGACAACAACAGAGCTGTATGGCACAGAGGAACAAGATATACCAGACTTTGGATGCACAGACAATACTTGTAAGTAGCATTAGTTCATTGTTGGTTTGGCTCTGCACATGAGATTCGTTGACAATAAGAAAAATATAGAAAACCATCAGCCTCAAACTTCTCTGATGAATTGTTTTTTGTGCCTAAATCTAACCAAACATTAACCATAGAGTTTGCAGATCAGAAAATGCTCATATGGGTCATTTTGGAAGAGAAATTATGTACTGCATCAGTAAAAAGTTTGGACACACTTTCTCAGTGTGTCCAAACTTTCAACTGGCACTGTATTTTGTTGTTTAGTTTGGGTGAATGGTTTGAAAAATTAGTCTTACCTTAAAGCCCCTGAAAACTAATTTTATAATAGCAAGCAATTGTCTGAGCACTTCTCAGTGGTTTGAAGTAGGCAGGACTCAGTTGGTAAAGGTGGTGCCACGCACATCCATGTAGCAATCAGGATTTAGCAATATTTGAATCAAAGTGTGATGAAAGTTTTGTGACTGCTTGCTGACGTCGCCAAGTCAATCAGGACAATCAAAACTTCGAAACCACTTCCGCATAATCTTGATGAAGCAGATTATCTGAGTTTATGAGTGTTAAACTCTTCATAACTAATACCTATGGATGTTTTTTTTTCCAACTTTGATTTTAAATTTATTTTCCATGAGGATTAAGAAGAGATTTGGGACACAATTTCCCCTTACCAGACCAACAGACAGCTGCCTGTTATATAGTCTGCTGTATTGTACATTGGTGGTGTCACACTCCTTTACTACTGACACAGTGCTTTGGTCAATCTTGATGGGCCAGCATTGCATCTGGTTTCTCAACCCCCTTCCTTCCCTGTTTTCAATGCTGCCTGGCTTTGGTGAACAGGTGTCTTCATAATGGGAACTTAATTTGATGCTATTGATGTTTGACCATTCATGAAAATCTTCTTTATACTGGACTGGTCTACAAAAGAATGACATAAAAAGAGAGAGTGTGAGAGGGAGTAAAGAGCATGTACAAGTAGATATACAAGAAAAGGAAATCCTGTAAAAGAGAAAAACTGAACTGAAACTTAACTTTACATGGTGTTATGTAATGTAATACTGTGGTTTAGCACAGTTGACTTGCGGAACTACAGTTGCAGACTTGAGTTCTGTGTGACGTCCAGAGACAAACCTGCAACAAAGGTCAAATAAGAACTAGCTGACTTTAAATGTTAGTAGAACATACATTCACTGATACACTGGTCTCCTCTATAATAACATAAGTGGTATTACATGATCCATGTCAGGGTCACACACAGCAGAACACATTGTTGATGCTGTGGACGGTAGGATATGTTTTTCTCATTCTCGTCCCACAAGCTTTCAGCTCTCTCTCCCCCTCTCTTTCCTAACCATCCACCCGCATCCAAATTATGCAGACGGCATTTCCTCTTAGGAACAACTTTATGTCTATCTGTCTGTCTGCCTCTCATTTGGTCCAAACACTGAAAAAATATCCTCCTCATGCTTAACCATGGAGTTGATTTCTTATCAGCATTCAAGAGGAGGATGCAACAGAGGAGCAAAGTATAAATAAACCAATTATAGAGATATTTGTGGTTGTAATCTGAATAAATAGCAGGAGATATCAGGTACAAAGGCACAAGTGTCATCATGGGAAAGTGATGTCTCTGGACCCTTTATTTACGTCTAGAAAAGAGGCCTAATAATCGTCTGGCTTTTTGTTGGTATGAAACTGTTCCATTAGTCTTCAAATGTCAAAACACAGAGGAGGTATAACATTACCGTCTACAACATCCGCAAGCAGAACAACCATATACACAATCCTCTACACCCCCGTCTTCTCTTCTCATGCCCCTGCTTCCTCCCACATTCCCTCCTTTTATCATTTTAACAGTCACATTACATGATCTTCTTTCCCTCACTCACATGTTCTTTGATGCTTGGCCCTATGCTGCTCATGACCTTTCTCCATTTATTTCCATGTGTTGTGATTATTGAAAATTGTCCCATTCAGGAACTACTGTTCCATAACAAAACCCAATGCTGGTTCAGCTTGCACGCTCATAAATATAATATATCCACCACACTGCGGCCATTGTTTTCCAAGTGCCCATTTAAATATTTCCTCCTCCTTTACTGAATGACAAATGCACACAATATTCATAAGTCTCTTTCTTTCACTGCCTCCTGTCTACCTTCTTTTTTTGTAGCTCATCTCTGCAGTTTGAAAGGGAGGGAAGTGGAGGGAGCTGAGGCCTACTGTACAGTGAAGCAACCTGCTGACCTTCTCTGTACAAAACTATAAAACACAGGAGGAAAACAGACACACTGAGAAATGTCATTACTGTGCAGAAAACTGCTAATGTAAAGTATCCTAATTCACTCCAAGATATTAGCCAACGCCTATCAATTGCAAGTACACAGATACTGTACAGATGGGCCTACACACATATTGTAGACACACACTGGGTTGAAGAGGACATTTTGATAAGTTATTCATTAGAAACGTCTGGGGAGGAAATATTAATTGTGTCTGAATCACTGATTGATTTCAGATGGCAGACCTGTGCAGACTTGTTGGCTAAACAGACATAAACATTGCGGATTGCATGCCGAGTTTCTTAGCTAATAGATGAAAGGTGTTGTCCCTTATGTGTGTTTGGAAGTTCATCCAAAAAAAAGTTTACACATTAAAACACATAATGAGTAGAAAAGTGAGTTTTGCGACTGTTGTGACTCACGTTAAACACATGGCTTTTGGAAAGAGAAGTCCTCCAAGAAACACAAGGCTCACACGACCAAACTCTGGGGTCTGGTTTGATGGATAGGCTTGGCAGAGTTTTCTCAATGCATACCCGTTCTGGATGCAGTCAAGCATGCGACCGCTGTGGATGTGCTGTAGTGTATGACAAGGCTTTGACAGTTTCTAATGCACCTACTAACCCTGCCATCAAAATAAACAGACATACAGTGGTATGAAAAAGTTTAGGCACCCCTCTGAGGCTGCATAATAATTTAATCTGTCTTCACAGAAAATGATCACATTGGCATGCCATTCATTTTCTAATAAAAGCTGAGTACTGGGGTATTTTCCAGACAAAGAATTTTAGTGTAGCAATATTAAGTTGTATGAAATTAAATCAGACGTGAAAAATAGGCTGTGCAAAAATTTGGGCACCTTTGTCATTGTGTTGATTTGAACACCTGTAACTACTTAGAACTGATTAACTGGAACACAAAATTGGTTTGGTGAGATCATTAAGCCTTGAACCTCATAGCCAGGTGCATCAAATCATGAGAAAAGGTATTTAAGGCAACAAATTGCAAGTTGTTCTTCTCTTTGACTCTCCTCTGAAGAGTGGCAACATGGGGGCCTCAAAACAACTCTCAAATGACCTGAAAACAAAGATTGTTCAACATTATGGTTTAGGGGAAGGCTACAAAAAGCTATCTCAGAGATTTCAGCTGTCAGTTTCCACTGTGAGGAACATAGTGAGGAAATGGAAGACCACAGGCACGGTTCTTGTTAAGGCCAGAAGTGGCAGGCCAAGAAAAATATTGGAGAGGCAAAGGCGAAGGATGGTGAGAATGGTCAAAGACAACCCACAGACCACCTCCAAAGACCTACAACATCATCTTGCTGCAGTCACTGTCACTGTGCATCGTTCAACAATTCAGCGCACTTTGCACAGGGAGAAGCTGTATGGGAGAGTGATACGGAAGAAGCCTTTTGTGCACACACGCCACAAACAGAGTCGCTTGAGGTATGCAAAAGCACATTTGGACAAGCCAGCTTCATTTTGGAATAAGGTCCCATGGACTGATGAAACAAAGATTGAGTTATTTGGTCATAACAAGGGGCATTATGCATGGCTGCGAAAGAACACAGCATTCCAAGAAAAACACTTGCTACCCAAAGTAAAATTTGGTGGAGGTTCCATCATGCTGTGGGGCTGTGTGGCCGGTACTGGGAATCTTGTTAAAGTTGAGGGTTGCATGGATTCCACTCAATATCAGCAGATTCTTGAGAATAATGTTCAAGAGTCAGTCACAAAGTTGAAGTTACATCGGGGCTGGATATTTCAACAAGACAACGACCCAAAACACTGCTCAAAATCTACTCAGAAATTCATGCAGAGGAACAAGTACAATGATCTGGAATGGCCATCCCAGTCCCCAGACCTGAATATCATTGAAAATCTGTGTGATAATTTGAAGCGCGCTGTCCATGCTTGGCAACCGTCAAACCTAAGTGAACTGGAGATGTTTTGTAAGGAGGAATGGTCCAAAATACCTTCATCCAGAATCCAGACACTCATTAGAGGCTATAGGAAGCGTCTAGAGGCTGTTATTTTTGCAAAAGGAGACTCGACTAAATATTGATGTGATTTTTCTGTTGGAGTGCCCAAATTTATGCACCTGTCTAATTTTGTTTTGATGCATATTTCACATTTTCTGTTAATCCAATAAACTTAATTTCACTACTGAAATAATGCTGTGTCCATCACTTGTCAGGGGTGCCTAAACTTTTTCATACCACTGTATAATACAAACACATATCTGCTTAGGCAAAAACCCAGATCGCGGAGTGGAGAATGAAGAGCATTCAAATTAAAATGATATTTACAGCTCGTTGCATGTTGCGGATAAGGGTGCAGTCATGTAAAGTAGTTGGTAATGGATTAGATTAGGCAAAAGCTGGTCTTTTTTTCACCAAAACGATTGGCAGTGACAGAGGTATGATTGGAGTGCGTGTGATGGAGTGGCAGTGAGCTGTGACGAACACAGAAAGACAAGATGAAAAAGGAGAAAGACGAGAAGAAGAGAGAACATGATAGGAGCGATAACATCCACGGCAGAGACAAGATCCACAAGTGTATAACAAATTGAGAAGGATGAAAACACATCAGAGAAAGCAAAAGAGTTACATGGCAGATAAAAAGTGAAATAGTGATGAAGACAAAATATCAAATAGTATGTATTTGTAGCATGTAAGAGAGGAAGGCAGATAGAGGTTGTTTTTGTGGGGGGGGAGAGGGAGGGTGGGTGTTGTATGTTTTAGTTTACAATCAGTATGTCCTAGTGTCTTGGCCAGTCTGTTCTGAGTGAGGATTGTTTACAGCTGTCCAGATAACATCAGCAAAACACATCTCTGGACTCACGCTACAGCCACCTCTCCACTCATGGTTACTGTCTCTCTCTCTCTCTCTCTGTCTCTCTCTCTCTCTGTCATCGCACAAGTACAAAAGTGCCGCTGTAGACATTACATAAGCATGTTATAGATGACTTCAGGTAGCTCATCATACTTCAAAAATGAGATTGAAGATTTTTCCTGATGACAGCTCACAAGAGGGTAAAAGGTCTCTTTGTCCTGTGTGGATTAAAGGGTAAAATATTTCAGGGCCTATGTTCTGCTATATAAGACACCAATATCTAGCCAACGCATGAGAATATTTGATACATTACAGGGGTAAATTTTGTAGTTTAGATCACAAAGTGTGCTGAACTTCATACATATTATAAAACCTGATTAGTGCATGGAGCATTTAAAACATTATGCATGCCCTTATTTGAAATGTAACTTCCTTGAATTTAAACCATTTTTTTTTTGTTCATATCAAGACGGATTGATGGGCTCATTAATCTTGAATAAACCCATTTTTTTCCTACAGTAACTCATTATGTTCTGCTGTCACGGGTCCTTTCCATCACTTTCTTCTCATCCTGTCTCCACTCGCTTTCCATCCAGGTATGACATCTTCCCTCTGCACAAGCAGGCTCTATATCTGTCTGCACGCTGTCTGCGGGCTGAGGATGACTTGGGGAACTACCCCTCCACACTTTTATTACCTGAACTGTTTTCATGTGTGCTGGCTGTTGCTTCAGAGCTGTAGATGAAAGAGACATGGAGAGACACACTAGGTGTGTGTGATCAGCATGCAGCTTAAGTGTGTTTTTCTTTTGACTTGGATATGATCCAGGTCTGTCTTCTGTCATCATTTTCTTCTCTTTTTTACGTGTTTGATATGTTAGTCAGCCTGTATTTCTATTCCATATCTCTTGTGCTGTCTCTGTCTTACTTTCATTGGTCACTTTATTCTCGCTGTGGCTGTCTCTCCTCATCCTTCTTCTCTAACTCTTTTGTTTTTTTATAGTCATAATCAGTTCTGGGTATTTTTTGCTATATTTTCTTTCAACTACACTACATCCCAACAATTCCCACAACCCTTGCAGCTTTTTTATGCTCCAATTTCTTCTGATTTCACCACCACCCAACCTGTTTTCGTTTTCAGACTTCAACTTCTGCCCTGCATCATTTTCTGCCCACAGTTCCTTGTTTCTGTCCTCCCACCTTCAACTCAACGAAGTATCACTTCTCTCTCTCTCTCTCCCTCCTGTCTTTGTCCTCCTCCCTCTACATTTCCCTCCTTTCCTCCATGTTTTTATGAGCTGTAATGATTATCTGTTGGTGGGGCTGAGCCATAGGCCTGGGCAGAGAGAAAGGCAGGCCAGAGGCGGTAAAGCCTGTTATTCTTTCCTCCCTTCTGTCTGGCATGTGTGGAGAATGGAGGGAGATTTGGAGCCTGCACTGCTGTAATTTCAACCCCTCCATCTGAGCGGAGGGGCTGGGAGTGGGAAGGTGAACCTGGTTCTATGATAAGGGGAGGGGTGAGGGTGAGAAGGGGCATTCGTCGCTCTTTGTTCTGCTCACAGACCACCCCACTAAGCCCCTGCTTCAACCCACCCTGCCAATGCTCACAGAATGTGATTTACCCCGATGGAGGTCTGAAAAATGGGTGCTGAGTGGACAGCACATCAGGTGGATTTATGTCCACAGTGTATGTGGGTCCATTTTCCTTTAATACAGCACTGGCATGTGTGTTCATGTGTGTGTATGAGTTATTATACAATACATACAAGTTATACAATATTTCTGTATCAATTATTTGTCCCATGGCCTCTCATAAGAGCACTTGAACCTATAGAAATCTGATTACGCTTTGTTTCTACTGCCCAACATACTCTTCATCTTAGTCATACTTTCTTCATTCACTGAAGACACAACATTGCCTACAATAACACAAACTGTGCCAAAACTGATATATCCAGGCGTTGTCTCACAGGAATGATTAAGTTTTAAGCCATCCTTTATAGGACTCTTTGAGTACTGCAATTTGCGATGGTTTTACAATAACATTTTGTTATATTGTAGCATGCATCACCGAAATTAGCTACTTCAAAACACGTTATTCAATCCACCCATGCCATTTTGTCAGTTAAAGTACAAATCAAGCTCAGGAAACTTTACTGCAGCTAGCAGAATCTAGTCGCCATCTGTGGTGTGAGTGAGTTCACAACATGAATGCATGGTATATTCGTGTATGTGAATGTATATGCATGTGTGCATTTGTGTTTAACCATTAGTGCAGGTGTACGTTCTGTGTGCGGCACCTGAAAGTGAAAGAAAACCTGAGATTTTGTTGGATCAAACAGCAGAACAGCACTGGGGTTCCTGGGGTTCAGACCGGCAGTCGAGAAAGGCTCAGACACAGGCACAGGTGTGTGTACTCTGAGGAAAGGGGCTGTCTGTGTGACTTTAGGGGTGGGTGGGGGGATTTTAGCCTTTTGGATGGTTGCCAGGTTCACCCGCAAACCCCCCACCTGGGCCTGGATTCCTCCAGTCAGCAGCAGGGTTTGCATGCAAGGAGGGAATCCGCTGGCTGCAGATAGCATATAGAGGATGCATGGTGCAGAATAGAGTGGATTTACTGTAGAGTTTACCACAAGGACACCTGTGGGTGAGCAGGAATGATATTTGTAACATTAAGTTTGGAGTTAGGGTATGAAAAACCTTTGTGTTGTTGCAGATACAGTATGGGTCAATAATCACAGATTTGGTTTGTATGCACAAATCTGAGTGACAATATACACCCAAAAATGCAGATACAGTATTCTCATTGAAACCAGTTTTGATAGGAACTGATTTACATTTCTCAGGGCTGTGAAAATACCCGCTGGTTAAAGAGGGACACTGCATCTGCATGACCTGGAATGCGTATTTGGCACGGTGCCTGAATTCAGGCAAACATAAAATAGCCGCTTCAAAGTGATCAGCCTCTCCATCTTCTCATCAATGAAACAAAGGACAAGAAACCCCTAGCAGCCATTTTAAGTGCTGCCCTGACAAGTACAGCTCTGCTCTCCGCAACACCTAACTGATCCCTCCTCCGTTTACTTTTCCAGTCTTAAAAAAGTTGTACAAAGTTACATATGCATACACCGAGGAGTATTGTAATGCAATACCAAGCTGGGTTTTCCCCTTTTCACAAGTGCTGCAGTGGAACATTTAAAAAACCCAGACAACACACCCTTTGCTAAAAAAAAAGTCAGTTTAAAAAGGGCAGCTGAAAGGTGCATTGTGTAAGGTATTCTTCAGGGAGTTCAGTCTAATAATCATGGGGTTGGGTGGGTTTATTTTCTAAATAAGACATCAAGGGGCCGTGTATTAATCACAGGCCATGTAACCCTGTCACACTTCCCCCCCAGTGGAAAAACATCACCGTGGTCAGAGAGAGCTTTTCCCTAGCACGTCCGGCTCTCATGTCTCAGGACCCCCCCTTTGCCCCCTTGACACGTATGTACCTATGTACATGTACATGCATGAACACATAAACACATGCTCATACATTCAGTGCGTTCTCAGAGAGCAGCAGAGTACAGTACACACAGGTAGTGCTGTTCTGTGAGGGCTGGGGACTCAAGTGTTACCTAATAGCTGGATATGTGCTGCTGTGAAAGGAGCTTTGTGAGGGATCCTCTTTAGCCCTTATAGTGCTTTGGTACTTACCTCGTTATACATGCCGTCATCTCTTAGTAAAGGGATTTCTAAGTGGTGCACCCAATGTGGAACTACACTGGTTTCATATCAGTGCAATGATTAGGCAATGGACGGTTATAAACACCCAATTTCTACGAATGCAGAATTTCTACATATGAATGAAACAATAACTGATTTTCTTTTGTGTGGTTCCACTCCGCTGCCACCAAAGCATGACGCTGCATCATGCTGAATTGAGGCCTCTCGACTTTGTTTATTGTCAAGCCATGACGTTTCCTCAGTGCTGCAGCCAGACATCTCAGCATGGCCAGGGCCTGGCTTGCCACAGGCTCCACTGCTGGACAAGAGGCCTGCAATTATAGCTCACTTCAAAGATGCCAGTCAGTCAAAGACGGCATTCATGCATTTATTTTGGCAAACCCCCGTCCACTCCCCCTTTCTTGCCTCCTCACCTTTCCACCTCCCGCCCCCTTGCCCTTCTTCCTCCTTTCCCACCAACCCTCAAGCTTGTTTAGATGAGCGATTAAGGAGAGAAACAAGTGCAAATGGAGTTTGGTTTGGCACAAATCACTATTGACACAGAGTTTACTGAAATATCTCCCTGCGTAGTTTTCCCCTCACCTAAATTTGGCGGTGGTGGATGTCGGCAAAGATGAGGGGAGGAGTGAGTCTCATGTGCCCTAACAGGGAGGCTTTAGTCCTGGGCAGAGACACCATCCTCTGCCCCCTTCTCACCCCACCTCCTCCAGCTGATCCAGAAATAAAAACCCAAAGAGAGGGGGCAGGACATGTTTCACCTCAGGCCATCTGCTCTACGCAAGCTATTAGATGTTCAATTAACATGGTAAACTGATAGTTTGCCATGTCAACAGAGCGCTGTATCACCAAGCATTAAGTTCTGCCCCCTTATATCCACAAAGTAGGCCAACTTGAACTGTCAATGACAAATTTAGAGTAGTGTTTATTCACTGGCCGTTTCATTTTCTGCCAAGGTTTATTTGATCATGAGAATGCTGTGTATGTAAGGGACTAATAATACTACTTCCTAAAACTTGTTATTGGGTGGGGGCTTTAAAGTGGCATGGCTAGAAATTTGAATGGAGAGCAACAGCTGGTATATTTTTTCCATATATTTCGCTTTATTGGAGGAGCATCATCTAGCATATAGGTGATCATATTTCAGAAAATTCCAGTTGTCCACCATCTGCTGGGTGAAGCCTTGTCTTGTAAACTGTCATCCTGATCCAGTGTGAGACCCAGGTTGACTGTGATTTGCCCTGTAACTTCATCACAGTTACAATTACGGGGCCCAGGAGCCTTGGGTGTGAGGTGCATGTGTTTTGTGTGCTTGCATGTATTAATTTGCTCATTTGTCTGTTTTTAAGTCAGGTATTGTAGGGGCACTGAGTGGTATGTGCAGGAGTGTCTGTAAATGTTTGTTGTTAAAGCAAACCAGACACCTCAGCCCCAGTGCTCCACCATCACACCCTAAGGAATCTGAAACCCGAAGCTGGAAGTTGGGCAGCCAGAGTGATTAGGGGGACCCACCACGCTGGCGGTGTTACAGTTTGGCTCAGGTGTCCCATTCGTCACACCACAGACCGGCCCCAGCCCAGACCGACACCCCGGTCGCAGCACTGTCTCTGGGGTGGAGTCATGCAGTCCAGGGACCTCTCTATAGGAGCCTGTATGGCTCCCATGGGTCCAACTTATCCATCCATCTGGGCAGGCTCCTCTAACTCGTTAAAAAGTGCAGAGCTGTGGTGCTAAATCATCAGGCTGTCACACACATCACACACACCTGGTGGGACTTGTATCCCTGTAGAACAATAACTGTCACATACTGGATATTGTTTGGACACTGAGAAGTGGAGTGAACATTTTAGGCTGCTGAACAGAGAGAGATCAAGACAGCTATACCAAACACACATACACACTCCATCTTGGTCTGACAGCAGAGGTAGTTAGGGGTCGAGACCACAGTGAGTGGGTCCACACAGAAGCAGCTTTGTTAAAATGCACTGTGCCTCCAAATACCATCCAACTCTGCCACAAGACCTTACAAGAGAGAGAAGACACAGTGAGGAAGGAAAGGACTAAGGTGTGATCACGCAGGTGTTAACTGTATAGGTAGGACTTTGTTACTGCTTACCTGGGAGGGAAGTTTTAAACAGGTATATATGCATTCAAAGAGCTGAGCAGTCACATCTACACACATATTGTGTAGGCACACACACTCAAACAGTCCCTCTGGGCCTTCAGCACTTGGCAAGCCCCCTTATTCTCATCAAAGTGTGATCATGAAGTTCTCTTACGTTTCTATCCCTTTGCCAATGCCATGCCTGACAACTTGCAGAAAGGTGCTGATCATAACTCACACACACAAATACAATCACTCACAGTCTTGTCATTGTCTTCTCCTCAAACTTTGGCTGGTGTCCATGCAGGGCTCAAGATGAAAAAGGTCTACAATTTATAGTTTGCTGTGTTCCACTCAATGCTGTTTATATAACTCAGCTTTGTTTGAAGGATTTGCTTTTGAAACAGATGACTAGCGGTCATCACCAGTGACTGAAACTGCTGACTTGCTGAAAATGGAAGATACAGTACATGCCTAGCATAGCAAGGGGTCATTCTCTTAATGCAGACAGGGTGTTTGTGCCACTGCTGGTAAAAGTTACATTTAGGAAAACTGGCCAAGAAACTATGTCTTTAAGGGATTAAGACCAGACCAGAGAGTTATCGTAACACACAGTTCTCCATGCCAAATGTGTCCCACAGCTTCTCCGTACCAAGCACCAGCAAGAAGAGAAAACCAGATACAGAGTAAAGAAAAGAGAAAACATGAAAAAAGAAAGGCTATTGGCAAGAGATGCCCCGCCCCAGCTCCCCGCCCACCCCCCTGAAATTTTTTTTTTTAAAAATCCCCAAAACAACAACAATAATAAATAACAACTTTATCATAAAAGTTGTTATGGGTCAAGAAGTAAACAAATGACTTTGCCTCTATAGCGGGTGATCTTTAACCCCCTTGCACCCTTCCGTCACGGTCGTGCCTTGAGGCAGCATGGTTAATGGCTCTCTCCGCTGGTATGCAGAGTGCGAGCAGAACAGAAAGGATCCTGCCAACACAGCGTGAAAAAGAAAAAAAGAAAAAAAAAAACGGCCTCTGTGTGCATTAGGTCCTGCAAACACCTAGGTGGTCTTGAAAAAAGATGGGAAGACAGAGAGACACAGGAGTACATGGGAGGACAGGAGTTATGTGGGAGGGAGACTGTCAGGTTGTCTGTGTCAACAATAAGGGAATAATTGGCCTCTGTAGCCGCTGGGCCACGCCGTGGCAGCCCGAGGGCCTGCTGGGGTTGGGTGGGGCATGACACTGGCATTACACACAATTAGGCCAACAAGGGGGTCAAATGGGGAGGTTGGGGAGGTCCCAGCCCTGTCATTCATGAGAGGGATGTCTCTGTGCCTCAGGCTAAGCCAAGGCATGGTCCAGGTTACAGTGAAAGGCCCTGAACTCAGCCTGTGTCTGGGGATGAAAGCTTCATGTGAGTGTCCTGCTGATTTGAGACCAGGCTGACGCTACAAATTACAGAGGAGTTAAACATGGGCAGGTTAATGGTGGACTGAGGATGTTAACAGGTAGGTTTAGGTTGTTTTTTTGGTGCACCAGTGGGCAGAAACACTGGAATCACTTGGTACAGGAAATTCAAGAAGTTTCTTGTTCCTTGCCTGCTACTTTCCTCTAGAAACACCCAGCTTTCTTCAGCTTCATTTAATCACAAACATGTTCTCCCTCTATCTCTAAAATCCACTAAATCCTACTTAACAGGTTTTCGTGCCTGTGGTCAGGCTCTGGACAGTATCATAAGCCAGACTGCTGGGTGGCAGCCCACTAGCCCCTCTCTGACTTGACCCCCTCCTTGACCTCTCCCTAATGTGATAAACATTCCCAATCAATGGAGGAAACAGGGTGGAAGTGGCCAGGGATGTGAACATGACCTCCTGGTTGGCTTCAAACGGCCAGTCATTCTCTGTTTACACCTAATCCTCACCTTGTTCCTCTGATCGGCTAAAGTTAGCCAGAGATGGAGGAAGGTCAGCTAGTTCACTTCCATCTTATTGAAACTTTCTCTCAAAACTGCTGTCATTGCTTGTTTTAGATGCAAACTTCTGAATTTCTAGTTAAGTCAGATATCAGTTTTTACATAGATTGATAGATTTATTTTATAAAATTTAAAAAACATACATGACAGGCTGAACACAAAGACAGACTATACAAAAAAGCCCTAAGGCTCATTTCCATTTTGGTCCTCTATTGCAGTACAAGTTGGCAGAAGAAAGTGTCAAGCAAGAATGACATTAGACTTAAAAAACCCAAACAGACAGTAAAACATCAAGCATTTGGACATCTACATACAGTATATACACACTGTATAGCTATAAATACCTGTACAAACATCCCAGCACAATATATCGAATAGTATATTTGACATATTGTGCAATATACTAATCTCTTTTTCTCCTTCTCCTTTCTTACATTTCATACTCTACAATATCCATATTGACATTTTGTTCCATATCGCTCCATGTCCTATTTGCTCCATATTTGATATCCCATTTCCCATATTAACTTTTTAATTACTTTGTTAAATTCTATTACTTTTTTCTCTTTATATATATATATATAAAACAAATTATATGAACATTAATGTATAGATATGTTTGTGTATCTATTCTGTATGTTTTTCTGTCATACACAAGACATATTGAGTGCTAAACAAACTAAATAAACAATAACTTAATTTTATGATAATTGCAACATATATGAATCACGTGCATGAACAGATTTGTTTTTAGAATCTGACGTGGAAAAATGGTTTGATGACAGTAAATTTCTCAGATTTATTTTGTTGCTAAATCCTGATACTGACACTGATTCACGTATGTGAGGAAATCAAATTCTGTCTTGCATACAGTAGACTGATGGTCAGTTTATGTACATAAAGTATGTGTGTTACATAATATTGGTTTCCTTTATGACTGCCCTGAAGACTCTTCATTGGCTGCCATTCAGAGTTTCACCTCTGCCAGCACACATAGACACACAAATTGCGTGTAGACACGTCCACACAGAGCACTATTTATTTGGCAGCTCCTGCAGATGAAATTTTACAACTTTGTACATATCTGCAAACAGTATACCCATCATCTCACATTCTCTCCACAGAGAGCAGAGGGTTGGAGAACGCTCTCACGTTCCACATGAATGACTTCATGTAACAAGAGACGAGAGAGACGGAGAGAGTAAATGATCTGCACTCATAGCCGGGCTCCATGTTACATGTTCTGCTCTCCTTGTTGACTCTTTTCTACAAGAGGAAGTGCTACAACAATCTAATGTCAAAACAAACAATAAAGCAAAACCTGTCTACTTTCTTTTTTTCCATCCAACTCCTATTCCGTCACTGAGCCAGTTGGCTATGTGTAACAGTATCTCTGAAAGGCCATTTCTGAGTTTAACAGCCTGTTTTGGTCTAAGGAATTGGTCCCCCATGTAACTCTATCTGTGACAGTTCATGCTGCATTACTCTACCTCTACCTCCACCCAGCAGACTCACTCCATCTTACCTTCTCCCAGTAACACCACGCTCTCCTCTAGCTGCTGGACACACATACAGTAACTCTGCACGCCACCCCGCAGGAATTCACGACTGGATGTAACAAAATATATGTCAGAGCTCTCCTTTTACTGAGGCCTTTCTCTGCTTCCTCTTACAGTTTAAGACGTGATCAAACAAGACAGGACAGGAAAGTGGGGTAGCATTTAGGTGTATGTGAGTTGGGGGCAGTCAAAGTGTGTGTCTTTCGGAATGAGAAGGGGATGGGGGGTTGTATCTGTATCTCTGATTCCCCCCCCCAGGCCCCTGGGGAGCAGGCAGGGCTGCTGCTGAGACCAAGTAGGGCTCAAGTTTTGTCAACGGGCATCAATCTCTCTTGTCTGTCAGACCTATAACTCCCAACCCCTGACCCTGCCCCACCCTCTCATGGCCTGGGTTACAAGACTTCTTGGATGGGTATTGGTTGTAAGAGAGGTCCAGCTGAGAGACGGTGGAGACAGTAATCTGGCCTGTGATGCCGCCATGTCTCAAGAGGATGCAGCTCCTATTGCTCTGACCTGGACTAAATGAATCGAAAATTTATGTTGGGTCTTTTCTGCTCTCCCCTCTTCCCTCTTCGATCTTCTCTAATGTGGGCTTCATCCCTTATCTCCGTTCTTTTACCCCCTCACTGATAATAACATATCCTCTCCTACTTTCTGCTATCTCTTGGTCATATCAGTCCATTTCCCCTCCTTCTCTCATCAAGGTACAAAGTGTCTTCATCCATCTCTCTTCCAGCGACTGAGCAGTCTGTCAGTGAGTTACTGCTCTGGAGTGACAGATGGCGGTGTCAGCGAACAAAGAGCCTCACTTGTTCTCCACACATACGCTGAGTCTGGACTAAGAGCTCAGAGTCTGGGACTGTGGAGTTGGGACTGTGATGTGTGCGTGTGGGATAAAGATATGGTGGGAGCACTGAGAGAAACTGTAGAGAGAACATGACAAACCACTTGTGGCATGGTTGTCTCTTTGCATCTCCCTGAACTATTAATACTTGCAAGGCCCTGCTTGGCTACCGTCTTCTCTCAAAGCCGTTCTGTCAGTGAACAGCCGAGGTCAACAATTCACAGAGCATCCCCCATTCCCTGCACTGCTCCATTCATCCTTTTCTTTTCTACAGTTAATATAGGGGTGTTAGCAAGGAGACAGTGACATTTTCTTCCAGGGGTACGAGGGCAAACAGAAGGCAAGCAGGGGTTAGTAGGGTGATGGGTGGGGGGTGTTGAGGTACTCCAGCTGTAGCTCTCCTCAAGCTATTTCCCTTTATCTTTGTCACTCCCTGCCTCCCCTCCACCCTCTCCCTCCATCATTCACTGTCCCTTGTCCATCAGCATCCTGCAGATTCCTGATTAAAGAAAACATCTCTTTAATGCCCCCTGTAACCAGCAACCCCCCTCTCATACTCTCTTCCCCTCTTACTCCATCTTCTTCTGTCCTCTCTTTCATATCTCCTCCCCTCCCGTGTGAGGCGACCTGGCTCGCTTCCATCAGCTTGTCTTTGGAATCTCCGAGTCGAGCCTCGGTATGCGCCCGGCGTGCTCAAACTAAATGCTTTTCCATTCTTCTTTATTTCTTTTTTCTCTTTATCCCCCCTCGGATTTGAGAACCCTTGTCCTGAACATTGCTTTCCCACGAAACAGGTGGCAAGCTGTGGTAGTCATGTGGGTCGTTGCCTGAACTGAGTGTTTAGTTCGCTGACTAAAAGAAAAAAGGAAAAGAAAGCTTTCTTTTCTTTTTCCCCCCTTTTTCTTTTATCTACAGTGCTTCTGTTCTTCAGTAAAATTTCAACCAAATCCCCAGTCAGCTCTTGCCTGTGTTTGCCATTAAAATCAGGACAATACACCTGGTTAACCCAACGCTTTATCCCTGCTGGCCAATGATCAGTGAGATGTAGCTGACATCGGTGCCACTATTGCACTTAATGAAAGACTAAAATCAAAGGCAAGGTGAACCTGTATGATGGTGCTTTTCGCTCACAAATAGTTCTCTGAAGCAGGAGGCCCTACCCTTATGCAGGGACCCTCAACCATCATCAAATCATCAGTGGCAGCTTTGATGCTCCATTCATGTAATGGCCCATTGTCGCAGCTCCCTATTCACCAGCACCTGGGCAGGCCGGCACAGTTAAACCTTTCTGCCGTGTTATCAAAACAAATGCAAGTCCCTATTCAGAGGATTGGAGATGTAGGGTGAGTTGAGAGACTGTGTTTAAGAGAGCAGTAAAATGAACAGGGGTGCCTTCTCTCTCAACAAGAGGGGGCAAGTGGAGAGTGGAGTTCGGACAGAGCCAAATCCTAAAACCATTATCAGGTTGCAACATGGGAGGCCAGTTTTGCAGTATGTTTTGAATATACGATCATACAGACTGGCTAACATTTTCATTTTACAAAGAAATGTAATTTGTAGATTTGTGCTTATTTTATGAAACGTAAACCACGTAGTAACTATGGTCATCTCTTATATTTTTCCCTTTTCCTACAGCAGGACCCATATTTGCAACATGAACCGATGGAGATGGGAAATGCTGACCTGACTATACTGTAGTGGTCATGGAGCACTTCACAGCTGGGCAGGGTAGCCGTGGGCAGCAGCAGGCAAGACACGCTGGCACCATCACCTTGAGAACAGCCAACTCGGGTCTTGTCAGCTGTGTGAATGTGGCCTCAGACGCCAGCCAGCATGTCCCCTGGGTGCCTCCTCACCTCTGTGGCCATGGGTCGGGGGGGGGGGGGAGACAGAGTCCTCCTTCATCACCTCAATGTGGGAATGGGATCAGCGCCCAGAGCGGCCATGCCCAGCCAAGTCCATCCCTAGCTGAGCCACAGCACTGGGCAGAGCAGCTAGGGGGCTCTGGACCAACTGGCTACAGTAAAAGTGATAGAGTATGACTCTCCGTGAGCTAAACCAGCATGAGTAAACACATGGAGATCTATGAAAAGGTGTGTGCAGCTTGATAAAACTTAGCGTGAAAACACACCCAAGTGCCCGCGCATTTCCACGCACGCACATCATATACCAGCGTTTCTAAATTTGTTTTGGCCTGGAAAATTGCTGTTTGGAAATGATAACAACAATAATGGAGGCTTTGCTGTTTGCCCTCATGTTGGTCTTTCTGAAAATAGGGTATGAGTGTGAGAGGCGGAGAGGAACGGAGACAAGGCTGGTGGTTCAGCTTGATGTCTTTGATGCACCGTTGTTCCGCTGGCCACCCTCTCTTCTCTGTGTAGCCCCGCGGTTTGGCCTTGGCTCCACGACCCTCTTCACAGCCCTCTGGTCCAACTCTACCACCGCAGGCGCACTTCTTTAGCACACGTCAATATTAGTTTAGGATTATTTCTAGAAATCCAGAAGGATAAAATCCCTTCAGAGATTACAGAGCTGACACAAAATAATGAGGAAGAATCTGAGGAACTGTGGAAGAACCATTAATGAATATTTATTATTTGCATAACAAACACAGATGATTTAACTCAGGCATACTGCGGGCAGCTAAATTTGGGTGAAGCCACATGATGTCCTGGGTAACCTCAGCCCAGAATAGCCTGTGATGAAGACAGGAGTCACAGTGTCTCCTTTGCTTACAGATGAGGATGGGAGGGATGAAAACAGAGAGGGAGTAACTAGAAGTGAGAGTCTTCTAGCCAGATATGATCCTCGATAAAAGACTTGACGCCTGGGTCAGCAGTAACAGCCAACTGGAATTCGGCAAATTTTTTCTATAGAGAATGAACTAGGGAGGCTGGACGCTGACTGGGTGGTCAGGTCACTCTCATGTGTGTCAAAGCCAAAAGATTTTAGTCATTCTCTTTATGCTATTTAATAGCAGACGACAGATGTAAAGGGGGGATGTAAAATATGCTGTGCTTAAAGGGATGAGCTGTATTTCCATCATCTCTGAATGATTCCCAGGTGGGATGTCCTCCAGGCAGGCCACAGGCTCGGGCAAGAGTTTCTGATTGCTTTGAAGTGGTCAGCGATTAGTCACACGGTTTTTAAATATGGCTGATGCATTACAGCCATGTCGTTTATGGGAATCTGAGCTATATCTTCTTTTTTTAGTTGACTAGATGAGACTATTCACCCTTTTCTCAACCAGGTTGGGTTGGATTAGATTAGACCAGGGTAATTAAGAATGAATTAAGTCCCTTTAGCGAGAGAACTACCTCAGGTTAAAAATATGTGATACTTTTAAAGTATTATAGTTCCTGAAGATTCTAAAGAAATTGTGTTTTACTTGCAGTCAAAGGGATTTCACCCCTTATAGTTTAATAGTGTGTTTGTACCAGCAAAGACCATGACATAAGGCTCTAGGGTGCTACCTCTCCACCTAAGCCTGGTTTGAGTGCACATGCAGGCTCCAGTTTGCCTGTTCAAATCTGCTGGACTCTATGACACACGTCTTGACGAGGACATACCTTCCAATCACACACACACTGACTAGGATTTAGCACAGACAGGCAGGTTTTAGACAGCTGTCATTTTTCATTGCAAACAGACAAATCCTACTCATCCAGTGTTAACTTTGGCAGGATTGGATTCATTGACATCACATTATTACTGTGTTAAGATGACCTATTTCCTGTGTAACACGCATAATATCACAATTTACACTTTATCTCTATGTTTGTCTTGGAAACACAGATTACTGGTAAGTGTCTGATCCTTTGAAGTCTTGGCTGGAGATGCCAAAGAGAGGAAATAACTTGTGAGGCGCTCTGTTTGTCAAGCTAATAAATGAATAAAGCAATCCAAGTCAGCTTTTCCAGGTAAGGCGTTGCAGGTAAAGAATCTATCACTCAGGGCTCTGCAAGTTCAAAAGTTCAAGTTCCACAAGACACCTGAACTGGGTGACCTGCGGAGCCACAGCTTCGTCTAGGGATTCAGCAGCAAATGTGTTATCGCCACACTTTGGTCTGTTTGTACCAACAATGACGTTATGTAACCTTTATAAACGAATGGCACGCACTTTTGTCTGTACCAGAGGGTGTGTAACACTGATCACATATTACTCATTTATGTTTGAGTAGATCAGGAATTTAAGTGATCATCATGTCTGAGTCTGAAAAAGGGAGAAGATAGGGGTGAGTCACCTGGAAAACCAAATTTCTAAGCATTTTTAAACAAAGTGTGTTTTAGTTTGTGTGTATATGTGTGCCATTAAAGAACTCTGGTTGTCCCGGTCTCCCATCTGCTGTTCAAGAGCAGAGTGGAAAGTCCATAAGCAGAAGTTGGAAACTACAACCACAACCAGCCAATGCACAGGACACTTATTCATAGACTAGCACACACTCACACACACGCACACACACTTGGGGTGGGGAACAAGAGCAGCAGCAGTGGCAGTAGCAGTAAATTGGTACAGGCATCCGTCAGAAACCCCATGAGTCACCCACTGGAAAACGTTCAGCTCTCCCAAGCCAGAGTAGATATCCATCAAAAGTGATTGCGGCTGGTGCAAGCTCCTGCAAAAACACAGTTAGATATATACACACAGTTTAGTCCATATACACATATGCTTCCTTGCACACATAGCAACACATGCTAAATACATATGCATGCACGCACAGACACACACACACACACACACACACACACACACACACACACACACACACAAAGAGTGGAGATTTTTGTGGCATTGATGGTAAGGCAGTGGATGGATAACAAGCGGTATGTAGTCCAGAGAGACAGCGTGGCTAGAGGAGCCATGAGTAACCACTGCAGAGCCTTCATGAAGCTTTTAAATGTGGCCAACTTTACTTGTGAGGTCACCTGACAATATAAACACTGACTCAAGAGTCAACCTCAAATCAATCTCCTGTTCCTTCATACTTATTGTGAGCTTAAGCCACCAACTGAGAGGCCGAGCACTGCCACCTGCAGAAGTATTTGGAGTGCAGTAACACAAATAGATACAGTTGATCAGACAGACAAATTACTGCTGATGTAATTTACCACAGAAAAGACATCCAGCTCCTGCCACAAAAGCAGAGAACAGTTTGATCTTTAATAAACACACGCTGGATATTCAATCCAGGCAATCAGGCCTGTCCCGGGTAAAGGATGTGTTTGATATGAGAGACAGGAGAGCAGGTTTTGACAGCTTTACCTGAATGAATCCTTCACTTATTTTCTGCTCAACTTTCTTCATTCCTCTGAAATGCATATCAGATCTCACATGTGGCTGCTATGTATTGCACACATGTGCTACACACATTACACTTGCCCTCGAATTATGTGGAACATGAGAGAACATAAGGAGAGACCCATGTAGAGTTGTTCACTGAAGGATCTAAATAGCTTTGTATGATAGTGAAGCTGCTGTCCATGTTTTTTGAGGGATTTTTTTTTCTTTTGCAATAAATCATGCTTCAGTTGTTCCTGCCACCCAAACCAAGCCTCCCCCCTCCAGCCATCTTTAAGGGCTTTGATATAGAGTACAGTATATCATGAAGTTATAAATATGTAACAAAAGTTTCAACTAAATTGTGTTTCATGCTCTTGGCAAACATATTCCTAAAGGTTTAAGATTGGGCTTTGTCATGACTATGCTATAACTACTGCTGGATAGAGGTTATATTCAAAGGCACTTTACAAAAAGAACCACTTGAGGACCAAACTTGTTATCACAGCTGATTATGAGCTGATGTTAGTGAGTCATTTTTCACTATTTTATACTTTTGTCCTCCGGCCTCCTGATCGCCTTACAGAGGGCCCAACTGCTGTGAAGAGCTCTGTGTTGTGCTGCGTGGTCAGGCAGAGTGGCGCTGCACAGATTCCTGAGACGTCAGACATTCTGGTGTTGGTGGGGCCACCGGCTGCAGCCTGCGCCTCACACATGACCTCTTCAAGGTCAGCAGGTCAGATCCTGTGATAATCTTGTCCACATAGCTGCATGGCGTGCATATGTTTGTCCTCTCCCTAAGCTGTAAAGGGGTGAAGCTGCATGCGTGGTTTCATGTTCATAGTCTGCCACCTGCATTGTTAGAAGAGTGTTTTAATCCAAAAGTTCTGTGTTTACAGGCTTTGGCTGTGAGGATGGAACACACACTGCATACTTTATTTGGCAGATGGCTTCCTATTACATTTCCATGCTTGTGCAGGATTTGTTAGAGCCTTTATGCGAGTGTGTAAGCTTGTACGCGTCTGTGCACGCATTCAGAATCACATCTTAGTGTGTACGTGTGTGTGTGTGTACAGCGATGAGTGTGCAATTTGTCCCAGAGGGGGTCAAAAGGCACACACCTGCAGGAGATCTGCAGAGAGCATCACTGTCATCTGGAAAGGCGAGAACAGAGAGAGAGAGGAGATGAAACAGAGAACAGAGGGGTCTCACTCCGCCCCCAGACATTGTTATTTCAAGCTTTTCTCATCATATTGGGGGAGAAGGGAACAATACACTGCACACATGCTTACTTGGAGCACTCGCTGAGAGCGGCACAGTCAGCTCTTTCAGCAAACAGAAGAAAGAGAAAAATCAAAGAGCAGAGAGGCGAGCTGGAGAAGGAGGGACAGGGTGAAAGATATAGACAGCAAGGGAGATAAAGTACCTTATCCACAGAGGCTTTACTCTTCACTCCTCCTCTACTACTTTTACACTAGTGTGATGCAAAACATGCATCAACACGATCTGAGCTAGAGGCAGCTTTTTGTACTCTCTCTTTAACTTTTCAATTGTTTTTTCCCCCCTCTTACAGTTGCCAGCTATGTTTCACAGAGTTTAAGAGAAGGGAATAAGAAAACTGAGAACATATACACAAGTGATAATAAAAAGAAAATCCTGTCCACTGTTGCAGAAATTCATTCTGTTGGCTATTCCCAGTCATAATAACTTTGCTTATTTGCTTAGACTGAAAATATATCCCTTTTCAAATTTATTAGACTTCAGACATGACATATTCCTCTCATGTCTCAATCCCCCCCTTCCCCACACACAGTGACAGACACTACCCCTTCTCCAGTTGTTAGGAAGGAATGCCTCTCCTGTAGATCTAATGGCAGTTGGGATGATTGATCAGGTGGCAATGAGACTAGAGTCAAGATAGAGTCTACAGTGTGTGTGAGTGCATACATTTGTGCATGCATGTGCAGTATGCATGGCACATACAGTACATCCGTGTGTGCTACTGGTATTCATGTATGTGCCAGCCTGTTTGAGCGTGTAAATTCCTTGTACATACATGTGTGTGTTAGTCTGGCTTTACAGCAATGGAGACACCAGGACACTTGGCACCACACTGGCGTGACCCAACACTTGACCCTGCAGGACGACAGTGACAGTCTGACATGAACGATGAGGAACAGAGAAGAACATCACCATGGAGACAGAAAACTAAACCCAATTCTGCTTATTGCTGCACTGGCTTACTTCATAACTGTATCTGAAAACAGCCTGACTGAAATAGAGATACGGTAAACACAAGTAGCATGGGCTTGCACACATTTCCATTTTTTTGCAATCAATCAGGCTGACACTGTAGATGTGTTTGTTCATCACAAAACTGACCTCTTTGAACCTTGACAACTTTCTTACAGAGGGGGGAAAAACAGCTGCAGACAACTTCAGGTACTTGTGTAACAAACTACAAGAAGAAACATGATATCTGTGAGCATTTCCCTCTTGGGAACCATCCAATGTTGAGGCATTTTGATGCTTCTGCTCTTACTGGCTGCAATACGCTTCTGTGTACATAAAGCCTCTCCATTGGCAAACCTTTCCTTCTGTGTCTTTCTCTGTTTTTCCTCTTAGTTTTTTTTCTCAAAGAAATATTTGTTGGCAGTGCTGAATTAGAGCTTGAATAAACTTCAATAGGCTTGGGATTTTGGCGTGAAGCCACTGGGCTCATCTAGTATTTCCATTTAACCCCCTCTACAGGAAAGCAAGATAGCCAGCTTTTCAAGACTTTCATTCAGATGTTATCTGTCTAACAGGCACATTGTGTTTGCGTTACAAGAGCTGCAACACACGTATGATTTAAGAGCACAAACCGGGCCCACATATTCATTTCTAAACTTTTAATACATGCAAAATGTCCCTCTTTGGCTTACATCATATTATATGTGCAGCCCCCTGAGGCTATGTGGTGGTGGCACTGGGGGGTAGGGTTGGGTATACAGAATAAATACTTTGATGCAGGCCCTGCTGTGTCTATCTGCCCTCCCTTTTTCTCTTTCGTCTACAATTGCTCCATTCAGTCTTGTTATTTTTGATCCTTTGGGTGGTGCAGTTTGGTCAGCTAGCCGATCTAATCAGCTGAAGGTCTGGTAGTTGCAGAGTAAAGCTTTATGACTCAGGTGCATCCCACCTACAAACACACACCTGATGAGAGCCTATGGCTTTGCTTGCCTCTTAAAAATTGCGCTTGTCATGACAGGCCAGCAGTCAAAGACGCAAGTAATCTGGATGTCCCCATTTCGACTCCGGCTGCGGACCTTTACTGCATATCATCCCTTTCTTTCTCTGCATGTTTCCTGCCAGACTCTGCTATCCTGTAGAGGTAAAAATGCCAGAAAAGTCAGGCTCTATCCTTCAAACATGGGCCAATAAGACGAAAGAAACCTTGTGGAAATAAGCAGAGTTAGTATAGTACAAAATAAGTCTGAAATAGCATGGCCAAAATGTAAGATTTATAGGGCTTAGATGCTGCTTTGGTGTTTTGACGACCTTTATGATACACTTGAGAATCCAGTTTCCCATCACAATACACATGGAAACCTTCAAGGTAGTAAAAAATGATAGGAGAAGAGAGAAAAATCTTGGCGTGCCTTCCTGCCAAAAAGTTTGACATGGTGCAGGTCAGTATTCCTGTGTGGCATTCTCACCTGTCTCCTCATGCCTCACATGTTAGCCGGTATACATCAAGGTTTAAAGGCAGCAGGGCCTGGGGTGAGCAGGCAGTCAGGCAGGTCCAGGGATGCAGCTTACCCGCACAATAACAGGGAGGGAGGCCTGCACTGGTACAGCAAATATTGATACTGACTTGTGGGTGTTCTGGTGTGTTTTTGAGACGTTGAGCGGTGAGGGGGCTTCTACATGGTTGCAGTAACAACTGTTGAGGAGTCTGAAAGACTTGCCACCCCCTCCACCTTTTAACGGTGCCATACCTTCCCCTGGCGCTGTCATGTTTAGTTTTCCAGTCAGCTCTCTGTGCACCTCCCGACTTCCCCGGACTCCCTCCAGCAAAGGGAAGCGTGGAAACTGAATCAATCAGCTGCTCTTCCTCAAAGTCTATTTCTGTTTGTGAAGGAACCAGGAGGAGGATCCTAGTGAAGCCAGTCAGGCTTGCACTAACACTGCTGTGGTATAGTCAAACAGTCAGAGAGGAGCTCCCACAGTCAGATATAGCTTTAATGTTTACACAGGTAGATAAAAATCATTTGGCCGTCTCCGAAGGCTGTAAATACAGAGCATGGAGAGATGTGTGCAGTCTAGGCTAGTGTTAGGGCAATGTGTATATTGAAGGAATGGACAAAATAATGGTCACACACCTTAAAATGTAGTTAAATTTTCTATTCATCACCTTTGCTGTAGGGCAGCAACAGATTATTTACATTATTGATTCATCTGCAGATTATTTTCTTGATTAATTGACCGATTGTTTGGTCTAAAATAAAGCATCAGAAAATAGTGAGGCATGCAGTTTCCCAGAGACCAAGGTAACATTTTCAAATGTCTTGTATTTTCCAAACTACAGTCCAAAATCCAAAGACAATTTACTGTCACAGAGGACTAAGAAAACCAGCAAAGTCTTCATTCTTTGGTAAATAAAATGACTTAAAAAATTAATCGATTATCAAAATAGGTGCCAATTAATTTTCTGTGATCAACTAATTTATTAATTAGCTGTTCATTTCACCACTTGTTTCATGTTTTCTTACGCCTGACACACTAATAAATGGTTAAGTTTTTTCAACTACACAATGAAGGTGCTTGAGATCAATAAGCCCATGTGCATAAAAGTTTATGAAAGGCAATTGCACAGCAGGCGGAATAGGGTCAGTGTTTTTCTAACTGTGAGTCAACTCCCTTCACAGACACTGTGGGAACAACACATTTCCTCACACACACAGACACAGACACACACACACACGCACACACACAAACAAACTGACAGGAATCACACATTTAGTCCTAGTCTGTTACTCCTTGCCACAATAGCATATATGTCAAAAGACAGATGTTATTTTATGACTGGTTATCTTGCGCCATCTGTAGGTCATAGCATATCACTGTATTTTCTCAGAATTAGTCTAAAGCCTCCTCTCCATTTCTCTCTTTCTGTCACTTTTTGCCTATCTCTGTGCCTATGAAGAAGTGTCCATTTATTTCCAACAACTTAATCTCTGTTGAGAGAAGGATGGATACCAGACTTGGCACAATTACCTCCTCCATCACCTCTGCACCAGTGTGAAGTGGCACTAAAGATGTCATCAGTGTGCAGTTGAGAGTCAGTAAATTGGAGCAAATTTATGTGTACATGTCTGTCTGTGTCTGTCTGTATTTCCATTTGTCTGTCAATATTGTGTGTGAAAGAGAGAGACAGCATTCATGCTGGGTCTTCCTGCCCTTTGCACCACTCCCACCCTCGATAGTTAGCAGCTTCACAGCAAGATTTAATTTTTCCTAAAACATTTACCAGGCAGATTGGAAAGTTTTAAATAAGCCCAAATGAATACAAACACAGCCTTGCCTATAAAACAAGGATTTCTCTGAGAACTCAGACGCCAACACTTTGTCTTTTGTGTGCTCCATTCAGCAGTAAAGTTCCATATGCCCACATTTATGTTTTCCCACTCTTAATAAGTTTGGATTTGTTTTCTGTGTTAACGACA